>NC_089651.1:10175637-10805325 GCF_037042795.1 Molothrus aeneus | reverse complement strand
ACTTTGCTAGTGAAATTCTATATTATGTAAAGCTATAAAAATTTCACTAAAGTAATAACCAGATTAACATAAATAACAGGGAAAAGAGGTATGTGCTGTTTGCCAAGTGGATCCCCATGGGGAGCCTGATGACGCAGTCACCTTTACAGAATGAAATGCCAAAGGGCAGGGGCTTGACACTTTTTCCACTATGGTTTTTCAAGAGCTTTTGGCAAGTTTTTTTGGCCCAAGAAAATTGACAAAATGAACTTCTGACAAATATTTTGGAATAGAAAGAAATGCCTAGAACAGGCAAAAGTTTGGAAATTAAGATAAAGGACTGCAGCATTATCCCAATGTGAAAGATACATTAAATGGTTTTCTAACCATTGAGCAAGCTTAACTTTCTTCACACACTCTTACAGTATATATGTATTTATTTTCTTTTAAATAAAGCAAAACAAAGCAAATAATTTGGAGTTACTTGCTGCCTCTGTAACATTACCCAACCTACCCAACACTTTCAATGCAGGATAACACATTTCATGCAGTGAATCACCATGTGCCTTAGGCCTTCTCTCTACACCTTTATCCTCAGTCTCTTTGGAGCCTCCACTTTTCACAGGATCTCAGGTCCTTACATCTTTGCATTCCCATCTTTCTCCTGCTTTCCAACCCTTGTTCACACAGTATTCCTGAAAGCTTTCAGGATTTTTACACATCCTCTTGCTCTTGTTATCTAAAACTCACTGGCAAAGTCTAGGAACGGATTATAAGTAATGAAATGATCCTTTATTTGGGCACTTTGGGATATTTGTTATGTAATAACCACAGATATGAGACACAAGTAGGAACACAACATCTTTAGTTACTTATTTTTAGTTAATACCACAGAAGCCATTAGGAAACAATATTGATCTTTTGTGCTGAGATCTAACTTAGATCAAGTTCTACTGTTGGACTTCAGTCTGTAAATAGCCAGTGAGGGGAAGGGCAGGTCTTTTCACACCTAGGGTGATGCAAATTAAAAAGAGATGTTGGATTTTATTGATTAGGAATCTAATTAATTTTATGGTCTCTTGGCAGCTCTGGCTTATAATTTAATTTGACTTTATGGACAGACCTCCCTTTATAAAAAAAATTTCCAATTTTCCTGAAGTACCCCACTCAGCATTTTTACAAGAGTAGACAGACCACACACGGATACCCTGGTTAAAGATTCAATCACTCTCTTTTAAATTATCATGCCCAAATAATCAAAACATATTAAAAGCATTGTGTCAACATTAAGTAATGGTAAAAACAACTCTTCCTCAAGAGCTTTAATGGCAGCACCACATTATTAATTGGGATTAACTGAATTCACCTTTTGCATTTCTTGGAAGTTTCTGAGCTAAGGAGAGCTTGACAATGTTTAAGGCTGGGGGAAAGGGTCAACAAATTATAGGAAATTACTCACTTTTATGATTTTTTTTATGCAGATTTAAAAAATCTAATATAATCCAAAACACAGACAATGCAGTTGTTATACTTATATACCTGAGGAATTGAAGCAGTAGAGATGAAATTTTTGATCCTTGCCAGCATTCCATTGTGCTATTCCAGTTTTTCCCTGACCACATTTCTGGTTGGATGTTATCCGAGGAATAACAGCAAATCCTTCTTTCACCCATCCAAAGCTACAACAAAAAGGATCAGTGCTTTTAGTATGAGATTTGTCACCAGCCTCAGCTGTGTGTGAAGGTGCTCACTAAAGGTAGTGGGCCACTAACTGATGGCACATACTTGCATGTTTCAAAGCCATGTTTCAAAGCCTCTTCCACTTGTATTTTACTTGCCAACTCTAGGTTGAATTGATTACATCCATGACTTGCTTCTGAGAAATTCACTTTCTGATCAAGATAAAGTCCTATACCCTTGATCCTGCAAGGTGAATTAATGGAACCTGTAATTAAGCCATAAAATAGTCAAGGTTAGTATTTGAATATTAACATTTATTCCTCATAAAGAATTTAAGATCAACTGAATTGAACATTTTTTAAAGTTTCTAGCTTGAGGATAGCAGAAAACTAATCTCTAGCATAAAAGACATTTTAAAAATAGAATATATTTTTTAAACACAGTAGTCTGAGATTTCAAGTGGTTTGACAGTCATTAGACTAGATATAGCCCTTTTTCTTTCTTTTCTTTTTAAAAATAAATTAAAGCTAGCTGTTACACCAAGGCATTCATACTGTTATTACACCCTTGTTATTGAGATAGTAAGGTATATAACAGAAAAGGAGATACACATAATTTCTCATGGAATTAATATACCAATAAGAAAATAAAAAATATTTTATCATTTCTGATATTCCTTATTCCTCTTAAACTCTTTTTTCTTTTTTTCCTAGCTTTGCATGATGCTTCCATCCCTCAGCCACTGCCAAGTGTTCTATTTACTGTGTTTGGCAGGGAGCAGGAAAAGAGGAGACAGGCCAGGTGAATTTAACACTTTTCCAGGCAGTTCATCCAGCTTTTTAATTAGCCACAGCTGGCACACTTTTTGTGACACCTGCACCAGCAAGTGCCAAGCTCAGGTTACACCTGCTCTTCTTTCTCATCTGTGTTAAGGGCATAGGACAAAGTTCAGGATTTGGCACAAATAAGGATAAAGGGTATTGCTATTTTGCTTTCTTATTTTAGTGGGAGCATTTACTGGGAAAAAAAAAGATTCTTTTGGAGTCACATGCAGCAATTGCCCTGTCAAATGAAACATTTCAGCATTTCATTACAGACATGCCAGATAACCACCGGCCACAGGTGTTACTTCCTTGCTCAATGTTTGTCAGACTGTACTCACTAGGTGTGTACACTGTGTGTTTCATAAAATCTGTGCTTCTGAGTACAGGCAGTCCATGAACTCTCAAGGCAGGATGAAGTGATGCTTGCAAATCCACCCCACGACTTCTTAACAAGACAAATTAAACTGAATTTTATGAATGAAAACATAGAACTGGCAGCTAAGCTACTCTTGTGATGAGAAGGGGATAAAGGTCACTAAGCTTGTGTGGAGTGCTAAGAAACCAGACAGTCTTTTAGCTCCTGTTCCCTCTGGATGTGGTGGGGCTGGAAATGGCTTTTGGAAAATGATGCCTCTCTGCTGTCCTTACATTTAGTTTAAATACTTAGAAGAGCAATCTTTGAATCAGGTGGCTTTATCTCAGCAGAGAAGGAAAGCCACTGAAGCCTTGAGGAGTCCCCTCAGACAAACTGTGGCTGCATCCAGCCCTGAGCCGAACATAAGTCAAGCCCAGACACATTGCAGGGGGATGCAGAGAAGCCCTGGTGCTCAATGAAGGTGTCTGTGCTGTTAGCAAGGACTTCAAGTCTACCTTCTTCAGTCTATTATTTTTCTACTACTTCAGATTTGAGCCAACACAACTTTTAAAAATGTAATGTTGAGAAAGGAAGCTTCTAAATGACCAACTTCACAAATTTCAAATAAAGCTGAGCAGTTAACTGAAAGGAATTTAATGAAATCTTAGAAAATTACATAGATACTTGTGACCTGCTACACTCATTAGTCATTCAATTACAGTACAAATATTGTCACATGTGTATTGTGGGATAGATACACAGCATAATACAGAAATTCCTTGCCAGAAACTTAGGTTGCAAATTATAAGAAAAGTGACTCTAGGTTATGGACCAAAGTTGTGTCTTAAAATTCGCTAGGCCTTTTAAAAGAAAACAGTGATTTATTGATACATTTTGTAAAAGTTATGAATTTCACACTGTGAAGAAGGAATCCAAAAAGAGAACAGTAGCCTCCTCAAGTCTCTTCATAGCTCATTAAATAACCTCTGTACTCTGTTCTAAAGATGACAGTTTGTACAGAAGGCAGACTAATCCTTTAGAAGTACATTATCCTTTTTGGTCCATGAGCTGAACATAGCTGTACTTTAAGCTCTGCTCTATTTAGGTAACCTAGTACTGGCACATTCTGCTCAGTATTTTGGTCTTGGGATAAAAATTTAGTTTACTGAAATAAGCGAGAAGACCTAGACAGAAGAATGCCACAGCAAGACAAAGCTGCCATAGAACAGGAAGAAAATTGTTCAATTTTTCTAAGCTGTGGATGTTGGCCTTGATGTGCATTAGTTCCCTTTTTTTTTTTTTGGGGGGGGAGCTGTTGTTTTTCCTCTTTGCCTTGTCTCTAACCTTCAGCCTGATTTATTAGAGTTCCCTTTGGCTGCTGGTGTCAGGGAGCAGCAAGCATGAGGCTGCTCCACAAGGAAGGGGGCCAGGAGCAGAGGGTGACAGGCACAGCCCCACAGCAGCACCACAGTGGGGATGGTGGCAGGTTTCATTGCCACCCAGAGAGCAAGACAACGAGTCAGACATCCAGAAAGTCCCTTTGGGAACAGCAAGAGATGGTTCTACACATGCCTGAAGTCTGTCCTGGAGACAAGGTTACCTACAGCCTAAATCCAGAGCCCATATATGAAGCCCAGACAGCAAATCACTAGAGGAGGGTATAGGACATACCACAAAACAGGAGGGTATAGGACATGCCACAAAACAGCTCCAAGGCACAACTGGAGATCAGCCCTGAGCTCAACTGGAGCTCTTGGAGCCATGAGGGTGCATGAGAAGGTGTCCCAAGGAAGGGTACTTCTTCAAGCTCTCATTTTCCCCATTGTACAGTGTTGGTTTTGCTGGAGGACACCACTGTTGTTAGGTACTCCAGTCCTGTGGAATTTCAACAGGAGTTGAGCATCTAATTCATTCAGACCAGAAGTCTTTCAGTAGGTGAGAAAATCAATTGTCTGCAATTACTGAATATGTTTTTTAACATAAATAGAACAAGCATTAAATTCTTGAAAAAAACAGCAAAGCATCTGGAGGCTTCTGGTGTGCATTGAGCTTCTGCAGATATCCCAGCAGCTACTGCAGTAAGGGTGGATTCTGTCAAGTTAATAATGGAATTTGAAAGAGAACTGGTGTCATGTTTTTCTCTGGTATTTAAAATGATACAAAGTAAAGTTACATTTCAATAGATCTGAGCTTAATCCTAAATACCATACCAGATCTTTAAAATAAGCAGTTTTGTGGCATTTAGATTCAAAGGGGCTTCAGCATTTTCAACAATTGAATTAGATCAACAATGAAAGTTTCCCTATATCCCAGTTTTTGTTGCACTGTATTCTCAAAACCCTGTGGCTTCCTCTGCCAGAAACACATTTACACACACTCCTTCCCCACATTTTTGTTTGTAAATCCAGCTACTTTTTTCAAGACTTTAAAAAGTGGAACTTTACTTACCTGTTACAAAGTAATTTTGAGCCAGGAATGTCATAACCCAGATGAAAGACACTGCTGAGGTAACGCCAAGATAATTTGCCATTGCCACCAGCTTGGAAAACTCAGAAAAGTAGGAAATTCAAGGTAGTTTGTCTCCTGTGCTAAGGAAAGTTAAGGTATTGGATGCTGTCAGATGATGAGATGACTTCTGGAAAGCAACTCCAGCTGTCACTGCAGTGCTTCATAGAAGGAATGGCAGAGGCAGCGTGGTGGCTGTCCCACTGCAGGGCGAGGTCACGGAGCGGAAATCCCTCATCACCCTTTCCACTGGCTTTCATGTGGGATTGCTGGAAAATGTCACTGCTGCTGATTCACAAGCACGGCTGAGGAAGGGAGATAAGGCTGTTACACTGCTAAGTCAGTAAACACTTTGAAAGAAGGTTTTCTTTTGCTGTTTTTTCCTGTTTTACTGATGAACAGATCATTATTCATGTTGTCTATTCATCTGGTAAATAAAACAAATTCTTTCATATCACAATATGCCACACAAGATTTTTCTTTTTTATTGGAACTGGAAGGGCATCCATTCCCCATTGTCCTATTTGTCTTGATGGAGTAGTTTTACTTTTTTTTTTCCTTAGAATTCCAATGCATAAGTAGTTCCCATAGCACAGAGGTAATATGAAACTTATTTTTTAAGAGATTTGCAGATACACTACTGTAAATGGGATTCCTTTTGAGACCATAGGTACAGAGATTGCAGCCAATGCCATCACTGCTGCCTTTTGTAACATTCCAACAAACAGTGATTCCCTTGGATTGATTCAAAACACAGATGGTCCTCACATCTAATTTAAAAAACTTTCAAGAAGTCTTAGCAGATTGTTTTTTCAGAGGTTCCAATAAACACAGAGTAGGAATGGAGTTCAAGGGATGGGCTAATTCCTTTAGTGTCAGTCATGTCTGCTGTATCGACGTTATTCCTGACAGATGTTTGTCTAACCTGCTCTCAAAGATATTCAGTGACACATTCCTAACATTTCTTCTAATGCTCTTGTTCAGTGCCTCACTGTTCTTTAATTCAAAGGTGTTCCCTACACTAACTTGACTTAGCTATTCCCTGGTACAAACCTATCACTTCTTTTCCTGCTGGCAATGGACATGGAAGACAGTTGCAAAACATAAGGGAGTAAACTGTTTTATGTTTTTAAAGAGTTATGCCTCTGCTCCCAGTTTTCTTTCAGCTAAGAAACCCCTGCTACCTCACTCCCTTGCTCCATGTGATACCTTGCCAATGTCAAGACTAATTAGTAAATTGCTTTACCTGCTTTACAGTTCAGAATGGTGTCAGTCTTTTTGTTTTTGCAACAGTATGATTTTCTTACATGATGTTCAACTTGTGATTCAGCAAACTTTTAGATGTCCAGTATCTCCAGGCTGTTTTCAGAGTCCTATAAACACAAGTGTAACGGTGTAAAGCTACCTCTTTAAACTGTGGTTTGCATTTAGAAAGTCCCCAGTCAATATATGGGATAGCATTAACTTTTAATGGGGCATAGGCACATCTCCTGCAGCAGCATCTAACAGGGTTATTAGATGGTGCTCTGTAACACAGACAGGGCCTGAAGAGAATGCTGGGGGGCAGTGAGATCATGTCTCCAATAGCAATGATGAAATGAAAATTAGGTTGTGTTTGGGCTGTGGTTTGGAACTGAATTTGGTAAAACTCAATGAGATCTTTAGACCAAGTTCTAGCTCCAATTTCTGTTCCCTCCCTTATTGTGCTGTACTTACCTGCTTCTACAAAGCCATGGCAAAGTCAGATACTGTAATCAGACTTAGCTTTCACTTGAAGAAGGCTGTAAGAGGATTCACTGGCATTTACAAGGTAGAAGCAGAACCTAATTTTTAGTTATTCTGTAGCTCTCATGGACTACAGACTGTGGCTGTAAAATACTGAGACTATTAAACTAAATCTTTCCATTGAAAACACTTACCTTGAACTGCTCAGTATTTCCTACCATGAAAACTAATAAATAGCTGGGTTTCTGACATTTTAAAATTGCAGGCTACTCGTCCTGCCAGATCTTAACATTTTGTACCATATCAAACTTGACAAAGTTCCTTTAGTCAAACTCTTGATGTTTAGTAGGATTTTTAGCTGAAAAAATGAGATAAAAACCATTGCAACACCAAACAATACGAGGTCCTTCACAAGGTCTTCCAGATTAGGAGAGCAAGAACAGAATTTTAGAATGACGAAGCAAGACTGAAATAACTTGGGTTGTTGTGTGTTTCTTCCTTTTTATAGTTCAGCTGCTCCAAACCTGTGTGGAAGATCACTTATCTGGACTGTAACAGTACAAAAGGTCTTTAACCTTTTGGTGTGTCTTCATAATCAGTGTGGTAAAAAAAAGCAGACCTATGCTGAATGATTAATTAGTCTTTGACCTAAATACTTATTGTAACCTATATGAAAAATTCCCGACCTTTTATGTCAGCATGTTTTAAAACACTGATGAGGATTGCTAAACAGAAAAATTTTGATAAAGCAGAACCCATGTAACTGTTCTCTACAATAATTTCAAAAGGAACCTTGAAACCTGAACAACAGTAGAGGAAACAAAAAAATTGTTCATTTAGAAAATACAAATATCAGGGTCTGTCCATGGAAACAGTAATTCTTTTCCAGGTTGTTGATGTCCCAGAGTTTGTCCCTGGGGGGACCATCAGAGACTCAGAACTTTAGGATTGACTCCTACCCACTGTCAAGCAAGTCTGCTCCCCACTAGACTTCCCAGACCTCCCAAGTCCACCAAACAAATAAAGACTGCTGACCTTTCACCCAGAATCCTTGGGTTACAATTTTCCTTGTGGCTCCCATGTTCAGCCTCCTCTGGGACACGTGGCCTCCCTCTGAAGCAGGAGTTAAACTCTCCCCAGGATATTTCAGCTTTCTCTCTCAGCTGGTTTCTAGGGCATGTCAGGGATGATGATCCTGCTTCCAAACATTTTCTCCATTGACACAGGAGTTGGTTCTCCTCTTCTGTACCATTTTCCTGAAGAACTGGAAGACTAAGACCAAGATCCTCGGAACATGTAACAGTGTAGACAAGGCAGGATTTATTTCATGAGGGCACAGCCATCAATATGCAGACAGAGCACCCCAAATCTTTAGGTAAAAACACGGAGGACTTTGAAACTATAATTTTATTTCAAAACTCAAGTATGTGATACTATACAGTACAATACCAGCACACTTGTGCAAAATCTTACAATATTACAAATTTAAATATGATACACAAAAATAGTGCCCTTTTGAAATTCCTTTTGCCAGAAACATTTGTGCTGTGCAGGAGAAACCATAAATGTGTCTTGTTAAAGCATAAAAATAAATATTGCACCTCAAGAAAACTATTTCAGTGTTAATAGCATAAATAATAGGTCTGTTTCTTGTTATCTGATGTGATCTTTGAACACAGAAGAGGTTGTTCGGCTTTTTTTTCCAGATGAAGCAAACTAATATCCAACAGATAAAATTATAGTTAGAATAGTTTTTGAGCTTAATCTAAACAAAAGGTGTTTAATTAAATAACTGAAAAATATAAGCAAAGCTATTTAGTGTGCTGTTAGTCATTGTGGTTTGTTATTTTTAGTGGACAGTTTGTTCAAAGTAGTTATAAAAAGAACTTTTTTTTAAGTAAACTTTATCTTCATTTTTGCACCCCCATTAAAATCTCTTGCCTCTTTCAGTTCATTTGTGGCTAAATTATACTTACCTCAGACATGCAAGTAGTTCAGCTCAAATTAGTACAGCTACTTATGGAAATTATCCCTTTGCACTAATTCCACAAAAAGCCAGTGGGCTGAATTTTGAGAGAATGGAGACCTCATTCACCCCCTGACCAAAAAGACCTTTTCACATGCTTAACACTAAGCAACTAGAGAGTCCTGTTGATATCAACAACTTCCCATGTGTATTTAAAATAAGTTGTTGGACTCACAACAGTGTAGATGTAAATAAAACCAAATTAATTCAATTACAGGCACTGTTAATTATTTTTCTTCAGGACAGCCCAACATTTTCACAACCACATAAATATGTGCCATAATTTTTGGCATAGAAAAATCTGAATAGTTAGGAGAATTTACTTTCAATTTTATTGCCTTATTAAGTTACCAATGTTATTTGTAAAGAATATTAAGTTAAAGAAGTTAATTTTAGTATTCAAGAAACAGCTGACAAGTTTCTTCAAATACTGAAAGTACATGAAAGGTCACAGTAGTTCTTCACAGTCAGAAATTCTAACTGAACCAGATTCCAAGTAATTTGCAAGAAACCTTCTCCTTATTCTTTACCAATTGCAATTATAGACCAAATCACACTTCCCCGTTATCCTTTTTGAACTTCCTTAAGCACACTACTCCTCAATATATATACTTTAAAATAAAAAAAAAGCTTCTAATTGTTTATAGACTCCCTTCCCCACCCTTCAAAAACGTGGTAGTGGTCTGCTTTTTTTTTCTAAATTTTTTTTTTCTTCCCCCATGTAAATATCTTCTAAGAAACACATGGCCAACAAAAATTCACCAGCAGGATATTTGTTATTAGTGCCAGGTATGTGAACTAAATTTCTGACTGAGTTAGAAACCTATTTTCTTTGACAGTTAGCTTAAAGTTCAGTGTTTCCACCAAAAGAAGACAGGACAATATTGACTGTATCAGAACTGAAATTACAGTACTTCATAACACTCTTATCCTTCTGATGGAAAACAGACCCATTTCTCAACCAGAAAATGCCAGGAGGATGCAGGACAGGAGTGCAATTGAGGGTCACACTGGATTTGCCATTGTGGCCATAGCTATGGAGAGACAAACATGGTTCACCTTCCCTCAGAAGTGGTGCTCAGCAGGTACAAATGGCACACCTCCACTGACACACATTTTGGTCTCAGCCCTAGGTGCTGGGTTTTGTACAGGTAATGCCTTCACCATTTTCAAATTGCTTGTCAAAAAAATTCAGGCTTTCATATTCTTGTGTAAGAAGTCACAACTCCCAAATAGGCAGAACTGGCAAAAAAATGAGTTCAGCTTTGGAAGTATATCAGATCAGTTTTGGTCTTGGCATCAGATTCTGAAGATTAACTACTGAAAACACGCAGTGAGCTCTCCTAAGGCCTCACTGCTACCATGGCCTGATTGATGCCGGCACTGGTTGGGTTCTGGCTGCTCTCAGAGCTCTGTTCCTGCTGCAGATCTCCAAGAATGCCTATTCCAGTGTTAGCAGGAGGACAGAGTCCACTTGGTGTGGTCACTTCCATACAGGGGTTTGAAGGGATTTGTTTTCTTCAATCAGGAATTGAAGATTGCTTCCCATGTCCAAGACTGCAGTGTTTTGGGCTTGGGTAGCACATGGACCCTTCCAGGCAGCTACCACTTTTGGCTGTAACCAGTACTGACTCTGAGTGGCATACATTCATTTTTGGAAACTTTTATATAGCAGAAGTTTCCAAGCTTATTGGATGATATCAGCTGTGCCACCTAGACCCCATTTTAGGTTCTGTTGAGTATCCCATTTAAAAAAAAGTGGTGGTCCCATTCTTAAAACATATCATAAAACACATTTATGCATGTACTTAGCATTCCATTTAAATATTCATATAGATAATTCCTCTTATAAAATGACTTTAGCAGCAAGGCATTTGGTCTTAGAATATAATTATATTCTCCCATGGAAGTGCTTCTATTTCTACCCAATAGTCATGAATAAGGAAATTAATTAGCCTCTTAAAACCCAAAGGACTTAAATGCACTTAGTTCTTCAACAATCAACAGTAAATTCAGGAAATGCAAAGTAAAGCATTAACTGCAAATGCGGGTTTTATGATGGTCTTCAAAATGTCAATGTCCTGTGCAAATCATTCTTCTAAATGTCTTGCAGGTTGCTGATTACTGCCACAACCTTACCATGATTCAACACTACTTTATTTCTACGAGTCCTTGACAATAAGAGGACAGACAGGACTATTGATCAAATTGGCATCTTAGCAAGGAATGCTGACCATGGATCCCAAACCTGGAGGTGTAGAGTAACTCACTTGCCTAAGGGATCAGTGGAACAGCCACAGGGATGACTAAACACTACCTTTAAACACGGTGCTCTACTACACAAACTCGCTCAGGGACCACAAGGGCGTGGCTGTCCCTCTGTTATTCCGTGTGTTGCTGCTGTCGGAATCCTGAGTTCCACCAGGAATACTGCTGGGTTGCAGAGCAGCTGGCCTTCCCTTCAGGTGCCTCTGACTTTTCATCACAGGAGTTGTAGGAATGGTAGATTCCCAACACCACAGCAAAAATGACTATTGCAGCCACCACAAGCCACACCACATTCCAGTGTTTGCACAGTTTGGGGTACAGGATATATAAATAATTAACGATGACTTCAAGTCTGCTGTAAAATGAAAAGAAAATTATTATATATTAATCAAATGCAATATTTTTATCTTGAGCTTTTCAGTTTGGAAGGTGCCATAGGTGGCACCATCTTTTTTCTTTATACAGACACCTTGTCAGAGAAGAATCAAACTGTAGAGTTCTTTTATGGAGAGCTGTACACTCAGATATTTCAACTCCAACTATTCCATATGAGTAATACTTGTGAGACAGCTGGAGATTGTAAACTTGACTCCTATTTCTCCCAGCTGTCAGCTGGCAAATCTCAGAGCTTGGTATCATGCAAAATTCTGCACTGTTCATACCTTGATCAACTAAATTAAACATTGGAATATGTGGTAAACATTTCATTCCAAGAGCATCGTGACTAATGAGGTGGTTGCTCTCTGAAGGCAGCTGAAATCCCACATCAACAGATGTTTATAGCTATAATGGTTATGGAATGGAAAAGAAGTCTTCTGGATTAGGTAAGGATCCCTGCCTTAATCTGGGATTGGACATAGTACTGGCTTTGGCCAGCATTCAATGTCTCTGTAATGTACAGACAGAGAGCACTGGGTGCCGATGGATGCAGTGTCACTCCAGCGACAGGAATGACACACGGCACCAGTTCATGCTCCTGAATTACAACCTTTAAAAGGCAGTATATATTCACAGAGGGATACATTTTGGCATCTAAGGAACTTTTATGGACCATTCTTTTACCTCAAATCAGAACCAAACCCCAGCAAGATGAAGCATCTTGATGTCAATATACAGCTTTAACTAAAATATCAAAATCAAAAGTTTTATGTTTTGCACCTATCTTGTGTTAGAATATGACTTTCTGTGGAAATACTGTTATTTCGATATGCTTCCCCAGGAGGAAAACATGGCAAAAGGACAGGATAAAACACTTGCTTGGGTACCACAAGTAGAAAAAAATGGCATCTCTTGTATGGACATATTCTACCACTGTCTCACCTGCTTTTCAGATTTTTTATCTCATCTTCATTTTCACTTTCTTCATGTTCCTCATGACTTTCTTTGGGTGTCTCTTCATCTTCTTCCTTCAGTTCCTGAAGTTCCTTGGCCTTCTTCAAGGCTTCCTGATATCTTTATCAGATAAAACATTTCTTTCTTAGTGTAGGATGTATAAGCATGACCTTATTTAATGAAAAATTAGGTTTATGTTTTGTTACATGTAATAAAACACAAGTAGAAGTGTTGCAGCACCTGAATAAGAGTAAAAATTAGCTGAAGACTATGAGTAAGGCACACAGACAGCCACTCTTCCTGAACAGAGGATTATATTAGAGCTGATACCAAATTTATCACTTTGAACAAAAAAAGAAGTTGTTCTCCACAGAGAACAATTTCTGTCTATTGTAAAGGAGCCAGTAAACATTTCTCTATAGCTCTCCATTACTCTGAATATCCTCTAGATACTTCTTTTTTCCTGGAGAATAAATGCAATTCAGTGCTAAAGTCAGATGGCGTGCTGGATTCTGTAGGAGAGGATCAAAATTTCTCTCACTCTTCACATAATGCAAAGTTCTTTGCTTGACATTAGGAAACAGATCCCAAAGTTTTTAAATTGCCCCAAAACATGCTCTGTGAAATATTTTGTGAGACCAACAACATAACTACTGTATTTAAAATTAAATTTTAAAAACACATGTCCTCATCTGGTAGCACATATTTACAGATTTAGTTCACAAAAAGTATTCCCACCCCTTGTTATATGCTTCCTCTTCTATCTTGGCTTTAGTTTCAGGACTGATCTCTTCCAACCCACTCTGTGTCAGCACAGAAGTTGAGGTTTCACAGTCAGGTTCTCCATTTGACTTCCCACTGCCAAGACAAAAGAAGCAGACAGATAAAAAATAACATCAGGGAAATGTGTTGTATTTGGAGTATACTGCAATTTTGTGAGTCATGGTTTGTCTTTTTTAATGTACGTCAGAGAAATGAAATGTCTTTCAAAAGAAAAAATGGAACACCAAGAAAAATATTCATTTCAGGATGTTGTGATTTATGAACAGTAATTATTATGTTTCTAAGGTAAGAAAACTATCATTTTTATTCTTCTTTAAAAAAGAAAAGAGCCTTTCTTACCTGGCTCATCCATGACATTTATTTGCTATTCATGAAAAACATTTCCCTCAACTTTCTAAAACTCATCTTAGAAATTGTAACCTGCCACATAAGAGGAACATAACAGAAGTAATGTCAAATACTAATTCAACAAAACATTGTTTTTATTTGCCTTCTAAGTATTCTCCTGTGTTGACTTTCTAGAACTTTTCTCAAGTAAAAGTTTGGAGCATTTAGCCTGAAGATAAGCTGTTTTATGTTGCTGTCTTCCTGCAGTGCTCTCCTGTTATTTATTTTATCTGGGACAGAGTTTAATTGATTGAGACATAGCAGATCTATCAAAGTCAAGGTTTAATAAGCTCAACAATGGATCCCATTTCACCTTCTGGAATCTCACCCTCTTCGCCTTCTATTCCTGGCACTAAAATAGTTCAACCTGATCGACACAACCTGTGGGCAATGGGTTTTCTCTCAAGTCATATTAACAATAAACATTATTTTCACTTGGACTTTAAACAAACCATGAGTATAAGCTTGAAGTGCTTAAACACACAAGACTGTTCTGGTCTGGGTAATTCTACACTACTAGACCAGCTGGCCCATGCACACACACTTAGGCTCAAACTTGCTTTTCAAGTTCTGCCTCTGTAACTTGGTAACATGATTTGTTTTCCTAGGTGTGAAATATTGATAAGGTTTTTTTGGTTGTTGTATTTTCTCACAGAATTTCTGCACAATTTCAAAGGATGGTCTAGATCTTGCAGAGGTTTTTTGAATAATAGCAGCCAGTGCTGTAGTTTCCCATTTTTGTTTTCTTGGTTGTTGCATACTTACATTCTTAGTGAAGCACAAGGTAAAACAAGGACATAAGATAAATTTGTCCTGCCTCAGCACTAATCTAAAATACATGAAATTCAATATTTTGTAGTCATGTACACATTGAAAGCTTTTAATTTGTCTGTTTAAAGCATTCTAACAAGTAGTAGGAATATCACAGTATTTCAAACTATGATTCTTTAAATTATCATTTAGTATTATCATTTAATAGTTACTGAGATGACCTAGACAAAACTCACCTTTCTAGAAGTGCTGGCAGAGCAGGAGTAGATGTTAGGTTGCTCCTTCCATTACTGGGTGATTCAGACTGTAAGTAAAACACAGCAATAAATGTTATATTCATTAATTAGTTAACATTCGTGACTAAATAATTAAATACCAATTAAAATTCATTAATTAATTTCAAATGAGTGTTCAATAAAATAACAAAGGCGGTGTGCTGCTCAGTTTTCCTTCCCATATTCATAAGCAAAGTATCTTTAAAGTGGTGCTTCCACATTGCTCCAATTAACCAGAGCAAACAATGGACTTGCACACTAAGAATTTTCTCTGACATTTCCTTCTACCCTGTTTATTTTTCCCCAGAAAATGTTCTCCTTCATATACTGATCACTAAACAGTAAAATTATTCTCTTGCTCCTCTCCTATTATCCTAAGAAGATGCATTTATTAGCTGAGTTTTTAATGGGAAATTTTAAACAAAAATAATTCATAATAAACCATGGCAAACAAACAGACCTGGTTCCTGAAGCAATTGACTCTGAGTACACAATCAATAAATTGCACAAACAGATGCTTTTCTTACAAGTAAAATCGATAAATAGATTTAGCTTCTCATCAAAACCCTCATTTAAATAACCCTATATTTTAGCAGAAAACTCCATAACTTTAATGTTATTGTCCCATCTTAGCTCATCTCTGAACCTGCAAGACATACTCACTGTTTTCTCCAAAGCATTTGTATGGATTTATTATGCTCAGATTAGAGTTTCATTTAATTTATTAAAGTTTAACAAAAAGAAATTCAACACAGAGGCTGATGGCTCCACTGATCCAGATCATCACAGAACCTCTGAATTGCTGTACATACATTTCTGTATATTAATTATATTTATTGCTGTTCAGTGGACTTCTGGACACAGTCCAGCTGTGTTTTGTGGTTTCTGGTTGAAATTTCTTTTCTACAGTGTACAGCTATTTTCATTATTTCTTTCCTGTGTGTTACTTCAGATTAAAAGGCAAATTTCTTCATCAATGTCCAGTGCCTGTGAATCAACAGCCTGCCCTCTTCAGCTCTTCCCAAAGGGATCATTCATGGAAGTAGATTGCAATGTCCCCTTACACAATAGGAATTACCTCTGTCCATCCCCTTCAGGATGGAGTCAAAACAAGTTAAATCAATGAAAAACCTGTCATTCTACAGTAACTATGGCTTGCCCCTATGCAAAAATAGTTTAGACAAAAACTGGTAACTTTAAAATGTGGGTTTTACTCACCAGGGATGGCATTGAAGGTATAGGTGAAGCTGTTGGTGACTGACCAGGAATGTTCAAGGAGTTAAATTTAGGAACAACTGCAACACTGACTCTCCTTCGAGGCATATTCTGGGAGAAACAACAATTATTTTTTCTACCATACAACAAGACAGAACGAAGAACAATTCTGTGGGTTAATTTGTGGGGCAAAGATGTAGGTCAGTGTCTCCTTTGGGAAAGGAGAGTTGGGAGCAAAAGTAAAATAAAAGGTCATGGTTTTCCCCAGAAATTCATCTTGTACTGCCTGGTATGGCAAGTGCTTAAGGTGAAATGAGGTGTGGCACAGAGATGCTGCTCTTTTCCCTCCATGCTGAAAGCCCAGTGTAAATCACACACCAGAAATGTTCTGAGTTTATATTGTCAGCTCTTATCATAGGCCTTTATCTTTGATAAGCAGATGCAAAATGATACTGGGGAAAGTGCCAGTGTCACAATGACTGGAAATAATGAAGTCACACGTAAAACTCTTATCTTGCTATGTCCCTATTATGATATACTGTACCCACTACGATCTATTAATTACATGTAAACATATTAATTATATGTTAGATAGCATCATGCAACACTGCGTATATTTCCCAAAGACCATAAAAATTCTTTCTTATGACAACCACCTGCTAATTGTAACAATATATTCTAGCTCAAGTACAGATTATGTAAATTTTTGCTGTCATTTGGTAAGTAGCCAAACGCTTCATCTTGTAGCATCTATGTAAATCTATGCTTGCAGCTAAGTAAAAACATCAAAACACTTATAGCATCTAACAGCTTTGTTTTAGTGCAAATCCAAACACTAAGATTCTGCTCTTTAGACAACTCTACAGGTAAGGAGTGAATACAGCTTTAGTGAATATTTAGGAGTCACTCCATGATTCTGATTCTAGACAAAACCAACCATACCTATTAATTAATGACAATATTATTTAATGTACTCCTGAAAAACTACTCTGGGAAGTCTGCAGCCACAGTAGGCAGTCCATTCTAGTGTTTGGATTCTTTTTCTCCTTATCTTTATTATTTGGACTCATCCCCGTTAAATTTAGTCTTTTTTTGAGACCTCTGCTTCAACCTATGGGGTTCTCATTCTGAAATCCCATCTTGCCCTCTGCATGCTCCGTGCTGTAATTCTTTATACCAAACACTCAGAGGTGGCAGGAATAAACCAAACCTAAAGAACTACAATCTAGTAAAAAAAAAATATGAAAATAAACAGTAGAGTGAGTATAACGCACCTGGTCACCAAATTTCATAATGGTCATACTGGGACTCATGCCTCCCAAGCCAGTGGTTGTTTTAGCAAGGCTTGTGATGGAGTTCATCTCCAGCACTTTTAAGTTTTACAGAAATAAAAACCCCGAGAATTTCACATCAGGCACTACCATTATTGCACAAAGCCATACTAAGTCATGTATCCAAAATTGCAAAGCACATGCAAGAAATTGCATAAACGATATTGAGAATTTACCAGCACTGTTTGACCACAGCCAAAAGAACTGAGTACAGACAAAGAACTGAGTATATAGAAGAAGAAATTTTACTACATAAAATGTTAGCTTTCTTTATATTGCAGAAATACCTTTCCAACAGTGAGAGACATGGATCTAGATGAACGAGGAACCCCATCTTCTGCATAGGAACAAAGATAAAGAACAGTCTTAGAATATGAGTATCTCTAAATAATATTAATATAACCCTTGCTAATATTTCAAACTCAGATACAGTATATTTACACAGGATCTGTAAGTGACCATGTATTTATTGTCATACAGTATTGCCATACAGCTGTCTTCTCAATCACACCTGCACAAGAAATTTTTTGAAATAATTGCAAATAACCAAATCAGTACTATTTTCACTGAATCAGGGAAAAACCCCACTATTGGCCTCCATATACAAGTTCTCACAAAGGAAAATCCTCAGATTTCAGTTTCCAGCAAAGGAAAGAAGAGGTCATTAAAAAAAAAAAGGGTTTTTAATAATGAAATTTTGCCTGACCTGAAAGGTAGTTGCATTAAAATTGTGCAGAGTACATGGATTTGCAAGAGGTCATGAGGAAATATGATTGGATCTCATCAGAATTTGGCAAGTGATAGTGATTCCAAATTACTGTACTATAGCATTAAGTATGGCTCATATGAAACATCTTATTTCTGTAACTTTTGAAAATCTACTCCTGTAGATGAGAACTTATGAACAGGTTTCACAATATTTAAATCATTAACAGCACCAACATCTCTCTGAATTAGAGGCAAGAAAAATCCTTAATTTTTTATTTTTCTTTACCAGATGCACCATAGGTTCTGCTAGAATTCTGATTGGCAAGTTTCTTGAACTCCATTAGTTCAGCATGATCCTTTTCATATGTCCTTTTCAGATTTTCCACATACTGCATCATTACTTCTGTTGCCTTTGACATACGCTTCTCCTAAGGAAGAAAAGAAGGAAATAGCCAGGTAACCTCTACACATCTCCAACAAATCATTTGCCTCTACATGTATGCTCTATATCAGGGCTAAATCTGGAGCTGTTGTTCTTAAGGAAATATTGGTGCCTCCATGACCAAAATTCCGAAGATAGTTAGAATACTTATAGAAGTATTATATTCTGTCAAATGCATTTGAATTGCATTGTGAAATGCAAGTATTGATGTGTTCTTATTTATACTCACTCTGTTCTCATACTCTTTGTAATTGACTGAGTTATTGCCAAAGGCAAGTGACTGAATTAGATGAGTTTTTCGACCCAGATAAGTTGTTTTCTTTTTTTCTTAATATTTTTATTATGTGCTGCACTGATTTGAAATTAGTTTCTTGTGATGCATCTGTAGCTCTGAATAAAATATATGCTCCTGTTATACAGACATTAAATAGCTTAATGGGCAATCTTTCTGCCGTTGGAGTTCTATTTCCAGGCTGCAGGGGTGTGTTACCTGACACTACAACAGATTTTTTAATCTGTCAGAATGGCAAATAAAACTCAGAGGGTGAACACAACCTCTAGCCCAGGCTGGCCAAGAGTGCACCTGTGGATCCAGGATAGAGTTAAACACTAAACACCGGGATGTCCTCACCTGGCGAACGGCTCCGACCATCTCTGCGCGGCTGGAGAGCCTGGCAGCCAAACGCCGCAGCACCGCGATGTCCTCCAGGAGCTTCTGGTAGGCTTCCCTGTGCTCATAGTGGTGCCACAGGTGAGCTGAAGACTGAAGCAAAAACACAGTAGCTTTATCAGCATGTTTTTAGTTCAAATGGAGCGGCCAGAGCCTCAAAATGGGGTCTAAATGTCCAGGCAGAACTCCTCATGGAGAGATTAGCCCCAGAGGGGTGCCAGCACTGCCACCACACCCAGCTCAGAGTGCTGCTGCTGCCCTGGTGCTTCACTGCAAGCTGCAGGAACACAGTTTGAGGCATTAGAGAGGTCTCAGCACATTTGTGATACTTCCATTCTGAAATCTGTAGTGAAACATGCTCTGCTACCTGTGAACTCTACAAATGCCGAGTTCATTTCAATTAGCACTTAAAAATGATTGCTGAGGGACAAAGGACATCCTAATTTTCTGGGCACAAGTATTAAGAAGGCCACACATGTTCTTTCAGTTCCATGATACTTCACTTATTTGGAAAATAAGATAGTCTCAAGAATTGCAATGCTACCTTGACAATAAATTGCAACCAAAATTTGACTGCAAGAATCAAAAAGAAATAAGGGAATATGTTTAGGAAAAATCATGCACAGAATTTCACAGTGTCCTTTTCTTTCTTGACAACTGTAACCTCCTTATTTTCTACAAAACATTGGAAATTCATGTAGATCAGCTTTTTCTTGAAATTAGGTTTCTGAATAACACATCAGTTAGCACAAGACTGATTAAAAAAGTCAGAAAGACTGGTAAAACTGTCACTGAGCCATAAAATCTGTGCCTGTCCTACAGAAATGAAGATAACCTCTCAATGAGATTAGAACAAGTCTAGGTCTAGTATGATAGAGATTTTACAGAAGCCATCACTGCTTTTAATCGCTTCTTAGTTTATTCCATTGTCCAGAGCAAAAGCTTTCATAGGGAAGGCAGTTTCCACTTTGTTATAAATCATGTAAAAAAACCTTGTAAAAGCCAGACTGTAGCATGTGAACTGATTAAAGGAAGAAAATCCTCATCACATCTGTCCCATGCTGGCAACATGAACCTTGGTGCTTAATTAGAGACTCTTGACAGAAATACACAGCAAATCTAACAGACTTAATTCAGTCTGAAAGCTCTGAGATTTAATAGGCTGTTTCTGCTTGCTCTTTACACAGGGAACAGAGGGAAGAGCAGCAAAATAGTCTCAACATTTTTTTTAACAGAAACAATAATTTGAAAATGGAGATTTGGAATTCCAGACGAAAAGATGTGATCACAATCTTTCTTTAATTCTATATTTTCTTACCTGATGATATTCTTGATAAAGGAAATGGGAGAATCATATGTTCTCTTCACTATTCTCAAAAGAATGGCAGCACCTCCCTGCAATAATGCATGCTGGGTCTAAGGCTATTTCCTTTATCAGCCTGGTGTGTAACCATCTCTCCCTTTACGCACAAAGACATGCACAGCACTTCAGTTGACATGTTGTAGCAATTTTTGTCGATTCAGTTAGAAAGCCTAGAGAAAGCTGGCAGGAAGGACTCAAACTACTGCTGTAAAGGAACACCAGGGACAGCTGGAATGAAAGTGTACTCAAAACCTGAGCCTGAGATTGTACCTATTCCTTAAGTATTCCTTGCTGTTTCCTTTCACACAGCCTGCCTTCTAGTATTTGCAGTTAAGAGGCCTTTCAAGTTACAGATCTCAGGATTCAAGTTTCAAATAATTTTGGTATCTTTCATATCTGGACACTTCAAATTTACTGCTAAAGGTCTTGCTCAGGAGAGCATGGATTAGTGCTCCAACTGCAGTTCTGAATGCTCTTAGCTATGTCACAGGCTTATTTCAAGAACTGAACAGCAAATTCCTAGTATTTATTCCTGAAATCTGCTAGACCAGGGAAGCATGCCCTAGGCATTTCCAGCAATGCTGGCCCACTCTGGCAGAATATGCCCTCTCTCAGAGTAGTAGGCAGCTCATGGCAAGAAGTCTGAGCAGCAGAAAATGAAGTTTTGGGGCTGAATTTACAAGTCAAACACATTTGTGATGTTTGTGCACTTCCAGGTACATTACAGTTCAGGAAAAGAATTCCCATAGTTTCCTTACCGTAATGGCTGCTTTAAAGTTTTCCAGTTCCTTCTCAGCATTCTCTTCAGTAAGATTTCTCTCTCTCTCTGCCTGCTGAATTCTAGATTCCAATGTATAACTATCATTTCTAAAGGCCAAGGAGAGTTGTACAAATACATTCTGTTTGGATTAAAAAAAGGTATTTTCCACTAAGTCTCACAGTAATATAATTTTAAATAACAACTTATGAATAAAGTATATGTTTAACTGACTTTGCTGCTTAAATATGTATTGCAACAGAAAATTGAAAGTATTTTCAAATTTGTTTTCTTTGAAAAATCCACTGAATTTCCACTGAAATAGGAATAATGAATGTGTTGCTGCCTCTTTTCCTGAATGTTTTTCTGGGAGCTCTGTGGGGCAGAGACAAAATGAAGGAAGCAGCCTACCAGAAGCACCAGAATCACAATGGATCTGTTTTCTAGCTGCACTTCCTCCAAGGGTCCCCAAGGTTTTTAAACAGATAGTCTGTGCAGAGGAAGTCCAGGGATGAGCTCATCATGAGCATTGTTTTATCTAAGGGATAAACACCTACCCCTGGAGCCAGCAAAAGATGAAGCGCTAACATTTTTATTCTCTTGCACCCTGCTTTTAAAGATTATTTCTTTCTTTACCAGAGTTTACTCATTTCTTAGGATTAATACTTTGCAAAGCTCAAGGCACCAACAGCTCCAGTAGATTGCAGTGTTGTAAAAAAAAAAATCTTTTTCTTGACTGGTATGTGATTTAAAAAATACAAGAACTAAATGCTACAAGCTAGACCTGCAAAAAAATTATTGGCTTGAACTGAGAAAGCAAAAATTATGTAAACTAACAGCAGGATATTATTAAAAAATGCCCCAAAGATCATATTGGCCAATAAAAATGCAATTTAAATTGCTGGGTTTCTGGTCTTATTTAATCTCTTTTTTTTTTACTACTTTAGAATATTAAAACTATTTCCAAAGTGAATTACTATTTTATTATGAACAACACAAACAAATATTTTGCTTACTCCTACTCTGTTGTTTTACAATTTCTATTGCTCACATTTCACAAAATTGTTATCTTGATGGAGTTCAATGTGTTTTGTTGTTGGGTTTTTTTTAATGAGAAATATATTTTGGGGGAAAAAATCACCCCATTACCTCATTCTAATAACCACACTTCGACTTAAAATAATCACTTAAAATTGGAACACGTCTAAAATAATAGCATACTTACCTCAACTTCTTTTTCAGTGAGTGGTGGAGAGCTAGAAATAAAAGTAAAAAATTTCACATTTTAATGAGTTTTTTTCTCTTAGAACAAAGCTATTCTAATACTTAACTGAACAACAAAATTATATTTGAGTTTCCAGAGTTTTCCACTACTTTTCTGTATTGATTACAATCAAGCAATGGTCTCTCAGAAGTTCTTCACCTCATGCATTCATTTATACATAATAATGTATATAACAATTCATTCACCATAAATGTTAAATATTTATTTCACCTGCACAGAGAATCCTTATTGACAGTTCAGAATACCGAAGGCTCTGGTGGTTTTGGTACATAACCATGTGGCTGAATGGAGGAATAATTTTTGGCTGAATAAATTTGGGATTGTCTATTGTTTTAATGTCTCAGAAAGTCCAAATCAGTGGATTCACAAGTGAGTGCTTCAACTACATTTGCAAAATAAACTCAGTTTCTCTAAAAAATTGTCACCTGCAGAAAAACTGCAGAACTCTTACATGCCCAAATTCTACCATTGGAAAGCATCATCTGGCCTGATTATTTTCATGGGGGTGAGAAATAATATTTTCAATATGAGTACATATCTGCAGCAGCAGTCCTGGAAACCAGGAATGGAAAAATCTGTATAAAAATCTACCTGTAGCATGCAATTAAGGTTTAAGACTTTTTATGTAGAACTCAAACTAATTTTAAAAGTTGGCGAATTACTGGAAGCTGGTGCATTCCCCAGAAATTTTCAGTAAATCTGTGTTGCACATTTTAAGATGCAACAATTTATCTCCCTATGAATGGAGGGAAGGGAAGTTGGCTGGAGACCATTAGTGCGCCTTCTCCTGGATGATGTATTTCCACTTCTAATGAGCTTTTACCTTCCTGGAAGCGATTTGTGCACTCTCAGTTTTCGCAGCAATACATCAGGAATGCTGGGCATGACATCAGAGCTGCTCTTTGTCTCTTCCTCTTCAGTGGGGGAAGGGAGAGGTGAAAGGCCTAAAGACATTTTCAGATTAAAAAAATTATGTTACTTGAAAAGTCACACATTCTTTTCTAGAATATTTTAGCTGAGATTTTGTAATAGAACGCTGTCATTTTCTAAGGCTTTAAATGCCACCTGCCAAGATGAAGTGTAGTGTAATGTGCCATACTACAGATTTTGTACACCATTTATTGTTATAAATTACATCAGGTACCTGTTTGCACTGTATGGCAATTGAAACAGGATATCAAGTTATACTTACATTCTCCAATTCTATTACTTTCATAAGGACCAAGACATAACTAATATTTTTTTTTATAATTCATGTTACTTAGCCTCTGTATTTTCATTTTATTTAATTTCACATATATTAGTTCCCTTATCTCCTTCTGTCTTACCAGAATTTCATGAAGGACTCTCCTATAGGAAAGGCAGATTCCCCAGCCAGAATCCCAGACTTGGGAAGGAATCTTTGAACAGTTCTTCTGTTCATAAGTTTAACAGAAGGATTCTTAGACTTGCCATGTAAATTTACACAATTAGTGTGTAAATCTGGAGAGCATTAACATGAAAGATGGAACAGAAGGGGAGATTCTTTCCAGCTACATTTTAGTTCTGTGCATTTGCTTTATATTAAAAAATTCCAGCATTTGCTTAAGAGCAGACACATGCATCCCCATAAAACCCAGCCTGACACCAGAATTAATGCATTCCACTTAGCTAGTGTAGATGCAGAGTTGTGTTTGCTCAGATGGTGACAGTAACTTGTCATTGATAAAAACCATGATGGAGACAGTACATTGGATTCATAACAGTAATAATGAAGTATCTGACTATTTCCTATTGTTTAAGCAAAATTACCACTCCAGTTGAAAAGGTGGCTTCTCTGACAATGTAAGGAAGTAGGTCTCCCTAACAAATTAACTAAGAATTTGACCCCTTGCTTGTTTTCCCCACTGAGGACAAGGAGTTGACCCTTAAAGTTCTGGCTACCATTTAGATAACTTACTGGACTAGAAAAAGCTTGTGACACTCATGAGGATCCACGTTGAGAAGCTGGATAAAATAATCTTTATCTTAATCACAATGTTTTCCTCAAGACTTCCAAACCTGCCAAAATTACGTAGCAGGCTGGTAAATTGGCAACTATTTTATAGTTTCAAACAGAGCCTGCTAAATTATTTCTGGGAAATTATATATTAACAGAGTGACAGGAATAATAGCATCACATCTAAGAATTCAAAGGTATAATCACTAAATATAGAGGACAAGAAGCCTTTTTTATCTTTATGCATTCACACTGAAAATGAATCCATTTCCAGACATAATGTGAAATGCAATATCTCAACCATCTCTCAGTGTAACAGGAACTTTAAGGCTGATGAGCTAGTCCCAGTGCAAATTCATGAATTAGTAAAATGTACAGTATTAAAAAAAATTGTAATTTTCTTTGTATTAAACCTTGGACAATCAGTTTCAGCTCTTTTCATAATAACCATCTTCATTTCAGTTAATGTCACACTGAACAAGTTCTGAATTAACTACTTCCAAACAAATATATAGTTTTGGTTTGGATATTTAGGTTGATATATTTGGTTTAAATATTTTAGCTAAGCACTACTGCTATTTAATTCTTCCACATGTTGAATTATCCTCTGGTTCATATCTTTGCTCTTTACTCTCAATCTTTTTAGATGCAGCTACAAGCATCAAAACTTTTTTGCCTGTGTGAGATTGGAGAAAACATTTGGTGTCCGATTTCTTTTTCCTTATTTATGTAGAGTTTTAAGCCTTTTCCTTTATTTTTCCTTAAAAATCACAGAAATTGAAGTTAAAAAATCCTACTTACTGTAAGACATATTTTTCCAATCCTTCAAACACCTTTATGACTCTTTTCTGGCCTTACATTTTCTCATTCACATTGACATAGAAATGTGGACCAGAAGGGAAAATGCCATTTCAATATTTGTCACATACACTAAAATAATAATAATAATAAAAAAAAAGGAATAAAGTGTCCCATCTCTTATTTATACTCCCAGGGATCATATTCACCCTTATGACCATAATATCTTGCAGAAGTGACATCCATTGAATCCATCACTGCTGAAATGTTTTTACAGAAAATTATTGAAACTTCAGTCCAAATCTATTAGGTACAAGCCAGACTCCATTCCACATGTGCATCTTTTCCCTTGGTTATAACAATACCTACAGTATCTTCTTGGTTCAAATCATCAAGAAAACAAGGTACTATCCATTATCAGTCTCTCTCGTTCATCATTTATTACTGTTCTCCATGACTGCTTCAACTATTCTTGTGATTCAAGATTTTAAGCCTTTTTCTCCTCACTCCCACATAATAGTTATAAAAATCAGTATATACCAAACATTCTTTCCAGTTTTTATGATACTGCACCTTTTTCCTGTTCCGCTGCTTCACTAAGTTCAGGAAGTTTAAGTCCAACTAAATTTTGATTTCTCATCAAAATATGCTCCTGTGAAGAGAAACAATAATATTTCTAACTGAACTACAAATCTCAATTTAAATATCCCTGCCACATGTAAATAAAACACTTACTTTAGTTCACAAACATAATAGAAATATTTGCATTATATTACAGTCAGATGCTCCATAACAGAATACTCATAAATTCACACACACTCTAGAATATTACATATTTCAAATTTCATACAGGCATTATTTTGAAAAATTGCTGGTCATGTAAACAAAGACTTGTGAAATGTGTCCCTTATTCAAGTAGATACATAGAGTTTTGGTGAGAGCTTTAGTAACTGACAATAAAAAAAGCAATTTTGATATAGCCACAGTAATAACTAAGTATCCCAGATAACAGGAGAAATGCAGAAAATCTACATATGAGACTTTGGCCACTTTGACTTTATTAAGACCAGAGCTTGGGTTGCTTCATTGTTACTGTGTTCTACCTCTATTCCTTGCAGGTAGGAAAAAATGCACTCTCAAGGATTAAACCTTGTTCTTTTATTTCTCCTTTTATCATCTCCTCATTTTCTTTCATATTCTCACATGTTTAAATTCACAAATATCTGTTTTTGTTTATGAGTAGACAATTCCTACTGGAGACAGAGCTCAAATCTTGCCTAACTGGAATTACAGATCATCTTGAAAATTTTTTGTTATTCCGTTATTTGTGCTTAACAGCTTCTGGGTCATTCAAAATGATAGAATTAAAGAATTATAGAATGGCTTGGGTTGAAAGGCACCTTAAGGATCATCTGGTTACAAACCCCCTGCCATGGGCAGAGACACCTTTCACTGTCCCAGGCTGCTCCAAGCCCCATCCAGCCTGGTCTTGGACACTGCCAGGGATCCAGGGACAGCCACAGCTGCTCTGAGCACCCTGTGCCAAGGCCTCAGCACCCTCACAGAGAAGAATTGCTTCTGTAATTATATGGGTCCCTATGATCAAAACTTCCAGTACATACACACTAAGAATGTGTGTGTTATATCAACAGGAAGAGATGAATAATGAAGCTGCCATTCCCAAACAATACAATGGGAATGAATTAACCAAAGTGCAGAATTGAGGTCCTCATCTGTCAGCCTTATATTCATCTTAAAATATTAACTACTGGGGGTTAAGGAAAATATCCTTATTAGGCTGTTCAGGAAAGTACCTGCTTCTTTTTTTTCCTTTCAAAAGTCATTATTAGCAATAGAGACATGTTTACTGCTTTCTTTTGGTGGTCTATCATTTCATGAAATTTCTGCTTTTTTTCCTAGGATTTAATTACTTACCATTTAGGAACTTATTTAACAACAGATTAGTCATTTAGAAGCTGACAGATTTGCAGCAGGTTATAATTAGGAACTGTAAATCTGGACATGCTTTACCTGCCCTTGCTGTCAGAGATCTCCAGTTCTACAGCTCTGAACACTTTGAGACATTTTCTGAGACAGTTCAATAATCAACTAATCATCACAAACCCATTTCCTGTCCTCTGAGATCTTGCAAATGTAAACATGCAAGAGGAGCACATGCATATGTATACCTTGAAGTACCACAGTGCATTTGATGCATACCTGAGGGGAACTAAGAGATAGAGTAATTCCATGGAATTTACTTACAGGTTACAATTTAGTCAAGTTGCAAAAGAAAAACATGATACAATTCTGTACTGATTATGCTGAAACTGTTTCCCATTTTATCACTGTATGTTTCTTGAAGTGATAAAAATAATACTAAACAGGTTGAAAGATTAATAGAGTATGAAAAAGACTTTTTAAAACAGGATACAACTGATGACAGGACTTACCTCTCTGAGCTTTGTCAGCTTCTGCATTCGAACTGGCTGAACTTGGATTTGAAGATCTTTGAATGCTTTTAACTGATTGCTGGATTTATTACCAAGAAAGCTTTTATCTTCCTCAGATGGTAATTTTAAAGGGGTTTTCTCTTTCTGTCCAGGCTCCAAGCTATCCCAGGACACAGCCCGTAATAGAGGAGGACGCAGTCCACACAGTTTAAATTCTGGTTTACATGGAACTTTATGAGCCCTCATTTCTAGAACAGGAATTTTTAGCTTTGAGTCCATATTTCCTATTCCTGCTCCTGGTAGATGGGTTCTTAAAGGAACATCATTTTCTTTCCCTTTCTTGAGGAATGATTTTCCAAGTTCATTTTCACAAACATTCATGCAAGTATTAAGAGACATTCTGCCACCATCACCAGCTGAAGGGGAGAATTTAGGTAAAGTATCCATATGTTTACGTGGATCAAAGTTCTCCTTTTGGTCTGAGAGCTTCTCTTTGGAGTTTTCAAAGCCAGCAGAACGAGGAACCAACCTTCCCTGAGAAATCTTTCTTTGATCATTCTGCCTTCGATCAATTAATCCTTTTGCAGCATTCTGAAAGTACAGGGACACACATGAAACAGAGAATCAAGTCCAGATTCCTCTTTTCCCCTGCCCAAGGACAGATTTTCATTGTAAAAAGCCATTTCCTTTTCAGTGACATTTGCTTTTGGATATGTACTGTTGACAAAAGAAATAATTTTTAAAAGGCACTTAAAGAATATTGACTTTGGAATCTCCTCTCTGAACTTTTGAGTTAACCTCTCCCATTCCAGAGTCCATTACATCAATCCTCCTAAAGCCAAGCACCTCAGCATGTTAACGTCTTGGAAAGTCTAAACCACTGACATACACCACAATGGCTATAGTAGATACTTTTACTTTAAAGTTACTTAGTATATTGATTTTAATTGAGCTAGAGCAGGGGGCATGATAGGATGGAAAGATCAAGTGGTAAGCCCACGGTCCTACACTTCTTTTGCAGGTGCTTCATAATTTCTTAAATTATTCTAATTTTTTTTTCACCAGTGAACAATCTTTCAGCATTTTCAGTCCCATCAATAAATCATATGTGTGCTAAGACAAACCAGCAGACTGTGTTCAGCTCTCAATGTGAAACACTTACCTCTGCAGTTTGCCTGTCATCCTCTTTCACAATTCTGTTATTCTAGCAAAAAAAAAAAAAAAAGAAAAGAAAAAACTGTTTTACAAGGTTATCTTTCACACCTATTCTACAATCATACTAATGGCTGAACATTGAATCTCATTTTTTACATTACTAGTTGTATTTATTTATGAAATAACTTCAGGGATTAGCTTTTTCATAGATTAGGGTTATATTGCCTCTTTTTCTATTTTCTACACTTAACAAATCTTATGATCTTTCAGGTCTTGTTGCTGCATAGATTTCTGTCTTCAGACTAAATATTTAGCCCTTGCTGTACAGAGAAAGTACCGTAATCCAATTTTGGTCTCTAAAATGGTATTCCAAACGTACAATTTTTATCAGGGACTAAAAGGGCAGCATACTAAAATAGAGTACTGTAATAACCAGATTATTGCACAGACTATTCAGCTCTTACCTGCCCAGGAGATACTGACTCAAAACTAGTGGTTGTGCATGCATCAGACCCTGAAATATACACATATAATTAGGGCATATCCTGATATTTTGCTCCAAACTTTTACTATTATAGCATTAACAAATACATATGTGCACAGTTTCCCATAACACACGAAGGACAAAAATTCAAATGCCAAAAATACTATTAAAAAAGAAAAAAAAAATCAGGCATATACCAAGTGAAAGATCATTAAATCCTCTCAAAACTCTGTTATTCATAAAATTTAAAAAATAGAACATGTGAACTTGTAACACCACAGGAATAAAAATACTATAAAAATAACTATATGCAAAAAATACATTTTGTATGCATTAAGGAACTTAACATATTCAGGACTAGATGCTTAAATCTACTCTTCTCAAGAAATACTAAACAAATACTTTTTTGGTGAGCTTTTATAAGTTAAAGTTTGAGCCTGCAAATGATTGGATTTGATGATCTTAGAGGTCTTTTTCCCCCTTGATTCATGATCATTTTACCTGATGGAAGTGGAGGAGTGAGAGAGTTGCTCCAAGATGCTATGGGTGAAACTTTAGGACTAAGAGTAGGGGAAACTGCTTCATTAGAACAAAGACATAAACAAAATGAAAAGGTGATTTTACTTCCTAGGCTTGTACCTTTTGTGTTTTTAGAATTCAGATGAGATTAAAACATCAATATCATAGTCATGTGTTTGTCCAGAACCTGACAAGTCATTTTAATTGCCAGGTTGTACTTGGCAATTAGGAGTTTAGAGCATGTTTCATGTCTTATACTCATCAAAATTTGATAAATTTCTATTGATACAGGGAATACTTGCTCTCCTCAGTTTTCTCATACTGTAAGCACTGAGGGGAGACAGCACAAGAGAAGATTCATGAAGAATTTAGGATAAAAGAGAGATGATATATAGTTGCGGGGGTTTTTTCCCTCCAGAGAGTGTCAAGCCAATTGTAAGACAGAATTTTATTTGAAATGGCATTTCAAAGCAAAATGAAAGTCCTATTTCATGGTGAAATGGCATTTTGTTCCAGTTTTAAAACACTTCACATAAAAGGAAAAGTAATTTCAATTGACATTCTAAAACAAAACATTTTATTCTGCTGTTTTTAAAGGAGGATCTGAGCCATAAACTAAGGTAAAAGGACATGTTCAGGATATGAGGCAGTGTAATTGTGTCTGGAGGGAATGTGTTTTCAGCAGGATGAATCTAGCCACTAGAATTTCATTTAAACAACAATTTGTGACCATTTTTCACTTTTCAATAGAAATATTTCATTCATACAGTGTTTGCAGTGTAACTTTACACCATTTTACCCTGACACATCTGGGTACATGGATGGGGCATTTCTGTTTTTGTGGAACCTTGTGGAGGATGTGAGGGATTCTGGCCTTCAAATTAGTCAAGTGCATGGCAACAGCAGCAATGTATAGATTACAGGAGATGTTTGCCTTTAGAGATGTTTGAAGGAGAGTATAAAATATGGTTATCAAGATCTGCCCCTACCTGTGGGTGACTCTGAGAGGCTGCTTCTTGACTTTCTGCCTCTGCGTGTTAGGAACCTCTCACTCACTTTCTTTGCTTCTTCTAACAATTCAAGGTTCTTCTTTTTGTCTTCCTCTGATATTTTGACATCTGGTAGTGGATCATTCACCAGATCAATCACATGACCACTACTGTCTGTGTAGAAAATGTTAGAATTAGAGCTGGACCTTCCATTTCCAGGTATATTGTGGCATGTAAGAGCAACTAGTTCAAAACAAGCCTCTAAATTTATACCTATAAATTTAGCTTTGAGCTTGCATGAAACAAAAAATTGTCTGCTCATTTCTTATGTTGTTACAATCTCAAGTTTAGAGCAAGTCCTCAAAACCACAGGTAACCCACTAAGATTAATTCACTGTGATCAAAAGTTCTCTGAATATGTGAAACTGGCTTTTCCAGCTGTGTCTTCAATGCAGTTTCTCATTTCCAAATAAAAGTGCCATTAGATCTATCTCAACTAACAGTAATGGCATTTCTGTTGCAGACTGAGCTTCTTCATGAAGTTTTCATGTTCAGTTTTTCATGGTTAAGAGCCGACAAACTCAGCCAGCAAAGATTTATGCACAATAGTTTTAACAATTAATTTAACATTTCATTAATCTGTGGCATTTAAATTGGTTGAAAACACTAAAGTTTGAGCACCAATTTTTACAATTCTCCAGTCTATGATGCAGCAAAGAGAGCAGGCAGTTGTCAGAAAGGCCCTTTCTGTGTGAGTCGGTATAAATGGCTTTTATGAACATCTAAAGAACAGCTTGGGTGAGGGGGAGGAAAGTCATCAGGTAATATGAGAAAAACATTTTAAAATTTGACATAAGAGCCGTTACAGAACCATCAGTTTTCAGAAAAGCTAAGGATTTAAGCAAGCAGCAAAAACTCAAGAGTTTTTTGTTCGTGGGTGTGGAGTTGTTTCACTATTGGTTTTTGATTTATTTTTTGAGGGGGAGAGAGAAGTCCTTTGGCTTTAATTTCCTTAAATTTAGTTCAATTTCAAGGATGTCAAAAACTATACTTACAGATTGAATATTCTAAAGCAATCTATTTTCAGTGAAATATCTGGTTTGGTTTAAACTCAAATTTGTGTGTTGGAAGTTTGAGAGACAAGACCTCCCATGACACTTTCCCTGGGCCAACAAAAGAGAAGCTCAAGTGTAGCAAAACCGGTATTTTGTATTCTACAAGAAATAAAGCATGTATAAGTTGAGCCTTCTAAAGATGTTAAGCTAATGCACCAATTAACAACTTCCTCAAAGTAACAATGTGTGCATTTCCCTAAATTGGTCTGCATGCAGTCCACTTATGAACTCATGACCATAATTCAACATCCCAGCAGCATTCCCTGTGTATGCATTACACAGTGTGCACAGAGAAAAAAATCGTGGTCAATACTGTCAGACTCTCTATATAGGTTTTCATTGCATGTCACATTTTCTGAGAATACATCCTAGCTGAAATGAATAATCACTTACCAACAGAAGTCAGTGAACTTGTTGAATTCCTGGTGGCACGGTTAGAATGTCTCCTATGAGGACTCCGAGGCCTAGAGAGAAAAGTCAACACAAAAAAAAAATTATGGAGTATGGCACCAAAAAGAGATCCTAATTGCCTATTAAAAATTAATATTAAAAAGAAAGCCCTTGGATTTAAAAATGACAAAAAGCATTTATTGCAGTTCCTCTCACCTCCAAACAACTGGAAAATGGAGGAGATTGTGGAAAGAAGGAAAATTGCAGAAATTGATGTAACAAAGAAGTTCTAAAATTTGCTATTAATCTCATTCATGTGAACCTGATTTCTTAGGAAAAAACCTCTACATTTCTTTAGATTATTACCATCACTTAAAAATAATGTAAGAATGGCATATAGCAAAAAAACCCCACGAACCCAAAAAAAACCAAACAAAAAACCCCACCAAAAAAAACCCAAAAAACCCCACAAAAAACCAACCACCAACAAAAAAACCCCAAAAGACTTAGTCTTGCTGAATTTTTACTGCTTCTTAAACTAAATTTTATGGCTAAATAATTCCTTAGGCTCCCACATTGACACTCCCATACGATCTTTCTAAAGTGCAAACCAAGTAAAAGTCCCAAAGAGCTGCAGAAATGTAAATACTGATCGTGCAAATAATTCTGCTTTTGAAGGGCTGCAGATAAATTCTGACACTAAACTAATTTTGAAGTTTGGAGAAGCACACTTTTAAAAATACAAACAAATTATAGATTTACAAAATATAATTTTTGATATGTTTTTTTCCCCATGTTTTAAGTTTAGTGGCAGGTCAATAAAATTAAAAAGCCCAGGTTAGGAAGTATGCTTTATCAGAGTAAATATAATAACTGAAAACTGAATTGAAGTTTTCAACTTCAAACAGGTTTACTATTTCTATTCAATGACTTACTTTCACATATGCTTAACCTCAAGGTGGTATTCTTGTCCCATCTATGTGAATGGGCCCAAAACTTCTTCTAACCCCATTGTATTACAGTGCTCAAACTAGATAGTTAAGTTGTCCAACTCAGTGAGTGGGGTTGTCAGGCTCAGTATTCTCTGTAACTCTACTCTTTTAGTCTCAATTATATTCTTGTTCCTACACCCCACATCCCAAACACTACCCTCAAACTGCAAAGGCAATATGGCCAAATCACAGAGATGCAGCATTAATATTTTCATACAACATATATTTTGGAGCAATGTTTTAGAAACACAGCCCCTGAAATTTATGGATGGATTTGTAATGTATTATACAGTACCTGTTAACCAGATTTTTATCAATTTCTACATCTGGAGTGACAGCATTCTCTGGAAGAACAATAGAAGGTGTGCTGCATGTTGTCCCTTCAACAGTTGTGTCCTGAATGGTGTGTGACAAATATAAAAAAGTAGTTAAACAGAAATTGAAACCACTGAACATTGACTCTCTGTGTGGAAAACAATGTGTATTTCTCAATTTACCTAAAAAAGAAAAAGTAATTGAAATAAGAGATAATTAGCTGTAATTTGACAAAAGAAATGTGAATTAGAGGCCTATACTTAAATTACTCAAAAGACATGGAATATCTGTTTTCCTTAAAAACTTTTAATGCATGCAAGCCAAATTCAATAAGCATGGAGCTAATGAGAAAGCTTTAAAAAGGCAGACAGTCTGGTTTTGCACACAGCAAACCATTCCTCTAGTCAAGTACATGTCCAAGAGTCCAGTGAATTTATGAGCTGAATGCAAGAGTGAAAAGCAGCTCTGTATAACAGGGCTAAATTAAGCACACAAATGCTCCAAATGATAGTAATGTATAATGAAATCTTGAATAAACACAGTATTAAGTGTACACATGATACCTAAAACTCAAAAAAAAAATTTAAAATTATCTTGTTAAGAGCTCCACATGATTTTCCCTCAAATTACTTGGAAACCTATTTTTTAAAATATAATCTAAATATTTAATATAATATAATTTTAAGTGCTAAAAGAAACTGGCAAGCTGGTACTGAATATTAATATGTGCTTGCCTGCTTAAATGTGAGACCTTGCCTCAACAACTTAATCTCACACCTTCTGCATAATTATACCATTCAGCTGAAGAAAAATAATCCATTTCCTGTGAGACATCACAAGTGGAGATGCATCAAGTTGGTATAAGTTAATGTGGATGTCTCATATGTGGTAAGAAAATGATTACTTCTACCCCAAGTACAGTGTTCTGATTAAAACCAGAAAACAGCTGAAGGGAAAGCTTCCCCCAGCAGAGGCAGTGGACTGCTGTCAAGTGACTTCTAAAATTTAAAGAATAATTTGTAAATTCTCAAATCCTAATTGTTCTGCTAGGCACTGATATACATGAGAGTTTTGTTTTAGTTTGTTATTTGGAGTCTACAATTTCCTTGAAACTACATCCCAAAGCTTCACAAGAAATTCGTAAGGCAGGTAAGAAAAATCTGTTGCAATAGCGCTAATTTAGGCATTAACAGAATGAATAAGTCACAGTTTAGTAAGTCAATTTTAGACTCTGGAAGTGTTCCAGAGGGAGGAAACTGGGTGGAGCTCTAAGCTACCTGCTCTAGCCGAAGGTCCCTGTCCCTAACAGGGCAACTGGAACTGCATGACCTTAAAGGTCCCTTCCATCCTAAACCATTCTATTCTATTCCCTAAGAAATATGATTGTTATTTGACTGCTAATTCCTGTCATTTACCATAGAACTCCTTGCAACATCTCTCCCAGTGATGCATTTTATTCTTGTTGAAATAACATATTTTCTGATCAAGTAAAAGGACTCTAGAATACATGGGAAATGGTATAATATTAAAATACATAGCAAAACCCTTTTGCCTCTCAAAGGCAATGAAATATGCCTTGATTTGGACACCTGAGTTAGGATTCTTGATTCTACTGTAAATAGCATCGTTTTTTTACTAAATTTTTTTTCAAGCAGCTTCACACTTCCATACTCATAATTCTCATATGAACCGCCTTGGCAAGTTCACTTTGTCAGTCACAGGAGAGCAGGATGGGGAACATGCCAAGAAAACACTGTGAAGATTTAAATTTAGGAAAAATATCATTGCAATTCTGAAAATGTTAAAATCCCAAAGCATATGTGATTGAAATGCACAAGTGACATTTTATGACAATAGCTTGAAAGCAATTTTTAGTATTATCCTTAAAAATGTTAAAAAAGTGACAATACATTTTGTAAGTCACAAAGCTCAGCGACTCCCCTGCTTGTAGGGCAAAGCAGCTGAATACACATGCACAGTGTTTTTACTAATCTCATGACTGCCAGAAAGCAAAAACTTCTGAATGACGTAACAACAGCCTTGAAGTCACTCAAGCCCATTTTAGGGCTCTAAAAACAGCTCATTAAAAAAAAAAAAAAAGAAAAAAAAATTTGCAGTCAAGGCTAGTTCAGGTCAGGTAGAAAACATTAATCCTGGTCAGCAGCTATAGGAGTTCAGCATGTACACAAGTGAAACCTCATGGCCCCGTTGTTCAAACCTGCCTTGTCCAGGAGAGGGGCAGGAACAGCCAGAGCAGGAAGCTCTTTGCAGGGCCAGCTGGCTCCAATCAAAAGGAATTGTTACAGACTGAGGAGCGCTCAGGCTGCTCTACACAGGCCTTGGAAGAGAAGCTTTAACAGGAAGCTTAAGCAGCCTCACAACATTGCAGCGTTGTACAACTGCACAGAGATGTCACAGAAGATTTCCATCACCACCTTTTTTGTGTGCCTTGAACTCTGCTCCCTTGGGAGCTTCCAGACCCATCTGCTCCTCAACTATTCCCAACTTTTATCTCATCTCCTACTACCAGTGGTTCCCTGCTACTCAAGTCTTTGCTTCCTTTTTGTCTAAAGCCCTCCCCCCCAAAAAAATTAGGGCAAAACTGAAGCCACCTCTGTGGCTCAGGTGGGATCTGCTCCACAAGGATGACCAGGAGCCATCCAGACTTGCAGGGAGGCATGTGGAGGGCTGAGAGGGTGGCAACAGAACAGAACAGCCATGAGGATCAGGGATGGAAGTAGAACCTCCAGACATTCTGGCTGTTAAGTTCTACCAGACCCTCACTAAATATACAGAGAATGTACTTTTGAAATGTTTATAATCCAGACAAATTTAGATGAATTTTTACATTAATGGGATGGTGAGGGGAGAAGGAATACAAAGATATTCTGCCATGCCAGACAGTCAGGTGGCAGAGCTTAACTGTATAACACCTGAATTCTTTAAAGCACTAGGGAAAAAAACCAAAACAACAGAAAACCAGGAAACAGAAAACCCTCTGCAACCTGGCTATATTCTTAGATATTAATTAAAAGTCTAGACTGAACTTCAGAAAAACACAAGCTGCTGTAAGAAATACTGAAATGAAAACCCACATTTGTTTTCTCAAAATGAATTTGAGACATAGAACCCAGATCTCCCCATCATGCAAAAGCATGATCATACTTGAAGCATGCAGAAAGCTACATGTGATGTAAGGTTCATTTTCTTTTTGTCAGGACTGTTTTGCAATCTGTGTGCATTTGGGCATGCAGGGAAAAGGTGGGGAAGAATCTCCTGAAACACAACAAGGAAGTTGATAGACACCAGGCAGCACTCTAGATGAGATGAAATTCTAGACTTGGAAAATTTTGTTGAGTGGCAGAAAAATTCACCAGCTTTCAGCTCCTTTTGATGCCCTCTCCTTGCTTGCAAGTCCTTATGTCACAATAAGCTGTTTTACTTAGAGTGACTTACAGTCAGGCTGTAGAACTTGACCTGCAGCAAGAGCCAAGAGTGACAACAGCTATGAGCAAGATCAAATTTTCACAACATTGGCTAGTGGCAAACTTTATGTAGGCTTATGAGCAGTGTTTTGGTTAAAATCACTCCACTGCAATTTTGTGCCTGAAATAATCACTTATCTAAAATGAAGCATTTTGCACAGTGACCTGATTCATGAACTATCCATTACCACAGTCCTTTTAAGACCTACATCTAAAAAGTCTGGAAAATGTATTAAAAATTTAATGCTTTGATATTAGGAGTTGGGAAATTTTCATTTCTCTCACTTGACAAGCACATTCAGGATCAGAATCACTGATGTTTGCTAGATTTTCATATTTTTCATCTCTAAATAGGTTTTATACAGCAAGTCTTTTGTACTAAAATACATTTCACATAGGTGAGTTTAAAAAGCCCCAATAAAATCATCTTCAGCTAATAGATGTTATCAGATGGTAGTCTTGATGAACTTGTATCCAACTGGGCTGTTTCTCTTAAGGCAGGAAATTAACACTCAGCACCATGTGCAGCTTAGATGGAAGGCGGGACATATCAGTGCAGAGCTCACTGCTGACTGTATTTTCCAACCATGTTAAAGTAGTGGATGTTTTCACCTAAAGTCTGGAATGTAGTGTCCCCAAACCCAATGACAGGTGTCACATCTTTAACTGAGGATGTGCCAGACTATAAATCCTCTCTTTCTTTACACCAGTTTGCATAAAAACTAATGATTTGGATAGCCTGTGATTTCTTAATCCCAGTAAGGTCCTTTACTTCAGCTAAGCTAACAACTAAAAAAATCCAACCCCAGTTTGTTAAAGCATGAAGCTACTTTTTATCTGTGGTATAGATTACTGAAAATAAGGAAGACCCATCTGTTATTGATTTTTCATATTTACCTGGAATGAAAACATGTCAAGACATGTAGATGCCACACAAATTTGAAGCAAACTGATGAAATGCCTGAGGAACACCCACCTGCCTCTCACTAGTTTCAGTGTATGATCATCTACTGCTGTGGCAAATAAAGCACTGAGAAAGACTGAAAACCAAAAAAGCCCATTTCCATCTTTCACACACACGAGTTGCATAACATCCTCTATATCTCAAAAAGCAACACTAGCTGTTGAAATGCAAGCCTAAATTCTGTTCTCAAAGGTTAAAGTTTTCTTTAATAACATCACAAAGGTCATTTTTGGACAGCTTTGATATATGTCTGTCTGTTCTGAAGCATTTATAAGACTCCAGTTCAAAATGATAAACAACTGCTTGAGCAATTTAAGTTCTCATCCCTTAGGCTATAAAATATTTGGGGAACTCAAAGGATTTCAGCTGGAGGATCATTCATAGCTTCATCAATTAAGCAAAACACCCTAATACAGAGCAACAAATAGATTTGATTTCATAAACCCCTAAATATACACAAACATGTTTCAGCCTCAGGTTTCCAGCAAGTGTCAGAAAACACCTTTGTAAGTAAGAGAGCTTACTTTGGCTGGAGGAGAGCTGTTGTGCTGAGCCTCTTTTGCTTGTCCCTTGTCTTCAGGTAAGGTTGGCATGGTGGGCAGCGTGAAGCACGTGGAGCTGCAAGGTTGACTAAGAGGACCATGCACTGCTGGCAGTATCTGTTTCAAGTTAGCCTGAAGGCATAAGCTCTGCGAGGCCTCGTGATCTGCAGGCTGGGTTAGATGCCAAAAATACAAATCAAATCCATTTAAAACTCTATGCTCCAAAACTGAGATCACTTTACAATAACAAACAGTATTAAGGTTTAAATTAAAAATGCTATCTTGTGTTTTAGTAACTAAAGCTTTCAAGGTCAAGTATAACTTCGCAAATGCATTCAAAACAGACAACCTTCTGTTCTTGTTGGTATTTCCATCTCTTTCCTCCATTTTACAATTTTCATTTTGTCACTATGATGTGATCAAACTGCCTTCTCTAAATATCCTCTAAGAAGTAAACAGCATCCTGTACCATATCCTGGATATCACAGAAAAGCAGAATGGTTCAGGTTGGAAGGGACCACAGTGGTCATCTGGTCCAACCTCCCTGCTCAAGCTGGGTCATCCCAGAGCTCATGGACAGAATTGCATCCAGAAAGTTCCTGAATATCTCCAGTGAGGGAGACTCCACAGCCTCTCTAGACAATCTGTTCCAGTGCAATCTGCTCAGAAGAAGTTCTTCCTCATGTTCACATGGAACTTCCTGTGCATCAATTTCTGCCCTTGCCTCTTCTCCTATTGCTCAGCACCACCAAGCAGAGTCTGGATCCATCCTCTGACATTTTCATCCAGATACTGACAGACATTGCTACAGTCCCCTCTCAGTCATCTCTTCCATAATATGTCTTTAGTAACTAATAGCCTTAATGCTACAGAGCATGATCTCTGATCTCAGAGGACCAAAACTGGAGCTCTAGAGGGTGGCACTTCTCCTTTGAGCAAGGTGAATTGTGAAAAGACTTGGTGTACCTCTGCACAAGACAAAAAGTGTAAGACACTTCCAAAGCAAAACAGCAGAAATGCCCAAAGAAGGAAAAAAAAAATCACTGCCTATTAGGTGAGAAAATTCTCATTATTAGTATGAAGGGGAGGCAATGCATTCACAAGGGTAACATCAGCATGAAAGCCTATACCATAGTCTGAGGATCAGCAGTGCAAAGCACAAATCAGTCCTTGGAGTGGCAGTGGATGGGTTGAAATACTTACTGTGACACCTGCCCAGGAATCAGGGAGCTGTCCTCGTCAGTGTCCTCATGAATGCATCACTGCATTCCCCGGCGGTGCCTGCAGGACACACACACAGCTGAGGCCACCTGGTGCCCACACTGTGTCTCCACCAGGAACTGCTGACTGCTGCACTGGAAATGAACCTGCTACAGTTTCCCTTTCAATTTCAGGGGTGGGCTAAGAAATGTATTCATGAACATGCTGGTTTATTGAGGTTTCCAATTTCATTTGTCAAAATACATCTGTTGCTTTAAAATTAAGGCAAAAAGAGGCAAAACCATTCACAAGAAACACTGAAGCAGTCTCAGTAGTGACAGGTGCCTCAGCTCAGCTCTCACAGAAGAAAATCTGTGTTGCAAAACCTACAGAATGTGTGAAAACTTTGGACTACAGAAGCAACTAAGACCCATGCTTTTATTATGTTCATTTCACATTATGTTGGAAACTTAATTGTCTCTTTCACTAGAAGAGGAATACAAGGCCATCTCACATGATAATGCAGAATGAATAGATAGTAAAAATGATCCTACATAAGTATTGGTGTGTTCAAGTAAAAGTAATTATCTATCATTGCAGTTCCTCAATAACAGCTCTGAAAGAGATACAGCACATGTGACATCGTTATGAAGACCAAGATACAGATTCTTTTTGAACAGTGGGCATAAAGATTTTCCAGAGCAGGGCATGCTGTAGGGACAGCATGTTTCATGCTTTTCTAGACATGTACCTGTTACAGGTGATTTTTCTAACTCTACAAAAGTGGTAGTTCATGTTTGTATCATGATTTTACCCACCTCTGACTTCAAATAAGAGTAAACTTTCTAGGAATAAAATCTTTTTAAATGGCTATTAAGGCAAAACAATAAAGTCCCTAACAGGATGGAAAAGACATATTTATGATTATGTACAATTTAATAAATCCACAGGTTAGACAGATACTGAACAGCTGTATGTTCCAACAATTAAGTTTTTTTGTTGTATCAAACCCAGTCACCAAGTATCTGCAACACATGAAACTGAGATGGAAACAAGGTAACTAAAAAAAGGGACACAGACTTACTTTTCATCTCCGTAACAAAATCCTGCCCTCTTACACAACTTCTGAGTTTGCAAGAACTCAAATTCAAATTAAAAAACAGAAAAAAAGGGAGAGAAAAAAATATAAATCTGGCTATTTATCTAATCCCTCTTAGTGTTTCCCTTATTAATTTATTATGATTCTGATACATTCAACCCAATGCTGGGCCTGAAAAATCCTGAAAAATCAGGAGTTTCAAGTCATGGCCAAAGCATGCTTGCAGTCCTACATGGAATCGTAGAAGCTATTGCACCAAAGTGGCTTATTACCAGTCTAAACTGAGTTCTTGGTACATACTAAACTTAAAGTAATGCAACTTATCTTGAAACAAGAAAGAGCTACTAAGCACATCAAGTTTCAGTTCATTTTTCAGATTTAAAAAGCAAAAAAAACTTTAAAAGAAAAAGAAATAAATCACCAGGCTTGTCTAAGAATAGAAAGGGACAAATCCCAAGCTGTGTTGTCCTAGAGATGCAGCACAGAAAGTACAGCCAAGGGAAAACAGAGGGTAGAAAGATGAATTTATGCCACCTTAATAACCCCCAGATTTGGAGTGGACGGAGTTCAGGCTGTCTCCGACACAATTAGAACCCTACTCCAATTTCCTTACAGAGATACCTTGCAAATAGGAATAAGCTTCAAATCTCTGTGCTGATCAGTAGTAAAATTTCTTCTTCTGAGTTTCCATTTTTTCCTAGTATCCCTCCAGAAAACCCCAGTGCTGAGGACTCTACTGGAGCAGTGAAAGCTTGCACATAATTTTTCATATTCTAGATTCCTGAATCAAACACCATCTCTGCGCACCTTACCTGCATTGCTGCAGTCCACTACACTGCCAAAGTAAGGGGTACTGCATTTTGGTATTTCAGTATAAGGATGTAGTTCAATTAATAAACTATATGGTTTAGAACTCCAAAATAATTAACTTTCAGCCTAAAAGCTTAATTTTAACCTGTGCAGTGTTCTTAAAGTAAGTAACCCATATTTTTTAAAGACTATGATGCTTACCCAGCACAAACATCTTATATTGTAAATGCAAGTGGATATACCATGCTCTGCAAGGAGTTCTGCCATTTTCTAGCCAATTCTGTTCATTTTTTGCTTTCTGAAACTGGTAGGAAAGGCAAAGATTTAGAAATTATGGAAACTTAATATTAGCGAATAAATGTTCTTCCATCACTGCTGAAGTGACCTTATGCCCTTTTAGCTGGGCAATGAAAACAGCCAGAGTAAGTGTCACATGGAGTCAAAAAGCACAGAAATAGGGAGTTTTGTGATAACACTCTCCAAGAATTAGAGGAGCTTATCTGCATCTCAAAAATGTAGATAGAAGAGAAAGAAATGTCCTTGGAAAATTTATGTCACTGGAAGGTAGGGTTTTTTTTCCAGCAGAGCATTAGGGCAGAGTGCAGCCGTGGAGCTTACAGAAATTCACACCTCTATTTACAAAACCAGCTGACAGCCTTACTGAACCCTGAGCTAGAGTGTGTAGAGCTTGACTAGCCTGCTTCTAAGCCTGGCTCACCTGCCAGCGGAACAGCCTTTGGAATCATGCTACCATGAGCTTTGCCAGCTTTGCCTCCTTTCCACAAGAACAAATATGTTCCAGTCAAGGAAGGAAATGATGTTAACAATATGTGCAATTCCGTGAGGGACCAGCTGAAACACCTGTAATTATTGGCCCTGAAGACACTGAAAAGAGAGATTAAAAATACACCTGCACTTTGAAAACAGTTAAGGTGCATGAACACATACTAGCATCCTAAGCAATGAGATAATTTCAAGATCCTCTTATTGCTATTTCTTTTTCTTCTTCATTGATCAAGCTCTGTCTGGCCTGCCTCTATCTCATCAAAGGATATAATTAGATTACTCTAGTGTTTTATCAAAGTAAATGATCTCCCCCAAAACTCAATTCTTTCAGAAATGACAAAAGCTTCAAAATTATATTTTAAAATTAAATACTTGTAGAGATTAACTCACATGTCACAGGCAGAGTGGACGTGGGTGAAGATCTACAATTTCAGTATGCACGAGCCTTGTGCTCCTACAAAATGAGGTAAAAAAACACAAATTACCTATCCAGTTCACAAAATTCTGCTCATTCCCACACTAAGAGGAGACAATCTAAAGAAAAAAAGTAAGAAAAAGAAATAAGAGAGGATGGAGTGCTTTTAACATTTTGGTCTGTTATTATAAACTTACTGCTTAAAATAGTTCGGAAAAAAATTATACCCTGAGCTCAAATTTGTAGTAAGATACAGATCAGTGAATGCAGAGAACTTTCTTTTACCACTGTGTAGACTTGAGTACAATCTCCAGGAAATGGAGATCTGGGAGCTCTATTCCATAAAAGGGAAAAGTATTTAGAGGCCCTTGGCTTTCAGTGTGTTCTCTCTGCAACTTATTTTACCATAGCAGAGAAAGTTAAGTATAATCAGTTCACTTCCCCTGGCTGAGTCATGGCTGAGTCCATGTCAGCAAGGGCTCAGAGAAAGGTGCTTTACTCCATCCCCACTGATAGCTGGGCACCTGACCCCAAATGCTCTGTCACATCTTAACTAGGGGGACACAAAAAAAGAGCAGAAATAAACACTTAGGAAAGCATTTTGTTAATATTTCTTGACCTCATGCTGCCTGTGGTCAAGTCTCATTTGTCAAAACAAGAGCTGCTTGCTCTTGGTGCAGCAGCTGAACTGCACAATTCTGAGTGGCTTTTTGCAACTTTTTTCTTTGTTGTCCTGTACAGTGGTTGTAAAATGTAGCAAAATTAAAAAGGTTCCTTTTTGCATAGCTGTAAAAATACATGGAATTCACGTAACATTTTGAATTAGGTTTTGCAGCTTTGAAGTACTTAAGACCAGTAAACTTCCTTCAAACAAAGTCTGAGCAAAACAGGGTGTTTTTCTTATGTTTGTACCAAAAAAGTGTTTTCAAACACAAAGCATGATTATAGCTTAAGATATGCAGTTTGTTGGCATACATTAATTATCCCCTAAAATTTTAAAAACCCAAAACCACAACACAACAAAAGAAACAAACCCCCTAAAAACAGATGCAGGTAGTCTTAATAGAAACACTTTAAAATTTTGTATTAGGACTCCACAATCTTTGTATAATAGGAACATTCACTGAGAAAAGGAAAAAGAATCCCACAACTGAAGCTGACTCATGTACATTCTTGCCCTTTGTGACAAAAGGTCCTACATGGAAACTGGGAGACATTTTCTTTATTGTCTGCAACACAGGGAAAAAACTGACTAGTAGTTTCCTACTGCATCTCAGTTTTATGACAAAAGCGTGGTTTTTCATGTTAAATACTCCAGTTTGCAAAATATTAAGATCCTGCTTCAGCCAATTTACCAAACCACAGAGTCATAGTCCCTGGACAAAAATAAGGCACCTCTGTGATAACCTTGAGTTCCAGCCACACTAACATCCTTTCAACTGCTCAAGGTAAAAGTGGGAAGACAAAGTGGTGTTTCTGCTTTTAGGATACAGAACAATTCCACTGAGGCATGCAGTGTACATGCAATCACTGTGTGAATCCAAAAAACTGTTCTCATTTTGAGATTAATTCCTGATTATTGAGATTCCTGAGTGACTTCAATAAAACTTCTTGACAATCAGAACACTTCCAGGTTGCAGCCTCAGAGACAAGGGAAAAATGCAAATAATTCGGTCACAAAAATATTTTAAAGGAAGAAACTAGAGAAAGCTGAAGGAAAACACAGTTCCTAAAAAACTCCCCTCAAACTCAGTGGCTACAGACTTCCTTGGAACTACAAGCTACACATGTAGGACTTGATTTACAGAGCAGCATGACAGGAAAGAATCTCCTTTTCTGCTTCCTGTTTTCCTCATAGCTCAGGAACACATAAAACTGGATGGTTTTCAATAATCTGCTTGAATGAGAGAAAGGAAAAGTTAGGTCAGCCAGAAAGTAAAATGTTTTGATGCATGTCCAGCCTGACATGAATCCTGGGAGAATATCTCAAATAATGGGTAGTTATGACACTGTTAAGACCGAAAACCAAAACGTTTGGGGGTGAAAGGTGATGCTTTTCCATTATCAATAAGACCAACCCCTACAACAAGGCATCTGGTTTGATTATGTATCCAAAATTTGCATCACAATTTAAGGAATTCTGAAAAATAATTCCAAAAATGTTTAGTGGAAAATTTATTCTGGGAGTTCTGCACTTAACTCCTAGAGGATCCATTCTGGTCCCAGCTTTATCTTTTCCTCGATACATTAAGAGAAAAAGCAACTGGACCTATTTCACTCACAGACAAACATTTTAACATAGCTAAATGGAAATTTAAGTCTTACTAAAAGATCATAACTGTGTTCAAAAATAGCACTTTTCTTTCTGTAAAATGTCAGCTTCATTTGTTTTAGCAATGTTTTTACAGTTTCTGTTTTGTTAGCAGTCAGTGTTTAGATTTATTTCTCTTGCAGCAAAGCATCTTTGGAGTGGCTTACAACAACATTTTTTGCCCTGCAAGAATTCTAGGCTGAATTTTATGCTGCAGACAATCAGGAAACAGATGAAAAATGTACATATTTTAGAAACACCAAGGAGCAGTATTTCACTAGCTTTTTATACTAGTAGACCTAGATTTTAAAAAAAGGTATTTCTTTTAAGGAAAGCCTATTTTAGACAGCCTGAAAATTTCCCAATTCCACGTGTTTTTTTTAGAGGCATGTAGGAGTCAATGTTGCATGAATCAAACTTTTATAAATTACTCTGCTTTGGATGCAATTTTTTTATTTTCAAGTGTTTTTTTATCTAGCACTAATGAGAATATAAGGAAATGAGGTTATAAGCAGCACAACTTCCCTATGAAAACAAATGGTTTTAAGAATTGCATACAAGTTCATAAAAAAATATATTCTATTTCACTTGCAGTTTTTATTCATTCTGGGGCTTTTCTTTGAACAAATATTTTTGAGACAGAAATCCAAAATGGCAATTTTATCTAGTTAAGTCTGTACCTAAGATACTGGACTCAGCTCTCTTATGAGAGGGATGTCTTACTGCCCTAATTTTTTCCCACATCAGTGAGCTTTCAGCTGGAAAAGCAAGACAACAAAAAGCATTGTCAGGCAGGTGGCCTCTAGGAAACCAGTTGGGATGAACTTTGAGGTACTTTAAAATAAAAATTTTAAAAATATATATATAGTGAAAAAGGCAGTACATGTGATATTAAGGAAGAATGAATCCCTGATTTATTCAGTATTATGCATAAAAGTTAAAGAATTCAGCCAACAGTAGCAAATCTGATGATCAGAAGACTGTCAGATCTCAATGCATAGTTCCTATATTTCTCAACTTGCAGGTTATTTTTCATAGACTTTAAGAAAATGCAGCTTAAAAGAAGATTGTGAATATAGAGTGGGAGGCTATTTGGCATGGAGAATAAGGATTTCTAAGCATAAGGAACAGCACATAAGAAAGTGTGAAGGTAAGAGTGGGAGAACAGTACACTTGGTGTCATTCAGGAGGGCACTTCAAAACAAACCCAGAGCTAGGAAGTACCTGGAAAAAAGTCTATTACAACATAAAGGCAGTGAACTTAAAACAGGATATATTAAAAAAAAGTTGAAATGATATGTGAGTAAAAAATGTTGCTCTCTTCGTCCTCCTAGATCACTTCCTATTTAAAAGCAGAATTGTTTAGGAGGCAGTGCCAGTCCCGTTGCCTGGTGCTGAAGGACCCCTCTGATGCAGGACCTGTGCACTGATGAATCTCCCAACAGAAATTGCAGCATTCAGAGTACCAGGAGATAATAATACCACCCAACATGCTTTTGCCTAAATGAGCATCACGTACTCAGTCACAGAGTCACTTGGCTTTCTTTCTTCTACTCCTCACAGATTTGGAGAAACCTAGATATGTTTCTGCTGTCTGGACTGCATGTATTATACATCACAATCTAGTTACACATTTATTTTTGTCTACGGTGTAGGCAGAGTTGGGAAATTGAGTTGATATTTTCTCAAATTGCCACTTGTCTATATTCTTAGTCAATGTAAAAAGAGAACAAATAAGTTTATGTGGAAGGGAGACAGATAAGATTAGGGGAGAAAAAAAAAATCAGTGTTCCTTGGTGTCAATTCATCCTTTTTAAAGAAAAACCTTAAGGTTTGTGTATGAAGTAAAATGTTTGAAAGCAATTTCTACATAGAAACATTCTGTAAATTATTCTGCTTTGCAGGGCAGCAGGATATCAACTTTGCATAATTTGGAAAAAACTACTACCAACAGCCAGACTTAGAAACATAAATAAGTTGAAGGCAATTAGGGCAGAGCACTATTGCTTAGTGACCCAGGAGTCTTGTTGCTAGTCAAGCAAAAAATTTTCCAAATGAAGAAATCAAACTAAAGTCTTTCTTTCCCAATCACAAAGGGTAATCCCAGGGGGCAAACTTGGTTGAACAAACCAACAATAAATAGCTTTCTTTGGGATCTCAAATGCAATTGTGGGCTTTCAATCAGGGAGATTATACTTAGCTTTCTCTCTTGCATAGATAAAGGGCAAAGCAGCAAAACAAGCATTTTATTCCCATTTTATCCTTGCTGGACACAATCAGATTGACATTTGCTTACTTTAGTGATACATGGACATCTATTTTTGCATTGCAAAAATGAACACAAGCCAAAAGAGCATGAAGGTGTTTCACTTCCTTTTTATGAGAAAAGGATTATGGATTATCTTAGTCCACTGAATGTTTTTTCAAGTACTGCTGTACATCAGAACAGGAATATCTTCACTATCAACTTATTCAAATAAACAGCCATTGTGTGGATTTTGACTGCTTACCTTTTTTTCTACAGACCTGCTAGTTCACTCATCCAGGCTGCAATGTTCCAGCTTGGATCTGGGGATGCTGTATATTAGGACACAAGAATTGCTGCTTTTGCTAGGAACAGTCCAATTTTATTCCTAGAGTACATATGAAACCTGCAGGCCTAGCTGTCAGTGAAAAAACAAAGCTGATCATATCACCTCTTCCTTCCTGCCAGCACACAATACAGAAGTGTGAAAAAGCAGTAATATTTTGTAATGCCACATTTTAAGCTTTTTTTCCAAAACCAGACAATTTTGAGGGTAGCAGCAACATTAATTTCTCTTATCAATATCTAGTTCTAAAAACAGGTATAACAGCAGCAGCAACAACAAAACCAACAACAATAATAGATTAATAATGCAAAGGATGATTGTTCAATTTTAGTATTCTCCAAAGAGGTGGGGTGAGGGAAGAAGTCCTCAGTGTCTCATTCAGTAGTGATGTCAAGGCAAAATTGGAGCCAAAAGCTCTTTTTTTTCCTCAAAAGATCTATTAATGCATTACAAGATTCTGCAAACACACTTTTTTGCCTGTATTGCTGAATCATTTACAGATTTCTGTGTGCTGTGTTATTCCTTGCTACTGACTGTGCTTCTGGGACATTATAAATACTCTGACTAGAACCCAAGATGTAGTCACACGGTGTTATTTTCACACTATGAAGCTCTTACAGTAAGCATTCCTACACTGATGCATTTTTTCATTTAAATGTAATTTTTAGAAGGTGTGATAGGAAGAGGCAGCATATTTACAGCACAATTCAACTTAAGTACTATGTAAAGGCAGGCTTTCAGTGGCTTGGATGAAGCCTGATCTTGGTTGGCTTTTTTTGGTTTTTTTTTTTTTTAACTGATATTTAAAAGCTAAGGCCCACAATATTCAGAGACATAAAGATCACCCTGTTACTGATGCATTTAGCAAAGATATTCTATGTGCATTTTACTGGCCAAGTTAGCAATGAATTGGGATTGGATGACCCTCCAATGAGGCGCATGCTGAATCAGCAACAAATTCCTCAGAGTCCCTCTTTTGCTAATTGGGCTAATTGAGGCAGTTATTAATTTCAAGATGAAGGCAACAAAGCATATTTGATTTAATAATTTGAGGGCTGTGAAGGTGTTGCAATAGACAGGATGATAGTAACTAAGACAGAGGTGAAATAAATACTCCAAAATTCACACATCATACAGAAACAAGCTGTTAGCACAGAAACTGTTTTGTATGTACCTGTTTCATCAGGTGTGCTCGTGACATGGCTGTTCTTATATCTCCCAAAGTAAAATATCAATTTGCATGCTTTAAAAAGTTATTTTATAACACAGGCCCAGCACCAAGTTAAACTTCAGTCATAAATAACATCTAGTGAACTTTGTGAGATGAACCCTTTTTGCAAGCATCCTTTACATAGTACATAAATTGAATTGTGCTGTAAATATGCTGCCTCTTCCTATGACAACTTCTAAAAATTAAATTTAAATTAAAAAGTACATCAGTTTGGGAATGCTTGCTCTAAGAACTTCATAGTGTGAAAACAACATTGTGTCCAAACTCCCAGTGCAAACAAAGCCTTGAAATGAAAAGACTGAGGACAGCTGAGTTCTGACTGAAATTTTTAGTAGAGCAGTGCATCATATCCCCATTACAACTGACTGACTACACAGATGCTTTATCTGATTACTGAAAAGTAATGCTCTGCCTCCTGTCCCTGCTTTGAAAATACCAGGATCCCAAGTGGATACTTAATCTCAGGTAGCACTTGCAAGCCTCCCTCAGGTAATCTCTGGCTGCATCTCTGACTTGACAAGTGTCATGGCTCTCTCCTACTCTTAGATCCCCAAATCAGCAACTTGGCCTGAACTATATGTGGCCAGAAGGAGACTTCCCAGTAGCTGAAATCAAGAACCCACAGCCAAAATCATAGGGTAAATAATTTGCCCTTTTTTATCCTTATTTGAAATCCAGATGCAGTAGCTTCAGGAAAATTTAACCTGAGATCTTTATTTTAATGTGGAGGGGAGAAAGCACACTGCTTCATCTCTTCAGAAAGAACAGATTTGCTGACTTGCAGAAAGGATGGTCTGAAAATGCAAGCAAGCAGTTGTTTGTGAGAAAAGAGAAGTCCCCATTTCCTGTGTTCTTCAAGTTCTGCATGCCAACAGAATCCAAAATGAGGGACAAGAGATTATTGCTAGTACCAAAAAAACCCAAACAAACCACCCCAAATCAGCTCCAGAGCTGCCTTTCCACTACATCGTACAAAGTCTCTACCCACAGAATCTCAAGATTGGGAGCACATGGTAATGCTAAAAAGCAAAAAATTGCTAAAAGCAATTCAACCTTTCATTTTTCAGGTATCCTTAAAAGTAAAGAAGTGAATGTTCTCTTACAGCATCCACTTCAAAAGCACCTCAACCATTCTATTTGTCTTCCAGGTATTAACACCAAGGACCTAAAGGAGACTTTAACCATCTACTTGTAGTGTCCTCACTTTAAGGACCCACTGGTGTATTCTGCATATGGATCAGACTGAAGTCAACATTTCCAAAGCTAACCTTTGATGATTTAAGTGAAGGAAGTACAGAATTCCTCTTACTTTTAAGCGCTTCTCAGCAGGAAGAAAATGAGGCCTATTTCGGCTGCTTGTTAAAATTCTAGATTCAGGATCTTTACAATTTGCACTCTAATTGGAAAATTATCCTTATTGGCTTGCATCTCCTAGAAAACATGGTAAGAAAAATAACTTCTCATTTTCTTTCAGAAGGCTGAAAGTGTGGTACCAGATACCACACTCTGAGAACACAGTTTATTAACTTGATTTCTGCCATTTTCAATTACTGTTCTTCAAAAACCAAGGACTAGGCAAGTTAATAATAAAAATCAAAACTGTCAGAAAAAGAAAGGATTTTTTATGCATTGACTGGCACATACTGTACCAAAACCCCACATTTTTCTGGGTAATCAGACAGTTCAGGAAAAAAGCTTTGAGGAAAACAACAGCTCCGCTCTTCTGGAAGAGCACAAGCCAAATGTAGCAAAATGTTCCTCATGTCCTTTGTCAAAATCTTTCCCTGATAAAATTATTTAGCCAACACCATTCCATTCCTGATTATATCCAGGAGCTGATCCAAAAAATAATGTACCAGCTTTATGCACAATCTCATCTCATCAACATCTAAAAAAACCCACACTCATTTGGAATGGTTTAATCAGTGTTGTGCACAGGGAGGCCCTAGGAAAGAGATGAGCTTAAACCAGAGAACTACTTCTGCAGGAAAAGAGAATTCTATGCTTTGGGACCTGCATTTCATGTACTAGTTTGGACATTTTTACCTCAAAACCTAAAATGAAAATAGGGGATGTGAGAAGGGCAGAAAAAGGAACAGAGTTATTCATATTCTATGAGGCTTTAAAAAAACTCCAGGACATGCCATGGATCAAGATTTGCCATAGAAATATCAGATCTACTGCAATTGTCTGGTTTTTCCAGGGCACTCCATATCTGCAGTAAGAGCAGTGAGTAAGGCATGGAATTGCATTTCAGTCCTCAGTTCACAAGCAGCAAATGACTGAGTTTGTACAACACCTCCTGTTCCATTGCAGCTGCTGACAGTTTGGTATCTCCTGGGAGAGAAGCAAGGAGAAAAAGTGGGAAAGGAGCAGCAATCACATCTTGATACTGAGCTAAACTGACCAAATTCATGTTTCTTAGTCCTGTTTTAGTTTTATTGCACTGTATAAGCTATGCTAGAACTCAGTATTGCTCTTATCACTCTACTAAGAAATTGTCATGTGTATCTAATTATGCTTATTTTACAACTTTATATATGATGAGTCAAAATGGCCTTCTATATTTGCCTATTATAAACAATTGGTATACAATAAGCATATTATACATTAAGATTTATTACTTAATTTTCTTTTCTTTCTTTATGTCAAATAAAGTAAATAAGGTTGCATTAAAGTAATGGAACCCATTATTTTAAGTTTAAAACAGTTGTAGAGAATTATGGAGTGAAAAAGATTCAGTAATTCTAATATATTATGGAATAAAAAAATACAAACCCAGGTAAATTATTTAGAAAATATCTTTTAAAAGATTATATAGGAACTCACTGTAATTTTAACAATACCATAAATCTACATAGATAAGACTAATCTTAACAGAAGAAATGCTGAAATACTAATGCATCCAAAGTTTTACTGTTAATGAAAGTTTTAGAGGTTTAGAGTGCCTCTGGACAACATTCTGGCAAATGCAAAGAAAAAAAAAAGCTGTGCATTATCTACTGGAGGTAATGGAAGGGAAATAAACAGACTTAGAGACTGAGATAAAGGCACACAATGAAGGATGCTCATTCTTTCCAAACATCTCCTTCAATATTTTGATGTTGACCTTGAACTGCTTTGTTATTCTGCCCAAAAAAACCAAACTTCTGATTTGAGAACTGATTGCTTTATAACTTTATTATCACTTAAGACTTTCATCCTAGTTCCTAGCTTTTAGATTATAACTGTCCTAGATAAGAAATTTATGTAATAGTTTATTACTAAATAGATCCAGATACAAGAATGATAAATTAATACAGGACTGTCCAGCAGTCTAAACTTTGCTATTTCATTAAATTCCTTTACAGAAATCAACAAACATTTTAATAGCAGCAACATGTATTTTTCAAGGAGAGGTTTTGACAAAATTTTCTATCACGCATCTTAAGGAAACTGCTCCCACAGGACAAAAGAGAAATACCTCTGGTAACTGAAGGAAGAAAAAGGACAGAAGAGTTCTGTGTGCTGCAGACATTACACTTCCATGAGTGCTAAGGTGTTCAACAAAGTCCTGAAGAATGTGGAAAAGCGGATCTGTACAGATGATTAAAGATGAGATGTGAAAATCAGAACCAAAGACAGCCAAGATAGTTTATGCAATATTGAGCACCTGAATAACAAAATGTCAAGTGAAAAAGGCAAGTAGATGCACATGACAAAATAAAATATAAAAAACACTTATTTAACTAAGAGACTGTCATTATGTTTTACAAGTCAGGAAAGAGCTCAGAGTAATTTTGAACAGTTCTCTGAAAATAGCATTCAGCAGCAGCCAAAAAGGCAAAAATATCAAGAATAGGAAAGAGCTGGAAACAGCATAGAATATGAGACCAAATCCTTAAAACAGTTCTAGCCACATCTCAAAATACCCAAAAAACCAAACAAAACAAGCACACACATCCCCCAAAATAACAACAACTAACCCCCAACAACATAAATGGTTCATAGAAGAAAAACTGGTCAGTAATTGCAAATGGTTTCCATGCAAAAAAGACACTTCTGGATAGAAACAGGTTAGAAAGTGATGAATAGACTGAAGAGGGTGGCCTATTAATTATTTGCACTCAATTCCTCACAGTACATATGGATAAGGATACCAAAAGCAGTTACTAAGCAATTGTTTGAGTAGAAAAGAAGTTCCTTCACAACAGTACAAAAATAAATAATTGAATTTGTTACCACAGGAAGCTGAAAAATAATTGGAGCAGAGAAGTCAGTTCAAACAGAAATCAGATGCACGTAGAGGAGATGTACAGCAGTAATTCTATACAGCCCCTGGACCTGGAAAGGCCTGAGCTGCAGATGTAGAGAACAGTGAGTGTTAAAGAAGGGTTCAGCTTTTGGAGTAGCATGAAAATGATCCTTATGTAGGATCAGATGAATGGTTTGCAAGACCTGGATGTGCAGCCCTTATGTTCAGTGGTGGAAGCAGCTTCAATTTCTGAAAGAAACTGATTGTGAGAAAGTAAACAAAGGAAAAGTGCCTTTTTGTCCATCACATGTAATTGGCAATACTGAAGAAATGGATGGACAGAACAACAGGCAGGAGAAAGCAATGGGAGAAAAGGCCCTTTTCTTACATTTTTCTAGTTAATACAAACAGTACATGCTAAGAGCACAGCCAGGACTAAGACCTAGGATGATACTGTGCTGGATTCCTCAGCAGCTTCCATGAAGAAGTAAACATATCTCAGCCTGAAGAATGTCTGGCATCTCCCTGCTTTGTCACGTTTTAGATTCTTGCAGATGAGCAATCTTCAGATGTTTTTAAGAGGCTATTTGGGTGGCAGGTCGCTGAAAGTGTTTTCAGTTCTTTAAGATGTACCATAGAGAAAGAATTGAATTTCACATGAGACATGACAGTAAACCAGCACTTTCCAAACTTTGCAGTCTTACACACATAGGCACATTTGCTTGCACACACACACTAAAGGACATCCACCATGTTATGGCTCTGTGAAGAAAATCCTATATGTCTTCAATGCCTTTTAATAGAAGACATAGGTGCAAATCAATATAGAAACTTCCAGAAAATCAAGAAGCTGAGACTGGGGTGAAGGCTTACACAGCTCTCTACTACAAAGTATTGCTGTTCTCCATCTTTTTCCTACTTATTATCACCGAATTCCAGAACAGCCCAGGTTGGAAGGGACCTTGCAAGATTGACCTGCCCAACCCTCTGTGGGAAAGGGACCCTGGATGAGATTATTGAGCATCCTCTCTGTCTTTTGAAAACCTCCAGCAATGGGGACACCACCACACCTCTGGGTTGGTTGTTCCAGTGAATGATTGTTCTCACTGCAAAAATATCCCTTTATTTTGAGATAACACCTCTCCCTGTCACATTTATTCAGCTGTACAATGCTGCCTACACACCTGGTCCAAAAGCCTCACATGTGTCTGAGTCAGAAAAAACATGAGAATAATCTCAGCTCAAATCAACAGTGCAAACTGGGGAAATGTCTTAAGATGCTCTTGCACTACCCACTGCTTTTCTCTTAGAGAATATACAGCAGTAGGAATAAATTCATTTTCTGGGATAGAGGCTGGAAATACCTCTTCACTTCCTCTAATATTTCTTACTAGTTCAGCCAGTATAAACATCAGGCTTTAGCAGGCAAAGAAATGTAAAAAACAAAAATATAAGATTGGTCTATGATACAGTGGATGGCCTTCCCCCCGAGATATTAAAAACTTGAAAAAGGCCACATGACTTGACAACTCTAGAAGTTATTTCACACTCTAAGTATTACTTCCCTTGTGCACCAGTAAACTCAATCTATAACAAATTCCATAATAAAGTTGCTTTAACAAAGAGATAATATGTATCATTCTAAGTTTTCATTCACTATGGCTAGATACTCCATCATAGATGCACAAGATCAAAACAATCTACATTTAATTCTCATCTAGCAAATTTTGTGAGAAACCTACTTTTTTTTTTCCACAAAGCACAGTCAAGCTTCCACTCTCTACTTTGAAGAGAAACTACACATTTTGTTTGCCTCTAAACCTGCAGGTTTTTCCTGTGCTGTTTTGCTGCAATACAATTATGCCTTCAATTTGGCAGGTCACACCTTGTCCTCCCCTTTGTATGGCTTGCAGGACAGGACTAAGCAGGGAAAGCTCCCTAATATCAAATCCTGGGAGTACAGGTAAGTAAAGGAACATGACAACAGTTCTTCCAACACCCAAAAGCCAAACTTTCACCTCAGCATCCTTCTTCCCCTTGAAGCTCTCAAGCTCAGTTTTGCCTTAGGTATTGTCATTTTATAAGCATTATGAAACTTGATCTAGTTTGCTTGTGTCTCTTTATCAATTCAGTTAAACTGAACACCACCTTTGCATTAATCCTATTATAGTTATTAGAGATGATATAAAGAAATGAAAACTTGATAAGCTGAGGAAGCTATTGTCGTCTCACAGACAATGCACATATCTGCTTTTACTTGTCAGCTGAAATTGCTGTTTTCATTCAAAGATTCATCAGCTGGGATATGGCTGGATACAGTTGCTAAATGCTGATCTAAGATCTCTTTCAAGTGCTCCTACCAAAACCAGTAACACCAAAGTTGATGTTCCTTGTGGGGAAGGATCAAGTGAAGAAGAGCCTAGATCCATTTCATTCTGTTCATCATTTTCACTACTGTATTATTAATAATACCACTTGCCTTCAACATATTGAATGGCATGAGACTATGCATAAAAGGAACCATCATGAGGACTCACTTTAGCCTAAGGCCGTTTGTCTCATGAATTTTTCTGTTAGTTTGGGTTGGGTTGGGGTTGTTTTTTCCTTGTTTTTGAATCAATTTAAGTTCCTATCCTAAAATCAGGAATTTAATTTAGTCTCTCTAAATTGCATTCTGCAGGAACCTTTCACTTCTCAGACAACCACAGAGAAGCCCAGGGAGACAAGCTTTGTTAGGTTAAAATTACCTTTTTTATGTTATGGCCTTTCCTGAAGTGACTGACTTCAGATTACCTTCCAAAAAATTTTCTTAGGGCAGTGGAAGGAATATTAAGCTAAACAGAGACAGTTTCTATCCTTCTCTTAATTCTTAATTATATTGGCTAAGAATTTATGTTCTTAAGAACTAAAATCTTAATTCCCTTTATTAATGTTCTATCCAAATCCTAGGCTGCAGTAATTAGGAAATCATCTTCTCAATATTTTTCCTCACAGATCAAAATAAGAGAGAAATAGAATGGCAGAACTTAGAACTAAAGTTTATAGGCTTTCTAGAAACACTTAATGTGTGTTCCACTCATCTTTTTTCACCTCTTCCCTTCATTTCTTCTTTATACCCAACAACTGACTAGAAATAAGTAACAACTGCCAAGCTAGCTTAACAAACAAAATATATAATATCTAGATCTATAAAAAAAATTTAAATCTATCAAAATATAAATACCAATGATACTGTTTGATCTCTGCAAATAAGATGATATCAAATTGTGTTGAACATGTTTCTAAGGCATGTAAATATTTTCTTCCACCACAAACTTTGTTGTTGTGTTTCTTAGTTAGAACAATGTTTATTTGCATTTCCATGGCACTTAAAGACAACCTACAAATTCATTAATTCATTTTCTAAGTGTTCCCTCCAAGTGTTATGCTTTTAAGCTGGTTGAAAACAAAATAAGTATATTTTTACAGAACAAAGAGGATAAAGTTACTAACTGAACATGCCATTTATGTAATTTTGTTGAAGGAAAATATTAAATTTAAAGTCAGAGCCAGCTATGATTTTTTCTAAAATTCTCATTATCAAGTTAAATCAGAAATAATTTTCAGAAGAAACAATGGAATTTAGAAGATTAAAAAACAGGGCAACTACAGTACTTAGCATAACAATTTGCCAACCTGTGTGAATGGCACCACACTTTTCTATCATTCACAGAAAAAATCCATTTCAATTCTAAATATGTGTTAAGTTACTTTTGAACTGAGGTGGAGCAAAAAGCAAATTTGTATCACAGAGCTTGTCTGAATTACAATCAGTTCCTTAAGTGAACATACTGCAGAGCTTCATGAATATTCAACTATAGTTACCAATTACACTACATCAGTGCTTTTGGCATTAAAAATTTAATTTTCTTCATTTTTTTAAAGCAGGGTGGAGTAATGGAATTTTATTTAGTTCACTCACTAGGTTCATACTGTCTTCATTTTTATTTCTTCAACTACACCAACCCAAAAGTCAGGCACTTATAAGTCACACAAGTTTCTAGTCAGGTTACTCTGCAATGACAGGCAGCAGTTACTTGTTCAGTTTACTCTCACAAAGCTGCCCAGCTGCAGCCCTTACTGTGATGGGTTAATATTCCTGAGGAAGGTCTGAATATTGAAAACATGCTCAATATTCTTTGCACTGGTACATTATTTAATCTTATTAACTGACTAGAACATTAAATTTCACCCACTTAAATCATTAGTCCATAGTACAAATGCAGCAGAAAATAATGGAACTGTGTGCTTAAGAAAGTGAGGGATACAACAGTTGAGTTCTGACCTCTTCAAGGGATTTGCTTCTTCACTGTATAATGACACATTTTTCACTATGTCCTACAAATATTTTGGGAAAGGTGATTTTTTTTTTTTGTGCATTTTAAGAACCTCAGAGCATTCAAACACTGTGAATGTAATACTTCAGCACTTTCCAAAAACACTTGCCAATAGAGCAAAGATTTACTACTGTGAAGAAGAAATCATCACTTCAATGAAGTGAAACTGGCCACTGTTCTTGCTTCTTCACCTGAATTTTTTATAGATGCTGACACTGTAGAATAAATACCGCTTTAGGCAAGGTCCAAATGATTAAATTCACTGTAGTAAAACTCATTGTGTTACCTAAAAGCAGTTGTCTCATTTCTTGCACTGCTGAACTAATTCTCACTTTTGTCACATACCCAAAGCACATGGCACTTCCAGTCACCAAGAATGCACACTTACATCCTGAGTTTTATCAACAGGTGGAGCATTCACTTCAGTGGTATAATGCTTGATAGTTATGGGAAAAAAAATATAGCTTTTGGATATTAGTTAAGCAATCCAACAATGATTATTATCTTCTAGGAACTTTTTTTAGGGTTTCATATCTTCTCATCTATGACCCCAGCCTTAATTTTCACTGATCAGTTTAATTAAGATTGTTTATAGAGCAGCATTCCATTTTAAAAAACAGCAAATGGGTAGCATATATGTTAATCAAGAAAAAAAAATGAAATATGTTAAAAATTGTCAGAATAACAACTGACCTGTGCAATTCTCATGTGTACAGGGCTCCTTATTCACTGCACTGAATGAGACCCATAAATGAGTAATTAGCCCAACTGTTTCAAACTACAGAATAAAATCTAAAATGCAAGCAGAAAGCTTATTACCTATCAGAGGAATTTAAGGTCTGGAATTCTCATGGTCAGCATAATGCCTTGCAGCACAGGTGAAGAAAAGATAATGAATATTCAGAAGGCTGATAGCTGGAATGCTGTAAGCAGGAGCTTCCTGTTTTAAATATAGAGAAACTAATTCAATACTAGATAGAAAAGGGTGGGATTTTTAGTTTGTTCAAGCAAAATGAACAACTCCTTCCAAGCAGATGATCAGGCAAAGAAAGAAAACAGGATGCTACCACAGGTTAATTTCTTTCAAATAATCACAGAATAACAAACCAGTGAGTAACAAAAACAAAGTGTGCAGTCAGTTTGCTTAAGAGCAAATGAGATCTCATTCTGCCATTTTTCACTGAAGTTTACTTCAAGAAGAAGGATCTCCAGAGACTTCTGAAGTGAGCTGAAGGAAGACAGAAGGGGAGTTCTTTAACAGGATCCCTATATCTCATGTCGAGAGCATTTATTTAGTGTTGCTGGTTTTCCCAATGTTATTTTAATAAAAGGAGAAGAACAAAAACACTCCTTATCCATAAACCAAATATCTTCATACTCTGGATAGTCTTCAGAGGAAGAGATCAGTATTTTTCTCTATATTAAAAAACTAAATAGACCCCTAAACCTATAACAGGTGATTTAAAGGGCACCTGAAGTAGTGAGTCCAAGCGAGCAGCGTTCATCATGTGGAACTCCTGGAGTTCCATAAGTCTTAGAGCTCGCCTGGTGACCTTGAACATGCACAAAAGGACATAACTGGTAGAGAAACCACTTTAAATGCAAGGAAGTTATCAGGGAACAGATTCCTGAGCCCCGGTTGCCTTCTTTAAATGACCAGAAAGCAATAAGGGCTGCTGTCTCAGGGCATTACTTTATTCTCCCTGGCTGAGCCTCAAAACATCTGTTGCATAAGGAAAGCCTAATTAGAAAGGCTGCCTCTACCCGGATGGTTGACATTTACTTGCCATGGGAAGAACCTGTCCACTAACAACATTCCCATGAACCTGACTGACATGCCTAAAGAGCAGGCTGAGCAGAGTCTTTAGCCTGTTCCCAAAGACTGCAGAAACCTCAGACCTTTTCCTTTTAGGCCTCGATGGAAAAATCTGCAAAATAGATGAGGGTGTCTGTTACAAACAGTGCTCTGCACCACTTTGGAAAGCAGACAAACATATGGACTGCCACCAACTATTAGAACTTGGTGTGAAATCCCAGGAGTTATCAGCCTGCAGCTTTCACGATCTCTTTCACAGACATTTACAAAGTTTTCCAAAATAAAGATAGCAGTGCACAAACAGACAATTTAGTAACCTATGTCTCCCTACATTAAAAAATGGGTCGTTTCTAAGCAGCTGAGCTATCAAAACCTGTTCTTCGGGTATTTTATTTTGATGATTTTGTGTCTTATCTCCCTCACAGCAAGCTTATATGTCTCCTTGTCTCCTACCAGTCTGGAGAGCCAAGAGACAGCATTTGCTGTGCCTGGTTTTAAGCTTCACACATGCCAGGTTGCCAGCTGGCAGATCAAACAGAATCAGCAATAATTTCAGCTCACAGTGGAGCCTTTCCTCTTAGCAGCACTAAGCTGGGTCTCTCCTCTCTTAACACACCACTGATTTTCACTTATAGGAGTTTAATACTTCTGGAATCCTCTCCTGCCAAATTCAACAAGTCGGACAAGTTCAAAGGGTACTGGGAGGGAATGAAGGGAGGGCAGGGAAGAATGGGGAAAGTTAGTTGGCTGACAACCAGAGTAAAAGCATAATTTTTAGTCCAAGGAAAACAATATCAAAAATAGATTTTGGAAAGAATAAATGCATAGCTAACACTTAAAGAAGGCTAGTGGACAACATACAAAGAGAAACGTGCCTCTAAACAATAGCCATGTAATACTTTTTCTCAAGAAAAAAGCTTATGTAGCTGATGATGTGTGTCAGGTCTCCCTCTTCCTCCTGCACTGCCATAAGCTGGTGATGAGTTTCAAGCTAAGCTGATGCAGGAAGTAAAAGATATCAGGAAGTTTGTATTTCCATGGCAGATGCAAGTTTCAGATGTACAGCATCTGAAACAAACTATATAGAATAGCTTAGAAATACAGAATGAACTGATGTCATAACTGTGGTAAGGGTGCTATAAACACAGTCCTAAGAGAAATCAGGTTTCTTGTTTTCAAGTGTTTGACAGTGTCATGAAAAATAAAGGCTATAGTTTTTAAGTTCCACATATCTCCTCTGTTGTCTTCTCCCCTTCCCCAGTTCGGTTATTCATGTGACCAAATATTCCCAACAGTAAAAGTTCCAATATTGTAAATGCAGTGCAGATGTGCTGGTTTTACAGGCACACAACAGTGTGCATTCAGAGAAGCACCTCCCAAGCTTGACATAACAGGATAACCTTTGGAATTTTAATTACACAGCACTTAAATAAACAAGTATCAATAAATATTTATGGATCTAACATTTGGACTCCCCTATTAGATCTGTAAAAAAAACCCAAAACCAAGCAACAACCAACAAACCAAATCCACAATCAGTGCTGTTGACCTTCTTATTTAAGGATAAACCCAGGTTATTGTCCAGCACTCCATGTGGAACAGCTGGAAAGTAAACAAAGAATCCCCATAGAAGTTGAGGAAGACACATGCTTCCATACTCACTGGAGTTTGTGCAGCTGTAAGGCTGCAAATTGTCACATTTTTCAACACTTAAAACCAAAACTGAAACATTACAATTAAATCCCAAAGATGCTCAAGATTCATTACAGAAAAATACTGTACTGAGATTGCAAATACAAGCTGGAAGAAATGAGAGGCATGCAACTACGTATTGCAGCCCTTATTTTGAGAAAAACTGTGATCCATGTACATGGCAGTAGTTTATCCAGTCTTTTTAGAAAAATAAAAAAGTCCAAAATGTACTTAGAGGTACTGCAGAATTTAAGTGGGCCTTCAAAGCACAGAGTATCATAGTTGCCTCTAAGAATCACTTCATCAACGTGTTTATAACAGTCTTGAAAAAAGATCATTAAACAATAACAACTGAACCCAAACTTTAAAATATGTATTTCTACCACTGATACACTCTTGATATCAAGACGTCTCAACTAGACTTCTAAAGAGTACATTAAAGAAAATACTTGAAATAATTATCTGACTGTTGTCAATTACCATATGCAAATTAACCTGCACACTGTTCTGCAGTTTGAGCCAATCTCATTTGAACCTTGAGGATTCTTCAAGCTAATTGGAATAAAGAGAACCAGTTATCTTGCTTTCAAACATGGTTTCCATTTCTCCAAGTCTTTCCTCTAACATTCCTCAGGAGACAAGAGAATGAGGCATAGAAATGTCTGAGGAAACAATTCAATTCCATAACCAAACTTAGAGTTGCCAAAATAACATACCTTCCTCTGCTTGCTGTGTTTTATGAAGGAAGTTGAATTTCCTGCTCTCTTTGAGAAGCAACTGAATGTTCAAGGCTTTGAGCCCCACAGAGATGCTAAAGATTCCATTAGCTACTATTTAATTTCTTTTCTTTTGGGTAGCAGGGTGCCCATAACTGCCTAAGAAACAAGGACATTTCACCACTGGGACGTTACACGGAGAAAACTCTACAGGGGCTGATGCAGTCTGTAAGCTGATTTTCACACTTGCTGTCATGGGACTGAAGGAATTTAGAGAAAGGTCAACATGTTCAGCAGCTTATCTTGCAGAAAAATGACAACTTGGTCCAAATATTCAACATGCAAGTCATGAAGAAGCAACTGAATTCAGTAGGGACCCAACTCTCCCATTTGACCCAGCCAGTTTGGGGGGATTCACACATTTTGGGACACATTTTGCTCTCAGATGACACCACAGGGCACCTGGAACTATGGGGCAATTCTGCTCTCCAATACACTGAGCACTCTGTTACAGTCTCAGTCCCAAAACCTCCCTGTCCAGGAAAGGGCTGGTAATGCACTGTGGCAATTTGTACATCATTTTTGATATTTTTATTGCTATAGCAACTGAGTGTAGGCATTTAAACATAGCAACAGACTTTTTATAGCACTTTCTTGGATGTCAAAAAGGCACGTTGTTTTATTTTCCAAGCAGATGCTCAGAAGATAAGTACACAGGATGATGGTACAGTACCCACTTTCAAAAGGAAGAAAAAAACTCCCAGCTTCACAACTTCTGAATCATATAAGCTGACAGATGAGTGTAAGATACATTGTGACTTTTGAGGTTTCTGCCGTGAGAGACTTTGTTCTGAGAAAACATATCACCAACTACTACCTAAGAAAAACATTAGGTGAAAAACCTGGTGGATTTGTGCTCATTTTGTAAAAAGCTGTACAAGAAATTTACCAAGTCCTGCTCTGAAGGGAAAAATGTCTATAAATTCTGATCTTTAGCTGTTAAGCAACAGAAAAAGGGAAATTGTCTTCATATTAAGTAGAGCCAGATTCTCTGGAGGGATCGAAGTCCACTGAGACAGACCCATAGGTCATGTACATGGGCAAAGCTCCACACAAACCAAACAGGAACAGCGATTTGCAAGGAGAGTCTGACTTGTTAGATGGTTTAAGGAAATGCAAGTTACCATTTAGAATAATTAGGGCTGGGAGGGACCTCTGGAGATCATCCAGTCCAACCTCCCTGCCAAAGCAGAGTCACCTGGAGCAGTGACACAGGAACACATTCAGGTGTTTTGAATGTATCCAGACAGACTCCACCATCTCTCTGAACATCCTGTCCCAGTGCTCTGACACCCTCAATGTTAAGAAGCTGTTCCTCATGCTGAGATGGAGCTTCCTGTGTTTTAGTTATGGCCATTGCTCCTCATCCTGTCACTGGGCACCACTGAAAAGTGTCTGGCACCATGCACTTAGCCCTCCTTTGAGATATTTATCAGCATTAATGAGATCCCTCTCAGCCTTCTCTCAACTAACCAGGCCCAGCTCCTGCAGCCTCTCCTCAGTGGAGAGATGCTCCAGATCCCTCATCCCCTTTGTGGCCTCTGCTGGACCCTCTCCTGTATCTCCTTGTCTCTCTTGTCCAGAGGAGCCCAGAACTGGACACAGCACTGCAGGTGTGGCTGAGTAGAGGGGCAGGATCACCTCTCTTGCCCTGCTGGCCACACATTTCCCAATGTAGCCCCGGCTACTTTTCTTGTGTGCAGTATTTTTCCTCTGGGTCCTTAATTTTAGCATCATTCTAAAGTGATCAGTAAAATTCACCACTTGGTGTTTAATGTAATTTCTGAACACATTACTAGACAGAGAAATACCAAACAGCAACAGGACAGATTTCCTTGAGGATCTTTAGGTATTATTCACCTTTCCATTACAATTATATATCAGCTTTGTAGAGAGTGAGATGGTTCATGTCTGCCATTTTACTAAGAAAAACAATCTGCTAAACAGAAAATGTCAAGGTCTTACCAAAAAAAAATGAATACAACAGGAAATATCAAGAGCTTCTTCTAAGGGTTCAAGGTTGTTAATACTCCAGAGACTCTATGCCATTAGCACATAATATATGAGGTTTGGAAGGGACATTTTAATGCTGTGTTTTATGCAGAAGACATTTCAAACAGATGCCAAAAAATCAACATGAAGATAAAAACTGAGTTTTACATGTTGAGGTTTTAGACTATATCCCACACATTCTTTCTCCCTGCCCCTTAAAGATATTTTTACTTAATACATTGAGTACTTTTCAAGCTTTCCTAACCTTGCTTCAGCTTCCTAAGATACTTGGGAATTCTGATAAATCTGCTTTGGTTTCAACAGTCTGCTCCACTGACTATTGCACTTCCTAAAACCAGCTTTTGGAGCAATGCTGATAAAATTATCTAAAAAAAAGCCAGGAATAAGTTCTTAACAGCAAGAGCCCTCAGGGAAGTCTGGATGGGCACCACTACACTGGCATAAGGGAACAAGGCACAATATGTAGGGCTGCTTCCAAGACTTTTCGAGTCTGAGGTGATGTGCAGAACATCAGATTGACTTAGCACCTTCTCCTGGGACAAACTCCACCCTCTGCTGCAACTAGGCCCAGTCAGGTAATTCTATTTTCATGAGCCCAGAGGTCAGTGGCTTTCCTTCACTATTTATGAAGAAAAATATGGAAAATTCAGCAGCTGAAATTGGGAAGCAATTTTCATACACTGTCAAATGATTTCTCTTCCTCTCCACAAGCTCTCCAGCTTAATTTTTCATTTCTCTGTTCAGCAGTTACAGCACAAGTTTGGAAGTTTTAACAGGAAACATGAATTAATATATGAGATCTTACTATCTTCTACTACCTTCTAAAGGAGACTGGAGAAACTGGGAGAACATTTAAAAATGAAATAGAGGATTTTTCTTGTCCAAAATTTCAGAAAAAGCTATCATTGTACTGATTTTGTCATTTGTTAGTACAAATTAAGTCCAAAATAAGATGGATAAAAATAGACCTTCTCCTACTCAGATTGCCCTGAGAGAGTCTTCACCTTTGTAGCGTTCACTAAGCGCCTCCTCCGGCAACACTAAAGACAATGGAAACTTTGCTGAGGATTTCAAAAGCAAAGACTCGGAGCCAAATTCCCCATGTATAACTTCAGCCTTACAAAACATTCTGCAGAATTATATAAACAGCAATAATTTTACTCAGAAGGCAAGTCTCTGCCCCAAAGCAATTATTGTACTTGCCCCAGCAGCCCAGAATTTCTATCACACATTCATTTTCAGGATGCAAAACATTACAGTGGGTAAGAAAAAGAGTGTGCAGCTGCAACATAAAAAGCTTTCCCCACCACTGCTGTTTGTTAGATCAACTTTTCAATCCCTTTGCTCTTTGCAGAAATCCCAGTAATTAATCCAGTATTTTATAGCCATGAGATTGCAGCTCTCTTTGGACAATCCCCAGGCATATTTACACATAAATCAGGGGAGAGCAGTGACTCTAAGTATGTGCATCAACAAAACACAACAGAATATGCTTCTGTTAGGGAAAAGACTTCCAGGTTCACATACTCACTTGACCTACGTTAGCTGGCAGGTTTGCATGGTCCCCTCCCTGCTCCTCTCATCCTCTCCCAGCAATCCCTGTCAGCATAGGAAAGATCATATTCTACAGGCCTTACTTGTCCAAATCCACAGATCTCTAGAGATATCCAAAATACTACACGTCCCAGATTACTTGTGATACCTAAAGATTTTGTGGTTTGCACATTTTAAGGATAAGTGAAAGTTTTAGCACATTGTAAGGCATTCTTGATTTCAGCTATGAAATAGAAGTGTGTGGTCTTTGTTGTTGGTTTTGTTTTTTCAATCTTTTAGATATTTAATAAATTTGGCAATTCCTAAGTAAAATTTAATTCTCAAATTGTTTTTTGAGATTGTAAAATTAATGATAGACACACTGAAATTAACCTAAAGGAATGGAAATATAAAGAAAAAAAACCATTAAGTCTATCTATTTAGATTAGAGGAATAAATCCAGGGATGCTATTAGAGCTGAAGCTCTCCATCAAAACCTGAGGTTACAAGTCCACTTGCTCTAAATAACAAATCCCTCTCTCCTTTTCAGAATCCTTGGGATCTACTTGCCAGGGAGGGAAAGTGAGTTATTACTTCAAAGCACTGCCATAAGTCACAGTCTTAGCTCTCCACATGTACATAAGCAGAAATTCATGTCTTGAGTCACTAGTTTAGAAGCTTACAGAGATCCATCACCCACTCAGATTTCCTTTCTGTCAGTGATACTGAGATCCAAAACATCTCTTTGACCCACTTTTCAAAGTGAGCACAGGCAGAGAGCACATCACAAGGAAATTCTTCTGCTTAGTTTACAGGAAGGCTGCAAGTTAGGACAGCAAAAAGATCTCTCTGCCCAAAAATCCCCCAGATCTTTAAATAGCCCATGAACCTTGAAACAGCAAGGATTTTCTTTCCACTTCCACTCACAAGAAATTTTATCCTTCTTACTCCTGGACTTACACACTTGTCTAAGAACAGCAAATAGATGAGGAAGGAGAACTCCCTGTGAGGAACATTCACATATGACCCATGAAAGGAGAAGCTTTCACATCTGTCTCTCCCAGGTCCAACACCCTATAACTTGCTGTACTCTGTCCTAAATAACTTTTTAAAAAGTTATCTGGCACCGAACTATCCTTAAAAGCTGTCAGGAAACAGACTGATAGAAAGGAGATTGGAAGCAGGTGAGGCTAAACATTGGAGTTATGAAACTGGCTGCTAGATAATTCTGAATTTCCAATGTTTCGGCCCCAGGTAAATAGGACTATAGTCATTAAAACTGTCCCTGTAAGATAAAAAGATAGGAGGTAGGGAGGCATACAGGTTTCACAGACAATTTAGAACTTAATCCAGAAGAATGTGAAGCAGATGGATTTCTAAAAGTTAAATACAATGAAAATCCTAGGTACTTATCAGTGCTGATGTTAACACAATATTCACCATGCACAAATAAACAACTTGTACTTTATGTATTAAATTACACTTTTGTCATCATAATACCTTTACTGAAGATAAATTTACACATAGGTACTTTATTGTATATTTTAAGTCACAAGACAAAAAAGAAATGTGTGAAATAAGAACAATAGCTGTTGAAGTGCTATATCACGTATTAGAAATATATGCTTGGTTCAGATTTGGAAGAGTTAGACATTGATTAGTTATCCCAACCTTTAGACATTGTTAAAAGTAAGTCATGGAAACTTAAACACCTTCTAGAATACCATCTAAACTTGTACACCCTTGCAGAAGTTGAAGGGTTGTATAAAACATCACAAGTAACACATGCAAGATCAACAAATCAGAACAAGGTCTTTGGAGGCCCAAAATACAAGAACATTCTATAAGGGAGGACCCTCAGTATTCAGCATTTCATATACTGGACTGATTCTTAATTTCCACTGTTCTAATAAACTTAGATTTCTGTGAGTTGTATCATTAGATTATTCAGCTCCAAGTGTGGTATAATTGTTGATTTGGGGTATTACTGTTGAAGTAAAACATGAAGGTCTGCTACAAGTTTAACATAAATATACTAAGCTGTTCACTAATGACAGTCCAGAGAAAAATAAAACTATTACAAGTTTTGTAATAAGATCTGAAATGCTTTAACAAGTAAGATTCATTTACCACAGCCTCCTGAAGCTGGATGAAGAAAACTTTGAAAGTGTACACAACACCTACCATATGAAACATACATTGAGTAACTGTCAACACTCACAAGAACACTGTCCACACTCAGAACTCTAAATTCCCCTGATCTCCGTATGGCAGAAACTAAAAACTATGCTCTAATCACTCTGCAGAGATGGAAATTCACTACTGATTGCAGAGAATTTTTCACCAGGTGAAGCCATGCTATGCAGATTTGAAAAATCAACTCACTAACACAAGTTGCTAGTAATGTGAGTTAGTAACAGAAACCTAAGTAGCCAATTCCAGTTATCACTTCCTTGCACTGACCTCATTCTTTTATGTTGTTTACATTCTGCTGTCTAAAGCAAAAGAAGACCTTGATATACATAATAGTAAGACAAAAATATGTTTTAATTCATCAAGGAAATGAAATACGCTTTAATGCAGGATAGCTACCAAATAGCACAGATAAAACTGAAAACCCTAATACCAGGAAAAGCAAATAATGAGATTTTTCTCTACTAAAGGAAATGGGTTTTAACAGTTTAAAGATATTTCTTTTTCTCTTTATAGCATTCCAATTAAATACAACTTTGTGGTATTAATTTACACCTAACAGGACTAAACTCAAACAGAGACTGTATGAAGAAATGGCTCTGGAAATGCCTTTTTAAAAGATAAGTTCCAGACAAGTAGATAATCCACCAACAGGAACCACTCCAGCACTGTTAAAAGCATGAGGGAAGGAAAGTCATAATTAAAAAGAAAAAGAGCAATCCGTGACTTATCTGTTTCTCTATAACATGGATTGCTCCTAAGACTCCCTCTTGGTTAGTACAATACAGATGACAATATCTGTGAATCAAGTTACCTCGAATTACTGACTACATACCTTTATTATTCAAGTCTCAGTATAATGAACACAGCTTTTCCTTTTTCATTCCTGTATAGTCCCAAACGGTTTGCAAGCAGAACGAGGTTGCATTGACTACACCCAGTTTTTAAGCAGCTAAAATCTGACAAAGAGGTAGAATTTGAAGGGGTGGGGGAGAAGAGGTAAAGAACCAGCTCCTCTGTATCACAAGAACAAGGTACTGTACCTTTAAGGAGGAAAAATGGTTCCGTTCTGTTCCAGGCTGAAAAAGAGCTTATTCCTGGTTATAGAGATTACTTACCTAAAACTTCAGTTATTCCTCTCTTTCCCTCGGGCCAGCCTCTCTTTCACTCTTGGGAGCTTTTACCATTTAAGGTCAATGTTACATCTGGCTCTAGTAACTAAAGCTGAAGCAATTTTTAACTCAGAGTTCCAACAGGCTGCCTAACATTAGAATGAGAGTTTAAATTTAAAGTAATTCTTCAGAAAGCTTTTCTTGCCTCAGAGAATTACAGAATTAAAGGCTCTCCTATTGTGGCATAAGTACTCTGGGTACAATATGCTGCAGACATCCCATTAGCATTCTTCAAGTTCAGTGCATATAAGCTCTACTTACTCATTTCTGATTAAAATGGGCAAGTAGGAAGAACAGATGAAACAGTTTACATCATGTTATGTTAACCCTTAGAATTTTTTACTGACACAGATGCTACTATTTTTCATTCCTCTCCCCCTCCCTTTGTTTGGTCAGAAGGAGTCTAAATTAGATCGCAAATAGAAGGCATGTGAACTTTTAAAGAACACTGGCTTCAGTCCAGTCATGGGCTCTGCTCTCCACTCGCGGAGTAGAAATAATTCCAAATGAAGCCCACAGAATTTGCTTGTATCCCATGAGAGAACGTAGCTACAAAAGAGGCTTGAAGAGGGGAAAGAAACCCAAAACTTTTACCACAGTACATTCAGGTACCTACAGAGCAATCATGTGAATGTGATTCAGATCTCTCAGCTCTAAAACTGACAGAGATTTTACTTCAGCCCTTTAGCAACTATAGACTATTTACTTATGAGTATTACAATTATATCCACGGATCCCTAACTAAGGGTTCTCGAATGCCAGGTGCTGGGAAGTTATTAAATGATTAAATGTAAGAAAGCCAAACCCTGTCCAAAAATCCTTTCACTGAACCTGAAGCAAAGACAAGAGAGAAGAAGATGGGTGATGTTAAAAAACAAACAAAAAAAAAACCAAACAGCAGCAGATTGCATTTAAAATTACTGGATAGTAATTTGTAAGTTTTGAAGGCGTATATTAGGGCTGTTTTAAGAGAAAGCAGTGACCAACACTAAATGACTGCCTTTTGACAGTAGCTGATAAGAGCAGTAAGGCAGAAACAAATCAGACAAAGGAAAGTAAGGATTTGATGATTTCACTTGGAGAGCACCATAGGGGACTGGTGCATGGCTTGCAGGAGAAATGGGCAAAGATGAGTTGATGGCAACAAAGCACAGAAAATTAGAAGCTGAGCACCTGCTTTGTGCCACGTCATGTTTCAGCTGGCACTAGAAAAGTCCATTATTCTACACTTCAGACATTCTTAGTTCCAAAAATCAACATAGTGAAACAAGGCTCTGAAAAACTTGTATAACATCAGTGCTTAAGCTTGTTCCCCACATAAAGGGAGCAGCTAGGTTTTTCCAGTACTTTTTCAGGTATAGATGTCCTTTGTCCATATACAGTACTTGACACCGTTACTGCCTCTGACAAGGCATTTTAACACACCTCCTTTCATCTTTTTCAATTACTATTTCATTACCCACAAACTCACATTCTGAAATAGCCTCTTGTGAGTCAGCACTGTTTCAGTCTTCCATCTATTTGCAGTCACAGAATTTTTACCATCATCTGCAATTCATCATTTTTCAGTTTTATTATCTCAGAATTTCTAGGCCACAAGTGTCAAATGCTTCATTTGTCTACAACAGAAGTTGTGTTTCTGTTAAATCTGCTTTCATCCTTTTCAGAGCAATACTTTAAACCCAGTTTGGGCAAGAACAAGTTGTTTACTGTCCTACAGTATTGTCGTCCTCTGGGAAATAAAACTCTTTTGCTGAAGTTGCTTGTTCATTGGTCCAGCATCCTTCAACAACTGTTGGCCAAATTTAGCCCAAATTTCTTAAAGTAATCAGAGCCTCACAATATTTTCAAGTTCCCAGAGAGTTAGGGAAAAAACAGTGCTTGTAAAGCAGATTTAAGCTACTGCCCCTACTATGGGGAAAACCTATAGCAGCGGAGTTTCAGTTTTGTTTTGTTTGGCCCCTCCACTTGCAGCACACAAACATGGCCCCTGCTGTCTAGGTAGGATTTAGGGGACACAGAAGGATCCTGGAGGTACTCACAAGAGGAGGAAAACAAAGCTTCCATCAATCTTCTGCTCCTGAAACTGCTTTGTATAGTCTACTCTATAGCTTTGACAGATCCTTTGCCCAGAGATTTGTTTAATGTGAATGATTCCAGGCCAAACACAGGTGAAAGCTGCTATCTAAAATCTAAATTATTGAATGACAAAATATTAGCAGCCAAAATTTAATTATTTCAGGTAGATTGTTAAAATTCTATAAAGAAGGTGTAGGAACAGGTACCACATAAAAAAGTCTTTTGTTTGCTTGGTTTTTTTAAGATCTGGTGATATCTGTTGTTTTTTTTTAAACATTCTAATACAGATAGCTTTGCAACTCCCCCATAACATATTGTTGTTGCCAGTATTCCACTACTGTATACCTCTTGGAGAGCATGAAATTATTTTTTATAAGTATCTGAACTATTTCAGAGTAGCTAGATGCAGTTCTCTGCAGTTACATATGGCTTGGTGGTTATGGGATGTGTGTGCCCCCACCCCACCAGTAGATTCCCATTTCCCTGATCTTCACAGCTCTGTGACCTATGAGAAAGCAGGAGTAGAAAATTTAACACAGCAATGTTATGTTTCCTGGGTTGGGCTCCTCAAGTTCTAAGATTTTTATTTGTGCCTTTGAGGAAGTGAAAAGCAGCACTAAACACAAGCACTGAAATCCTTGTCATACTGAATCAATGGAGACTTCTGCCTCTCTGCATTTTTGGAGCACAACCATTTTCAAGCACAAGCTTTGTCTAGCAACAGCAGAAAAGTGATCTTGCCACAACCTTTGTTTTTTTCTAGTTTTGGCTTTAATTGGGCAATCTGGGTGATGAGAACTTTAGCTCAAATAGCATGTTTGTGTAGAAGTAGTTGTAAGTATCTTCATTTGAGCTTTTGAGAATTCTCATTTTTTTAATATTTACTTTATTATTATTGTTACTGCTACATTTGAAGGTTTTATGCTTCAGGACTTAAAGATACTTTGCATTAAAATGCTCTTTATTATCCCTCCTGAGCATATGTAATAGCCATCCGTAATGGCAAGTCACGATTTCATGCTCCATTTTTTATCCAGTGACTAAAGTATAAAGATTATTCATCAGACAGGCTAAAAATTTGCAGCAGAAGTGATAACATTTGCATTTAAAACTGGTGTTCTAGGACATGAGTTTTCATGCTCCATTTTAAAAGCATCTGAAAGGTGTTTTTACCAGTTAAAACTTCACTTGCATCACAATTAGAATGCATCTCTGTCCACCTCCCAAATATCAACGTGCATTGACAATTTTGTTCATTGAATCATTCTCATCGTCTTATTTCTCAACTGTACGGAAAAACTAGTTAGCTGAGTTAAAGTTTATGCCAAATTTTTGTTCTGTCCTTTTGTTTTCTTGGAAAAAAGATTTTTCCAAATTTAAATATTTAGTCCTGCATCAGATTTGCGTTTTCAATTGCTTTTCTGGCTTGTATGTTGCTACCATCATAGTACACACAAAAATGAAGTCACCTTCTCTTATCTGATGGCACCCATCATGCAAATCTTATTTATGCATGCAATTCTTATCTGCCAGCTTCATTCAGACAGGAGCTAAAAAACAAAAATAATAACAATTCTGCTAACTTAATATTAAACAAAAAAATCCAAGGCAAAAACATGCAATAAAATTTTCCCATCTGGGACTCATTCTGCTGAATATTAAACCCCAAATACAACCCAGAAAAACTGAACTAAAATGTGTGCTGGTTCAAAAGGGTGGTATTACTCAATATCACTTTTCCAGTCAGCTATGCTAGATCATTTACACAAAATGTAACAAACTTTATTAACTTTTAATAATGTTTATGCAGCAACTTATCTCAATGAGACTTCTGAAAGGCAGAAAATTTGCTTCCAATTTCCTCCAGCAAAAGAGAAGCTTTTCACGTGAATCAGAAATGCCAAATTAAAAGAATATGCAGTTGCACAGCCTGTAGGAGGTAAGGACAGGTTTGCTAGAGCCCAGTCATCTTAGAGAAAACATCTCTGTGGACAACAATGGAAAATCAAGTTTGCTTTGATGCCATGATTGAGGTAGAAATGATCTTGTAAACCAGCCCAAGTTAGATGGAAAGATTTGAGACTTTAGGGACAAGGACTCAAAGTGTCTGCAAAACCCCTGCTCATCAAGCCACATGGCTTTTATTTACAAAAAACTAACATCTTTCTCAGTCCCAAAATAGCCAGCTAATAATCTCTATATGAGAAACAGGCAGGGGCCAAGAAATAAATGTCAATCTGTTTTCCAGTTTTCATTGCCAGCTGATCAATAAAATGATGCAAAGTGACAAATACAGTTTCAGTGCCCAAGTCCTTCTGAACGAATGTTAGTCAAAGTATTTACAGCAATCATTATATTTTCCTTTCCCATATTGAGGTCTTTTTTTTTTCTCCTCTTCCCTTTAAGAAAGTGGTTTTAAAAATGGAGTTCCAAATTAGGATGTTTATAATGACTTACGGGAAAGCAAAACAGTATCAGAAATTTAAACCTTTGTGGGCAAGGAAGTTACTGTTTCCATGCCCTTAAAACCTAGCCTGCCAAAAGCTAAATATAGCAACTATTTTTAGAACACATAGAATTTTCCAAGGTCATGGACACATTTCACTTAGTCTAATTAATTGCTTTCTGGGGTTGAGCTTTAATTTCTGTTAATAGCAGTTGAAATCTTAGCATGCCTACAAGCAATACACTAAGCACATTATGTCATTGTCCTGTGTCCTAGGGAAAATCCTTTTGGGAAGATGATGCAATTAAAAGAAAAAAACAAACTGATGGGTTTTGAGGTTTTTTGGGAGGGAGGAATGAAATAAAAAGGGAAAGTTTATCAATCAAAGAAAACCTTCCAGAAGATTTGACAGTCATAGCCATTGGGTAATTAATCATGTATAGACAGCTTCTCCCATCAGAGCTCATTTTCTGTTCTGATTTTGGGGGTGGTGGCGGTCAGGGGATAAAATGTGATCTACAATAGCAGGATTCCAGAAAAAGAGGAGGGATGAAGTTTTAAAATTATTTTCAGAGCACCTTTTAGGAAAGCTGAAGAGGTTAGTAATTACTATGACTAAGCTGCATCTCACCTCAGTTGTGGGAAATAAGACAGAAATTAAGAATTCCAAAGAATTACAGGCTTCTCATTCCACATGGCTGTACAGACATGTAATAGCATAATCTGGTAATCTGAAGTACAACTGAAGGAGAGTGGTACTGCACACCAATCTAGGCCAAACTGGTAAATGTTATACTTCTTCCTGAGTTCAGAATTCATACTGTATTTGGACTTCCTGCCATATTCCAGTCTAGTGCAAGAGTAATTAAAATATTGCAAGAAGATACTTAAGATTTGCAGGAAAAGGATGCAAGGCAGACATTTTTAAGGATTTAAGATGACATTCCCTTGCTGAACTAATCACAAAAAATTGCTAATCTCATGTGAAACTTGATACCAGCATATCTCCTACCCATACTGATCCAGAATGTTTGCACTCAATTAACAGCTCTAGATTTTAAGAATTATTTGCAGGTTGAAGTTCATACTTACCACATGGTAATATTAAACTTCTGAGGAAGCAATGTGGGAAGATTTTATTAAGTACACTCTAAGTGACTTTCATTCTTAGAGCAAAAAGTAAAAATAAGTATAAATCCTGATCAGAGACTCATTTTGGTTAACACCTGCTTTCAGTGCTGCAATTTTACACTGTCGCTTGTTCTAAAGTTTCCCAAAATATGGACAGAAAAGTTATTCCACCTTTAGCAGCAGAATTTTAGAGAAAGGCTTTAGCATACATTTTTGTTGACTGGATTACTGCTGCTGCCAGACTGTTGCAGGGTTCATTGGATGGTTTGTGTTTTTGTGCTTTTCCTTAGACAATATTAAGGTAGTGCATTTAAAAAAGGGAAAAAATATATAATTAGTAGGAATGTCTGTAGATGAAGTTGTCTGTCATTTTCCATTGTAACACTCCACCTTTGCAGTTTAAGATATTTGAGATATGACACAAATGTGATCATTTGGGTCAAAGTGACTGGCTTCAAAATTTTGGTTTTCAGCCAGCATGTTTCAACTGTTTCCAAAATAAAAGGGGGGCAAACTTTGTTATATATACATTATATATGTAAGAACAGTTTTAGAAAATTTTAAAGAAGCTATTTTATTTTCTATAGAAAAGGGACTGAATTTGGGACTGCAACATAATTTTTTCTCACCTCTTTAGAAGTATCTAATTTTTATTTTTTTTTAAAGTCTCAACACATTTCTACTGAGCACTGCAATTTCATAATGTCTGCAATTTCAGAAAACAACAGGCATTGATTATGCATAGTCAGTATCACCATATGCACACAGCTAAATGCTTGTCTGCCTTGAACCTTTGCAAAGCTGGGATTAACAGTCATTTATTTTACATTTCTGCAGCTTCATATAGAAGTAGCTGTTGGTGCTTCATTCTTTACCTATGTTTAACAGGATGTATTGCAGTGGGAATTTTTGCCAGATGGCCCTTAAAGCACACTGCATTTCTGCCATGCCTCCAGAACTGCCTAAAATACAGTTTTATGATTTGTTGGAAAGATATACCATTAACAATATGGGACTCTAAGTTACATTTTCTTTACCTGCTCCTTCCACAACCCCTTTTTCATTCTTCCCTCTGAATTAGATTTTAGGCTTTAAATTAGAGGTCTTTTTTACCTCGGATCTAAAGCCTAAAACCTCCTCTCTACATTTGTTCCTGTATTTCAGTCTGATCATATTTTCCTGGTGGGTGTTTATTAACAAAAAGCCAGTGACCTATTTTTCTGTATATCCTCTTCCTAAGATCCTCCTCAAGGTGAATGTCCTAGTTCTAAAAGTCATACGTTTTGTTCAAAAATGTCAGCAAAATTAGGGATGTTTTGTTGGCTTTAATTGTAAGCAATATTTTCTACTTTTCATTGACTTATTCACAGAATTTAAAAAGCAAATACTTATCTGTTCTTTCAAATGAAACGTTAAGCTTAACAGCAGTCTTACACAAAGAAATTTAACACTAAAAGATCTCATAAGTAGATACCTTAACCTACATATATTTACACATATACATTTATATAAAAATCAATGTCACCTTGTGATATACTGAACTGTCACAAAATGAGACTGACATACCATTACTAGGAAATGTATACTCCAAGATGAATGAAGTCCTACTGCAACAAGGCAATGAAACACTCATTGGTTCTGGGTTGTAATCACCAGAGCAAGTGATTCTGCTTTTTGAGATCATGTTTGCTTCGTTTAAAACACAGAATCTCCACCCACAACAGTTTCAGACCTTTCATTTGCCTACGACCCCATAACAGACAAAAAACCTAAGACCATCCAGGACAAAACCAAAGCAACTCAAATATTCTTTAGACAAAGAATATGTGAGAATGCAATAACTCTGATGAGATACGAGGTTCCTGGAAGTGAGGAAGTTTAACTAAAGGTTGAGGATATTAATTGACCCTCAATCCAGCCACTCCATATTCTGATGCTGCCACTGTAGTGAAGTTTAGCAAGAGAAGAAATTGCCAGTATGATTTATAACTGCTGCACCTCAGAGTGCCATGGTATCCTGCTCTGCCTGGCTGTTGTACAGTAAGACAGCAAAGTTAACAGGTTCCCCAGCACTCCTGCAGGTCCCAGGATGGCAGAGAGTTCACATTCCCTCTTTCTCCCTCCAGTGGGGTTGGAACAGAGTGGAAACACCTATTCTACTTTTGTATGAGAGAGCAAACACGCAGGTTGAAAGTCCCTCCACTTTTTACCTTCTGTCCCCCCAGATGTTCATCAGAACTTCTATCCCCCAGATGTTCATCTGGACTTTTGTCAGAAGGATGAGAACTGCTGGCAGCAGCTCAGTTTCTAAATCTGCTTCCTTCCACACTGAATGGGATTCACACATGTGCTCAGAACCCCTCAGCAGTGAACTATAAGGAATGTAAACAAAGCATAGATAAAAAACCATGCTCCATTCCTCTACACAGTGATGGACATAAAACAAAGGAGATTTCCCCAGACTGATATTCTCCCTAGAACAAGCTGCATAGCTTTTACCAGGAGAAGGAAGAAATCTATTCAGTATTGTTTCATCATGCTCTTTTGACTGACACCATTGGTTGCATTTGCAGGGAATTGCTTCAGTTAGGAAAAATGCCTGTCAGCATTCATTGTCCCTGGAAATGCTTCCACTGTTTCTGAGTTAGTCACATGACCTCACAGTGGTTTAGGTGCTGTCTCTACCTTTCACCAAAGCCATGAATGTTTCCTAGCTGCCTGCATCCTGTTCAAAATCAACTTGTCAATCAAATCTTATGACTTCTGGTTTCCCTTCCCTCTGAAGCCTGGCTGGGGTACAATGCAATTGCATTATTCTTTGAGGGAAACCTGCTGATCTTTTGTTAAAAACAGCCACCAAGGTAACAATCCCTTTCTGGGAATTCTTAGTCCTCTTGAAAAACTACGCAGTTGCAATTTTGAGTAAAAGCAATTATACTTTTTTAAATTGTGGTCCAGAGACCCTCAAAAAAAAGCTGTTCAGCCAGCACATTGAAATCAAAGTGCTGCTTGTTCACTCTGGCATTTGACCCCTCTTTGGGGAAATGTACAGTTGGGTAATACTTTCTGATAAACTTTTTTAAAACTTGTTTTCTATCCTACCTCGATGCCTCTTAAAAAAACCCCAAACTACTATGCTGATTCTGTTTTATTTAAAGACACATTCTCTACATTTACATGTCTTACACTTACTTGTTTCTTTTCCACTTTTAGTCTCAAAAAACTAGCAGGGCTGCTCAGTCTTGTACCCTTGAATCTAGTCTAGATTGTTGTATCTTCTTAACCAACTCCTCAAAACCTGATTATATCAAAATGGTTTTTGGTATTGGTTTTTACAGCTATCCCTGTTTTACTTTCTTTGCAAAAGAAATATGGAATGCTATGTCTGACAAATAGATTTTCCCAATAGATTCAAATGTATTTCTTTTTGGCTATTTTGTAGCCCAAAACACATCTAAAAACACCCTTTAATTTAGGTTTCTCTTTTCACACATGGTTTCTTGCAGTGACTGAGTTTACATCCAACAGAAACAAAGCTCTGAAAACCCTCAGTTAAAAGTAAATAATTGGGAAATATCAGCATGAACTGGAAGCAATTCAGCCAATAGGACAACTATATACAGAGAAGCTACTTCAGCTGGAGTAGAGAATATGCACAACTTTGACATCAGGCAACTACAAAAAGTTAAGATGCAAAAACTATCAGCTTGTCATCTTAAAAATTTAGACATTCAAATGTTAAATGAGGATGTGCAATGCAACTTCACAAGATACAGAATTCAGTAAATAGCTGTAGCAAAGCCAATGCTCAGAATAACTTCATCCTTTGCCTTTGATAAGAATGCAGATAAAGCTATATAAATTTAAGCTCTCTATCCAAAGCCTGCTGTCATTCATAGTAAAGAAGCTCACCATCAAAGAAAAGAGGTAATAAACAGCTGTTTACACAAGTGGTTTGGTGATTAAACTGTTAAATGACCTGACATCCAGGAGGGGGCAAGAAAAACCATGCAAAAGTCACTGTATCAATTTGAATTTTACATGTCAAATTCTATCAGCATTCCTTTGACTTGTGGCACTAAGCCAACAGGAATCCAACTGGAGTGATGCTATATTTTTCAACATGTGCACACACGCATATTAAGTGGAAGTCAACGGAATAGGTAATAATTTTGGGTTTAATAAGAGTTTAATAACTCTTAACATATGCATATTAAGAGGTTCTACAATAGTACCACTCTGAAAATTGCTGGATCCATAGAACAAGGGGGCTTTTTCTGCTATAGAGTAGATATAGTCACCAAGCTAGGAACAATGGAAAAGGCTGAAATTTCTCAACTGCTCTGACTATAAAAATAGAGCATTAAGAAGATTGGCCAGAGTTAGCTAGAGCTGCTAATATTATCCATCTTGGGGATGGTGTTTGGGAGTCATCCTTAAACAGAGGGGAAAAAAGGAGATGGAGTCTCTTGGGAAGAAGTCATGAGTCATGACTGAGTCCACAGAAACAAAGATGAGACTGGCAGAATCTTCACAAAGCTGGACAAAGGAAAACAATAATAGGCAAGGTGAGGAGCAAAAACCTAGTCAGAATAAACTGTACTAAGCTAGATGAACATCATGGTTTAGAAGACAAAAATGACAGATTCACAAACATCTTTCAGCTCCCAGACTGTTTTAGGCAGATAAGATATAGACAAAGGAAGATTTTGTTTCATTTTTGTTGAAACTGGGTATTTTTCATGCTATTAAGTAAAGTTTCATGTTGTTTTAAGACTCCCTTCTAAAAACAACACCTTCTGGTGTATCATTTTTGGAAGACTTGAACCACAGCCTTAAGACAAAGAACCTATGGAATAATGTGAGGAATCTCTTAGTTATGTGTCCTCAAACAAGACAAGCCCCCAAACATTGAGGATGTTTCCTAACAGCTGGGATTTAGATTTCTACTACTGTGAAGCAGCAGCAGAGGAAAAATGCCAGAGCCAAAGGAGGAAAGCATGTCAGTGCATACCAAAATCCTTGGAAGCCGACTGCATGCAAACCCTGTGGGCTCAGGAGCCCAACAAAAGCCTGAGCAAGAAGAGCGTGATCACATTTATGGAACAATTTGTGAGCACAGCTATGTTTAAAGCCTTATAAGCATTAAGTTGTGAGGCACCTCAGCCAAGTATCTATTGTTTGCTAAAACATGCAGGGAATTCCAGTTGATTTCTCAGGCCAAGAAAGAAAAAAAAAAGTAAATTTCAGCATAATTAAAACCAAATATTATAGAAAAACAAAATTATTCCCTTACCAGATCAATACCATGTGAGAAAGAGAATTCAATAAAATAGAAGTACTATTTGAAAAGTTCCAGGATTTCCTCAAACAAAGTTCAGGGTTATTTTCCTTCTAAGAGTGACTTAACAGTTACCTGACATTTTATTATCCAATTTTTGACACTTCAGTCAAATCTAATGATGCCTCTGGACAAAATACAATTCTATATTGGGGTGGTTACCACAGACTACCTTGTGCCCCTTCTCAATATGGTAAAATTGCCTTGCCTTTTGAGTACAACTTAATTTGCTTGGACACATTGGTAACATATGTTATTATGGGTAAATTTAGTTATATGATGGGTGACAAGGACACTACCCAGCTGCAGGGGGAAAAAAAATTCTAAGATTTTACTTATAGTTTTCATGTTCTGCCCCTCTGCTTATCTAGACCAACCTATAATCCTCAGCATTCCATATGCTGTGTTCTTCTGAGATTTGTCAGGAACACTGTTCTTATAAGTAATTAGGATGTGGCAGAACAAGTACTTGAAAAAAATTTTTTTTTTTTTGCTAAACAACTTCTTAAAAGTGGGTAGAAAAAATCCTCAGTAAAACTTAGTTGTAATCAGACAGGAAACTGGGAGCTGTCACCTGTGCTGTCACCAAGGCTAATGGATGTTACTTCTTAGCCAAATCACAGGAACTTTAGAGCAATTCTTCTGACTGTTAGGAGAATTTAACTCTTGCAAGCCACAAGAACAAGGAGTGGGGAAGAAGGGTTATTAGCAAATCCATGGTAGAATGAAGACTACAAAGGAGGAATGTTAAGCAAACAGGAAAGGACCTGAAGTTATTAGAAAGAGTGATATGCTCATACAAGTTAAAATATTTAACAAACAGGATTTCAGAATGTTTTGTTAATGAAGCATTTAAGGAAAGGGGGAAAAAAGCCAAAAAACCCAAAATGCCTTCAGCAATGTGAGAATTAATTATAAGGCAGGAAGAAATCTAAAATCACCAAAATGAGAACCAAATGTGTAGCTCCTAAATGAGATTTTCTGCCCTGAAGATTCATTTTATGTCCTTTAATCATTTCTGAATGATTGGAAAGAAACCCATACTTGTTCTACATTCAAATAATATATGTAAGAAAGTGCAATTGTAAGAAAGTGAAAGAATTAAACTGAAGAATTAAAATGGTTCTTTCTAGAACCTATTTGATTTTGAACCCATGTGCTGTTTTATCTGGGATAACTGCATGTTCATGCTGCAGGAGCCACTTTATTCCTTTCCCTGTGAACTCAAAAGTCATTACCTAATTGTTTTTTTAAGTCCCCCTCTGAACCTGTGCAGTCCTAATGCTCTATAACAAACAAAGCTAAGCCATCTTTAAGTGAGACACTGAAGACAGTCCAGGCATTACAATAACTTAATTAGCTCTATGCTGCCTTTGCTGGGCTAGTGCAGCCTCAGTACTGATGTGTCACACTCCGGCCTATGGTGAGCAGGGGCTTTGATTTTATGTATTCTTGCAAGGCAAGGCATCTGAGTAAGCAGCCTGAATTACCCTACTTCAAAAGTTAGTCCTTTTTCAATCCTGTATTAGCCTATAAAAGTGAGAGTGATAAAGCAGTGTGTTTACTTGATCTGAACATGTTGATTTATCCAAGTATAAAACTAGAAATTAAATTAAAATATCTGTCTCAAATTCAATCTCTTACCTTGCTGAGGTCTCTCTTGTTTCTTTAATCTCTGATGGATTCTTCATATCCAGAGTAACTTCTCTGTTCAAGTTGAGGAGCAGAGGTAATGCAACACTTCAGCTATGACTATTAAACAGGATTTTGCAATTGCATGAGAAATGTTCAAATGGGAAAACTTTGAGAAATGTTTTCATCCTCTGTACAAGCAAGAATATAGCATCTGCATGTCTTCTATATAACTCAGGCAACAATATCCTGGCAACCACATTTCAATGGAACAAATCCAGATAATTAAAATTATTATCTAGCATCCATCTCTTTTTATCATCCCACTTGATAGGCCAGACTTACTCATATGGGAAGTGATGGTCAAAAATCTGCTAGATGTAGTGAAGTGAGATGTTGTCTGTCTCTAAGCTACAGTCTTTAATTTTGTTTGCCATTGCCCATTTAGCTTCTCTTTCACAGCACTATCCTCCTGATAACTTCAAAAATGAACTCTACTGTTTTGTATGCTGTACTTTGCAGACATCTGCATAGCTCGGTGGATTTCTTTAATACTTCACTAATAACCCTGTCAAGCTTTGTCATTTCTGTAAAAAGGCTAAAAGGATTAAATTCACTGCAGCAATAAAACCATTCAGTGCATTACCATCCTCATCATGTCTACTCACTCATTTTAATAGATTCCTAATACCATAAGTCAAAACTTTGGCTTCCACTCTTCTGCAACTGCACAGCCTAATCCCCTTGCAGAAGTCACACTTCTGCTAAATCAGACTGTGAGGCACGAGTTCAGCAATGAAGAGCTGTTGGATTCCCTTTTTTACAGTGGTGATGTGAGCAACTGCTCTGAACTCTATGTTGGTGTCTGAAGATTCCAGCAGTCACACCATTCCTCTGAAAGGGAAAATGATGCAGGATGCTACTCTGCAGCAAAGTACAAATGAATGACTTGTGATCTAGATCATATCTTGGTCAAAACAGACCTCAAACTGACTGTTGTACAAAGCCAAAAAAAAAAAGGTATCTTACATTTTGGATTTTGGGTGCAAAAATTTAATGTATCTACATTCAGACTCATTCTCTCTAAGATTTCTTTCTCAGCCTTAGATACCATGCAATGACCTCAGTGCCTGGAAGAGATGCTAGGAAAGAGGCTTTAAGGTGACAGGCATAACAGAGGTGGTAGCCTACAGAAATACTTTATGTTTCCTTGCACTCTATCACCCCACACTTACCCTCAATTCCCACAGCCTAGCACGCTATAACTACCTCATTCTCTTCCTAAAGTCTAGCAACTTGAGTAATGGAGAGGAAATTTCTGTTCCGTTTGTATCTAAGATTGCTGGTCCTTCCACAATGATCCATTTAAGCAAAGTCAAATGCCCCTGGGAAATTCTTCAGAAAGAGGGAAAGAAAGAAACTAAATCCCTCTTTTAAGAAAGTCAGCTCCTCTTTCCCATTCCCAATCTTACCTTCCCAGCCATAACTATCTAATTAATTGAGGTTTAAACGCACAAGGTGAAGTGGATTTTATTCCCTTAATTGTGTTTTGCCTGGTTAAGACATGAGCTTAACACGACAGGCCTTGCATAGGAATAAATTTGGCTTTCAAATATGTACAAACCAGAGCCCTGGAAATACACAAATATGTACAATGTTGATTTTTGTTACGGAATCACAAAATATAGCTTTGGAACAGTCTGTCCACACACTTATTCTCTTTTCCTTTTCAAAATTCACCTTGTATTTCACCTTGCCAAGAAAGCAAAAATATTTTCCCCTGCTTGATTACATGCTCAATCACTACCAGCTCACATTCTATTGTCCAATTACTGTGCTGAAACTTACGATACAAGATCAGGAAAACCTGATAGCATTTTCCACACTTAGAGCAGAAGAGAAAAGCACACATACACCCCTTCTGATGCCCAAGTGGACAAAACACAACATGTGAATAGAAACAAAATACACTGCTATTAACTTCTGCACAGAGGATGCCCTTTTAGTATTTGGAAAGGGGAAGAATATTTTCATTATTAATTATGAAGCAGAACAGCTTTTGCTACAGATTCAGAATAGCTTACGCAATTTAATCTCTGTAAATACAAGGATTACTTGAAATGGCTGGGATGTCTCATCTAAAGAGACTACAATGGCCTAGCAAAAAGAAATAGATGGAAGCTGAATGATTGCTTTTATTTACACTTTTACAAGGCAATCTTGAAATCAGCTTTTAAATTACTTCAAGATTTTTTTTGTTTTCAATTAAGCTGAATGAGGGTAGGTTTCAATTAGATATTAGGAAGGAATGTTTAACTACAAAGGCAACAAGGCACTGGAAGAGGTTGCCCAGAGACACTGGGGACTCCCCATCCCTGATACTCAAGGCCAGCCTGGATTGGGATCTGTGTTACACGGTCTAGTGGGAGATGTCCCTGCCCACAGCAGGGAGCTGGGACTGGAACTTTCATGTCCCTTCCAACCCAAAGCATTCTGTGATTCTGGGAGCTCTCTTCCTAGAGGCTACTAACACAGCTAATAGAGCCTGCATTGAAATGTTTAAAAAATTAGTTAATAAATTCATACTAAATATGAGTGTGTGACACAAGGTTATGCTGAGTATGCATAAAATATTTAAATTCTTTAACAACAGAATTAACTACACAGCAGCCCCTGCAGTACAGAAATAATGAGCATGGCTTAATGAACTTTCCAACTGCTGTTGAAATACCAACAATAAGGGAACAAACTTCTAGTTTGATAATGATTAGTTTTCTTCAGCTTTCAAAAACCAGGCAAAGGCGAGTGAAAAGTATTTCAGCTGTCAGACTCAGTGATGAAAGTCAAAATGATGAATGATCACATGGTAAACTTCCTGAAAGCTAACTTTTATCAAGGTTCTCTTAAACAGTTGATGTAATAGAGAGTAAGTATTTTGTTGGCCTTGTTATCCAGAAGAAAGCAATGGATAAAAAGAAGGCACTACAAGAACAATGCCCAGAGCTTCAGGTAGTATCTACATTGCTAAGATGATTGATTTCTGGTATTAGAGTCAGTATATTCAATAAATTAAGCTTGAATAGTAAATTCAAGCTGCAAAGGCTATTTTCTTTCTACTCATGAAAAAAAGAGGAAAAAACACATTTATAAATCACAAGCTGCAGTTTCCAGTCCTCCACCAGCACATTCCTCTACTAAACCTCACTTGGATGAGAGCTACAACCAGCAGCAATCAGCTCTGGCCTCTGTGTACTCTTGAAACTGAGGCACATTTGTTTCCACAGGCTGCTCTGCCTTGAGCACCTCCAAAAACAATCCTGAGAAAGGACTGAATACCAGCAGAGTCTTTAGGAGAGCAGTTAGTGCTTCGTCACCTCCCTGCCGTACTTGCATTTCTCACAGCAAGGCTGACATTCTTTTGAGACTATAAAAGGCAGCAACAGATAAATTAATGGAATTTTTAGAACAGAGCAATAAAGTGCTTTGAAGTAGCAAGCAACTAAAAAAGGAAATCAAGCAGCCATTACATCAGCTGAACGACAAAGGCATCCGAGAATCGGTTCAAAATGTAATCTGCCATAATCTTACATGAAACATTACTCATGTGCATGTTTAGCAAAAAGTTAAATTGATCCTTGGGACATTTTAAACTTCTCCTAAAGCCTTGGTTCATAGAAAAAGATATACATGAGTATACATGAGTCTTATTTCTAGCTTAAGGAATGATGAAATATCAGCTGTTCCTCACTGAGGTTTAAACAAAGTATTTTTACCTCACATGGTAGAATCTGTTCAATCAGTCTCAATTTCTGTTTAGCTGTGGGTGAGCACACACTTCATTATTTCCAGCAGCTGACTTGTGACACCTGCCGAGTGAGCCCTTGAGAGCTGCTGCCACACGCTCTTCAGCCTCCCTACTCAATATCCAAACATTTCTGAGCACAAAGGATGATTTTAGAGACTTCACATGTAGTCTGTGTGGGTTCGGAGCCAGAAACAAGGAGCCTGAGTTCTACAATGCCTGGCTTTTTTGGCTTACACCATCCATACTGCATCACATAGTCCTTCAATAAGTGCATATCTCCAAAAAAGGAGTTAAACACATTTTTAAAAAGAAGTGTAAGAAATAAAAAATCTTATAAGGGATGACAGCTGCAATGTCACCGCACTAACTGAACTCCAAATGTCTTCAAAGTCTTACCTTTCTCTGCAACTATCACTCATATATTTAGCTTGAAAAAACATGATTAAGAGCTCTTGTCCTGAATTGTTTCTCTAAAATTGCCTGCCATCCCAAACAGCATTCAATTTCTTAATTTATATAATTCTTCATTGTTTCAGCTGTCTTTATTTCCTCTCCCTCAGCTTTCTGACTATTTTGCTCACAATAACTAACATTCCTGACATCGTGATTTTCAGCTTTTAATTAGATAACTATTTTTCCAATTCAAAGTCAGCTCTCTGTTAAATTCAGAAATGTGACTTCTATCAGAAAATGCAAGCAATTGGTTTGATGCTTAGTAAATCTTTCCTCAGGGGACTAAAATTCTGCTATGCACAAAGGAAGCACTGACTAAAGCATATCTGAAAGTTGCCTGCTTCTTATACAGTACTCCTCCAATGTTCAAAGCATTTTACATGCTAATATATTGTTTTAAGCTAGTGAAGAGATTTAGTATATTTACTGTGAACAACACCATGCATGTGGAAGCTTCTGTTTAAGATAAGGGGCAACTGAATACCTGAAGATACAATGAAAAATTATTCTAGAAATCTAAAGCATTTGCTAAAATGCACCATATTACTTTGCTTCACACATTAAAACTGTATAACTATTGTTATATTGGATATTGTTACAATAACAATATTGTATATTGTTAAATTTTTCTTGCAAGGCAGAGAGAAATTAGAACACTCATTTATGATTTAAACTTGTTGCAAGCTAGTTTCACCACAAAGATACTCAGAAAAATGAGAAAAATCACATGAAATTTACTTTGCACCCCATTTACACCTCTACCAGCAAAATCAATTAATGCTAGAGTTCATCTTCAAAAATGGGCTCAGTTTTACAGCAGCAAGTGCTTTGAAAATTCTGCAGTGTGAAAAGTGTAACAGGGAAATAACACAAGTGCTGATAAACATCTGCTTTGCTCACAAGATGAAAACAACAGCAGGTCCCATTTAACTGCAGACTGCTTTTAATTCAAATGAAACCAAAAGACTCAAAGAAGAAAGTGTTTTTAACAACTGCAATCACAATGTTTGAAAAGACTCCTACAGAGAACAGGAAGATGAAACCTGTCTATCAGCTGGATTGTGGTATTTGTTTTGGTTTTTGTAAACTGTTATTATGTGCTTCTGCATTCTATTGATTTTACTTCCCAGGTGTACTCATGCTTCAGCAGACAATGATCCAAAAGTAATACCAGCACTCATTTATATACTTAGGGTTTATGCCAGCGTCTCAAGTAAAGATTTTCTTTTAAAAGGTGACAAGAACAGCTGTGTAAATGCTATTCAGTGAAAGCTTATGGAAGAAAAACACTAGGCTGAGATGGTTTTGGAGGACACCAATGCAATTAACAGAGCTTCTCTTTTGCCATGATGCAGGAGAAATGAAGCAAAACCAAAACCATGAAGCCACATGTGATTATTCCATTCATTCCCAACAAAACTTAACATTTCAATTGCTTAAGAAGGTTCCCAAGGATAGACAGCACTGGGAAAGACTGAGAGAAACATGGAGACAGGCCCAGTAAGTGCCATGAGACATTAACAGAGATTTCTGAAGGCTTATAGAAGTTATTTACTCCTTCCTTTTAAATGGGGATAGCACAAATCTAAAAGCATTGGAAAAATGTATCTTTGGCAATGGGGGATAGCACAGTGCCAGAAGAATGTCTTTTAATCATAGCTGTTTATAAAATTCAGGGCACCAATATAAACAATACAACATATAAACACAAGTTTGCAACTGCACCAGTTACCATCCGCTTAAGAGGCGTTAGGCAAAAAAAGCCTTCTAAATATCACTTTCTGAGGACCTAATCTCAGACCCCTAGTCTGCTTCAAAAGTAGGTTTTGTTTGAAGTTTGGGAGGGATACAATTATTACCAGTAGCATGCAATATCTGTGACAACTCTCTCGCCTGTTTATGTTTGAAGGAACCACTGTCAAGGTAAAATTACTGCCTTTGTCACCTGAAAAAAGCAGGTTTCATAGTGACTCACATGCCATTGTATGGTTAAGAAGTTGCAATATTTTATTCCTAAGACAGGACAGAAGCATTCCTATTCAAAGAATCTTTTTCTCTACTTGTTTCACATAGAAGTCTTCAGACAAGTTTCAAATTATTTAAATTCCACGAGTGCTCTACTCAAAACATTTCAGCACATCAGTAATTTCTAAATTTATTCATTAAGTTTTTTGCTTCCTTAATAAATGCTTCAATGAGGTAAACAAGACATTTGTCCATTTCCCTGGATGCATCATTCTAATTTTCTATATCTGAAGTCCTACATATTTATATATTTATCTAGTAATGTTTATGTGGAAGACTAATTTCTATCTTGCTTCTACATTCTACCTGCTGAACATCTGCTCTCCATCACTGCTTGGAAAGGATTTTAACCTTTAGCAGGCATTGTAGCAACCTCTCTAAGTTTTTCACTATCAGAAAGCTACAACTGGGCTGCTTGAAACCTTTGCAGCCAAGTCTACAGTTTTCCTTCTACTGCTTTAAATACTTCTCCTAAATGGTTTTACCTGGTATGAAAGAGAGATGACACTTGAGTTTGGATTTGGATTTATTTTGAAAACTCAAGTTCATATGGCCTGGGAAGATGGCAGAAAAATTATTCTAGTTCATCATAGTCTCAGTAATAGTTGGATTTGGATTTTCTGCTTCTCTTCTACATTGCTCTGACAAATCCTGTGTTAAATTTGATTTTTTTTTCTCAAGATCACAGGCTGTATATTTTGAGATCTTTTTTGCTGCATAAATAGAATAGTATTATTTATCAATATATCTTTTCTTTAAAAGTGTTCTATTATCTTCCTTCTCCCTAAAATATAAAACTGCTTATTTTACATCTCAAATGAGACCTTTGCTAGCTTACAGGGTTTTTTCCAGTAACCTATTTGTTACACTGTAGTTTCTTAGATTTCATCCAGCACTGTTGAAGTCCTTACCTTATAGGTATTTGTGCACCAAGTCATGCATGAAGAGCTTTCTGGAGAATGAGCAAATATCTGTGTCCCTTTGACAATGCATTTCCATTCTTTTCAATATTTAAACCAGCTTTACTTAGCAAAGCTATCTGTTTGGTAATATTATTTAGGTCAATTTCTCACAAATTATTCTCACTGACTAAATAAATCAAGAGGGAGCATTTTTAAACTGCCAGCTCATCAGAACAGGAAAATTATTAATTTTACAGGGTCAGAAAAAATGTTATGATCTTTGTGCACTACTGTTAATTAAATAAGGAACACTGTCACAGAACACAGATGGGTAAGTATGATCAGAAGTTAGCACTCTGCCTGTTCCTCCTTCTCTCTCCATTATTTATTGAAGTTGTTCAGATTTGTTTACAAAAACACCAATAACAACAAAATTCTATTTTTTTCCTGCAAATGACTGAAGAGCAAGCTTGCATTGCTTCCCTTCACATTAAATAGAAGCAAAGCTGAGAACAAAAAGCCACTGCCATTAAAATCTAGTCCATGTCATTTATCATTTATGTACAGCTGTCCTAACAATTTTCCACCAAAACCATTGTTATGGTTACCTTATATGCCAAAACAAGAAAGAGCAAGCGTACCTTAATTTTTTTCCTTTTCACACTGCCCTTTGAAAGTAAGTTACCAGTTTTCACTACTAAACACTAACATACAAATTCTATAAAATTAAGGTAAAAGTAATACATTTAGGTGGAGGAAAGTTCAAATTTTATATGTGCTTACACTTTATGGCGGCAATCCTACATTTAATTGAAACCAGTGTAAAGTTATGCCAGGAACAAAGACACATGGATCCTGACTGGATATAAACCTCTTGCAGGTAAGGCAGAAAAGGGGAGACAGGAAGGAAAAAAAAAAAAAAGGTATTCAGAAATGTCACAACTGACATTTTTGAATGCAGGTAAGACTGCTCAGACCTTATAGGAAAAAAAGAAAGTATTATCCATGTCTACAGGGAAAATGCACATACCTGAGGCCCCCTCCAGTGATGCCAGCAAGAGTTTTGCCATTCAGTTTAGAGAGAGCTGGACAGAGCCTCAAGGGACTGAGGACATGAACATTGCTGTCCTGTTCACAGCTTTATGCACAGGCTACAGTGAGAAGAAGGCCTTTCAAGATGCTTTTTCAAAAAGGAATGCCTGCATCCCAATTAAATACTTGGACACTCATTCTGATGAATTTAGCAAGGAATGTTGCTATTAAATGCATTATTTTCAACAGCTAGATTCCCAGATCAGCACTGTACTTTTTGTAATTATTATCAGCTATTGCGAGCAGCTTTTATTTATCTATCTTTCTCCCTCTGCTTTAGTTATGACTCAGTTTCTCCTCATTAAAAAAAGTGTAGTTTAACAGTGGATCAAGTTTATTTCTCTGCTGTTTCAGATGGTTTTTATCTATCAAACTGCTTCCTTTAGAAAAACAGAAGCACATATATGTCATGCTAATGAGTCTGTGAGAGATTAACTAAAACATGTGTAAAAGTGTGTTTTATCTGTAGCTTACAGATAAACTGTCTCAAATACCATTGTCATCACTATGGATTTTTGTTACACTTGCTGTAACATGGTTGTATTGCCATAAAAAATTAATCCATGTTAATTATGACCAGGAAAAATATTAGCCTGCTAAACAGCAAGAAAATACAGCTATAATTACCTCCTGAGGAAACAAAACGAACAAAAATACTTATGCAATAACAACACAAATCAAGCAAGACAAAACAAAGCAACCAACCTTCTTTGTTATAGACTAACATTTCTTGCTTTCAAAAATCCTATTTAATTCTAATTACTGTCTTTCTTTACTAGTTTGATACACAGAAAAACCCTTACATTGTGGCTTTATTATCAGTTACAAGAGCTCGAGTCTGAACTTGCTAAAGATTTTGCAGTTCAAACTTAGATTTAAAAAAAAAAAAATTGAAATATCAAACCAAGAAATCCAAGCACACAACATGCTCCACTCCACCCCTCCCAACTTGTCTGGAAAGAACTGTCACAGGAAAACTTGAGGGTAGCAGGATGCCTTACACATCTGATGCTTTGCAGCACTCTTGCCAGACTGTTGAGCTTTTGGGTTCTGTTTCCTCTCTGGATTTCATCACTGAAACCCAAATGCAGCCAACAGAAGCGTGCCAAGGCAAAGCTCTTTTGGCTCACTCATTAGTACCCTGCTAAGTGGCAGGGTCAGGAAGTCTGCATGGGGTGGGAGGACACAAGGCAGCAGTGGCAGGGAAAGAGCTAAGCCACAAATCATTAAGAGGTGTTTACTTGTCCCATTATAATAGGCTCCATTTACAAATGCTTAGTTCTCTAAAACTTAGTTTTAACTCTAAACCAGTAAATTCCACATGGAAGCTTTAAAAATTGCCTTTATTTAAAAAAAGGCAAAAAATTCAACTTTAGTTTTATTGTATTTCTTAAAAATTTTATCTTGTTTTTTTTGTGTGTGTTGGTGGGGTTTTTTTGTTTGTTGAATTGTGAGAATTAACTCCTGAATACCAAACAAAAGGAAAATGAGAATCACCAACAGTCAGAGGACCAGGCTTGCCTGTCAATTATAATTTTAAAAGTTATTCCTTTTCATTTGAGTATTCTAGTGGCCAAGTCACACAAGGTACACAAAAGATCACAGGAGCTCCTACATGAATAAACTGATCTCTTTCTTGTGCCTTGTGGCACTCAGAAATCCTCAGAACTTCTCAGCTGTTCTACTTCTCTGCATGTTTCACCTCATTATATTCTAAGTTGCTATTGTCATAATTAGCTTCTCTGAGCATCTGTTGCTTCACCCACAGCAACTGCCTGCACACATTGTTCTATCTGTGCTGCCAGGCACTGGAGTGTTCTCATTATCTTAAAACCCTTGTCTGACAAATATCCTTGAGGATTGGAACTACATGATCTTTAAGGTCCCTTTCAATTCAAACCATTCTATGATTAATGGGAATTCTAGATGTTTTTCCCTACAGAGAACACAGTCAGCTTTACCAGACCTGCTGATATTTTGGACTTGTACTCCATTTCCTACACAGAAGATATTTTGTTACACTGAGTGATAAGTTAGAGGGACACAGATGAGCTCTGAAGAATGCCAGCACTTCTCTTGGTCTTGGAATGCTTTCTTTTTTTAAATATATTTCAGTCCACTAAGTCTATAATTGCTGTAAGCTGCTTTTTGTGAAGTTTGTATAAGTTGGCCTGGCCTTAACTTTCATGGAAGCATTACCTTTTTTTCTTGTGTGCTGTCAGAACTTTGTGATCTTGCAAGTCACACCTCAATATATTTGAAAACAATTTCATTTATCTGTAAACACCTTGAAAATCCTTTTCACTGTCATCTACAACAGTGCATAACTTCCCAGAGCATAACAGCTCTGAAGCAAACCTTCAACATACCAGCTCTTTCTGCACATTCAATAAGAGGCCAAGGAAAACAAAACCCTGCAAAACCCAAAAATCAAAGCCAGACAGCTCCCAAACATATTTCCACTGATTTTTAAGATGTAACATGGGGCAAAACAATCTGAGACAAGCATATATATATATATATATAACACATGCTTTCAATTATTTTCATGCTAACACAAAGTTTACAAGAACAAAATAAGTATGGCAGATCCCATTTTAGAAGAGAGTTAATTTCTAGATCTGAGATTCTAAAACTCAAGCCTTCAGCTTCCCAGATCTGACCGCTATAAAACAACATCAAAGGGAGCCAATTTCAGATCAACAACAAAATTGGCTCCAACATCTCCCTGGAGCTTTCATTCTTTGGAGGTTTTCCTCACCACCTCCATCACATATGTGAGGTAGGATTTCCTGTTTTGCCTGCCCACAACAAACCAGACTCCCCCTCCCACCCTGTTATTGATTTGCTGTCCCTTTCTTCCAACCCTTCTGCATCTGGGCCACAAACTCATTTTAAGAAGCTGCATTTCTTCAGCCACAGTCAGGCTCATTCCCCAGACCCAACCTAATGAGGGGCTAACCATGGTGCAGATACACCCCAAGAGATGCCACCACACTCTCTATTCCACACTGCTGGCTCCAGCTTCTCACCAGGAGTAGCAGCCACCTGTCACTTCCTAGCCTCCAGCACGGGCCTTGGCTCAAAGCCACCCTCATGTAAAAAGTCTTGCATTTGGAAATGGATTTAACAAACCACTTAGCAGTTCATAAGCACAACAAGAAGGTGCAACATCTAAACAATCAGCAGAGTTTCATCTATTTCTAGGTCATTTCCCCCTTCATCTGCTCAGTAGTAGGTGTGTACTTTTCAAGTGAAAGTTTTCTTGCAACACTGTATATAATATTGTATGCAAGAGTTCTACAAAGTTAATGAAAGCTTGTGTATATGTAATAAAAATCTTAATATTTTGCAGTCATAGCAGGACAATATTGACACCACTGCTTATTGGCCATCCAGCTGAACTGCTGACTGCATTTAAATTCTTAGCAGCTGCAGTAAGTTGCCATACAGTCCACAGCATTTAAATCCCATGTGAGCTCTTTTTTCACTCAGACTGTAAAGCATCTTGTATTCCTAATCTTGCCTCCAGAACATTGTCCCTTTTCATTAGATATTTTATGCAGCACAGAAGCATAGAACCATTAAGATGGGAAAAAACCCCAAGATAATCAGGGCCAACCTTTCACTGATCACCACCATGTCAACTAGACCAAAGCACTAAATGCCACATCCAGTCTTTACTTGACCACTTCCAGGGATGGTGACACCACCACCTCTCCAAGAAGCCTACTCCAATGTCTAACAACCCCTTCTGTGAAGCAATTCTTCCAAATGTCCAACCTTAACCCTCCCTGGTGCAGTTTGTGGCCATTTCCTCTTGTCCTGTCACTGGTTGTCTGGCAGAAGAGACTGACCCTACCTGCCTACACCCTCCTTTAGGTCACTCTAGAGAGTGGTAAGGTCTCCCCTGAGCCTACTTTTCTCCAGGCTAAACACCCCCAGCTCCCTCAGCCACACCTCACAGGACTCTCCAGACCCTTCCTGAGCTCCACTGCTCTTCTCTGGACTCTCTCCAGCCCCTCAATGTCTTTCTTGCAGTACTGAGGGGCCCAGAACTGGACACAGCACTGGAGGTGTGGCCTCACCAGTGCCAGCACAGGGGACAATCCCTGCTCTGGTCCTGCTGGCCACATCTTTCCAGGTCCAGACCAAGATGCCACTGGCCTTCCTTTTGAAAATATAGCCAAAAGGTAATTTATTATTTCTTTTAAATGGTTGGGTAATTAAAAGAATGGCAAAAGTCTTGTTTCCCTCCTTTATATGGTTGCTCTGTCCACATTTCCCTAATAAAAGAACCAACAGATAATTCACTATAACCAGTGCCAGTCTTTCCAAAAGAAATGGGCAATTCCTATCAATTTTGTTTCCAGATCAGAGGCAGAGTATCCTTGTAAAGCTCCTCTTATGAGATATACTGATCTTATCTGTTTGCTTTTAGAAAGTTTGTTGTAGATAATTAGCTGCATGGATTTGGGAAGATGCACTACACATAGTTGCTTTTAATTCCAGGAATTCAAGAATCATTGTTTGTAAGTGCCCCTACAAGTGTTTATAAAAAATTCCCTTCCATCACTATTTCTCTTTAGAGGTTCAGAATAAATTTGGGGAAATGAAAGACTTTAAATTCATTCTAACTTGTTCCACAATGTAGGAAGCAATTAAACAACCTTAACATAAATACCACTGATTTTATTTTAAACAATTTCTGGAACTAAATTCAATTTAGCAAAACAAGAGCAGCACCTTGGACATCACATCCTTTGTGTAATAGTGAACTTAAGTCTTCCCTGAAAACTCCTAAGGAAACATAAGGATAATTTCACAGAGAAGTGTCACAAACCAAAGCCCCACAGGGGAAAGTAAAAATAAACAATATCCTCTTCTCTTCACTCACCCCATTGGAATAGCAACAGAATATAAACTCAGCAAGAGAGTAATTGGTCATCCTGATAGTAAAAGTCAGCAAAGAATTGCAACTTCACAATATTAAGGTAACAAAAGAAAATCACAAAACTCTCCCTCTAATTTGCTGCAAAAGCAAAGTAAAACTTGTCATGTAAAACTGCACAAGTAGAAATGGTGTGCCATATCCACTTTTTTTTTAGGAGTATACACAGAGGATCTCATAATGAGAGTCTAAAACTGCTTGGCAGCCATTTGAGGGCAATGTGCTAGCGTTTGTGGTGGGGGGAGGAGGAAGAGGAACACCAAAACACAGGAAGTTACATGAAGGATCTATAGTGCTATGTGCTTGATTTTAATCAGTCAGGGTAACATTGATGTCACAAAGTCATGGCTAAAGTCAGTACTTCCTGCTCTGTAGATGTAGTACCTGTCTGAAATCTAGGAACCTGTGCCTTTTGCAGTCTGCCAGATGTAACTCAGCTTATTCCCACATAACTTCATGTATCTCAACTCCTTTCAGTAACTGAATCATCCAAGGTGTGACTTTGAATTCCTTCTCCCCAAGGACACTCCAAACACTCACTGCAAGAAGCACTGCCAGCAGGAGTGCTAAACGTGCTGTTGTTTACAGTAGTGGTCACCACTGTACCCAGGGAGTCAAGAGTAAACCTCTCACACTGTTAAGGTTTGCTCACTCTCCCTTGTATCCCTTTTGAGCTACATTTTCTGCAGGAGATACAAAAGTTTATAGTAGGAGCCCTTCCCACATTGCCACTGCTGGGACTGGCCAGCTATGAGTTTTTCTGTTGTTTAAAGCTCAGCCATTATTCAGTTTGGGTCAGCATTCAGAAGACAGTGTTGTCATTAGCAGTTGTCCTAAACTGATCTTTAGTGCTTCTGTGCCCCAAGTCCTCCACATCATTCAAAGCTACGCAAGAACTTTCTCATCTCCACGCCACCATCTTCCAACACAGTAAAATACCACACTACCTCAGCAGATGCTCATGCCTACCTCTCTTTGACAACTCATATTGCTCAGCTGAAGTTTAATAGCATTTTTTATTTTTGAAATAAAATAGAAAAAAATAAAAGCTTTGCTAATGTCACCTAACTGAAAAATAAACATGTCTTCAGCATTTTGAAACCAGGAATATTGCAGAGTTTTTGAAAATTTTGATTTGTTTTTTTTTAAATACCATTTTGTTGTCATCTTATTACAGAGGTTCCATACAGTTGTCTCCTTATCACAAAAGTTCCATACCTTCTTGGTGTTTTCTTGTGGGCAGTTCCTCAGAGCACTGACTCTTTCCTCTTCACAAAGCAGCCAACAGACTCCAGTTCCCTTCTCACCCAGCCACCCACTCTCTTATAGCATCTTCTTCTCACTGGTTACAGTTGTGGCCTGTTAAAGTCAGGCCTGTTCCAAATATTTGATAATTGGCCCCGTTGCAAGTCCTTAGGGGTAAGATTACTTCCTACACTATCTTTATTTTCTTATATTCTATCCCCCTACACCATTTTAGCTGGGAGTATATTTTCTAAATTTATATTATTCCTACATGGCAAACACCCCCATTCATCCAAGATTATCAGGGATCAACATACCCTGCCTGCTCAACTGGACCTGCCTCCAACTGTGACACCAAGGAGACACTTCATCAGTAGCTGAAAGATCTGGCTGCTGCTGCTCCAGGAACACCACAGAGCACATAAACCCTGCCCAAGCTCTGAGCACAACCCGAACACTCACCACACCCTGCCTCTGCTGCTATCACAGCAGTCCCACCTCAGCTCCCTGCAGCCCTTCCCAACCTGCACAGAAGTCCACACCAGCTGCCATTGCATCCATACACAGCAACACTCCCAGCTGCCTGGGCCTCAGGAGGCCATTTGCCTCTTAAAGCTCATTTGTTTGCAGAGCTGCCAGGAATCTAAACTGACATTCCACTAACCCCACTGCTTGTGTTTAAGGGATAGCTCAGCATCTGAGAGGAGCTAAAATTTTAGGTGAATAGCATGCAAATATAGTTGATTATATGAGGGGGAAAGTGCTTTTAAGAGGTCAAAAATCTCTTTAGGAGTTGTTCTAGCTCAAAATCCATAGGGGTAGGCAAACATTTGTGTTACTCTAACCATACCTAAAATATTCATTTTCTAGGAGTGAAAAGAGAATTTAAAAAAAAAAAAAAACAGATGTTATCTTTTCCCACAGCCCTATTTAATATGTAAAATCACAAATATGTTTTCTGAATAAATATTGTAACTAACAGTTTGTCCAAGAAAAAGAGACAAAGAGGTAACAACATTGCCTCTCAGACTGAAGACAGTAGTGAAACATTTGCTTTAAGGCCATTAACAAATTACTAGTGCATCCCAGTGGTTTCAGTAACTATCTGAAATTCTTTAATGTGACATGAGTGTCAGTAAACTCCCTAAAGTAGCACTGTGATTGGTATTTTACAACAGACATTTGTTCCTCAGCTTGGAAGTCTGCAATTTTGTCACAAATACACTCTTGAAAACCATTTGCAGAATTGGATAAGCTAAAGGAAAATGCTGTATCCTACAAAATTCAACAGTTTACCATTTTAGCCAATAAAATTTGAGCTAATGTAAGCAACTAGATTGAAAAAAGGAACTGGAATTAATTCAAGTAACAATGACAGGCTAGGACATACTAAAACAAGAAAAAATTTCCTTAATAAAACTCACTGATTTGGAGAAGCCTCTGCTTTCTATAAATCTGTCCACACATTCATTACAACATCTTTGGAAAAAAAGGCTTTAAAACACGAGAGTGGTACTCACTTGTAAATTCTTCCTGTTGCTATCTACCTCAGCTCTCCAGTGAAGCGGTTGGGAAAATATAAAATCATACTATTGAGTAAGAAAACTACTTTTTAAAAGTAGTAAAACTTACTACTTGGTCAAACTTGCCTTACAGGAATAACAGACAAAATACTTGTCATCTAATAAAAATAGAACTGATTTTTTAAATAAGTTGAGGAGTAACAGTTCAAAAACCTATTTACTGACTCTGGAAACAGAAATGGTTAAACAACTTTTTTGTGGTCTCACTCCTACAAAATAACTATGCTCCAGCTCTGGGCATGCTCTGCATCCAGCCTCACAAATGGCTATAAATGTGGTTTGGAGAAAAACTGAATCTGCTTGCAGCTTTTTACAGGTGACCCAGCAATGCAGAAACATTACCAAGGCCATATTCATTGCATCTAACTTCGAATTTGGCTCTGAGGCACGGACTGACCCAATGACCTCCAGAGCCCCTTTCATTGTAAACTACGCTGTGATTCTATGAATGGATACTGAAAACACATGGCAACAATTTTTTTTAAAATGTTAATGTATTATTATTTTATTTATAACTCAATAGCGCCCTCTGCTGCTGTTTTCCTGCTTGGTTATTTGCATGGAAAAATTGAGAGGGTATGTTACAGGAATGTGTGAACACCTTCCCTGCAAAGGAAGGAAGGAAAATTGCAGAATATTCATTCAGCACAGGGAGAACATAAGTGATTAACACCTTTACCAGGTCAGTTTGGAAATTGTTGGGCTATTTAAGGTCAAAGCAGGTCTCTTCGCCCTCTGCCATTAAAATTTAGGATATTTCACAGCAGCCTTCAGAGCTACAGAACAATCCTTCCTAGAACACAAAAAACTCCAAAGAGAACCATCAGCCTCCCTTGCTACAACAGCAGCAGGTACATGCAGGTAACTTGAAAGAGGTGATTAAAAAACAACAGGATAGAGGAACCTCTCATACTTGGAATATCATAATTAGCAACCATTCATCTTCACCTACATGAGCTGCAGTTTTACACACACAAAACTTTGCAAGTGTTAGAGGAAAGAAATTATAACCTCCAGTAAAGAATTCTGGTGTAATTTAGATCTTTACCCTTGGCAGAGTCCACTTAAGAGGGCAACATCAAAACTGGTTTTAAGACACAACTAAAATGGATGTGTGTTCAAAACAAATATTATAACACACAGAGCTTCTCCAAACACTTGTCAGGATTATGACTGGCCGTTTTAGAAGTTTCTCAGTTGTGTGAGAATTAAACTTCAATAAAACTGCTATAAAGGTTGGCAAAAGAGCATCAAAGTTCTCCCTACCAATTTTTTTAGACTACTTAATTTCTAGGCAAAACTATAATCTTTTTCCAATTTTTACACTAATTTCCAAACTTTTAGAGTGCTTTGCAGAAGTGCTTGCTCTTATTTTAGACATATCATTTCTAAATCTGTTTTTTTCCTTTGCATTCCATCAGTCTCAATGGCCAGTAAGGGATCCCACTAAATAGGCTGTATTCCCTAGTTAATCAGCAATAGTAGCCTATGATTGAACCATTCTGAGGGCAAGTTATACAAGTATTTTCATAACAGAGATAAGAGAGTAGAAAAAAATATTTGCAGAAGTGACATGGCCATTCACATATATATGAATTCAAAGGATTTCAGGTATCCTTCATAGTGTTTAAATATCTTTTTATAAACATCTGTTTACATGCCCATGGAAAATAAAAATTACACTACAGAAAGCTAAAACCCCATCTTTTTCTGTGCATTGCTGAATGGGACAGAACAGTAAGGGAAGTTCAGGCTAAACTTTTTTTAAAATCCAACAGCAAAGTTAAGCAATTAAACTGATCATCATAAGGGTTGAAAGGTTTCCATCACTACTGTTTCAGACAGATGATAATCCAGTATTGTCCTCCTTAGGTAAAGCTAAATTAAGAAAGAAACCTGTTGGTTTTTTTTTAAGATTAGATTAGAAAATACAATGACCCTTGGCACTGTTAAAAAAATGACTCAATATTAGAAGCACATCTGAGTAAAAACCTGAGAATGTGGTTTGTTGCTTGTGCTACATTTGATTAACACAAAGGAATTAAGCCAAAACCATAATTAGTTATTAAATAGTTAAAGGTGTTTCTCTAAGAAGTTTTGTGTTTCCAGCACATTATCAATTACCATACATGCACCCTGAGATTCTAGAACTATCTGCTAAGGTGCTAATGAGAGCCCAGTCAGGTAACAAGGAGCCACTTGTGAAAGCTGCACCTTCCTTCATTTGAATGGTCTGATCTGCATTCATGTATAGTCACCTGACTGATATAAATAAACTTTTACTCATACTTGCAGAGGCAACACAGCCCTGAGAGTTTCTTTACTGGCTTCTGAATCAACAGAATTCTTGTCTGAGTGCCAGCAGTAGCTCTCCTAGTGGTAACGTGCAAGCCAGGAGAAACACAACTCAACTTTCCATTGCAGGCTGAGCTTGCAGCTAGAAATGGTTTTATTTATAAACATGCTGCAGCACAGGTGGCAACTCCAGCAGCAAGGACTGCAAGGCACTGACAGCACCTGACTGCTCTGGCAAATGAAAGCAGCTCAGAACTCCAGGCACACATCCAGGTGCATCTTACTGAGAACAACTTAATTCCTTACACTATTCCATCTTACTCATTTTGAGGATGATAGATATTGTTCTATTAAGTGCAAATCCCCAAAATTCCAGGCAGTTCATCATATAGCATTTCTAGTATAGTAGCTTGTTACTGCTGTGCCTAGATTCCATCAACAGCACAGCTTGGAAATACTAAATCCAGTATCTCCCAGTATAATCACCCTGACTTATCAGGGAATACCAATTCTGCAAGATGCTATGAGAAGGAATCCCTGAAAAGTTACAACTGTACATTTTTTCCTCTCTAAGTGTGGCTACCTGCTTCTGGGAAGTAGCATTTAACAGGTACTCAGTTAAATTACTTTTAAATGAGTACTTCTTGCTGCCCCCACACCACCATTACCCCTTTGCCACGTGGCTTTAGAAGTTGAGCAAGAGCATCTATGCAGTGCAATACGTGGAAATAGGTCCCAAATGATTTAGTGACCCATTCCTGAGAGTACCTCCTTGCATCTTAAAATAACTTTTGCTTCTGCCTGATAACATTTACTGGTTCTCTTCCAACCTCAGGCCTTAATTCAAGAAGATAGCCAGCCTTCTGCTTAGTCCAGAATAAATGGCTCTACTTGCATGGATCAAGTTAACTGTAAACTTACATGTTGATAGGGGATATGAAAACAGGCTTTGAGCATGGCATCCATCCACATCACTTCTCAGTCAACGAACAAAATGTCCCTGGCCTTCCAAGAAGAATGTGCATATAAACACATCAAGTGCTAGGGAGGAACACAGAACAGACATTTCTTAAGTTAATTAATAGCTAGATACACAACATGCAATTACACTGGAGTTTTAAAGTAATCTGATTGCTTTCCCCCCCAAGATGATAAAAAATAGCTTTGCATTATTAGCAAGATGTGTGTTAAGACATAGCATAGATTAATTGGCATAAAAGCCAAGTTTGAAAACAGCACATTATCTTCCTGGGATGAAATCAATGACAGATAATATTCCTACTTTACAAGTAGTAATTGGATCCAGTAGAATAATAGTTTCCATCTTCAGTGAGAAAAATTAGAATTATTACTTTTCTCTCCCATATATTTTTTGTCCTTTCCCTTGGAGCAAAAGTTTTTAGTGTGCCCAGAAAAATTAAAGATTGCTATCTGAAAAGTAAGAGATGTTAATGAAATATTGGAGAGAAGCTAAATTGAACAGATTATTCAGATCTCATCTGGCAGGATAGGACTCTGCCCACAAAAAGCAAGGATGTTCACCTGCTTAAACCTTGTCACTTTAAGTGCTTAAACAACAGTAGAAAGTGTTCTGTAAGAGAAAAAAATAGAGGAGACATAGAAGAAACATAAATTATCAGAGAAAGGATTTCAGATGTCAGATACATGAAAATCAGTTGTTTTCCTCTATTTAATTCCTACATATAGAAGTCAGTATAGAGTTTATATTATAAATCACATCAATGAAAAGGATGTTAGAACAAGCAGTCACCTCCAGGAAACAGAGAAAGATTTGTTGACATATTCCCATGGGCTTTCTTCATCTTCAGGCTGATTCTCAGGCTTCATCCTTCCTGAGAATTTCAGCACAAGTGTTCACTGTTATTTTTGGAACTGATTTCTGCACTCAAGTCCTTGCTTTTATAATGTTTTTTCCCTTCCCTAAGCTTTCTGTTAAAAACTTGGGTTTTACAGAGCATACACAGATTTCAGAATGCAAATAATGGTTTTAAAAGAGATACAATACAAAGAGGATACATTTTAAATAACATTAAGTTCTTCCACTACTTACTAACATTTTCCAAAGTACCATTATACTACCAGAAGACATACAATTCTATATTTATTCTGTAGTATTTTCTTTCCATTTTCAGTACACAAGTAACATTCTGTTGAATAAGGAGAGTATTTTATTGTAAGCATTTTATGAAAAACAAGTGTCATTATCAAATGCCAACATTTTAGGGCCAAGTACCTGTCAAAAAAACAAACATTTCACATCTCCTAATTTAATCAAAAAGACTAGAGGATGATGGAGAGGCTAGATCTCAGTTGTTCTTGGGTTAGCTACTAATATTTGCATTGAAACATTAATATGATTTAATGTGTTAGAAAAGTACTGTTCATTTCAAAGAATATGGTATCAGAACTCAGAAGTCCTCTTGGAATAAAGCTTTGGCAAGGAATGATCAGTGTAGTCTCCACCTCAACTTTTTGTTTCTTTTCAGTTTTCCTCTGAACAAGTGGAAGCTTCTAAAAGAGAGAGGAGACAGAACAGCAAAATTCCTGAAGTTCATAAGTAAATCCATAAAAAAACAATCTCTCTCTAGGTATAACTCTATTGAAAGTCTTAAAGATACCAATTCTTCCTAGCAAACATTCCATACCAAAAATCAGTGATACTTCCATTCTTTACATTTCAGCACTGCAATGTCTTTTGATACTCTACAGTCTTTTGTGTAATCCTCACTTGTCCTATTAATTGCTGACATGTATTTTAAACCTGTAATGCTGATGCATAATCCCTAAAAACAGCCTTCACCAGGAAGAGGAAAGAGCAGGGGAATAAATCAGCTTTTGCCCAGTAACTCTGTTTATCATTCAAATAAAATTCATCATTTAACAACTCAGTGTTTATCAATCACATCTTCCTGGGAAAAGTATCATGTTGGACAAGTTGGAAAACACTAAGCCAAAAAGATGACTCCACTAGGAAAATACAGAACTATAAGCAGAGAAAATGCTTATTATTAAACCCCAGAGGGTGAATCTAAATTCTCTGTAAGCACAACACTGGATAGTGACTGTGAGTAGGAATCACCCCTGTGCTTGCCAGAAGGTGGCAATAATGACACTGTACTTGCATGGACAGCTGTAGATTTAGAAAGTTGGGGAGGATTTAAGCATTAAAAAAATTAACTTGATAGAATTACACTCATACTTACTTCTTAAGGCAGTCTTCATTTCCCACTAACCCCAGAGGAGAGAGAACAAAAGTTCTGTCCTACAGCTGCCTCTCTCAAGTTTTCTAAGAGAAATGCTATGAAGCAAAGCCAAGACTGGACTGTTTCTCCAATTCACTTTTTTAAACCACACTTTTATACCTACTAAATGCACTAAAGAGGTGATAGATGGCTATGTGTGCAAAACCAACAAAAACTGAACAATTCTGTAGATTTAAGTAACCCTCTAACTCAGTAGAACACAATTCTGATTATCAGATAAATAAGGCAAACACAATCATTTAATGAAGCACAAACAAAAAGTAGTAATAAAAGTTACTAACCCTTTTATCCAGCATAAAATACTGCAGCTTTATAGCTACAAAAAATATTTCTCAGTCTGCAAAAACACAACACATTCCAGTGAAACACTAATATAAACCAGTAAGGACCATCCATCCTTACAGGTCTGGTTTGTTACATTTCATGTAGTCTTGATTGAAAAAAATACACATAACATTGCTCAAAATCCATTTAATATGACCTACTTGAGCATTCCTTGCCAGCAGGATAGAAAACCTAACTCCTTGAAGTAACAGTTTTGATATAGCAGCTTTAATACAGCTTTCTAGTCTCTGGAATTTGCAAAATATTAAACTAATTTAAAAAATAATACCCACTTTCAATACCTTTTTAACTAGCTCACCCAGCACTTTACTAAACCTACTTGCTATCTTTTCAAGATGTACATATCATGTCAGGGCCTAAAACAGATTAATAAATTCTGATGGCCCTGGACAGCTCCCCCAGGCACATTTTGCCACTGCCCTACCTACAGCCCAGAGCTTCTGTCCTAAAAAATTAACTGCATAGATATTTTGCCACTAAAATAGCCTGCTCTGACCCCCAGCTTTTGCAGCATATGTTGCAGTTGAGACAGTCACAATACACACAGCATCATCAAACAATTTCAGAAAGCTCCAACCCATACACAGTAACACCTCACCACACCAGAAGGCTTCAGGGTATGCCCACACAAAGGACCATCATCACTCCTCCAAAGGCTACAAGTATCTGCCGTTCTTTAGCCCAACCTTTCATACCCCTCGTGTTGATGCACTGCACCTGTGAGCCCTCTGTTCCCTTTGGGGATTGGTCAGTAACACCTCAGCACTCCATGGCTCATCACCTCCAACACTGCTCACCTGCTTCTCACAGCTGCAGCCCATTGGGGATGGGGCTCGGCCACAGCCCCACTCCCAATTCCCACAAACTGTGTGCCTACACCCAGCTGGTTCTAATTGGGACTCATTTATTTAAGGACATGCACCTCAAGCACCAATGGTCATTTGCTTGCAAAAAGAGGTGGTTAGGTAGGTAGAGGTCTTTTTTTATAGTGCTATTAAAGTAGTTTCATTAAGCTCAGTTTTCATTCCTGAAAAAGGTTTATAGTTCCATATGATAATGCAGTTGCCACAGTTTTGGTTTTTTTTTTTTTTACTGAACATAACATACATCACAAGTGAAACTTCAATTTGCTGTATCTTACTTTTGTTATATCAGTTTTTCTTGTTTAACAAGATTTTCTTAACAATACAAGTTTAAAAGTAGTAAATTCAATTTCCCCAGTAATAAAATCCAATGAAATAAAAACAAAAGACAGCAGGATAAAATAAGCCTCTTTTCTTGAAATGTCCCTAAGCACTCATAAAGTGAAAAAAAGCAGCTGTTTTCACTAGAGCAATAGTTTACACACTAAAGAGATGCTATATTGCCAACAGTGACTTATTGTTATGAGTGTATATAGGAAGGAGTCTTCCAGCTTCAAACAATATAAAAGTCAATAGCATAGTAATAAAATTTTAAACTACTTAAAATGTGTGTTGTAGGTTTGTACCAGGGAGCAAGAATTGTTTTCCCTCCTTAACTTTGGCTTAATATTCTTAAGGTCTGACCTTATAAAATCTTTCATTAAAACTAATTTTCTGTCCATGCAGAAATTAGTTTTCTACAGCCACTGGTGAACAAATACCTTAGGGACAGGCTGTCTTTTCAATCCAAGGAGCTTCAGCATTAACTAAAATATCTAAAAAGTAGTTTATTTCTGAAAAATCAGCTTATAAATCAGAAAAGAAGACTTTGGAACTCTATTAATTAGCATCTGGCTCTGCATAGCATTGGTTCTGGAGTGTTTTTAGTGCAAAAAATACACACTCCCATAAATTTCAACATCACTCTGCTTTCCTGCCACATTTCTCTAAAATACGTATTTATGGAAGAAATCTACTCAAAGAGTAGAAGACATATTTGGTAAATGCATTGGAGCAGGCAAGTCTGTTCAGAATAATTAGTGGATAAAGAAAAATCAGATCACATTCAAAATGTTAAGTAATCAAAAAATGCTACTTACTTCAGCTTCACAAAACAGCTGACACTGCAAGTCATCTAGTCATTATCCCTATAATATATAGGATTATAGTAATTCATACTTATTTTCAAAATAAAATTAAATAATTTAGTGCCTTATAGTTGTGACGATCAATTAATTCAAAGTTTTGTATTCTGTGGACGATTAGCTGTAAGACAAAATCAAGTTAGCTCTAGGGTTTAACAGGCTGTGTAAATAACATTGGAGGTTGGGGGGTTTTTTTTAATAATTTCTGTAGAAATGTGTCTGAGGATCTTTTAGTCTTACTACCCTTTCTTCCCCTTGATACAACTGTAAAAATGACCAAGATGGGTCATAGGTTACTGCGCTTGCTGTGTTTGATCTAAATATGCAATGTGTCATAATATCATAATAAAAAAGCCACAATTTAGGAGCCCAATTGTGGAATTCCTTCTTTACTTCGCGCGTCCGTGAGGCTGAGTCCCTCACACTCACCTAACTACAATATAGTTGGCCCAGCTGAGGCTGAAAAATTGCAAATACGCATCAAAATATTACACTAGCTGAGCTAGTCGGATAATGTAAATTTGGATTTACACATTGGTTTCCCACGAAGATGGGGAAAACCCGCACGTTTTAACGCGTTTATTTGGAAACCTTTTGACGCTTTTGAGATGCCGTGAGGAGAGGCGCCGCCTGAGGGAGCCGTGTCCCACAGCCCAGGGAGCTTTACCCAGGTAAACCAGCTCCATTTACCGCTGGGTGCGTGTACGCACAGACACCGAGCATTGCCTGTCGGCGATCCATAGGTGTAGATACACCACTTCCTAAGGACAGGCGTGTGACGGGGGGTAGAACGAGCAGGGACCGCCCTTGTACCGCCCTCACACCGCCCCGGGGCCGGGCCCGGCCCGCTCCGCCCCGTTCCCGAGCACGTCCGGGTCGGGCGCTGCCGTGAGGGGAAGTGCGCGCGGCGGCCCCGGCCCGGAGAGTGGCGGCTGCGGCAGCGCTGTCGCCAAGATGTCGCGGGGCTCCATCGAGATCCCTCTCCGGGACACCGACGAGGCGAGTCGGGCGCGGGGAGGGAGGGCGATCCGTGCCGGGGCGCGGGCGGTCGCCGCTGCCGCCCGTGGTTGTGGCCCGGGCTCCGGGCGCGGGTGTCGCTCGCAGCCCCCGTGGCGGGGTCGCAGGTGCCTGTCCGGCCACGGTCGCGCCGGGCTTTGCTGTGTCAGGGTCTCTTGGTGTTCCTCAAGCAGCGCAAAGACACAGCCAGGGCAAAGGACTCGTTCTGTAAAGTTATTTCACCGTGGAGCTAAAAACTTAATTTAACTTTTCTTTATTTAAGGTACGCTGTCACAAGCCAAGGTTAGGTTCGGGAGAAGTGTGTGGAGATTTGCAGCATATAACAAAGTTTGACGTTAAATTATGCCGTGGCAGATACTAAATTAATAGTGTAGCTAAGTAAGGTGTTGCAACATAATGCTTACAGGTTGAAGAATATTCTCTGTGAATATCTGTATCCCTACTCTTCTGTATACACACATATATCATACATATATACATGTCCACAGACACATTCATATATGCACAAATATATGTACAGAAACAAATTTCTGTATGGCTGCCATTGAGGTTTTAAGTCTCACAAAATTACTTTATTCTGTAGTGTTTACATGTTCAAGGGCATTTTCTTCTGTGACAGAAATGTCTGTTGAGGTGTCAACATGAATTATGATCTTGGTGCTGCTGTTGAGGCTAGGACTACTTGGAGATCCCAAAATTCTGAGTTGATCACTAGGGAATACAATAAAATACCCCTCTACTGACCCCTGCTCTTTTTTACTTCCATGTTTATTTGCTGTGTTGGTGATATCTATTTCTCATTCATAACTATTTTAGTTGATGGATGAGGGCCATTATCTGTCAAACAGGAGGTGCTATGCAAGATAAACTAAAATGAGCAAAAGTTAAGCAGAAATATGATATGATATTTGCTGATATTCCAAAGTCTTGTCTAGTCAAAACTAGAAGGTTTTATAAACTGGATTGCTCTAATTCAGCCTACAGAGGAGTCCCAGCATTGGTAATCAGAGTACAACAACTTCTTTCTTGCTGTAAAATTAACTTGTAACGCAGATGACTAATTATTAAAGGCAGCATGGCTGAGTAAGGTGAACTAACAAGCGGTTAAATTGTGTTCCCAAATATCCCATCTGGGGAGTACCTGTTCCTTTTTCCTCATTTTATAATATCAGAAGATTAGATCAACATGGGAGACTAATACTCACAAAACAATGCCTGAATGATGAAAAGTTCTTGATGTCATTTGCTGGTCATATCTACAGTTGTGAATATTCAGAAATTTAGCTGCTTCAGTAGTCTCTTAATTTCCTAGGGCATAAGGATGATTTTAGAAAATTTCAGGAATCTGAGTCTTAGGTATTGATTTTCTGACACTAGATTACTTTGAAGGTTTTGTCTCTGAGCTAGATCTCTATATTACCTGTAGGAAAAGTGTTAGAAAGTCAGCAGTGTGCAGTCAAGTTGATTACTAGCTGATTCTGAGCATGAAATCCATAGTGAAAGAAGTTGAATTAGCATCTCTGCTTATTCTCCCTCACTTGTATTCCAAACATTAGTTTGTCTTTTCTCTGAAGAGAGGCCATCTCTTTTATCTTGTACAGATTATCTCTCCTTCCTTTGTCCATAACCTTGTTTAAACACAAATAATTATTTATGTTTTATGCTCTGACAGGTCCAGTTTCCTTTGAGCTCAGTGACAGACCATGTTTTTAATGCTTTGTGAAAAGATCATCTCTGTTGTTTGGTTCTAGGTTATTGAGCTCGACTTCGATCAGTTGCCCGAGGGTGATGAAGTTATAAGTATACTGAAACAGGAGCACACCCAGCTGCACATATGGATCGCCCTAGCGGTCAGTAGAGATACAAATTGTGCATTTAAATACTGTATTCACACAATCAAATCATGGTTTCCAGTTCCATACTCTTATGACCAGTGATAACTGAGTTCCAAACGGGTACTTTATGGCGTCTTTCAGTCTTTGATTCTAGGCCAGATGTTTCTGACTGACATATGCATATTAGGATTTTTATTTAATCCCTTTTTCCTGAAACAATGCCTCTTGAGGGTTGCTTTCTATGTTTTTTCCCCCCATAATTTTCCTGGTTTGTGCCTTTGATTATGTGCTTCATAAAAAAGGAAGAGGCAGTATCTACACTGTGGAAACTATGGTTAAATGTCAAAATGTCAAAGAGGATTCTTCACTTATAAATAACTCAAAAAGTTGTGGTTTAAGGTGGTGAGGCACTGGCACAGGTTGCCCTTAGAAGTTGTGGATACCCCATCCCTGGAAGTGTTCAAGGGCAGGTTGGATGGGCCTTTGAGCAACAGGAAAGTGTCCCTGCCCATGGCAGGGAGGTTGGAACAAGTTTATGTTCAAGGTCTCTTCCATCCCAGGCCATTCAGTGATTCTAGCACAGAAAAATATTTGGCATTATCAGAAAACCTTTCTCTGATGATACCTACATTTATTTCTGCTTTATCCCTACATCCTAGAAAAAGTGCCAAGCATCAGGTTGGTGTGTTCTGTACTCACTGGGGTGGTGGTGTCTGTTCAAACTGTGTTTTGCAGCTGGAGTACTACAAGCAAGGCAAAACAGAAGACTTTGTGAAGCTGCTGGAAGCTGCCCGCATCGATGGCAACCTGGACTACAGAGACCACGAGAAGGACCAGATGACCTGTCTGGACACCCTGGCAGCCTACTATGTACAGCAGGCTCGGAAGGAGAAGAACAAAGACAACAAGAAGGAGCTCATCACCCAGGCCACCCTGCTGTACACTATGGCTGACAAAATCATCATGTACGATCAGGTAAAACAGATACCTGATCAAAAAAACATTTTTGTCAATTAGTGATTGTAAAGAAAACAAGTATTGGTTCACTAAAGGGAAGCTAGAAGCTGCTCAGGCTTTAAAGTCTTGCTTAAGCAAAACTTGTTCTGAAATGTGCGTGGTGCCACCAGCAATAATTCTGTCTAGCTTGTCACACCTGATAGAACTACTTCAGTCAACTTTGGAGTTTGGGAAGGAAGGATTGGTATTCTCTTGCTTGATAAATGTAAGAGAAATAATTTGATTGTTAAAAGCATTATTAGGCAGTTAATCTTTTACATAGTCCAAACTTCATATTTTACAAAGATAAATGTATTGCAAATTCTTTCCTTTGTCTAGAATCACTTGTTGGGAAGAGCCTGCTTTTGCCTGCTTGAAGGTGATAAGATGGACCAAGCTGATGCACAGTTCCACTTTGTGCTCAACCAGTCTCCAAATAATATCCCTGCCCTACTCGGTATGAGTTTATGGATATTTGTAAAAACCTGGTCTTTGGTTGAGTTTTGGAATGAATTATGTGCTTAAGAGAGTGTGTGTAGAGAATGTGATCAAGACACACCTGGCAGAGACTAATTCAAATTTGGGAAGTACAAATATGAAAAATGCAATGCTAACTGTCATCTTCTGAGACCCATGGGCATACATCCAGTCCAGCTATTTATGCTTCCCTGATGGTGGCAGTGAAGCTGGACACTCTGTTAAAGGTGAAGTTACCACTTGTGAGGGGTCAACAGACTGTGCACTTGTAATTTAAGTTGTTTACTAGTCTCAGTAAGTATCTTTCCTCTGGACCAATAAGGAATTAAGTTTCTGCAGAAAAATATGAAAAGTAAATTTAATGTGTTTTCATGTTTGCTTTTTTCATACACTTGACATCATCAAATCTAATAAAAGTTGTCATTGTCTGAATTTCCTGTTAGTTTTTAACTGTAACTTTTGAAAATGGGCGCAGCACAAGTTAACCAAATAATACTTTAATTTCTGGTTTATAATCTTGATTTTATTCCTGGTATGTTCTAACAGGTAAGGCATGCATTTCTTTCAACAAGAAGGATTATAGAGGAGCCCTTGCCTACTACAAGAAAGCACTGCGTACCAATCCAGGCTGCCCAGGTAAGACAATATTTCCTACTGGAGGTATTTGCTGTCCTTGCAAACTAACTCAGGTCTTCCTAATTCAAATTCAAAGGGCATTTTTGTGGTCTATATCTGTCAAAAGAACCCTAACCCTCATTATAGAGGGATTTAGGCATTCATTGTCTTGAAGTATTTCTTAATATTTAGAGGAGGAAATTGTGTTTAGGAAAATACTGTTCTTTTTAGAGTATTACCTTTTAAAGAGGTATTAGAAAATGGGATTTTGCATGTAAGAGAAATTAAAGTTGTATGGAGAGGGAGGGAGCTGTTCAAGACTCTTGCAGAATTTCTTTCTCTGTAACGTCTTGGAATAAGGCTTCAGAAATGACATAATAATAAGACATAAAAAAGAAACAAGTCATAAAAAGCAAAATTCTACTTATAGTGCGTGATGTGAGTTTTCCTGGTTTTGTATTATTTTCTTTATGCAAAACTCTGGGAGTGATTTTAATGGCTGTAAAAGTGATACATGGCATTTAGATACATTAATTTGAGGTATTTACATTAAGGTCATAAATACTTGAAAGTCTGTTGAGAGATGTGATAGACTGCCATAACCTGTCTGAGAAAAGGTTTATTGCAAAGATAGTGTGTATTCTGTGGTCTGCTTTACCATAAGATTGATTGCTACAAAAGTCTTAGTTTTCGACAAACATCTTTCCTTTGCTCCCCTTTTTCTAATGGACACAGGTTTGAAACTGCTGTTTATAAATTCTCTGTACTCTTAGATCACAAGCAGTATGATGTGAATTTTCTGTATTAGTCCATCTGTACTTGGTCATGGAAGTTAGAGGATGATAAACAGCATGTGAATCAGTTGATCATTTGAGGAGAAATGCCAGCTAACTTGTTTATTCATCTGTATTTTCTGAAGACCTGCTAGTTTGGGGCGAACTTAACTTGCCTAAGAAATGTCCAGCCCTTCCATCTGGCAATTTTTTAATGCTTTTCTCTATTATTTTTTAATACATTCCCATAAAAGTAGTTTTTTTATTTGTTTGGCATTGGAGTCTGTGGGAGATAGATCAGTGTTCTGGGGTTTATCAAGAAATGAAGTCTTATTAATGTTTTCAAGTTCATTTTGTGGGCAGCCAAGTATGGGCTGCTGCCTGAAAAAACAGCAAATTGTTAGATGGCTTCACAGCCTTTAAGGAACTATGAAAAACTCTGCTTTTGCTCCAGGTTGTGAAAAAAAGAAAGGCACAAAGTTGAAACTTTGGGATTGTGAATGGTATCATGTTGTTCTCTAGCCGAGGTTCGGTTGGGAATGGGTCACTGCTTCGTGAAGCTGAACAAGCTGGAAAAAGCTCGCCTGGCCTTCAGCAGGGCTCTGGAGCTCAACTCCAAGTGTGTCGGGGCCTTGGTTGGACTGGCTGTTCTGGAACTCAATAATAAGGAGGTGGGTCTGACTTAGCAGGAATCCATGCTCAGTTCACTTTCTTTTAGCTAAAAAAAGCAAATTTTTTATCCTTTCAAAGATAATCCAGTTTTGAAATGGGTAATAACTTTTGTGGTTGAATAATTTTAAGTCTGTGCTACCATTGAATGATATTATAGGTATGTGCTTGTGATGTGAGCAGAACGTTGTGAATAGCTTTCTTCTGTTGTTAAAAATCTTCCATTCCTTTATTTATGCAAGAGTTAGGTACAGAAAAACAGTGCTAGATTAACTGTTTCATTTAAAATAATAAAACTCCATGGTGAGATATGTGAAGGATAGTCAAGGTAAAAGATATTCCCAGGAGGTTAGTACAAGTTTTTTAGAAGTTTAGGAGTTAAAAACAAATTTTCAAACAAGTTTCAAAGTTACATTCAGGCATGCATGCTGCATGAGTAGGCAAGAAGAAATTTTAACTGGGCTGATAAAAGTACAATTAAGTAGTGATCCACCTTTCTAGGTGTTGTATCACTAGAAAAATACATGCAAATATAGCTTAGTTGGGATCGTTACTTCCTTAGCATGGATTAACCATCTCAGATATTATCACTGGAGGATGAGACCCTTAAGTGTTTTTAAAAAAATTCATATTGTTACATAATTGTATGTGGCTAAAATTTAGTGTGCTACTTTCTATAGTTCAATAGAACTATACTATTCTATAGAACTATACTACTTCTTTCTATAGAAAGATGTTTTGTTAGCACAGAATGTTTGAAAATTTCTTGGTTTACTACTTTGTAAGGGAAAAAAACCCCTGTTATTACTTCCATGAAGAAACTAAAAAAAAAGTGAGTATAAGAGGTTTTTTCATAAAACTACAGAAAGAACCAAAAATACTCTAAAGTCAAATTTTAATAAATTCCACAGATGAGAAATTGATCATATTTGGTATCTTTGTCTTTCTTTTCCTGAAGATCTTTTGACTGAAGTTAAGGGATGAGCCCACTCACCTGAAGATACTAAAAGCTGAGCCACTCAAAGATGTTCTGTGTTCTTTCTAAGAAATATATCACCTGTGCTTTGCTTCAAACTGTTCTCACAACTTTGTAGTAAAAGTTAGTGTAACATTGAAGAGTTAACACAGGAAAGGGAGAATACTCTGGGGAAAAGAGTCTCTGAATATCAAATTATTTGGTATCTTGTTTGTGCTTAGATATTTCCAATGTTTCTTCCTCCTATAAGATGTTATGATGTCAGATCAGAGTTGAGATCACACTGTGCTCTTATTGAGGTCTATCTGAACTGTTTTTCTTAAATAAAAGCACTTAGAGCTTTGGGACCTCTACCCATCTACTGGATTGGGTTGAAGTTGGACATGAGACTCAAGGTACTGGAGAACTTGGATGAATGCACAGTGTGGTTATAAACCACAATAACCTTTGAAAATGAAGGCATGAAAGATTCAATATTTCCTTATCCAGGTGTATTGTTATGCTAGGTTTGGAAAGATTGCACCTGTTCAAACTGAAATTGATTTTTTATTTGCCTTCACGTTACATTTTAACCTCTTAAAACCTAATCTATTCAATAAGACAGCTTTCTTCTCATCATAATTACATAGTAAAGCATAGCTGTTAGATGATTTCGTGATAGCATTTTTGGTGTTTCTCTTCAGAAATAAGTACACATTAAGCTGATGTGTTTGTGATACAGATTTCATAGTTGTCCTAAATAAAGAACAATTATTTTATCAATTGTGGATTTGAACTTGTAGGTAAATTACATTTTTACCTGTGGGAAGCTTTCTTTAAAGTGTAAAGCTTCTTTAGAAAAGAGTAAGTTGATGCAATGACATTTCTATGTAAACACCTCAAACTCGCACTGATTTTAAAATGAGATCTAAAGATGTTGTTTAGAATTTGAACATGAAAATATCCTCATTCCACTGTTGAATGAATTGTGTAAACATTGAAACCTGAACCAAACAGGCGCTGGGGACACTGAACGGTAGAAGGAGCAGAAGGAAAGCTGTCTAGGCTGTGAGTGTGACATGTCAAAGGACATCACACTAAGTCTTTTGGGTTTTTTTGCTTTTTTTTTTTTTTCCTAGAAAGTCCTGCTGTACTCTTTTCCATCCCTGTGTGGTAGCTTCATTTCCCATTTTCCACCTGTATGCTGCAGGAAGAAAAGCCTGTAGCTGAATTTACTTTTTTTTTTGGTGAGCTCAGTATGGTGTTGTCAGAAATCCTTGAGCAGCCTAGACTGAAAAATGGTTTTGAAGATGGTAATAAGATACAGATACTGAGGTGCTGCTGATACCTGTCAATGTTTCATTTAGGCTGATTCCATCAAGAATGGTGTTCAACTCCTCTCTAGGGCTTACACAATTGATCCCAGTAATCCAATGGTGTTGAATCACTTGGCTAATCACTTCTTTTTCAAGAAGGTAAGAGATCCCTGAAATTTTACAGTTAAATGCTTGATAACCTCTTAACAATAAGAATTTTGGTGTTAGATTCACATACATTTCATCAGGTGCCTAATATCTGTTAATCTAGATAAAGAAGTGTGAGGTTTTTGGCCTGAATTTTGTATGAACTTTTCTCAAGAAAACCAAGAAAGGTACACTTAATTAAATCAAAATCAACTTTGTGTCCTGAAGGGGTTTTGGGTTTTTGATGTTTGGAATTGGATTTTTGGTTGGTTGAGGTTTTTGTTGGTTTGTTTTTCCCCCTCCTCACTCTTCCATGCTTTAAAACATGAAATAGAGAAAAGATTAGTAACAGCTAAAACTAAATCTATTGTTATTTAGTCAGTGCTGTGAGTAAAGCTTTGTCATATTTTCCAGCTATCCATGTTTAAATCATAAAACCACTTGACCATAAATAAAGTGAAGACTTCCAAATTTCATTTGACTTCCTTTGGTTTTTTGTCAGGACTATGGTAAAGTACAACACTTGGCTCTTCATGCTTTCCATAACACAGAAGTGGAAGCCATGCAGGCAGAGAGCTGTTACCAGCTGGCAAGGTCTTTTCATGTACAGGTAGGGCAGTTTTTAAAAGTCCCCTTTGAGTACACATTTTTAAAAAGTCTCTGTTATAAAAGTTCATGCAAAGGTTGCCTGTAAAAACACTGACTGTTCTTCATTTAATTCCTTTTAATTAGGAAGATTATGATCAAGCTTTCCAGTATTATTACCAGGCCACTCAGTTTGCCTCGTCTTCTTTTGTACTTCCGTTTTTTGGATTGGGTCAAATGTACATTTATCGAGGGGACAAAGAGAATGCTTCACAATGCTTTGAAAAAGTCTTGAAAGCCTACCCTAACAATTATGAAACTATGAAAATCCTTGGATCTCTCTATGCAGCTTCAGAAGACCAGGAGAAACGGGATATTGCAAAGGTGAGTTTTCCTTCCACCAGCATTGTGTTCATTTGCAAGAGTAGAACTTGGAAATCAGACTTGAAATCAGATTGTTCCTTAAGTTGAATAAAACTCAGGGTTAGGTGGCTGTAGATATGGAATATTTCATATAGGCTGTCGTGAGGGGTTTTCCTGTCTGTGAAGAGTCACAACTTCTGGGCAGGACTGAGACTCTCCTGGGCTCTGGGTAAAGCATGTCCAGGAATTTAGAGAAGCTCCAGCCTCATGTCTCTGTTTGGTACGTGAAAAGAGCAGAATTCTTTCCATATATATATAAAATTGTCTGAAGATGGGAAGTTAGCTCACGATTTCCTGAAGAGAGCAAATCAGCTGGTGATTTCCAGAAAGCACTTGTCCTGTCTGGGCTTATCTGGAAGGACAGTGATGCTTTTTTTTTTAATGAAAGGTATTTTAAATCTAATGTTGGGTAGATAAATGCAAGAAATGTTAGACATTTCTCTAGCTTTTTATGTTGGTCTAATAGCCTTTGTTTCTCTAAGACTTGAAGCAGGTGTTCTGTTCTACAGAAGAATAGAATAATGAAGGAAGAAAACTAATGCAGATTGGTTATTGGGCAGATGTTTAGGATGTCTGCTTCTGCAGTATGGTATATCTTTCTAGTGTTAAGGTGGATGCCTTCACTCTTTCTTTTATTTCCATTTTTTTAAACAAGCTCTGTGTCTTTGAAGTGGCATAATTATCTTCTGTTTTTCAGGGCCATTTAAAGAAAGTCACAGAACAATATCCTGATGATGTAGAGGCATGGATTGAGCTAGCCCAAATTCTGGAACAGACTGATATACAGGTATTATTAATACTCACTTGGTGAATTGTGTGTGTGCTTTTTCATAAGAGCTTTTAGAGCTCATTCTCTTCTTTCTTTCATCCACTTTCTGTTTCTTTCCAAAGGGTGCTCTGTCAGCCTATGGAACAGCCACACGCATTCTGCAGGAGAAAGTACAGGCTGATGTCCCTCCAGAGATCCTGAATAACGTGGGTGCCCTGCACTTCAGGCTGGGAAACCTGGGAGAAGCAAAGGTATGCAGTTACTCACAGTTTGAAGGGTGTTTCTTGGTCACACTGAAGTTTTTGGTTGAGGACATTCTGGAGTGCTTCATTGCTCTTTTCTTTCTGTGCTTCAGAAATACTTCTTGGCGTCGCTGGATCGTGCGAAAGCAGAAGCTGAGCACGATGAGCATTACTACAACGCCATCTCTGTGACAACATCCTACAACCTTGCCAGGCTCTACGAGGCCATGTGTGAATTTCATGAAGCTGAAAAGCTCTATAAAAACATTTTGAGAGAACATCCAAATTATGTTGATTGTAAGAAACATTTGGTATTTCAGTTCTACAGCCATCCTTAAAATACCAAAAATCTTCTGATTGACAGTGTCTTCTGCTCTCCTTATGTCTGTCTTCCCTTGTTTTCACAGTAGCATTGGGGCTGAGTAGCCAGTGCTATTTGCCACAAGCTGCAGCACTCATCATGCCCCAGCCTCATCTGTAGCCTTTTCCCCGCTTGTTTTCCATTGTCACCTGCAGATACCCTTCCCAAAGCTTGTGGAGATGGGAGAGCTATTTAAAGTGGAGGGAGGAGAATTATGTAACTGATGGATCCTTATTTCTTTGCAGTTTTTCAGCTGTCTTTAACTTATGAAGCCAACTTAACACATTCACAATAGTTTAACTATTCAAAACCTGCAGTTTTCGTCTGGCCATCAGGGGTGCAAGTTCCTCTTCACATCATATTTCTTGTTGTGAATAGAATATGAAAGGTGTCTTAGTGTTTGCTGTCCTTAGCCGATCAAGAGAAAGATTGCTTTTGAAATTGATGCATGGACAATATTTTCTTTGTACAAGATGACTTTAACCTGTTCAATGATTCTTATTTCATTTTCTATCTTTATTTCCAGGCTACTTGCGCTTGGGAGCTATGGCCAGGGATAAAGGGAATTTTTATGAGGCTTCTGATTGGTTTAAAGAAGCACTTCAGATCAATCAGGTTTGTACCCCTATCAGTGTTTAACATTAAAACACACTAAATAATAAGCTAACTTAAAATTTAATTTTCCTCTTTTTGTGATTTTAATTTGTTTAAACTAGGGGAAGAAGAGAGAGCTACCAGATCTGCTGTCTGTGTTTTGTTTGGGGTTCTCTTGAAAATGGAATTATGTTTAAGAATAGTAACACTTTATTCTTGAAAAAGAACCCTTGCAAAGGAAGAGAGTGCTTTTGTAACTTAGAGTTAATTTTTATTTAGGATCATCCAGATGCCTGGTCTCTGATTGGCAATCTTCACTTGGCTAAACAAGAGTGGGGTCCAGGACAGAAGAAATTTGAAAGAATATTGAAGCAGCCCTCCACACAAAATGATACATATTCCATGCTGGCTCTTGGCAACGTCTGGTTGCAGACTCTCCATCAACCCACAAGAGACAGAGAAAAGGTAATGGGCATCTCTCTGCCCTGTGTGTGGGTTTGTTTGTTTATTTTTGTATGTTGTTAGCTGTTCAGAACCTCTTCTTGATGTCTGTTTGGCATCTTCTAGTTCATAAAATCTCTGGGTAGATCTTTAATACCCCACTTTAGAAGTGAGTGATGAATTGGGGCATTTCTTTCTGCAGGAGAAGCGTCACCAAGACCGTGCATTAGCCATCTACAAGCAAGTCCTCAGAAATGACCCAAAGAATTTGTATGCTGCCAATGGCATAGGTGAATATCAGACTCTGGTTTTGCTTCAGAGGTGATCATATTCTTAAGTTTCAGGGGTGATCATATTCTTAAGTTTCATGCTTTAATAGCGAATTGTTTTTTCAGGGCCTGAGCACTGTAGAGTGGAGCCCAGGAAATGGCAGCTATGTCAGTTTTTGAAGGGACACTTTATTGAGGCATATTGAATTTTCTGTGCTAGGAGTGCACAGTGCATGAAGCTGGAAGCTCACACTGTCCATATTCCTCTCCCCTCAGGAGCTGTCTTGGCACACAAAGGATATTTCCGTGAAGCCCGTGATGTTTTTGCCCAAGTGAGAGAGGCCACAGCAGATATCAGCGATGTGTGGCTGAATTTGGCACACATCTACGTGGAGCAGAAGCAGTACATCAGTGCTGTGCAGATGGTAGCATCTCCACCTTGAACTACCTCCTGTCTTGGCTCACATAACTTCTAGATGTCTCTCTGTTGTCAGGGCAGCTGGGAAAGTTTCTGAGCAGTGTTTTAACAAGTTCTAAGCCTATTTCTAACAAGCTGTTGGCTGTCAAGTCTAGATTTAGTAACAGACTGCCAAATGTGGGTAGCGGGTAACAAAGCACTTAGCATATTTTATACTTTTTTTTGGTAGTAGGGTTAGAATTTTGGTTGTGGAATAAATTATTAGCCAGCGTGGTTTCAGTCAGTGTAGTTACTGTATGTGATTTACATGCAGATATTTCCAAAGTAAGTAAATACAATTTGCTGCCGGGGTTTTCTTTTAAATAGCAACAATTCCCATTTTTGTTCTTATAAATCACCACATGAATACTTTAAGAGTTACCTTAAAAGCTGACTGGGCTATAATTTCACTCACCACAGTTAAAATCACAAAATAATTCACGTTGAAAGAAATCTGTTGAGGTCAGCTAGTCTGACCTGACCAAGCAAGTAAATGTTCAAGTGTCAACCTGTTCTGAGTAAATTGACTCAACTAGTTGATGAAAAGCATACAGATAAGCTTAAAAGCACAGCATATGTTGAACAGGACAGAAACTAACATACTTGTGTCATTTAAAATGAGTCCTTATTGAGGCTCAAAGGCACTTCATTCAGAGCTGTTCTGAAGCTTTTTGTGATGCTTAATAAAGAAGTGTTTACTGCGCCTTTCTTACATGCTCAGGAGCTCAGTAGTCACTGTCCTCCAGTGAGCTATTGTTAGCAAGCTTTGGCAACACAGTCACATTCACTCTGTTGTGCTTGAATGGGGTCTGTTGTTTTTTTAGCACTTTGACTATTTTTATTGACAAAAAAAACCTAATTAAAATCTCATTTTAGCAATTGCTTAAGCAGTGAATTACAGTGGGGAAGTGGGTATCACTTTCATCTATCGATTTGGGAGAAAAAATATTTTACTCATTGCTAATTTATTTAAGAAAAGGTGTTATTAGAAATGTGTTTGTTTACTGAAGTGTTTTATTGTTCCCTGGGTTTTGCTATGCAGTCACAGTGTGAAATACATTATATTGGACTCAAAGGGAGACAAATTGAAATTGCTAGCCCATCTTACTGCAGCCACAATAATTATCCTACTGAGTTCTCTACCCTAAAGCATACAAATCTGAGGCAGGCTTGAGCTAAACACAGAATCTTGGATCCTGAAGGTGCTCACAACACAGTGAGATCCAAGAATAACAACCTCAGGTGTTGCAGTTCAGGGCAATTTTTCTGTACTTGAGCTGCAAATAAAATATGCTTTATATTCCTTCCTATTTTGGAGGCTTAGAGAGGGTGAAGGGTTCCTTGAGAAAAGAGTATGTCAAACAGAAGGTGCTTTTTACTGAAAATGATAACATTTGCTATCTTTTAAGCCTTTAATTCTAGACCCACAGAAGTTAGAGTAACAAGTCATCTTTTACACTTTAGAGAAACTGATATCCCTTGGCATGGGTAAGTTCCTCAGCTGAGTGGACAGAGCAAAGTTGAGATGTCTGGAAAGTCTGATTTTTTTTTTTTTTTTACTAATTACATCAGATATATAGAATTAGTATATTAGATATATTTCAATTTGTAAAATATCTGACATGAATAAAGAAAATAGATTGTTTTTTCCCCCCACATACTGTGAAGAATATTTGAGTGATCTTAAAATGAGTCATGTTGGTTGGACTTTGTGGCAGTAAATGCTACTTTAAAAAGTATTCTTTTGTACTTAAGACCTACAGAGCCTTCTGAGCTGCAGCCACTTTCTAGAAAAAATCAGGTACTTGCTATAGAATAGGAGAATGTTCTGATCACTGAAAGGGAGGCACCCATGTTGCATAACACACTTGTTTAAAAAACAAAAAGCATATTAGCAGTAATGCTTTTTGGGATTAGAAACATTTACTAGAGTTAGCTAACCAAAATAACAAACCACTGTTGCCTCTCACTTTGATTATTTTTCTTTTATTTCAGTATGAAAACTGCCTCAGAAAGTTCTATAAGCATCAAAACACTGAAGTCTTGTTATATTTGGCCCGGGCACTGTTTAAATGTGGCAAATTACAGGAATGCAAACAAACTTTGTTAAAGGTATGGATCTAGAGCATCATGGATCACAGAATAAAATTACTGTTAGTTGTGTTTCTTTAAATTTGGTGGTCTGGGGTTGAAATGATGGTGTTTATTCTCTTTATGTCATTTCTGTATCACGTTGTAGCGTACCTTAAAAACATGGTTTTTTTCCAGGCCAGGCATGTGGCTCCAAGTGATACAGTCCTCATGTTTAATGTCGCTTTAGTGCTGCAAAGACTTGCTACCTCTGTCCTGAAAGATGAAAAAAGCAATCTGAAGGAAGTCCTTAATGCTGTGAAAGAGCTGGAGCTCGCCCACAGGTAAAGAGGGTTTGTTTCTAATCCTTATAATCCCTGTTGTTGTCCCCTACAGTGTACTTGCAGTACTGAGCACAAATCTGGTTAGAAGAGCAATCATCTTCTACAAGGCACTGTGTAATTCCAGAGTTTCTAATAGGAAAACAAAATATTGGGCCTGACAAAACTGTGTGGTTCAGGCTTTGTTCCAGAACCAGTTTTGTTTGACCAGGTGCCACTATGTGTTTCTCAAAGAGTTTTGTTATTGCTATGACCAAGATGCTCTTCTTCCCAGAAATGTACAGTTGAAAAGATGTTGATAATTATTCTACAACTTGAATACTATTTTAAGACTTCTTTCAAAGCAAACTATAAGGCTTAAAAGCAAATCTGTTTATCTTACATAAGCATAATTAATGACTAGCAGTCCCTAAAGACTAATTTCACCCTCCTTTTGGCAAGTAAAGCCCACATACTGTCACAGTTTAAGAACAGAAACAGTTTCTTAAGTGCATTTGAGATATTTTAGTTCTGTTTAAAAAACAATAATAGAAAATTTTGTGTAGACACCAGTGTGATTAATCTGATCCAGTTGTCACCATCCTTGAACAGCGCTTTCAACCATTTATCCTTCTCCTAGGTGTAGCTGGTGCATGATTTGTGCATTCCTAGCTCTGCTGTTATGTTGAGGATGGAAGTTCTAACTTAAGTTCTAACTTAAATTTAATGAGAAGCTTGTTATTTACTGTCTTGAAGAAGTTGCATGAATTTTTTTTTGCCTATTAACTAAAATTTTTGGAAAATACTCTCCATAGTCTAGACCTCAAGCAAGGAATTTTTATATTCCTATGCCCAAGAATTTGAGTCTAGCACAAAACCACTTCATTTGGAATGTGTTCAGACACAGGGTAGGTATATGGGAAGAAACTGTGGCAATCTTGAAAGTTAGAAGTAATTTTCTTTTAAATTTGAGAAACTTTTCAAAGCACTGATCATCATATCTTACTTGGAAGTTTGTTTATTCCCAAGGGCCTGTCCACTAGGTCAAGGAGGCTGTTCTGAAAAGATTTTTGAAAAACAAATTTCCCTTCCTTCTCTTATGCTGAATTCAGGCATGTAATCTGTGACAGATAAATCAATCTTTTGGGTCAGCAATATTCTTACTGATAGGAGCCAGCAAATGAAATTTCAGAACTCTCTTTAGAATTTTTCCTCTCCAGAGTGGTTTTAGAATGCTTTAGATTTGGAGTACTCTGAATGCACTTTTTAACTGGTAAAAGGTGCTGGCACAGAGGAAATTGGTGGGATTTCCTCATCTTTTGAGTTCTACAGGTTTGTAATTCAGGACTAAATGGCTTGTTTTAAGGCAAAATTGCAGTAAATATGTAAGTAATGCTATCTTTGCTTACTTTGGTTTCTTGTGATTTCCTCCAGGTACTTCAGTTACTTGAGTAAAGTAGGTGATAAGATGAGATTTGACTTGGCACTTGCTGCTACAGAAGCCAGGTAAAAAAATAAAACAAAAACAACCCACAAAGAAATCTTTCATTCAGATTTTAAGGGGAATATTTTTTGTCCTCTTTTTTGGGGTTTTTTTTTAGTATTAAAACTAGATTCCAAAATTTCAACTGTCAGACTGATAGAACAGTAGAAATACAAGTGCCAGGGTCACTCCCTACTACTGTTTCATTCTTTTCCTGTGTTTCACTTCTGCACATTCTTGTAAGATTTCCACAGCCCCATACAAATATTGTGTGTTAGCCATCCTGCACTGTACATCTGAATGGGTATCATTGAAGCACTTTGTGCAGAGAAGAAAATTTCAATATTAAAGAAATGTCATTTTGGCATCAGCAAAGAGGGGGTTGAAAGCACCTTGCTTTAAAGTTTTGTGTGACTTGGACACTTTATGCAACCTTAACTCTCATACTATTGGGTTTTTTCAAGCTTGAATTTTGCCCTACCTTTCTAAAAGGATTTGTCAGGTTGTTGTGATTAAATACAAGTTCTTATTAACCATACTTCTGAAGCTCTCCAAATTGGTTGGCATGATTCCTTTTATGTTCATGTGTGGGTTTTCTGTATATGAATTGGCTACGTTTGAAGTGTGAATCAATATGTTCTGAAATTACCCAATGGAAAATAAATTAGCTTACTAAAAATGCTTTAATTTACTCAAAAATCTGCACTGCTCTTCTTTGTGCTATTTCAAGTAGCTGTTTTTTTAGTTCATTGAGGATATGAATGTAGTGTTTGATGTAGGCACTTTGTAAAAGCATTTCTTCTTGTGTTTGCCACCTTGCCTTACCTGAGAACCTTGGATTTTGCAGGCAGTGCTCTGACTTACTGAGCCAGGCCCAGTATCATGTGGCTCGGGCACGCAAGCAGGATGAGGAGGAGAGGGAGCTGCGTGCCAAGCAGGAGCAGGAGAAGGAGCTGCTTCGCCAGAAACTGCTTAAAGAACAGGTTTCATCCCACTAAATTCTGTATATTGCATTTTATAAGGGCACACACTGACAATACCTGCTCCTGCTGCTCTGGGGTGGTACCTAGTAGCTGTTTTTCTTAGTCATAGTAAGTGCCAGCTGAAAATATTGCAGCTAACAGGTGATGCTCTTTCTTCCCCATAGCCTCAGAAATATTTAGTTGTATAATGAAATAAAATAGATGTGCCAGAAGTTCTGCCATCAGCCTTTTACCTATTCTACCGTGGGCTTTTTTGTTGAAAACTTTTTGTAAAAAACTTTTTTTTTTTTTTGGCATGTGCATCTTCTGCTGTGACACAGAGCATCAAAAAGCAATTTTCCAGTCTCCTGACAGCAAATCATTTCTGTGCCTGCTGTTATAATCACTGTGGGGTGCAAATACAATGGTAATGGTTGGCTTCCTTGGTGTTTCAGGAAGAGAAGCGCCTGAGAGAAAAAGAAGAGCAGAAGAAACTTCTGGAACAAAGAGCTCAATATGTGGAGAAGACCAAGAATATTCTGATGTTCACTGGTGAAGTAGAAGGATCAAAGGAGAAAAAACGTGGTGGCGGTGGAGGCAGGGTAGAACAGAATGTTTTAATCTCTTTTTTTGTTTTTTATTTCTTTTAAACCTCCTTAATTTTCCCCTTCTGATATATAGTCTCTTGCAGGAGCACAGGTTTTTAATTTCAAACTCCTAGGTTCTACTGAGTAAAATTGCACAGGTTTAATACTAAAATGTGAAAATTGGAAGCTAATACTTAAAAGTTCTGAGCGTGGTGGCATCATTAAAATATATTCAATTGTTAAAATAACAGAAGATTATCTTATATGCCAATTCTGAATCAGTTTCTAAATTATACCTCTCTGGTGCCAACTTTGCCATAGTCTCTAGAAGGTCTGTATTTTTGTTTCTTCCAGAACATGTTCAGCTGAATTTCCATTTTGAAGTGCTTTCTGGTAGCTTTGTAACTGGGATGTGAATAATAGGTTGTGTTGTCTGTGTTTCTTACAGCGTTCCAAAAAAGGAGCAGGGGAGTTTGATGAGTTTGTCAATGATGACAGTGATGAAGATCTGCCCATCTCTAGAAAGAAAAAGAAGAGGAAGGGCAGTGGCAGTGAACAGGATGGAGAAGAAGAGGAGGGTGAGAGAAAGAAGAAGAAGAGGAGGAGGTAGCTGATACTTTAATTAATTAATTAGTAATTAATGTCAATTTAATACTAGACTTCCCTGAGCAATAGTAGGGCTTTTAAGTAAATTCTCTGCAGTCTTTTGTAACAGTTTAAAAACAAACTCTTATCAAGATGTCACATGATTATTTTTTACTAACACATTACACTTTATAAGACTTAAGCAACCACTCTGCAGAGGAAGTAGGAGTAACACTTGAAGAGCTGGGCATTTCTTGAGATTGGTATTTTTGTATTTTTTAAGGGTTTTTTGCAATATTATGCTTTATGCCATATAAAATGTGTTTCTGTTCAAGACCCCAGAAGGCAGATGAGGGGAGTGATGAGGAGGAACACGAAAACGGCCCGCGGCCTAAGAAGCGACGTCCACCCAAAGCAGAGAAGAAGAAGGCTGTAAGTTGAACCCTGAATAACTGCATCACTCTCTAAATAAGTGTTTAGAGTTCAGCATTACCCTGGTCAAGAGAGATTTATTAGTGTTGAAAATTACAGCAAAACCTCCTGAAGCCAACTGCTCTTAGAGCTTATTTTTGTCCTCCTCCCGTGTTGCTATTGCTGCTTCAAGGATGAAAAGGATATTTCCAAGTCCATCTAGAACTAAGTGATAGTAAATGGAAAATTTTTTAAGAGCTTGTCTGGTTTTCTGAACATGTTTTTACATTTGGGCCCTGTGCCACATGAACAAGCAACTCTTTGTTTTCCCCCTATACAGCCCAAACCAGAGCGTCTGCCTCCTTCAATGAAAGGAAAGATCAAATCAAAAGCCATCATTTCATCAAGTGATGATTCTTCTGATGAGGACAAACTCAAAATTGCTGATGATGGGTAAGAACCTTAATTAACTTTGTATGAACTTAGAGTTTCAATGCATGCCTTCAAGAGAAAATGCAGTGTTAATGAGATAACATGAAGATAATGAGAAGTTTTTCATTGTACTCACAACATCCCTTCCCAGTTCAAATTAATTCCACTCATTCTTCTAAAACTAGTGTGAAAAATGCATGTATTTTATGATTGGCTTTTTGCAAATATTAAAATGAATATTCTATGTGTTGTGTTAGAAAGTAAAGCTGTATTAATTCTCTTAAGTAGTGTATTAAATATAGTTTTATGTTAGAAAAAAGTTAAAATAGAAACGATGCTATGTAGGATACTTTTAAAGAAAGGACTCGCAGTGAGATAGCAGCCACAGGACACCTAATTTTTCAGAGAAGAAGAATTTATTGCCCTCTTATCAGAAGAAACCAACTTCTTCCCGCCTCCAAGGCACTGTTAGGATTCAGAAGAAGTTGGTGATGACCAGACAGAATCCTGTGTTTGAATGGAATTTATGTATCAAGTGTATGACTATGCAACAGGCTATTGCTTTTAAGAGTTTAATCCTCTGTTAACGGGGGTCCCTTTTCGGGCTCATGCTGCCCACAAAAAGGTACCCGGACGTCCGTAATTCTTTGTATTTATTGTCTCATATTGTCCTAATTCAGTTTGTCCAAATTATTATTCCTCTAATTGTATTACTATTTTTATAACCATTTTATTACTTTTAAAATTTTAAAAACAAGTGATTGGCATTTTTCACAGCTAGCATGACCCAAATCCTGGTGTCTTGCTTTATGTAGAAGCTAAAGGGAGCACCTTTTAATACCATTTTTTCCCTCTGCTTTTCCCCACAGGCACGCTAGAAATAGCAACAGTGATTCTGAGGAGGGCGAGCAGCAGCACAGCAAACGCATTGTTTCCGACAGCGATTCCGATAACAGGAACAAGTCGGGCAGCGAGGCCGGCAGCCCCCGCAGGTCCAGCGCCCGCGCCTCTGAGGAGGAGTCTGACAGCGACCGGTCTCCGAGGAAGAGGCGGCGCTCGGAGTCGGAGCAGTCGGACAATGAGTCCGTGCAGTCGGGGAGGAGCCGCGGCTCCGGCGGCTCCGAGAACGAATCGCGGCCGGCTTCGCGCAGCGCCGAGTCCGACAGGGACTCCGAGAGGGGCTCTGACCACGAGGGGTCTGCCAGAGCTTCTGGCAACGAGTCCGAGCCAGAGGCATCCAATGATGAGGGCTCTGAAGGGGGCTCGGATGACAGCGATTAGAGATGAATTACAGACCCTATTTTTAAAAAGTTCATGTAAATACATCTCAGTTACAGGGGAGACAGAATTTTTATATTTCAAAACTGTGATTTAAAGAACCTTAATGTTTTAGTAAACTGTTGTGAGACCTTCTTGTGATTCTTTCTATTAGTTACTAATGGATGTTCCTTTAAGTTGGCTTATGGTGTATTTTTAAATTTAAACCACTGTAGGTGCACAGAATCTCTGTCCTGTAGTCAGCACACCAAGGATGGAATGCATGTAAAAACTATGGAACATAAAATCTCCTTAGGTGGTTCAGTGTGGCTGAAACTTTGTTCTGTGATTAAAGATGCATAGATGGATCTTAAAATCCTACCAGATGCAACAAAGAGCTATGGATATTTATCTTTTTCCTCACTCGGAGTAAAGGTCAGTAGGGAAGTTTTTCTTACTTTCTATTAAAGAATAAATGTGCCACAATGCAGCTCTTTTATGTTTTCAAGGATATGTTCTTTTGCTTCTGTTTTTATGTTAAATCATTTGAAAATGTGCAGATCTTAGAGAAATTTTATAAACTAGTGATGCAGATTTAGATGAAATATTTAAATTGGCTGGTAAAGACATTTGGGAGAACTCTGTATTACTTGAGAAAGGTAAAGCTGCAAGTGTCACAATAAAATGTTCTTGCTTATTTGCTTGGAGTGATTTCTTTTACTTCTTAGAAGGTATAAGCAGAATACCTGAAAAAGTTGAATTTGGCATCTCTTTGGAGGAAGTGGTCCTCCCTGTATTGTAAGTACATGGCTTTGGAACTAAGTCCTTTAACGTAATGTGTTCAGGAATAACAATGAAAAATTGCTGTGCTGTAGACTAAATTGGATTTCTCTCCGTGGTTCTGGAAAGGAAATGTTTTCCTCTTTTTCATTGGTCATTAATTCCTATGTCAAGCATTTGCTAAGAGAAGATTCTGTAGGTCTGGATAGTGTATTGCTACCAATTCTAATAGACTGTATGGCCTAAATATGTTGCCTTGTTTTTAGGAGCCTGGATTGTCACTACTGATAGTTCACTTGAAGCACTACATGAAAGTGATGTTTCCCATGCTGCTATTTCTGGTTTGTTGTGAGCATGAGCTGTTCTCATTGTGGATTGGTTTGTTCATGTGTTTGTGGGCTGTTGGTAACCATAGCAGACAGCAGAATGCAGAACACTCGAGAAGTCTCTCCTTGTGGCTCAGTTTGGTATCAAGTTTGTATCTGTGTTCTTACCTAAAACTTAGCATCAGAGTAGAAGAACAACCCTCATGTTTGCTGGGTCAGAGCAAAGCTGAATCATGACCCAGAACCACAGGGAAGCAGTGGATAGCTGAGCTGGGAATGCTTGGTGTCACATGGCTTCATTTATGAGGCTGTGGAAAGTGTGAGGAAATTGGTGCAGCTCAGGAAAGCTGATACGTGCAAAGTGAAACAAATGGAGCACAGACAGCAGTGGCAGGTGTGAGAGTAGCCACCTCTTAACAATAGGAAGGAAAAAGATGTACAGCACTTACTATGGGATCTTAGAAACTTTTCTCTGCTTCAAATACACCTCTGCTGTCATAGCTTTATCATATTACTAATTCTGTCTTGTGAAAAGTCTGCAGTTTTTGTTTGATGCTGTATGTACAGGAAATACATTTTGTGTTGGCTAAAGATAGCTGTAGATGATGAAGTGCTGTGTGGGTCATCAGACCTAACATCCAGCTGGAGAGAAATGCTTTCTGGAAGTGTAAAATAACAGGGATTTTCAGACATCTCTTGTGAGAGGTATTTTTTATCTCTTCACAGAAAGGAGTTGTATAAGGAGAGGTTATGACTTAATACAGCTTGAACTGTGTGATGTACAAGAGGCCAATCAACAGGGACAGAAAGGGGACAAGGGATGCTTTTGCTTCACTATTCCTCTGCTTTTATGTAGCAAAAGAGGAATCAAAAAGCCACCAAAAACCAGAAGTCATTTTCTTTTTTCTTCCATTTGAGAGGAAAGTTAATGGGAGGATTAAGATTATGTAAAAAGTCATGTGTTACTGTAACTGGTTAGAAAGCTGTGTTTTAGCTTAATTCGTATTTTCTAATGCTTGTTTTTTGAAAGTGCTGTGGTGGAATAACATTGCCGTAATTCTCTCTTGGCAGCATTCCTTGCCTTCTGAAGTAGGTGGTTGGCTTGCAGCTACTAAATTCCTTTATTTTTAGCAGTAATCTATTCCTGGATGAAACACAGCAAGTTAGAAGTGTAACACTGCCTTGCTAGAGAAGTGCTTTATTCCTAGTTTGTGTTTTGCATCCACAGTTTTGTGATGTGGATTGCATCCATTCAATCTATAGTTCCATAGAACCATAGGCTGCAGGAAGTGTTTCCTGCTGAGCTCTGTTGCTGCTCAGCATTTTGCTATCCTCATGTGTGAGCAGCACATAATCTCGAGAATACAAGAGGAAAGAGGCATGTAGAATTTGCTCTCATTCCTGAAAATTGTAGATTTGGCCTTTCACAGAAAATTTCAAGTGTAACTTGACAAAAAAAAAAAAAAAAGGTGGTGGGTTGGGTATTTTGTTTTTGGGGGCTTTTTGGAGGAGGGGCAGAAGAGGAGACTTGGTTGGGGTGTGTGTTTGTAAAATCTTGGGGTTCTTAATCCACTTACTCAATTTTTTCTTTCAGAAGCTTTTGCAGGTCAGTACTTGGTGGGAAGGAGTAGCTGTCACTGCTGAAGGACAAAGCATCTGAGTGTAAATCGATCATTCTCTTTGCAAATGTCCACTTCTGCTCATTTAACTCAGAAAACCACAGTACTCTATCCACACAGAAAAAAGGAATATATCTGGGAATGTGCTGCCAAGGAAGGGTTTGGACAAGGTAAGACCTATGGTAGGAGAACAGCTAAAATTTTATCAGTTCTTTATATAAGGAAATGCCACTTCCCGGGAGTAAGTTGCTTTCCACATTAAATATTTCACTGCTTACAGCAGTGTTTGTTGCAGCAAAGTTTTAAACTTACATTACTGTTGACATCTTCTTTTAAGACTTGCAGGCTTTCTGGAACAAGTTTGCTCCCTCCTTTTTTCTTCCTTACTTTGTTTTGCAGTTTTTTTAGACTCCCTTGTTAAATATTGGTAGTTACCTTACAGTCAATAAATCTGGAGCTCAGAAATTACCTGGAAAAATTCCTACAGCTGGAGCAGCTGTCAGCAGAGACAGATTCAGTATTAATGTGAGTACCAAAACAAATTGGCAATATGGATGTGAAAAAAGGTGTGTAACTGAATGATCATTATTCTCATAGCTACTCCTAATAATAATATTTTGTTATTTATCTAACACTAATTGCTCTGCAGAAGAGGATTTGAATTGGAGAGAGAATCTAAGGGAATACCAGACATGGGAATACCTAGGAGAGAAATTCAAAGTCAGTATACTGAAAATGAGTATTATTTCCATCCTGTCTGTGACTTTTGGTCCACATCTGCTCAAGCTTCATACTTTTGTACTAGAAATACTTAGAACTTCAGGATTTTTTGGTCTTGGCTGCATTATAGAAGGCTCAGTTCATGTGTAGTCATGCAGCTTCTAATGTCTTTTTACCTGTGGTTCATTACTATTGGAGAGATTAAGAATGCTCATCATAGCTGTGTTGATCTTTAAGTGCCTCTGGGTTGTTTTCTTCCTCTTTTTAATTCTTCCTTTGCCCTGAGGCAAAAACTTCTTCACTGCAGCTTCCAAAGCTTGGGGCTGGTGAAATATTTGGGACTGGCAAACTTGATTGAGTTTACCTCCATTTGAAATGATAAATACTAAAGAGTCCCTATTGCTGCTTCTAAATATGTGTCCTCCTTATTTTATACATTTCCCTGTTTGGAGATGCCCCCAACATTGTTGTGGTGTTGCCTGAACTCCAGCAGTGCTGTTTGGCTCAACAGCATACAAGAATTTCATATCTTCCCACCCAGCCTTTGCTGATTAAAATACAAATGCCCACTTTTAGCTGAGGAAAACATGGGGGTTTAGCACCTGAGAGTGAGTTTGTAGCAGTGACTTCTGGGGTGTTTTCTTTTGCCTTGGAAGGCTCCAAGCAATGCTCTGGCTCTTGGAATGTTTTTGAACCCTTCAGAGTTCTTAGCACTTGAATCTCCTCTCTTGCCTCTCTCATATGCAAATCCCACATGCTAATTGCAACAGCTAAAACATTCTTTGACACACTGAGGAATACCTAAACATTCCTGGACATTTTGAGGAGCACTGTGGGCCCACTCTGGTTCTTAGGGCCTCCTGTCAAAGGTGCAGTTGAGTTGGTGGCACAATCTTATCTTCAGTGACAGATAGGCCTCAGCCAGAATGTTCCAGACTGAGTCTGCTAATTCAAAAGTGACTTTCTGATTTAGGGCACACAGGTAGTAGTAGAGAGATCATCTTTGCTGGCTGCTCATTCTATAGGACAGAGGAGGTTGTAATTTAAGAAGAAGCTCATGTAATGCCATGTTCCCTCTGGTTCCACAACTCTATTAGAGAAAACTGGTTTTGAAGTCTTCTCACCCTTGCACCTGAAGGTTCTGGCTGTACAGACACTGCTGAACCACAGACTCCTTTAAGCAGAGCTAATACTGATAAATACTAATAAATACCTGTCTTGCTCTGAGCTGGTGACAATGCCTAAGAGAAGATGAAACATCTCTACTCTTTAAAGACAGATAACTGCTTTGTTCCAGCTTTCAAAAGAGTTTGAACTGCTCTAAACTGTCTGTATCTGTTATGCTGTGCTAAATTATTCCAGTGTGTGTTCCATTCTCATGGGAAGCTGTCTAACCAAAAGGTAACATTCTTTTTTCTTTTGGGAAGCTGTCCCAGACCAGCTGGAGAGGAAGAATTATTGTCAGCAGCTATTTACTAACACTAAAAAGGAAAGAGGAATTAGTTCTCATTTGGGTTTGCAGAATAAAGCAAATTCATGCACAAATTCGAGGTGGTGATTTTAGTCAAAGTGTTCATACTGACAATTCATGCAGCTGATGGTCATTGCATCAGGGGAACTGGCATGGACTGCAGGAGATTGAACCCATAACTCTTGGAGTTTTCCTCATTTCCTTCTGCAGTCTGGGCTGCTCAAGGTTTGTCCGGGCAGTAGCCAAGATATGGCTATGAGGTAATTAGGGGTTGCCATATAAACAGAATGGTATTACTGGAAGGGGCAAGGAAGGAAAGAAAATCAATGATGTGTCAGATCAGTGCTTAGATGGATATTATTTATAGTCTTGATCCTTAATTACTTGGGTCTCTGTATTTCTATTTTGGATCTTCTGTGTTGACGTTTTTGCTCTGCACTCACTTGTCTGTAATTAATGTCCCAAGAAACACTTGCCTTGCCATGAGTGTTTCAATTTCTGTTGCTTTTAAACAATGCAGGGAAAGGATGTTTTATTCAGTGCATGTGCAAGAACTATTGATCTATCCAACTGTAAAACCAGAGGGTGGAAGTTGTAACAGTAGAATCAAGTGAAGTATACATTAAAAATAGGAAAAATGTAACATAAAAGACACAAGGATCTAAAGGGATTTGTCCAGTCCAGACTGTGCTGTGATCCCAGAAGAACCCAAGATTCACCTCAGCTGGCAGCAGTGCAAGCTCTCCATAAGGGAGAGGTTGGTGGTATCTATGATATTTGCATAGAAATGATTCTCAGTGAAAAAGAATTGCAAGTTTTAAATTGTTCTCCGTCTTGGCCTAAATTGCCCCAAAACAGCAGCAGTTCCCTTCAGCTGTACTTTTGCAGAATGTCCTGTTGCTATATCCCAGCTGAACTGATGTTGTATTTCGTAGGCCTTTCATACATTTTTGTCTTTGATGTTGCTTTTGAGAAATGTGTAAGAAAATGTGGTGGGCAAGGGGGTGGGTGAAGCTGTGGGATCCAGACTGTACATCAAGACCCCATTTCATGTAGCACTGACATGAAGCTGCTTTGGGGCAGGGTAAGGATGATTCCTTACTGAGCTGTACTGAACTTTTGTCTGATCTGCAAGGTTTTTGGAGCATAAATTGTACCTAGATTTAAAAAATGACAAACATTGTTGCTTGATCAGAAATAGAACCACAGCCTCTTTCTCCTTCCTCATAAGATCAAGTCCAGTGAAGAAGATCTGTCTTTGGTTTTGAAGTATTTAATTTAAATAAAGAAAACTATAAACACATCATTTTGCTATTAGAAAGGTTGAAGTGCTGGCCAAGAGTGTGACTTGAAAACAAATCATGGCCAGAATTGTCTTACAGAATTAAACCTTTATTGCCTAAAAGCTGTCCATCCTTGTTGATCCCCACATTGAAGAGCTGGGGTTTGGCCAGGCATGACTTGATTCAAATCCTGTCCAAATTAGACTGCTATGAAGCTGCTTTGCTTTCACAGGGTACTTTTTGCAGGCAATTAATCAATATCTCCTGGAGAGCTTCAGCAGAGGCTGTGGTTGTAGTTGCTCAATCACTGAGGTTGCCAAATAATCACATGCATTTGTTTTGTTTGGGAAAACTTCATGTGATGATTTGTTTAAAAAAACAAACCCAAAACTACCACAAACCAATCACTGGGGGTGGCAGTGGGGGGTGAGTGTGGGATGCACAACCAAAAAGCCATGAAAAACCCTCTCAAAGTCCAGATATTAAATGGATTATCTGTAAAAACTTCACTAGACAAACCTGCAGGCTCACAGATGTCCCAGGCAGAGAATGAGAGCTGCTTTAGGTACAATCCAGTGATTGTCTCCCTAGACTTCTGGTCCTGGCCTAATATTTAGCATCCTTCCTCCTGCCTTCCGCTGGGGTTTAGTTTAATGCCCAGGTGTGATGATCTCTGCTGTGAACTCCCTGGTCAGCTTGCTCAACTATTCACTGCTTCAAATGCAGACATTGCTTCTATTAATAGTTAAGAGGATGCATTTCTGTGTTCTCTTTTTAAGAATTAGTAAATCTGACATGACTCAAGTGAGCCAGTGGTATAACTTTGGGGTACAGGAGAAAAGCTACAGCAGGGCCAGTTATTCCATATAATTTCTTTTCCCGAAGCAGAAATCCTTCTGATTTGCATCTCTCTGATGGAGATGGCCATTAGGATCAGCACATGGAATATACTTCCTTGTGGATGCTCTAAGGGTTCATGAGACCAGAAAACAAAGTCAACCTAAAAATCGACAGTGTGAGCAGAATTCAGCTGAGGCTGTGGGCAGAGAAGGGCAGGGGGAGCCATGTCCTGGCTGTGCTTCTTCCTTTCCCTGTCAACTGCAGTGCCTTGAGAGGCCACGGGTGCTGCTCCAGCCCCTGGTAACAAATGTGCTAAATCCACACCCAGTCTCGGGAATAATGTTCAGGAATTTGTTATTTGGTGATTTTTTAAATTTTCATTCTTTAACAAAAGCAGTTGGTAACATTAATCTCACAACTAAAATGGTGCTCTATAATTTCAGATTGACCTGTGAGGTTGAGAGATGTAGAAGGGAATGTTCTTGTCACTTCAGTTAAAGGAATTTACAGCCATGATTAGTGTCAAGTGGAAAAGGATTATTTTGAAAGCAAGCTGGGACTGCACAGAATAATGGAGAGTTATCTTGGAGAACACTCATGTTCTACATGAAAAGAATAAGCTAAAAATCCAGCTGAGAGAATCAGGGGAGGACAAATCTAAATTTAAAGCAAAGCAAGCTTCTTAAATAAAAGGTATTGATATATTAATCTAGAGAGTTTTTTCAGATTACAGGGCTTCTTTACCTCCTGTCTGCTTCGCAGGAGTTCATTTTGATTAATGCAGTTGTCCCTGAGCAGCAGAGCATCAAGTTCTGTATTTGGTATTGCCACCTTGTTTGATCCTGATTCTTGTTTTACCTGCTGCTTTCTCTAAGCCTCACCTGCAAGAACAATGAGAACTAACACTCCTCAGTGTTTTAGGAATTTTTGTTTTGTTTCATTGTCTTTGGTTGGGTTTTTTTGTTTGGCTGTTTGTTGTTGTAAGTGTTCAACCTTTGTGGCTGCAATGAAAACCTGGATGTCTGAAGGGAAGTGCCCCAGGGATACAAAACTGGATAAGCAATGAAAAACAACCCAGAATTTACTATGTGTCAAGATTCCTAATTCAAACATTCTGGACTTAGGTTTTGGTGGACTCATCTCACATCCTTGAATGGTTAGGGTGGGAAATGAGGAGGGAGATAGCACAGGGTGATGTGAGGAGAAGCACGTGTGCATTTATTTTCCTTTGTGCTGCTTCTAAATTCCCTAATTGTCTCCCCTGGGCTCAGAGAGAGCTGTCTCAGCAATTCAGAGCTGCAGCAGCTGAAGAGGCTGTAGGGAAATGGGGCTGACACCACCCTTCAACAGCACAAAGAAGAGAAGGGGAAGGAATGTGGGTTAGAGGTGCAGAAATCCAGTGTTTTAGAGAAACTCCTGAAGTCTCCAGAAGCAGAAAGATCAAGAAGGAAAAACAAAAAGACAAAATAATTCTGTAAATAATTATTACCAATTTGATAAAATGTGCATTTAAAAGGCAGTATCAGAAAAAAAAAAAAAAAAGGAATTTCAGAGACCTTGAGAGACATTATGGCCAAGATTTTCATTATGTTTATTGCTGGATTTGTTTTTTCCCATGGAGCTGTACATATTTCCTGCCCCTGATCCTACAGGTTATATATCTAAATTTGCAATTCTAATTAAATGGGTTGCTGTAAGACTGTGTAGAGAAAATTACTATGTTGATTTCCAAATTGCATCAATCTCATGCTGTCGTCAGAAAAGATGGAAAAAAATAAAAGAAAGTTAGGGCTGGATCAATCACATTCTTAAATTTTCCTCTAGCAACAATGGCACGTTTTATTACAGTGTTATAGGGCCAGGTGATTTAAGTGAATTTTATTTATCTTCAGACATCTCAAAATTAGCAGTCTAGACACCTTGTAGAGAGACACCCATGGCCTGGCATCCCCAGGGGGCAAATCATCCCATCCCAAGGTATTTGTGTAAGGTAGGAGGAATGAGTCACTCTGAGGAGCCTGTTCCTGTCTGCTGCCCCAGGAGTGAGTGGATGTCTAGACACCCAGCATTTGGATAGTTAAGGAAGAGGAATCCCACCCAGCACCCCAGGAGCTCAGATGTTTCCTTTGTTATTCACTTGAATTAGTTTCCAATTTAGATGTAATCTTCCCCTCTCTTTCCTCCCTAGACCAATCCAGTAGGATCAAGTTTACATGAACCTTTATCACACTGAGGAACTGAAAGGGAGATTTCCCAGAGCAGGCATAAATACAGCTGGCATCCATCTATCAGCTCCCTGCTTAATTGTGCTTTTAAGGAGTTTTTATTGTTACATTCAGGGGTTTTTCTCCCTAAATTGTGCTTTATGTCTGCCATTTCAGCAAATGCCAACAGCAAGCTTTATTCAGATTGTCAGGCAAAATAAGGATTACTTCTTGTGGAGCTGTGAAAGTGCCTGGCAAACAGCATCTGGGAATTGGGAGCTCCTGGAGGTGCTGGGGTGAGTACACAGAGACAGCACAGTGTTCGTGGTGTTGCAGTGCAGGGAAACTCTTCCTCTGTGGTGCATGTGCTGGGATTCAGAGCTCTCAGCCTGAGCCAGGTTCTGTAGGAAGCCCATTCCCATCTTTCCAGGCTCTAGTGTCTAATTTAGCTGTTGGTTCTGTGTCTTACTGTACAGGTAACAGGTGTAGTACCAGGATTCAACTCAGTCTGTAGTGTCTTTTTATGTTCCTTGTTGAAGGATGAAAAACCAAAGCTCATGTGATGTCAGAAGTAACAGGATTACCTGGATTTATATTGTTCAATCCAAGGAGCAGCCTGTTCCTAAAGCAAGAGGGGAAGGAAGAGTTTGAATCAATGACATTTCCCCTCACAAACCAGTTAAAGTGTGTAGAGTCTTTGAGGAGATTATGTAAAATATGAAATGATTCCTGAATTGAGTTGCACTTCATTCCTTCATGAAGATTATTATGGAATTTGCACTGGCAAGAATTCCACGAGGATATAATAGCACATTCTGTATTTATAACTGATGTGTTTTATCAGAGCCATTCCAGCCCTGGACTGCCACAGTCAGCTTTCACCTGTGGCAGGTATGTGCTGGGGTTTTACTGCATTATGGTCCCTACCTGCTGGTAAATCTACTGAGATATTTATCTAATTGAATTTATGAAGGGCCTTTCATCACAGCTAAATACTTCATGGTCTTGCCAATTAAATTACATCAATCCCATAGAAGGGAAACTGTGGGAAATTGGAGGTCACCATGGAAACCTTCATTGGAGCAGGAAATGAAACTGCTGTGTTGATGAAGTGAGTAATCAGTTATGTACAGCCTAAAAGCAGTGCAGTGCACCTACCCTGCCTTTCATGGCTGTGTCGTGCTGGGCCTCTTCCCCACAGCCTGGCTGGGGCTCTCTTGACTTTAAAAGTGTTCTTTGTATGGAACTGAGTGAGCCCTGCCTTTCTGAGCTCGGCTTACGGGGCTGTTTGAGGTTAACATGGCAGCTGAGGCCCAGGCCAGTGCCTGTTTTGTTGTCAATATTGGGAAGAGGGATTAGGACTAATGCTTCTACTGTTACTCAGAAATATTAGCAACCTAAGCTTTAAATAATCAAGTAACTGAATGGCATTTCTCCAAGGGGAATAAAAGGAATAAAGATAAATGGGGATATACATAATATGTGTGTGTGTATATCTGTACAAATAGAAAAACCCAAGGCTTTAATCCTTGCCCTGCTTTATGGCTCTGGGAAGGAACTGGAAAGGAGCACAAAGCTGGCCTGCTGCATGTGCCTGGAGCTTTGTTTGTTACTCTGCTGTGGAGGCAGCTGTCTCTGAAATCTGAAAGGACATGCAATCATTTCTTAAAGGGTTAAACAAAATCCCTGAAGAAAGGCAGATCAAGCCTTCACCTGTCTTTCAGTTTTAACTCTGTGTACTTCCACGTCTCAAATTTCACTTTGTCCTACCAAAAAGAGAAGCATCCATTTTGTAACAGAGCAAACTCTATAAACTCCTCCACACTATCAAACCAGTTAAAGATCCCTTTTCCTTTCACAAAGTTGAATGGTTTTACACAGCTTCTTAGATAATAAAATTCTGGGAATACTTCACACATCAGATTCTTCAAGCACTTCTACTGCTAACATAAACAAAAACTAAATGCAAGATTGACGTTGTTCTAAACTGCAAAATATTTGAAGATAAAAATCCCCTCAGCTGGCCGCTTTCCTCACTCCAGCCATGTATCCATGCCAAGTGTAACTGTTGCCATGGCTGCTTCGTCAACTCATTAAAAATAACAGTTCACTCCTCTCCAACTCCCCTCCCGTAAAGGAAAGGGATGTGGGCTCCCTAAATCAAACCCAGACAAGCCTGTGTGCCTTTACAGCACCATTTAAAAGGCACATTATTCAAGGAATTCCTGCCTGAAGAATCTTGGTCCCTGACCGTCAGAGGGAAAGGCCTGAACCTGTTTGGGAGAATTCTTGGTCTTTTAGAAGTGAAGCTTATTCTGAAATGCCAGGATAGGGGTGGATCCAGGGAGATACTGTAACCAGCTTGTATCTTGCTGGATAACAAATACAGCTATTTCTGAAGTACTGACAAGATTTTTGGGGTATATTTTGTGTTGTATGTAGAACCACCCCGGCATTAAAAAAAAACCTCAAAGCCATGTTGATAGAGACTCCTTTAAATTACTGTTACATCTGATGCCTGCAACTGTAGCTGTGCAGCTTTTCCCTTTGCTGTCACAGAGCACAGCTCCCAGCTCAGCTGCTGTTTCTGTTTCGCTTTTCCAGATGCGATGTGTGGAGATAAAATCATCCCAAGCTAGAGCTGTGCCTACAGGACCTTGCCCCCTGAACTGAGCCCGTCCCTGCCTGCTGAACACGAGGACTTGCTGTGTGCTCTGGCTCTCTGGCCAACAGCATTGGAGATAAAAGTGGAGCAGTGATCAATTTACAGGAGATTTATGTGAGGTGAGGGAAAAAGCCACTACCTTGTGGTGTGACACTTTGACCCATTCTGCCACTAGACTCACTCTCTTGTCCCTTTTCATATTCATTCAAATCATTTGATGTAGGAGATGCACCATGGCTATTTATCAGCTCCCAAGTATGGACCTCATCCCAAATTTAGGGGAATCCTTGTGACATCAGTGGTGCCACATAGCCAAGCCCTTGCACACCCCCCACACCAGGACAAGGCTGGAGCTGAGCAGCATTTGAAGCAAACACTGTGGCAACCACAGTTGATAAATGGGGGTTTCTCAGGTACCTGTGAGCACAAGCCCACCACCCTTCACGCTGCTGTACCAGCTCCCTGGGAATTCACTTTTGAGAATAAGCATGAATTAGCAAGAGAATCTTTTTTAATCAGTCTCTGCAGCTGCTTGCCTGGGTTGCAACATAAGCCATGATAATTCATGGTTCAGATGTGTTCTAAATTTGTACAGTTCAGGAGTGCACTGAAATGATCAAATTGTTTGGATTTACACACTGCTCTGGGGAAAAAGGGAAAAAGCACTCCAAGTCCAAACAGCATTCAGAGGAAAGCTTCCATCTGCTCAAAAAGCAGGTCAGATAAGCCACTCTAAAAATTTTGTTCTGGACCCAGCCTCTACCTTTTCCCATACACCATAAGGCTTCTTCCTGCACTGTTCCCCAAGAAACAGAATTGCATGGGAGTCATGAAGGTGTTTTGACTTTTAGGACCTGATCAGGCGACTTGGAACAGCCCTCCCAGGGGGAGAGGCTGAAGCTGGGGTTGTTGAGCTTGTGTAAGGTTCTGCTACAAGAGAGCTGGAGAGAGACTTCTGACAAGGGCAGGTATTGACAGGACAAGGGGGAATGGCTTCTAAAAGGGTTTAGGTGAGGTAAAAGGAAGAAATTCTGTACTATGAAGGTGGTGGACACTGAACAGGCTCCCAGACAACCTGTGGCTTCCCCATCCCTATAACTGTTCAAGGCCAGACTCAATGAAACTTTGAGCAAGCTGGTCTCTTTGGGAGGTGTCTCTGCACATCACAGAGGAGCTAGAATAGATGATTTTCCAGGATTCAATTCCAGGATTCAGAACACATTCCTGGAATTTTCAGATTTCATACACCTAAGCACCACTGCAGCTTGGACAGATGGCAGCATACTGCTATGACCAGTGACAAGGCAGCAGCTGTCCAACCACAGTGTGACACTCTCTAGGAGCAGGTGAGAATTCACCATGACAGGTCCTTCTCAAAATCCATCCCACCCCTGACAGGGTGAGCGTTCCTGAATAGCAACTGCAACCTAATTCAGAATTTCAGAGTATCAACTGAGTTGCTATAAGTGGTAGGAAATATGTGTAAAATGCAGTTTCTCCCAATGCTCCTAGCAGTATAATTATACCCAACCCTTAACAAAAATAATATTAATAGAAGCCATTATAATTAGTTACAGTGGTTTAATTTTGACTGTGACTTTACCATGTAGAATTAAGCACTCTGTTTACATTTTAAGTACAATGCCACTCATAGTTAACAGGAACACAGAAGTGAGACCAACCAACAGCCATCCCTGTTCCAGATTAGCCACAAGTTTTGCATTTGAGCACTTAAAAACTTCAGCAGCAGTAAAGATTGTGAAGATGCTACCACCTCTCCTCATCTATAGAGAGACCATTTTGATGTGCACACTGCAGTAAGCACCATTTTTACACCAGTTTGAAGAACCCAGAGCTGTTCAAACTGCCTGAGGATTCTCCAAGTTATGTGATGGTAATTCCACCTTTTTGTGGCATTTTCTACTGTTTATGTTCTATTCTGCATTTTTAGTTGTTCTTTCTATAGTTTTCTCTACCAGAGTTCCTAACTCAGTGGTCAGTTAGAAACAAGCCAAGCAGCAAAGCCTCCATGCACAGGTACATAAGGCTGTAGTAAGGACATGTCAGACTGGGCAAGAATACAAGGCTTAGTTACTGTGGCAAGGAGCCCAGAGCTGCCAGCTCAGCCTTCTCCAAAATGTGGCAGAAAAGCTTAGCTGCAGATTCTGGATCTATTCCCAAGTTTTTACTTGCACATCCTTCTACCTTCTCCTCTCACCTCTGATATAACCTGAGCTGGAAACCACTCTTTCCTGCCTTGCAGTTCCTCTCCCATCTTTCCTCTGCAGGGCACAGGAGCAAAGTGCATCACATGCTTCACATAGAGATAACCATGTACACAGAAGTATTATAGCACCATACACCACTAAACCAACCAGCAGTAACAGCAGAGTTCAAGGAGAAACCGACAAACTTGGAAAAACACAACACTCTTAGTGAAACAATGGTAAATTTCACTTCACAGCACCTTGTTACACTTTAAAAAGCAATTCCAGAACAGAATTTAAAAATAGTTAGGATTAAATGAACCCTGTAACTGTACTTGCATTTATCCATCCTGTTAAATGGATACTGAACTGCAGAACCTTAGTGCCTATAGCACACATGCACCTGCTGAGCCTGCAGCCCTGTAGCTCTAGCAATGACTGTGTCACTCCATAGATAGGAAAGACACGAGTTTCAGAGGAACAACTTATCACTAAGTGTTCTGGGAAGCCCCAGGATGTGAGTGCTCACCACTGCCACCCAGGAGTTGCAGCTCCATCCAGCTCTCAACCTCGAGCCACTGAACTGCATTTGAAGCATTCCTGTCTCTGAACCGGACCCCACCCACACCAGTATCCCCTGCTCTCCCTCCAACTGCTGAATACACCCAATTTCTGAAATGCAGGGGTGGTGCCATGAATTTTGCCAGCCGTTCAAGCTCAATGCCCTTTATGTCATTTGGCTTGTAGAGCAAAGTCCCTGAAGTTCCTGGGCTCCACACTGCATAGGAGCTCCCAGGGCAGTAGCAGAACTCCCTGATAGACCATGGCTCAGGAACACTCAGGAGGGCAGAGCTGTGACTGGAGCTAGGGAGCCCTTCAAAGCAAACCATGACTTTGCCAGCTGCAGTGTTATAAGGGGCTCCACTGCCAACTCCAACTCTCCCTTCCTCAAAGCAAGCCTAGTTATCAGCTCCAGTCCTTCTCTTGGGCTCCACTTGACTTCCTGTGCTGTGTAACAGTTTACAGGCTACAGCACTCACACCACTGGCAAAAACGCTCCAGTCCAGGAGCCACTACCCTTTTGCCACTACAAATATATCACCTTTTAAGAATATAAGTCTTGAGTATCAATGAGGACAAAAAAAAACTCACTGGGGACAGGTTCTAGGAAGTAAGGTGTTTTGAGTATTTAATAGATGACATTTCAAGCCTGTACAATGCAACATCATTTAACTCTTTTATAGGCATTTTTTTTGCCAATTTGATTTGAGAAACAGGCAGCTAATAGACAGTGCCACTTGATTCAGAAACATGCATGTGGCCTGGGGGGAAGCTCAAAGCATTAACCAAGTCAAAAGCACATACTCACTGATAAAGCATACATTGGACCACAAGGCAAACCCCTACCATCTATCTCTTCAGCAGAATTCCATCATTTCTCCACCTGTCACAACACATCTGTAGTGTATTCCTTGTCTGTGACCTTATTTAGAATTCATCTGCATATCCAGACAAGGAGTCTAAAAATAATTTCAGGATGGTTGCAACCTAAGGCAACTCCCACTGATGTTTCGTTTCTTAAATGAACAAGTCATCAGCCAAACCTTTGCTACTGGGAGACATTCAGAAACAAGTCAAGTATCACAATGTTTATTGATAGATACAAGTATATAAAATCAGGGCATGAACATGTCTTGATAAATTAATAGACTTAATTTCAGTACTGTAAGAGGGACCAATTCAAATTTCTTACCATGTCATGTTTCACACCCACAAAAACCTCTTCCAAAGGGCATTAAACCATCTCTTCAGCCGATCAGTTTTTGTGCAAGTAAACTGTTCCTTTTATAAAAGACTTGTGCACTTGCCCAGGCTCAAGGATATTAAAACCTAGCACATAAAGCCCATTACTAGAGGTAGAAATACAGGCAAATATACTATTACGGCAACAACCATCGATTACAGTTAAGGATTCTCTGTAACAACCAAATGGATAATCAAATATTGCAACAACTCAAGTATTACACTGAGCAAAGTGCATTTCTACAGTATTCAGTGTTGCTATTCAGTTTCTAACTTAAAAACAGCCTATGATAACTGGCAGCAAAGAAGACCCTTGCAACAGACTGCTTCTGCTCGAGAACTTATGATGTAATTATTGCATGCTGCTAATACACTGTTATCTAAACATTGAAGATACTCTAAAATATTTTTATTGTAGACTATTAAGACATACTACAAAAACCTTTTGCAGAGAATATCCTACTGACATACTTCTGCTTTAAATATTGTGAAACATTACAGCGGAATGAATTTTCGCAGTGGTTAGGTCAAATGCAGTTACATCATAGCAACAGTATGTTTGCACAATTTAAGGCTTTGGCTGGTTCTTTAGTCAGCTTCTTCTTCAGATTCTTCTTCTTCAGCAGTTTCCAGCCAGGTTAACCACTGGTTTACCTGCAGTTACACAAAACTGGTTTAAGGGAGCAGGAATTGTTTCCCCATTAGGTTTTTCCACAAAACACTCATCTTCCCCTTCCCCAATCTCATTTTAAAAGAACTTTCATCCATATTAGCACTACACATAGGCCTCCAGTCAATAGGAGAGATTTAGGTAATCTTGCTCCTAGTGGAATATTCCAGGAAGATTCTAGATATTTACAAGTCTTACACGCTTCAGCAGTCTTCTCAAACACTCCAGTGCAGCAGAAATAACAAAAAAACCCAAGTCTCTTTTCTAATGTTAAGAGATTTACCTGGAATAAAGCTTTGCCTTTCCCTGGAAACTCTTGAGTAATGTCTTCTTTCCATGCCAAGAAGGCTTCTTCTTCAATGATCTCCATGTCATAGAAATGAACAAAGAAGCGCAGTAACATGCCTATAAAAGTCAATTTAAACTTGGTTAGCTTTATAACCTTCTCAACCACTTGCTGAATTTTAAGAAATGTAGGGACAAGCCAATTCAAATGAGACCTCAATATACTTACCTTTTGGAAAATTGTTGTTGTAGCAGTGCACCTGGAGTGCATATAAAGCACTCACTTGCAGATCAACATGGTCGTGGAGGAACTTCTGCATCACTGGCTTGAAGGAAAGAAGCAGCTGCTTTTCCTGCTCAAGCTGCTCTTTGGATGGAGCAGATGAAGAATCCGATTCGTCACTGGGTGGGTTTACTTCACTAGAAATATACTGCAAGAAACTGGACAGAAGAAAAGCCAAACTAAGTTCTATAAACTAAGATCAAAGCATTTGACATATATAAAGTTCAGATTTCACTGCAACTATCCTGCTTCCACCTGCAGTCAGGAGCAAGCATAGGGACTTGTACTATGGTTGAGAGTGCACCAGAAAAATCCTTGTTCTGCTTTTGTTACAGCTCTACATTTTAGAAAAGCACATGGATCTAGACTTCCTGCCCAAGAAACCACTTCACATACTGATGCAAGCCTGGAGACTTGCCTTTCTTCTCAAATACAATGGGATTTTACTAGAGAAGGTTCACTCAGAATATTGTCTCCCCACGTACTGCATCTCAGACTTCTGCAGAGCTACATTTGAGCCTTTACAGAATTAGTGCCTTACTGGTAGCTTAACCGAACAAATACCTAAAAATATGTCAGAACAGCATCCCACCTGGTCATCAATATATTCACAAATCCCTTATCTACATGAAGCTTGGGTGAAATGTTATCTTTAATCCACTTATAGATGGCTTGAGGGGATGGATCCGATTTTATTTGCTTTAGCAGTTCCTTCTCCAGTTTCAGAAGGGGGAACAAGAAGCTAAGCCCCTTCCCTTCCAAGATCTCCAGCATGCGGTCCTTGTTCTGGTCAATTTCTGACAAGGAAACAAAGACACGTGTTAAGCACTTCTCCAGAGCTCTAAGTGATGGTCCATGCTCCAGCCACCCCTTAAGAAACATCATTCCTAACAATAATGACAGCTAATTCCACCAAGAGAGCCCTGCAGGTTATTTTACTCTGTCATAAACTAGAACAACATCTCACTTACTCTAGGATCAGGTAACAGAAGAGCTCTGTGGCAAATCTTACCTGGTAACATTTTCTGCATATTCACTTTGCTTTGTTGGAACAGTTCTGTTAGCCATTCACGGTCTTGTAACTTAGCTAACTGCTGAAGACAGAGCAGGAAGAGAGGGAAATGGGTGCCACTTTCCAGTGGTTGAGCCAGTTCGGAAATGCTCACCAGGTCTGAAATAATGGCACGGGCTGCAAACTGTGCTAAGTAGGATTTCACCAATGGGATGTCCACCTCCAGTTTGGGGCACTGGTCCAATACATTCAGGAATGCCTAAGAAACAATAAACACACAAGATGAAATTCCTAAGTAATTCTGTTCCTGTGCAACATAATACTCATCATAAGTATGTTTTCTGTAATCACTTGCAAAGAGGATCCCAGGTTCCAACCGCCTAATTACTGCATGTCTTCCTTTTATTGCTTCTTGTGCCCCTCACAGGTTCACATACTATTTTTACCTCCTCAGATTAGCAGGAGTTAAAAAAAATATTTGCACACTGTCTTTACAGCAGCTCAACACCATGAAGAGCCAAGAAACAAGAACTGCAATATTATCAGACCACAATACCTGCATGAAGTTGTCACTGGTGGCTATTCCCTCCTGCTTGAGCAAGCTGATCAAAGTACTTGCTTTCTCTTTGTCCTCATCTGATCTATCTAGGGACTGAAGGATTACTTTGCTCAGCATCTCAGGAATGAAGTGTTTAGGAGCTCTCATTTCTCTCACAGTATTGACAGCATCATTAGCATTTCCATTGTTCAGATACTCAGTCACAACAGCCTCCTGGAGAGGAAAGAAGCACAGTTAAACATTCTTTTTGAAGATCACATCCAAAGCTCTAAGATTCACTATTGCACACTAACTTACAGTTTGCTTAAGTAGCTCTTCCTTGGAAGGAGGTGGTTTCTTGGTGGTCTTTGCAGGCTTCTCTTGTATAAGTGGTGGATTTGTTTTAAGACCAAGTTGAGGCGGCTGAAAAAGAGACCAGAATTTGTTTCTCTGTAGCACATCTACCTTTGCTTATATAAAGTTTTACAATACAAAACATAAAAAGCAGATGGAACTCAAATTAGCTTGGTGTCATACATTCTTTTCCCAAGTCCTGCTCTGTGCAATCAAAGACTTCTCTCTCCCCACATATGAAATTAAGCTTTCCAAGCACAAACAGGAAAGTATAGCCAAAAACATGCAGGAATTTTTTGTATTTACCTGTCCCAAAGGCGGTGTCTGAGTGCGTGGTGGTTGAGCACTGGGAGGAATCATAGTTATCTGGGGCTGAAGCTTTGGCACTTGGTTTTTATTCATCAGGAAAGACTGAGCAGGTCTCAGGCTAATCTGTAAACAGTAAGTAAGTCAAAGAAAAACTCAAACTGTTTCTAGTAATCCGACCAACAATACACAGCCATGGACTCACTCCAACTGATCTCACTGAAGCATGATTTAATTTCTACAATATTAATACTCAAATACAGATAAAGCCACATGTGTTCTGAAATGCTCCCAAAAGCAAATTACTGGCATTTAGTTCAACTACTATAAAAATCTGGAAATGCTCCTTTTAGATGCAGTATGTTAGAGACCCAAGAAGATAATCAGCATGCTTGCCGATGTATTTTACAGCCAAAATGAAACTCTACCAAATTGCTCAGAAATCGGGATACAAGCCTGGTTAACACTCAAAATCACAATGCAGTTGATTCTGCATTTGAAATTTTGCCTATTAGCCAGTTCTAAACAAAAGAAAATGAAAAAAAAATTAACCTGGTCCAGCACTTCAGGGTTTCTAAAGTTCAGGATTTTCTGAAGTTTTAATTAAATGTTTTATCAATAGGATGCATGGGAACTGATGTCAGAGTAGTGTTCTTAGAAGTGTGTGGGAAGGAAAGGACACCCCAAAAAATTGCCCTCATATCTCAGTCTTGCTCATAGGACGCTGGATACCCTAAGGAAAGTGAGGGGGGTAAAAGGTGAAAGAGGAAGGGACAAAGAAGGAGGAGAATGAAGAGGAGGAGAAAGAGTTCCAGCATTAGTCCTCATAATAACGCGTCTTGCTATAATCATTGGGCAATATTTAGAATAGGCTGTAAATAATGTAGGCATGTCATGTACCTCATCTGCATTAAGCTGTCCTTTCTTAGAAAACCGAGGTGGCATATCCTTCGACTGTCCTTGTTGCTGGGATAAGAGTCCCTGATTCTGGGTATGGTAGAGTTGGCTTTGCCCCTATTTCAGAAAGGGAGATATAGAGAAAGAAGTGCAGATGATGGAGTGGCGTACATCATTTGGTAAGTAGTACCAGAGGGACCAGAGGAACAAAGATTCTATTTGCCAGGAAGGGAGAAAGAAGGAGCAGGGGTGGTGGGAGAAGAGCATCTATCCCTAAAAACAGGGCCATCTTTTAAATAAAGCACACCGTTCTGACCCACCAAAGCCACATGCACCTTTTCTTGCAGTTAAAAAAAAAAGTGTACTTCTTGCATCTTTTTTGTACTATATAAAAAGTGGTTTAGAATTTTTGTATCAGCTGAGCATCAGTTATCAGAATCAAATCTGAATAGGTCTTTTAACATAAGCAGATTTTAATCCATAACATACGCATCTCAGGAAGTGCTTCTAAACAAGCTGAAGTCACCATGCAAACAGCTTCCTTACCTGACTTTTCAGAAAAGATTTGCCTAGGTCTCCAAACTGGGATTGAGCAGAAGGCATGAGGTGACCCCCATGGCCATTGAAGAGTTGGTTTGAACGATGGCGTCCCATGGTGGGTGAGAATCTATCCTGAATAACCCCTGGACCAGTACCAATTCCGCTACCTGGATCAGCAAGGAGACAAATGACAGTTTTAATTCTTGTTCAGCACAGCAGAGCCACAGCCACCCCATCACTCTGTGGTGTCAGGGTACCTGGCATTTGTCCAAACATATCAGCAAGCCCTCCGAGTGGGTCCCTGTCAAGTTTCATCCTGGGTGGCATGAAGGGTCCCTCCAGAAAGAAGTCGCTTCGCATCCCTTGAGACATAGGAGCAGGAATAAAAACTCCCAGATCCTTTAAAACAGGAATTACAATTTTGGTCAGTTTCAAGTAGCAGCCCCAAGAAAGCAAAGCTTTTAGCCCCCAACTACAGAAGTCCATCTGGTTTTAACCCTTAAGCCAACTGCGACACTGTGTGAACTACTCCCAAGTGCAGAGCACCAAGGCAGGCTCTGGACCTTACACACACCACTCACTTTTACTGCATCTTGACGGATTTGATTGATAGTCTTTGGTCCATTGTCAAGAAAAGCTTTGCGAGGAACCCAGTTGTGTTCTCTCAACTCCACAGTATCCTTGGAACAGAACAGGCTATTAGGAAAGGATTCAAGACCATTTTGCAAGAAAAAAAAAAAGCAGCAGGGAGCCATTTAATCATCATACCTGCAGCAGGAAACGAATCCTTGCTGGCAATTCCTTACTTGACATCAAGGAGCGCATACGGGCAAAGTACTGATCCATTAAGGACTGGGGGAACAAAAGTTACAAGTTAGAATTATTCTATCAGTGCCTTGAGTGTTTTCACTCACGACATTCAAGGCAGAATAATGCAACAAGCTGCCCTTTCCTGCAATCTCTAGTTCCTTGATGACATAGTCTAAAGAACTAATGCATCAAGACATTTGAATCAGAAATAAGCAACACAGCCAGAATTCTGTTCAGTTTCAAGCTTACATTCCAAACACTCATGTCTCCAATCATCTAGCTGTGCTAAGAATAGTTCCTCAGCACATCTTCTCAAACAGTGTTTAGAAAAACAACACTCTCACTTAGATTGATTTCATGATGACCCTAACTACATCCCAGTGAAATGTTTAAAACTGTTTTTCTATCAAGAGAATTAGTCTGGAAGCCATAGTGGGCACTCTTTTCTCTAAAATAAAAAAAAAAATCAAACCTCTGTTTTGTACCTATGAATACTGAATACAGAAGGTTCAGGCAATCAAGTTTTAGCCACATAATTTAATTAGGTTAATGACTGCACTACATAGGCACATACCTTGGCTTTCGCATGATCTAATCTAGGTCCCACTGTCCTCATTATCTGACAGAGGCACTCCAAATCCTCCCCCATATCTTTGAGTTGAACTCTCTTCTTCTTTTCCAAAAGCTGAAAAATTAAAGGGGAAATTTAGGATTTAAAAATTTTATAAATGACAATTTATAATAAGCAACAAACTTTGTACACTGACATTTAAAAAAACAATGTTTTGTTCTGAAGGCAAATGGACTTAAAATTAAGATCTGCCAATTCTTAAGTGTGTGTAGTTTCAAGCACCTACAGCACGCTTCTGTGTTCATTTTCCTTTTGAGACAATTCCTTTTGAGACAATTCAATGGCATTGAACAAAGCTGATTTTACTTCTTAATCACACCAAAAGATAACAGTAGGGGATGAGCAATCGTCAGGAAACATTTTTGTGCCATTTTATGCTCCTGCTCCGAGATTCTCAAAGCAGCATCAATATTTGCATATTTTTTTCTTTTTAAGTTCTGTTTTCCTCCTAGCTTCCTCCCAATCTGAATACTCACTGTTTTGATGCACTTATGAAGGATAGATTCATGAATAAGATCAAGCTTGCCAAGTTCTCCAATGAATTTGATGTTCCCCAGCATCTTGATCTTGGCAATGGCTCTCTGTTCCTCCTCCTCAGGGAGGAGGGGACCATCATGCTTATCATAGACTGGAAAACAAAGAAGCCCGTTTTACACGGCTGTGGGAAAAGATGACAAATAGATTCTGTATTAAAGCGGTTTTAAAACTTACTATCAACATTTCTGGTTCGGTTTTCAAATTCATCTTGAAGTTTAGATATTAGGAGGCGTCTGAATGTCTACAAAGAGAGAACAAAGAAAACAATTAAGCTAATCAGGGCAGCTACCAATGCACCCAAAATTTACCATTGCAGATTAAGAGATGCACTCACTGTGCTTTGCTTCTGTCCTGGATGACTCTCTGCTGATGGGCCATCAAAGTTGGGTGCATCTTCTGCCAGTCGCAGACATAGTTGAGCGTACAGCGAGCTATACTTGGGCTCTTCAAGGGCTTTGTCTACGATCTACAGAGAGCCAGGTTGAGTAAGGCAGCAAGCAGCAGGAGGGTGCAAATGTTATTAGGAGACTGAGTTACAAGACACAGAATGGATTATTACCACCCTCATCTAGAACATCCTGTTTCCTGCTTAATCAAGCACAGAAGCATTGTAGTCCAACACCAGTCTCCATGCTGAAGCAAAGGACAAAAGCCACTGCTTGCTACTGAAGAGGCTCTGTAATCCTTGGCCACAAAACTCAAGTTTATTATGCCAACACCGACATTAATATCACCAATCTGATCTTGTTTAAAGAAAGTGATGTAATAGTTGCATCAGTGTCCCCAGAGATCACCAGTGGTTGCCTTCCCAAAACCAAGTGGCTTGCTCCTCAGGAAAGAGGAAGAAGGGGAGGCCAATCAAGTAAGATGGCTAACTCACACCTCAGTTTATTTTAAAAAATAATCACAGAAGCCCCATCACGTTTAGTCATTGGGGAGACTTCTAAATGAGAAACTCAAACCATTAAACCTACTTCCTCCCCAGTAGATCCTTTTTTATACAGAAAGCAGGGGTGGGACATGGTGTTTGATAATCCAAGTACACAAAAGCATTATTCATGCTACTACTGTATCCCATCAAACCAACCAACCCCCGGCTTTTCAGCATGCAAGAAAACTGTAGTTAGAAGAAATGCAACCAGCTTACCAGCAGTATGACCCCTTTTAGGATGAGCTTAGATTCTACACCCACATTGAGGAGCTCAAGGCATAGCTTGTCGAACTTTTCAGGAGTAAGCTTATTTAGTATGCTAAAGAGGAAAAAAAAAAAAAACCAACAAACCCAAATCAGAATATACAGATACTCTAAGCATGCTACGAGTCACTTTAGACTCAGCTTATTTTTTTTGAAAAGTGCAATTTTCCATTCAACTCTATTTTTTGAGATCTTCAGATTCAGTGAAGTACCATTGAAAATACTAATCTGCTTACAATAATTACTTTAAGTGTTTTCTGCTGCTAGATTACCAGGCTGGTTCCTTGCTAAAGGACACACCTCCCCCAAACTCAAGGCCTGCATCTTCTTTTCCTCCAGCCTATTTCTTAGGTACACACTGCTAATGAAAACAGTAAGGAAAGAAGTCATTTTGTGAGGAACTTACCCTCTTACTTTCCTGAAGATTGCATCATGTCGTTCTTTGTCGTTTGCGGAGTCGTCATCTCGTCTAGTGCTTCGTGAAGGAATCCATTTCTGAGCGTTTTGCCCTGGGGTTTTCCCCAGGAACTCGCTGCGAAATTTTGAAGAATACGGTTGTTAAAACAGAAACAAGTGATTTAAAGAACTGCCCTTTAAACCCTTCAGTGATGCCTTACTCAAAGCAATTCCATTACTTGCTTTGTTAAGAGCACACAGTTACCCCTACCAACACTGCAACATCTGCTGCATAGGAAAATACTCAACAACGATGCCTGGCACCCAAAAATACTCTCCACACTTTTTAAGTTAAATACGTAACAACCCCATGCCCATGCACTGCCTATCAACCATGAGGTACACTTTAAAGGGCACAGACTGGAAAACACTTAAAGCTCTTTAACTCAGTAGGTATTTCTGATACAACTTTAAAGCTAGCCCATTCTCAGTTCTGTATTCATTATCAAGCATGCTCTGACTTTGAAGTCATGCAAGTCAAAGAGCAAGATGACATACCTGTTGCTGGCAGTCTTGGGATAGTGCTGAGGTGCACCCCTACCACCTCCTCCGCCTGAAGAAGCACTGTTAAAAACAACCATAGAAACCTGGGTAAGTCCAAACATCTCCGTTTTGGTATAAACATTACACTAATTTAAGATGCCCTCCAAGGAGATTTTCCATTGCTAACTACTCATCAAACAAACAAAGGGTACCTGAAACGAGAAGCACCCCCTTCTGCAATCGCACTCTCCACTTTGGCGGCTTGACAACGAAGAATCTTCAAAAGAATAAAATTAAATTGACGGGGCAGGGAAAAACAAAACCTAGAAAGACAAACCAAGCATTCATATTATACTTGTTTACTATCAGCCATAGCATTTAACTTTAAAAAGTACAAATGTTTGCCCGACAATGAGAACCCTCCAACAGTGAACTTTACCAAAATTCAGAAAACTTCCATTCATGCAATACTTTGGGACAGTCACAGAAAGGCCAATTTCATCATTATAGCCATGTTTCCCAGCGAGGGTGAGGGCAAAGAGACAAGGGAACCATAGACTGAGCAAAAACCCTCAAGTTTATCCAAAAGGCAAGAGTACCCGCAGGAAAGAACGCAAGTATTTTTTTCTTTTAAATAGCACAGTGAGTCCTTTACTGACGTGATTTAGAAACTATGATTTATAATGGTACAAAAAAGCAGCCGAATTCTGAAAAGCATCAGACAACAAAACGCAGGCTTAATGCGGTAAAAGGCGTGTATCCTGCGTCCAAATAGCGTACTAAGCCACCAAATACCGAAAAAAATGCACCGCCCACCCACCACCTCAACTTTCAGCTTGCATAAAGAACCTCACTGCATGGCTCACGTAGCGGAACGGCTGGCACGGGGACAGAAACGCCCAAGGGAGGGAAGCCTGGGAGTGTCCCGGATGCGCCCGCAGCCCTCTCGGAGCCGAGCGCGGCGAGTGCCCCCCGCCCGCCCGGCGCGGGCACGCGGAGCGGCCACAACATGGCGGCAGCAGCGGCGGCGAACAAAAGGCTCGGCCGCGGAGGGCGCCCCCAGCAGGCGCCGCGCGGCGCCACCACCCCCCCGCCCCGCCCGGCGGGCGCCGCCCGCTGCCCGCGCCCGCCCGGCTCTTTGTTCTCCGCCAGGGCGCCGGGCGGGACCCGCTCCCCCGCACCACGGCGGCCGCCCCGGGAGACACGAGGGGGAAGCAGGCGGTATCGCCCCGCACAGCGGCGCCCGAGCCCCCGAACAGGAAACATGAGCGAGGCGGCTGACGCGGCGCTTCGGCAGCCCGCTCTCCACTCGCGCGAAGAAAAGCCAGTGAACAATAGTAAAAAAAAAAAAAAAATTAGAAAATCCTCTCGTCACCTCCCCACCAGCAATGTGGATCCTCAGACCGCAGCCCGCTATGTGTGCCGCGGCTTCTCCCTCCCAGGGAAATCTGGGGGGCAGTGCGGGCGCCCGCAGACTGCGGCCAGACCACCATCCCGCAGCCGAGCCAAGGCCACTAAAGGCACGGCCCGTACGGACAGGCACCGCCCGGTCCCGTCTCCTGAAGCTGAAACGCCTCCGCTCAGCCTCCCCTCCGCGCCCGGCGGGAGCCGCCGAGCTCCTCCCCCCCTTTGCTCAGCGGCGGCGGAGCTCGCAAAGCCGGCAGCGAGAACGACCGCCGGCCCGGGCCGCCATTTTGTGCGGGAGAAACAGACAAGCAACTGACAAGAAAATGGCGGCCACTCTGGGCAGCCGCCATTTTAGGCTACAGCTGCAGCAGTACCCGCTCGCTCCCGGCCCCAGATCCGCGATTCTCCCGCCACTCCCGCATTTCTCACCTTCCCTAAGGCCTTGTCAGCTTCCCCGGGTCCCGGCGGCTACCAAGGGCAGGGGAAAAGGCAAGAGAAGGGGGGGGAGGGGAAGGGAGCCGGGGACCGGGGCTGGGGAGGGGAAGGGGGGAGCGCGCGGGACAGGGCGAGTCTCCGAGTCACCACAACAGCAGCAGCAGCACCGACCCGACGCCTCCCCCCGCCACCTCCATAGAGCGCCGACCGCCGCCGCCGCGTCTCGGGCGCTCCCCGGCAGCCCCACTAACTTTATCACCCTTCACGCAACCTACCCCACCTCCCGCCGGCACCCGCCAATCGCCGCCGACCGCTCCACCCGTCCTGCCAATCACATCCGAGGAAGGGGGCGGTGCCAAGGCTGGGGTGGGCGGTGGAGGGAGGAGGTTTGGTTGCGCCGTGCCGCCGCCGCAGTGCAGCATCGGTATTCACGAATGCTGCTACGTCAGGGGCTGCCGGCGCCGCCGCGCAGAGCACTGGGGCCTGCGTAAGTGGCGCAGCCGCTGCATGGCGGCCGCTTGGCCACCGCGTCCCCGCGCCGTTTGCTGCCGAGCTGCAGCCCTCACAGAGCTCCAGTGCTAGGGGCTTGCCGTGCGAGCTTCAGACGTTTTCACAGAAGGGTACTTTAATCTATGTATGCTAATATATATGTTCGTAAGGTTTCTGTTTGGGATTTTAAAAAATTTATTTAATAAATTTACTTAAGCCCCCTCCGTCAGCCCACATTTCGGATTTGGCTGAGGTAAAAAAATGAGCCGATAGCCCACGGTAGCCCTGGGTTTGCAGTCAGACCCGGAGGAGGAGGTTTGCTATCTGAGCTGCAGGAGCCTGTCTGTACGGATCCAGTTTCAGGTTTGCTTTTGGGGTTTGGAAACTATTTCCCTGCATGTACTTTTGGCCGTGAACCGGCCTGTCCGGGGCTGCAGGCCCCCCTCAGACAACTGGGGCTCGGGGGAAACGTTTGTGTTTGTCGTGGTAAGCACTCAGGTCGTGGAGTGTTCCTGCTCAGTTAAACAAAACAAAGATGGCCAGGCTTCCAGCTGGAGGTGGAAGTTTGAGTCATGGAGCCTTCCAGAGACTCAGCCGTGAGGGGTTTCTTCCTTTAACAGCCCGGCCTCCATCCCTGGTGGTGGCTAAGGTGGCTGCCACCCTGGCTTCCCAAAGGTCTAAGTGTAGTTGCCCTGGATGGGGCAGGGCAGAAAAGAAGGGCTCTGGAGAGGTGAGGAGAAGCCCCACAAACACCCACATCTGCTTTGTTCTCACAGCCGCCTTCCGCTTTCGGTTTGTGTGACTCACGGTTCAGATGACTGGGGGAAAGTGATCCATGTAGTAACTCCTGGAACGTGCAGATGGCAAGTCCAAACACATGATCCTGCAGAACTTCCAGCTTCTTTCCAAAGCCAACCTCATTCCTAATGCTTTCAACATATGTAAGGCTTAAAGGGGGCTGTCATGTGGGAGTTCTTACATTACGTCTTATCTGGGATGAAGCTTCTTCAAGGTAGGTTGCCCCATATCATAGCTGTAAGCATTAAGCACAATTTGCTCACTGGATTGTGTTATGGGAAATCTCAAACAAACTACCTGAAAGTAACTTTTGAGCTCATTTGTGTTGAATAAAGGTGACACAAATGTGACAGATACTTATCATACCAGAATTTATGTATAATGACACTTTCCCACATGCAACTATGAGCACACTACTGCAAGAGCTTGGATTTAACAAGTAAATCTGCAAGAACAGAACTGTGCAGAATGCCATTGAAATCCATGGAATCCAGCTTGAAAGGAGGCAACAATGGGCACAGAGGAAACAGCAAAGTCAACAAGATTTAAACCAGTGTTAGAACCAATGAAGGTTATTGAACATTTTCAGAGTGAAAACTAATCAAAAATTACTTGCAAATCTTAGAAGAGAAAGTAGGGATTTTGTTTTTGGTGGGCTGGCTGAATATTCTCAGTTTCCAGCATAAGCATTTCAACACTGTTAAACTGTAAATGAAAACTAAGAATTTATATATATTTGGGGGGGAAGGGCAGAGGACAGATTGGGAAACCTGCAAAACATAGTAGGTACATAGTGACAAAGTGTCACATTTCATTGTTTATTTTAAAGCATACTTTAAAATACTTATTACCATAACAACAGAAAATCCCCCAACATTTGGTCAGTAAGAGAATAGCAATGTTTTCTTAAAGCTGTGGTTGTTTTTTTAGGATTGAATGTTGAAGGATTCAGCAGGATATATGGTGTTCCATAGCTCACACTGGCTTCAGCAGGTGGGAACCAAAGAAGTTTCTGTGCTTGGCTACTCATAGCATCCCTTCACATGTGCCACACTTTGTCAGCCTCAGAGACCTGCTGCACAAGTACAATTGATGAGGGCAGTGAACCATAATGAGAGAACAAAAAAATTGTGAAATGCCTTCTATTTTCTATATCTCACCCTCTCCTTAAATTCCTTTGCTTGGTACGGAAGGCACCATTATTCATGTCTGAGAATGTAGCAGCCCAATTGTTTGTTTGGTAAAAAATTTCCCTAAGGAATCTTTTGTTCAGTCTGTCCCCTTGACTTTACCTACAAAAACCCCACAGCCCCTGTCCTCCTAACAAGAAGAAGAAACAAACAAGCAAAAAACCAACAAAAAACAACCAACCAAACAAAACAACCAAAAAACCAAAAAGTAATTTTATGGCTAGCATAAAGTAATTTTATGGCTTTGCAGTACCACCTTGCATCCATCCTTTGTGATTTGTCCAAATTCTACCTCCCTGTTGTATTTTCCTCTTTTCTCTCCTCCACTTGCACTGGACACCAGTGATGCTATAATTCAAATCAGGTGGTTTCCAATTGGCATAGTGGTAGTTCTGGATTTGTTCCTGCAAGTCTGAGCTTGCAGAATCGATGCATAATTCCAGCCTGAGTGCACTGCCACTGGTTATTTTGAGAAGAGATGTCTGTCAAGTGTCCTGAGGAACCCTCTGCGTTGCAGGCTGTGTGGCACAGGAGCAGGAGCTGCTGCACAGATGCAGCATCTGGCTGAGAGGAAGAGAGCTGCCCCTTGCTGCACATATGGGAGAGCTCAGAAGCTGGGCAGCCTCCTATGAGAAGAGCCCACAAAATGTGGGAAAGGGGAAAGGAGCTTTGCCTTGCTGTTGCTGAGCTGGAATCACCAGGACTCACCCAGTGTAATAGGTTGCCTTGTAGTGATTCCAAGGCTGGGCCGGGCTTCCAGACAGTGCTGGTGACAGGGTGGCTGGGGCAGTGTGGCACTGCAGCACTCCAGAGCATCCTGCATCTCATCCCCTGCTGGCCGTGGGGCTGGCTTTGTTCAGAGTGCCCCATTAATGCAGTGTGGACATGCAGATAATGTGAGCCAAAGCAGCCGTGGAGAGAATTACTGCAGAGGAGGTAATGCGCTGACAATTTGCACCCTAGTTTATTTCATGGTAATTTCTCCAACATAATAATCACCTCCTGCACCTTCTAATTTTCCCAACATTTTTTCAGCCTGTGCTTTTTCAGGGGAGCCTTATTTTTCTCCAAAGCCATCGTGACCCACCTGCTGAATGAGGTAGCTGGCACACACATTTAACCAAATGTGAAATGTACTAATTTCGTTTTTCCTGTGATAGAAGCCTGTCTCAAGGAGAGCTGCACTGTAAAAAAAAAAGGCCTTGAGGAAAAAAAAAAAAAAAAACAAAGCCCAAACCACAAACTGAAAAATACACCTATATTTTTCATTTAAACATTTTTATTGGCACTTCAACTGAAGCAGAATGTTCTTAACAACAAACCCATTCATACTGTGCAGATTCACTTTTATAGGAATTGTTTGCATTGTCTCTTGGAGAAATGCACTAATAATACAATGGATATGTGCCTAAATTGTACAACATAGCATGGATGGTGTCAGAGCATTGCAGAAGGCTTTGTGTTTTTTCTGTACAGGATTTTAATTTGCAGAATATTGGTATTAAACTTCTGTATATCTGTAGAGGTGACTTTGAGTGGCACTGATTTAATAATATTCGCTGAGGCAAGAACATTCCAACCCTTCTAGACAGTGGTGCACTTTAAACCACCTGGGAGGTCCCTTCTTTTTTCCCTTCCTTTGGAAAATCCTTTGCAGTAGATTTCACGGAGTCCTCCATCTAATAAATTATTTTGCTTTCATTCCGTTGTCTTCTGAAATTCTGCATCCAATACCTTAACTCACCAGCTGGATTCCTGCTGCTCAGAACCAGACATACTAAAATATATATATTTAAAGATCCACCTCCTGATTCCCAATTTAAGACTCAGAAGACTTGCTGGATTTCTCAAGTGTAACAATATGTCTGGCAGTTACAATTGCAGAGGACTCTTACCGTGCTTCTCCCTCCAAAATCTGGAAAGATATTTGGGGTGTGACTTGAGAGTTAGCCAGTGAAAACTGCCTGGAAAAGTCAAGGGTCAGAGACTGAGATTTCACCAGGGAATGTTTGTGCAGGAAACACACAAATGTGAGGGAAGCGAGGCAGTGCCCATAGCAGCACAGCTTGCTTTGCTTTCACGGGCCTATTTGGAACAGGGAATATTTTTAGCCAATATAATTGTACTAATGCATAATCATCATAACTTGCAAAGAGGGAGATTGGATATGTATTCCCAGAATGATTTAGTGTTGCACTGTGATGCCATTTCCTGTTTCACCTATCCAACCCCCCAGGTGTGCCAACCTCTGCTTTCCCCTTTGCCCTCCTGCTCAGAACTGTCCATCAATCTTAACATTCCAGCAAGGGCGTCGTGTGGTTGGCAGAAGTTCAAAAGATGCCCCTCAGGTCCGGGTTCATTGGCCTGTCCAAGTGTCTTTATCTCTTGAGCCTTCTCCTCCTCGCACCTGGTTGGTGCCTCACCTGTCCCTTCCCCTTACCCTGTCCCCGGGCCTTAAAAGGAGATGGGACCATGCGGTCTGTCTGCGGTCTTTGGTCCAGCAGCCAGGGTCACATGGGGCCAGGCAGGTGCCACCCGGAAATATTTGGATTAATATTCCTTATATTGGCGCCCAAACGTGTGGCTGCACGAACCTGCAGCCCCAGAAGGAATCTCAGAACCTTGGAAAAGCTTTAAAGCAGCTTAGGTCCACTGTTAGAGCTGTGGATGCATAGCTCTCCAGAGAAACTTTGGGACTCATCCCACAAGAAGTTTCGTGGAATACTCGGCGCCTCTGGAAAGTGCAGCTCCTTTCTGGTGAGCGGATTTTCCAGGGGAGAATAGGGGAGCCTCTCCTGCCCGAGGGATCCTATTCAAGTGAAGAGACCAGCCTGCCTGACTTTGCCAGCTTCGATTTCGGTGAGTAGTTCTGCACCTTGGGGAGTAGAAGCTCAAATTCCGTCTCTGCCACGAGACTTGTTCTTTTTTCCTCTTGCATTTAGGCTGCGCAGCCCTGCGGAGCTAAGGCGATAATCCCCTGTAAAGCTTTAACTCTGCGGCGTGGTTTTGCCGTTTGTAGAATTGGCGCCGCCGTCAGTCGGAGGAGCGGGACGGCTCTGCCTGCCCCTGCCCTCGGCTCGGCAGCGCGGCGTGCCCGGCTCTCGGTGCTCGGGGGCGGGGCGGTGCTCCCTACACGCGGCGCGGGGCGGCCCCGGTTTCGGCTTGCGGCGCGGCGCGGGGGGGCTGCGTTCTCGGGCAGGGGAGGCTTTGTCTCGACGCGGCGGGGCGGGTCCCCATTCCCTGCTGCTGCTGCTGCCGCGGCAGTTTTAAAAGCAGTATATACAGCTGCATTATAAAAGCTTTGGTCTGATCGTTATGGCTTTTTAACCGTGGTCTTTTTAGAAATCGGTAGCTGATTTTGGCTTTGTAATCGGTCGGCGGGATTTTGTTCTGTGCCATTTACATCTGAAATGGGCTCGAGGTTAAGCACAGCACAAAAAGGGGTGTGTTATCATATTGATGGAATTTTAGTTAGTGCAAATGTAAAGTTCTCTAAAGGAAAATTGAAACAGTTTATAAGGTGGCTTTTTCTACACTTCCCACAAACTTCTCCTGAGGAAGTTCACAATATTCAATTTTGGGATAAAGTAGGGCATGAATTCCCAGTCAACAGCCTTGGGCATTGGGGTAACCAGCACCCCCTGAAAAAGCAATTTGATGAATTTAGAAATGGCACGGGAGGAAAATTACAAGCACTCCCAGGGGGTCAACAACAACAAAAACACTGAAAGGGGAGCGCCAGCCTGCCAGGCGTGCAGACACAAAAAGAGCAGACCAAGGGAATAAGGGAACCAAAACAAACAAAGCACGCGGTAATATTACTATTTCTGTAAGTGAAGCAGATGCTTCAAAGACCACGTCTGCTGGTCCACGGTTGAAAGTGAAACAAAATAACCTTTGTTATGATTTAGGTGAACCTATGTTAACCATGTCTTCTGTCAATGAGCCTTACAGGTTGCAGCTGACAGAATCACTCCACCTGAAAGACACTGACTGGCGTTTAGTCTCTGTCAACCCAGAACAGAAGGGCACTTGGCACCGAATTCATTGTAAGTACATCGTCATTGGGGACACCAAACACACACCACATGAGATTGAAATTGCTCCAGGAATGACAACACCAGATCCTGAGCAATTCATTCTCAGGCTGCACTGTTTCCACCCACCCCTGTTTCTTCCTAAAGGACAAATTGTCGCACAAGCTATCCCTGTGCCGTTTTTGCCTGAAGGCGCTGAAAAACAAGGGCCCACAGTTGCCCAGGTCCAAGTTATTGGGAAAGACAGACCCAAATTATGGTGTAATGTCAATGGGGGTGGGGAGTCAAAATGCATTGAGATGCTTGTAGACACGGGTGCAGACTGCACAGTGATCCCAGCACAAGATTGGCCAGCACATTGGCCTTTGCAAAACATTGCTGGTCACGTTCAAGGTGTAGGAGGCCTGCAATTGGCAAGACAGCCCAAAAGCATCATCCAAATCGAGGGACCAAATGGACAATTGGCAAATATCTGTCCATTTTAAATTATTCAGAACCTTTCTTAGGGAGAGATTTGATGGCCCAGTGGGGTGTCACAATTGATATTCCAGACTCTCCACAGCATTTTTGTACAGCGGCCATTGAACAACAGCGCCTCACCCAAAACAGACAAACCAGTTGAGGTGAAACAGTGGCCACTCAGTAAACAAAAAATAAAGGCGCTTGAGGAGATAGTGGAGGAGCAACTGAAAAAGGGTCACATTGTGGAGACCACATGCCAAAATGCAAAGCTGTGTCCAGTGTCTAAAAGTACCTCTAAACTGAATTAGGGAAAGTTTGAGAAGAAGCATATTTATGACTAGATGGAAGACATGCTGCTTCTGAAAGATTGTTTTTTAAAAAAATAAAAACTTTATTTTTGTAAAGCACTTCATTATGGAATGTGATTATACCTTTGGATTTTACTAGGATTCTCTTTGTTCAGAGTAGTTTAACCCATATTCAGAGTGGGAAAAGCTGCTTTTCTTTTCTGTCTGATAAGAATGTTTCCACCAGAAGTGAGCCAGTGTTGCTGCTGGGCTGAGACTGAGTTTTCCTTCATGTTTACTTCTTTGTGTAGGCAAACCCCGGGCGAGTGCGTCACACAGGAAGTCTGGGGAGTTACTCCAGATTTATGCTGATGTAACAGGACACAAGAGAAATTTTTTGACTTTCTGTCCCAAGCAGATGGAATACTGTTAAGTGACAGCTCCAGCAGGAACAGATTTGGGAAGTACTGTTTTAAAGGCTTGTTAAAGGAGAATGTTTTAAAGAAAGGTTGGAAATAGCAGAAATAGGAATCGTGTTCTTTCTCCAGGTTTAAATAATGCCTGACTAGTGCATTACAAGTCCATGCTGTTTCTAATGCTGGAATACTATCCAGTGGCCTCTGTTTCTCCAGTTTTATTGTTGACTTATTGATTTAAATTTAGACTATAAGGGGCAAAGACCAGTGCTAGTACTGATCCAAGATGTGGGTACTCCTGGTCTGTCTGGACTTGTGGTAGGCTGCCTATCCTTGGCTTGTGATCTTCCTGTTCTACTGCTAAAGTACTGAAAGAAAAATATTTGTATTCCTGGAGGAGCTGAGAGAGACCTTATAAATGTGCTAAAAGGCATCAGGGCAGTTTGAAAGGTCTTTCTAAAAAATAAAACAGAAATGTGGACTTCTTTCTCTCCGCCAGTGTAGTAAATGTCATCAAACTTCCCATTAGTACCATGCTGTGTTTCCCAAGAAGAGAAATGCCATCATGTTCATCCTATTCAATTTTTAAAAATACCTCTCTCTCTGTCTTCTGCTTTAAAGCACTATTGAGAAGACTGGACAAAATTAAACACAGCAATTCAAAAGTCAGATCCATTAGCCAAGATGGAATTGGACTTTCTGCTAAAGGAAGAATGATGAAAAGTATTGACAGAATGAACAGGCTGATGCTTTCTTTAATCTAAATGTTGCAGTTTCTTTGTTTTACATATTTCCTGGATAAATTTCACTGAATAGAATTTATTTTTTTCTGGCCTAATGTTTTCATTTCCTCAATAGCCTTATGCTCCTTTTTGTATAATGCATGTGATAGATTAAATAATTCTATTCTGTTTTCTAATCAGTATTTGTTAGCTTCCAGGAGTCAGATCTTATTGCTAGGCAACTAAATCAGAAATCTCCATCTCTGTATGAAGCAGTTTGCTGTATTCCTGCTGCCCCTGTGCTTATCTATACATACATCTGTAATTACCTAAGTGCAGCTGTAAACGTCAAATGTAAACATGCTGTGTATCTTACCCATATGGAATTTATCTTGAAACTGAGTTGTTAGTAATCAAAACAGCTTGGAAAAAGGCACAGATTTTCCCCTCCCCCTTTTTAGACATATTTTCCTCACATGAAAATTATTTCTTTCTTTTGGACTAAAAGAAATAGAGATTTATTTATTAATCACTGCAATTTTTTTACATTAGGATACTTCCTTAATTTAATGAATGCTTCTGTGAGATTTTGATTACTGAGATTATCTGTCACAAGATAGAGGACTTAGTGTGAAAACCAACAGCAGGGCTTTAGCAGGTTGTAGTGCCAGCAGTCCTTCTCCAGTTTTTACAAAAGCTTATACATTTAATAATTTATTGAGGTCTTATTTCCTATCTTGGTGCTTGATTGCATTTTCAGTGTCATCCAGTGTATTTTGGTGATCTTCTAATAATATGTCCTCTGTAATGTCATTGTCTAATTACTAAGGATTTGTTCTTGTTTTCTTCAATGTTATTTTTCTGCTACAGTATCACTGTTCTGCCACGGAGAAAAGGACTTCTGCTGTCACACATTGGCGCGACCTTTTTTTTTTTTTTAAGCTATTTTAGAGTGTTTTTAGAGTGTCACAAGGTGCTTTTAACATATATGTGGTGTGGGAGTCTCAGGAGTGTAGAATTCAGGTCAGCAGGGGCATGTGGAAGTCGCCTGGTTCACAGTCCTGCTCCAGACATAGTTAATGTCCAAGGTTCAGGGGCTTGTTGTGTTCTTTCTCTCCCCTATGCTGAGTGCCAAGACTGGACACAGAATTCCAGTCAAGAGTATTTTGGCTGTGGCCTGCCAAGTGCTGAGCAAAGAGTGACCAAGAGGTGACTCTTAGAGGCATTGCTTAGACATGCTGCTGTCACCATCCCTTAGATGGTGGCTTGGCTGGCTGAATTACAGCTGCCCAAGTAAAAGCCTTGAGGGGAACAAGCCCCTTCCACTACCCAATTCTGCAGTTTTAATTTCTCTTGAAACCAGCTTCTGATCCTTCACTGAAGATCTACAAAAGGAGTTGATGTATGTATTTTCATCTAGGTACGCCTAAAGTTGGTTAGTATAAATAAAGGAGCTGAACTCCTGATCCATTTTTCTGTTCTAATTTTGGTTCAGCTGTGATTAAGGATGTTCCACTGTCCTTCCTGTTCAGATCAGAAATAGATTGGTAACTGACTCATGTTAGAAAATACTGTGTTTAAAAATAGAAATGATCGCATGCTGTGGGTGAGCCCATGGAGTGGGGCTTCAGGTGAAGGGAGGCTTTAAACTCTCTTTTCTGCTTTGCTGTCATAGCACTGCTATTATTTATGGTTCCCACATGGCACCGCTGCTTTTCTCACCTCCTCAGCCTCACTTGCTGTATTTAGGGACTGAGGCAATCTGGCAAGTACAGCTGAGGGAGCAGAGGGAAGCTGTAACTCTGCCCCATCCTTTGTGTTTCAGTGGTGCTGAGGATGTAGGAGCTGGGAAGGCAGATGCTGAAGCCCTACTGAAGTATGGATGGACACAAGAGTTTGTGCTGTGAGAGACTTGCTTCCTGTTCTTGGGCCCAGCAGGCACTGGGCATACTGGTGGCACTGGTCACTCAGGCTGGCTCATGTAGCAGCCTCAGCTTACATCAGGTGCACAAAAAAGCACACTGTGGAGCAGAGGACACAGAACACATGGAAACTGAAGAAGTTTCTCCCTTCCTTTCTGCCAGTTGAGAGTGAAGAGGGCACTTCTAAAGAGGAAATGGTATCTCACTCTTAGATTCAGCCATTAGCCTTTGTTTTAACTGCAAAAGTAGGTGACAAGCAGTGCTGGTTGCAGTGATGTAAATCTCTGATGGAAAGCAACCAAACTGCACAGGAATATTCCCTGTAAGCCACCAAACAGCTCTCAGTTTAAAAAGAAGCTTGCACATCCTCCCATTAGGAATCCACTAAGCTGTCCAATATCCACAAAATGAAGTTATGATGTTTGGTATTGTTTGCTCAGTTATAACTTCTACATTAAGTCTCAAGTTAGAGTCACAGAATCATTATGATTGGAAAAGACTATAAGATCCAAAAGATCCCCAAGTGCTGGGGCACCACCACAAAGTTTGCCACTAAATTACTAAACCATGTCCTCAATGCTACATCTGACCAAGCTGAATCTACTACAAATATTCTTCCTAACATAATATTGAGTTATACACTACTTGTTTTCTTTTACAGATTCTAGCCAGTCTTTTTGTTTTCTGATTAGATTTTTGTTGCAAAGTATCTAATTCTTGAAGATGTTAGAGATGGAAGCATGAAAATGGTAAGTTATTAAGTAACTAGAAATAGTACCTGCAGTGTGAATATTTTTATCTTTTGCGTCTTTTAAAAAATCTTACATTTTGTGAAGTTAGCTTTGTTTTGCTCAAGAAATGCTGTAGGTGTTGACTTCTTATAGGACGATTTTCTTAATGTCCATCACTAAATCTCTTGATTATAGAGACTTGTATCTGTGTGGTCAGGAAATTAGAATAGATTATCATTGTAGGTCCTTTCCAACTGAACTATTCTGTTCTACTCAGTACATTTATTTTTCTTTTTTTGGACAGAAAAATCGGGATTATTTTTAAAAACCACTTCAGTCTTCTGATAGAGTTGGTTCATCCACCTTCTTCAGCCTTTCTACAATAGTGCTGCAAAGACAGCAAAACCTATCTCAGTTGTTCATACCCAGACTAAATAAATGCATTTTATTAATCTATTATATTGCTAGTTCTCTCTCCCTAATTTAGCTGTGATTTCCAAATTTGCCTTTTTTTTTTTTTTAAGTGCTTCAGTGGAGAGATGAAGTTGCTTGCCACAAAACAGGCTGAAATAAATACACAGGCTTTCAGCCTTCAGGGAAAATTTGGATGGATTTGCAGGATAAGCCTGATAGCAGACTCTAGACACCATAAAAGGAACCACGTAGCCCACACATTCAGTGCATTGTCTTTGTGCATGCAGATAACGTGCTGGGGTTGCTACAGCTTCAACTTTCCATCCTGAACTTCCTGGCATAGGTGAATCCAACTTGCTCCATTCCTCCCAGGCAAACAAAACCATCTATTTTTAGAATGATTTAATCAAAGGAAGTTTTATAAAGAGGAAAGCTGAGATTCAAAAAGGAAATACATCCTGCCGTGCAAAATTTGGCTCCAGCCTGCCCACCACCTTGAGCTAATATTGTCCAGGTCTGCATTGGCAAGTGGTGCTGTGCAGTTGGAGCCAGTTTGCCTTTGGTGCCAGGAGCCTGATGTCCACGCTGCATGTGAGTGGGTGGAAAGGAGGGAATGTGCTTTCAACTTACTCCACTTTTCTCCTGTGAGCTGAAAGTCCAGCAAGAGCTGGGGCACAGGAGATGCTCTGTGAAGTCTGTAGAGTACATCTTTCAGCTTTGTGTCTTTTGGGGGTATCTGGCTGTACTCTTTGATCTGGGCTGGATGAAACAAGGTAAGGTGAGAGGGAATGAACAGGAGATTCCCTTCCAAAGCATATTCCTGGTGTGAACTTACAAACTCATAAAGATGCCTCCACTGATTGGGTGGTTGGAAAAGTAAACATATTCTGCAGAGTGTAGGGAATTAGTACTTTCTGCCCTTTGAAAATAAATTTTCTCTGTATTCACTGATGCTTTAAAAATATCCTAGTATTTATTCTCTGTGCTAGGGTGAGAGAGGGAAACATGGTAGAGTATAAAGGTGTACAAGGGAATCTACTTGGCTGGTTAATAATGAAGGACTCACCTGGGAAGTGATTACATTCTGTTTCACAACTAACCTAGAAGGTACATGGACTGAAAGTTGTCTTCCATATCTGTGATTTTACTATTTCAAAGCCTTCACCATTTACCTTTTTCTAAAGCTGCAACCAAGAGAGCTTTCCCTGATTTCAAATATTTTTATTCTTCATAGAATGGAAACTGATGAATTGAAGGCTTTGCATAAAATCCAGTACACCACTTAATTGCATAGCATTAGCTGCAGACAATACTATTGCTACCTTTATTCTTCTGAGTCAGTACTGTAAAATAATGCAGCAGTGAATACAGAGAAATATGATAGTCCTGTAAGAATGGTGGAACTGAAGAATGTTCTATCATTCAAACACTTGTGAAAGTAGTAGAATGATGGATTTCTTGCCAAGGCTTGTCTTCTGAGACTGATTGTTTACAGGAGTTGTACCATGGAAGCCCATGAGGAAAGATGAGATGAGGAGGCTGATTCTGCTGCTTCATTCAGATGAAGCAGGACTTGCTCTGAGCAATGAATGCATTCATTTTCACGAGGTAGTCTAAAAATGGACTACAAAGCAGGATGGAATCCAAGCCTACATCTCAGCACTCAAGCTCTGTTGAAACAACTGTCTGCACAAGGCTGTGTTGCACTTGTGTTTGGGATGGCTCTTAGTGGAAGCCAGTAACACCAGTATGGACCACTAAGGTGAGAACACAAAGCCAGAGGCCATGGCACTTTTTACACAGACTTTACTTAAAACAGGGAAGTGGGCAGGTGAGCAGAGGTAATGAGCCATGCAGAAATTTGTACCAAAGCTTTTGCAAGCCTTAGCATGAGAGCTGCAGCATTTATGCAGCTTTACACGTGAATGTGGTTGGCCTTTTGTAAAGGAAGTCAATCCATCAATGAAAAGCTGTGTTTTAAAGCAATACATGTAAAATAAGCCTTCTTTTATCCCAAACTCTCTCTCCCCCTTTCTGAACCACTTTATATTGTCATTCCACATGTGATACTTCTTCAGCACTACATCAGCATGTGTGGTGGTCCCTGGGACTTTTGCCAGAGTCCAGTGTAAAGCAGGTTTTGGCAAACTGTGATTGCAGATTATAAAAGGCTGGCAGCAGAGTTAGCATGGGGTTAGGAGCCCTAACACTGAGAAATTTGCCTAAGAGAACCAATATGTTTCTCAGCAGAATCCCTGGAGCTGGGAAGTCCTTTCCTCATGATGATTTTAAGGTCATGTGGTGAGCAGCATTTAATTTCTTTGAGTTGGAGATATTTTTGAATTCTGCTGGGTGTATGTGAGCATCCTCAGCATCCTATTTGGGGAAAAAAAACAACATATAGTGTAGTGTACCACATTCAAAAACTCTCTGATCCCTGAACATTTGAGGTTTGATATTATTGTGAACATCTACTTTTTAATCATATTTGGGGCCTGAGTAATTCTAACCATTGCTTGAATAGTAAGTGCTACTTGGTCCCTCAGGATTTGGCCTTTATTTTTGAAAAAAGGCAATGGAAAATGTAAGAATTAATTAATTCCCTGCAGGTTTTTGTATTCTCTTCAACTCTCAATCTGATTTTCTGGATCTTTCTGCATGTTCACATGTACTCAGCAGCTGAGCAACTATGGTTTAAAAAAAAGTCACTGAAAAATACCAAAACTCTGTTTCTCTCCTCCAGCCTTTTACAAGATACTTGCAACAGAGAGGGTCAGGAATTTTAATGCCAGCTGATTTGAGTCCTAGGAGAACAAATAACTGCACAGTATTTTTGCCAGTGTAATCTTTGGTCATTATTATTGATTGAAATGAAGCTTAAAAGTGGGTTTCTTCTGAAGTCTTTTGAAAAATGGTGGCTGTCAATATGCTTTTAAGGCTGAAACATCTATCAGCAGCCCTGTAAAGATGGTGAATTAGTTCTGCTGAAGTATGTGACACCTGTGAGAACTCCTCAGTGTGTCTGATGGGGAATCAGGGGTAGCTTTCAAATTTTGGATACAAATGGAGGGGAAGAATAATAATTCTCTGTGATGTGCCAGTTTATGAGCAATGAGTAAGTGCACCATGCAGGTTAAAAGCACCTCTTTTTTGAGGAAGCAGCAAGGAAGAAAGAGTAAAATTATGTACTGAGATCTGACCCCAAAAGTACTCAACTTTACAAAAACTATTCACCAAGAAGACCTGTAGAACTCAGAGAGAGTTTCCTGGGGGAAAATTCTAAGTATTTGAGTGTAACTTCTTGAGTTTCATGGGGTTGTGATCTGACTGTTTAGTTAGGTTTTTTCCTTTGAGTTGATATTTGCTGTCTGTCAAGTGGAAGGTCTTGCACAAGAATGAAAGTTATTTTACAAAATATTAGGTGCTGCAGAAATCATTGATTTCCAAAAGCATGGTCATGCTTATGAAGTCTTGACAAGAACATTTAAATGAATTTCTGTTCTAGAAGATAGCAGTATTTAAATAAATTTCAAACTCCCCCAAAACAACAACAACAACCAAAAAAAAAATCCAAGTGCAAAGACTAAAGACAAGTAATTTCCAGTGATTCATGCAGATTATTCTTTCTGATTTGCTAATATTTTATGTGGAGATAATCTGTGAAGTCCCTTGAAGCAAAAAGCTTTAAAGATATTCTTAAGATCTCATTGATAATACTAATAAATCATATCAGTGAGGAAGTAGAAAGCAATTTTTCCTGAACTTTGCCTCAACAAATAATTGTTGACAAAGGGCTCTTGAGGATGAAATGTCACATCTTCTTTTTCCTGTGGCTTGTGCTAAGTTGTGCAATCAAAACTCTAAGGTCACTAGTTTTTTACTAGGAAAGAGTTTATTATGTCTACATGCCCAAATGTTTTCAGTTCTCCCTAACTCTGATGGCACAATATGTGATGGAAGTAAAGGAAATCAAGGTAATATTTGTGTCTGCTAATACAAACACAGCTCTACCATCTCTTACTAGTTAGGTAAATACTCTGTCTTCAAAGTTCAGGGCTGGAAGTAAATATCAAAGATGACCAGTGTCAAATGTGTTGTTTAGATTGCGCCCAGTGTTCAGTTTGTTTCCTACTGAAGTTTTCTGTGCTGCCATTGACAATTCCCACCTACATAAAAGCAACATCAACAGATAATTCTTTTGTCTCTACTGCTCAATAAAATCAACTCAAAAGCAATTTCCTTTCCTCCAATACATTGAAGTCTTTAAGAAATGAATTGCTGCATAAAACTGCTAAGCAGGGCTGTGATTTTTTTGTCATCCTTTTAGCCAACCTTTCTAGGCTGGAAAAAGATTGTAATTGTAGATCAGGCCCTATTGAAGATTTTTCAAACCTTGGATGAATTTATTAAAGTACATAAAACAAATGTAATTTTGACTCACCCTGTGTATAAATAGCTCCTCTAATGTACTAGATTTTTTTCTCAATTACTCAGATTACTCATATCTTTCCTAGGTTATCAACTGATTTTTTATATAAAGAAGAGGGAAGATTGATTCTGACATTTACTCAGTTGTGTGCAATGACACTTTTAAAATCGTAACAGTCTCCTGCCAGCTACGGATATTGACTCAGGCTTGAGATTTTCAGAAGACATGCTTACTTTAGAGACTAGTTTGTCATGTTTCCATCTGTTGGATAAATATCTTTTTGACTAAGTGTAAAACCTCAAATACATGTCATCCCAGATGCTCAAGAAATTTTTCACTTGACTGCTGAAAGGATGAGATGCAAAATCCTCTCAGAGCACCTGCCAAGCGAGACTGCCCCATCCTGTCCCAGGCAACTGGAACAGCCACCTGAGGTTTGCAACTTCAACAAGTCCAATGTAGAACACAGTGAAACAAATCTTACTGCTGGGGAGTGTATGATTTCCCCAGCAGGTGGGAGATGTAAATCAGGAGCCTGGAGGGAGCCAGGAGATCTGAGAACGGCAGAGGGTTGGACGCTCAAGTGCGTGCCCTCCGCAGCCGGGTTCCTGGAAACCTGACCTTGGGTTATTTTGGATACTGGCTGATAAGAACCTTTTCCTCGTTGTCTGAGCACTGAGACTGAAGAAATTGCATTCCTCCTTTTTGCATTTGATGCTACTGGCTGTACCAGACAGGGCTGATGGGGGCAGGTGAGACTGAAATCCCATTGTGCAGGCTCCCTCGCTGGCGCGCAGAGATTTCTGTCCCTCACGGGGAGTATTTGTTAACACCTTGGGAGGTGTTCCTTCAGGGTTCTAAGAACAGTGTGTTCACTTGTAAATACTCTTCTTTTGCCTCTCCCCCTTCCCTGAGATAAAATAATGCTCTGGTGGCACAGTCTCTGTAACCCCTCTGTTGCTTCCCTTCAATAGATGTGCAGGGATCTGTTTTTTAAATAGAAGTCTCCTCTGCAAGACCAACGTGCTTTCATTGATACTGGGGTTTTCCTTTCTTAAAAGTATTCTACCTATTGATGGATTTGCCTAGGAAAAGCAAAAGCAGTTAAAGCAGGAAGGAAGCAAGAATGACAGAAGAATCACTTTATTATACTGTTGACTTCTTCACAGCAGGTTTGATGAGACCAGATAAAGACAGTTTCATTTTTTTATTCAGTAATGAGTTTTACTTCATGTAGTCACCAGCAGACTTGGTGATCCTATTTCCCCTTTTATATGGTGTGATTTTAACCATGCAGTTTTCCCTTTTTCTCTGTCAGAATAACCTGAAAAGCAGGTTTCTTTTAGTTTGTACTTAAGTTTGATTCTGACAAAGGCAGTGAACAGCTGTGGTCTTGCTGTAAGTTGCTACTTTGATTTTCCCTATACTTTCCCAATCTCTGCCTGCAGAACAGGAATGTGGGACTGGAAGTGACTCATTGGATCACAGAATCCACCTCTCTGCTGCAGCATTCATCCCATCTTATAAACTCCCTTTAAAAACATCCAAACTTAGTCTTGAAACTGCTTTGTCATGCACCTCACCTGCTCTGAGATATCCTACATTGTTTAAAAAATACTGCTAATGAACTTGAAAGGCCTCAGCTCTCCTCACTGATGCTAATTAAGCTCTTTTTCCCCAAGATATACACACGGAAATATGGTATGTAGGTGTTTCTTTCCAGCTGCTCCTGCCAGCATGCTGCTCTGGGGCCCCACTGATTAGAAACACAATTATTTTGCTCAGCCTTCATGGCCAATTGATCTGTGCTTGGAAGTTTCACCCAGCTTGCCCATTTGGTCATGCAGTTTCTTGTGTTGTCAGAACTCTTCTGGGGAGGTTTGTTTCAAAGAAGTCTGGGATTGCTCACTGAGTTATAGGAATGCACAAACTTATTTTGTCAGTTTATATTACATGAAAAATGTGGGAATAGGGTGGAAGATCCAGGGTTTCTGAATGATACTGTAGTAAGGGAAAAAATGTCTGGATTATCTGAGAATGAACAGAATGAGACTGATTACAAAAGCTTTGTAAATAGAAATATTTCAGGACATCTCAATTGTGTGTTTAAAGTCAGCATTCCAGAATTCTTCTCATCCATAGGGAGGATTTAAGTTTAGAATGCATTGAAAAACAGTGTTACTGTTTCTATGATAGTTCTAAATCAGTGAAAAAATAGAGTTTAAGAATGCTTCTATGATCACAGAATATTCTGAGTTAGAAGGGACCCAGAAGGATCATGGAGTCAAATTCTTCGGTGGATGGCCCATACAAGGATCAAACCTACAACCTTGGTGTGATTAACACCGTGCTCTGACCAACTGAGCTCATCTCAGGCCTTTTATCAAAGGAAGTAGCATGACCCAAGCCTATGTCTTCTGGCAGAAGCAAGAATTACAAAAATCTCCTTGAAATTTTCTTTTCCAAATTTTTTTCTCCTCATTCACAATTTCTGTTGTCTTCAGTGGTGAATTTCTAACTATGTCCACCATTAACCATGCCATTCAATTGTTATTTTTCCTTTCAGTTCTTATTTCCTGGACTGATAACATAACATTCTGAATTGATTCCATAATTTATATAATGGTATTATAACTAAAGCAGATTACTTTATTTTTAAATTTTAAAATTAATGTGTAAGTAGATTCCATCTTTGTCTGATATTTTAAGAATATCAGAGTTTACTATCAGCCTCTGGCAAGGGAAATCAAATGGATTTTAAGATAAATGCAACCAAAAATCCAGAAATAGCTCTCTAGAACTCTATTTTTTGATTCAAGTGCTAGTAATCATGGAGTTGTTCATGAGAGATTTTATTGATGAAGTAGGATGGAGCTCTTTCATCTATTCCTTGGAGTTCTTGATTGATGCCATCAGGTCACATTTGCACAAATTCCTGCTTTTGGTAGGGCTCTGGCAAAGGCAGTTGGATCCAAGAGCAGAGAAGGGGGAAATTTAATACTGTACGTGGGGCTGTGTGCTTCCAAAATTGGAAAATGGCTGCTTAGGGCTTGGTAACTGAGGAAACCTCCTGAATCCAGTCATTCACCCCCTCCTTTGTCTCAGAATTGCAGATTATCTTAATAATAATCTCTTTTATCTTGATACCCGATTTTGGACGCTGCTTCTACATTCACTGAGTCTCCCCACAGTGTGGAATATTTTTGGCTGCAAGGGGCAGCAGCTGCAGAAGGAGGGGTTTTTGTGCGGGAAGGTTGCAGTGTCTGTTCATGTATTATTCTGCCACATGATGTCCTCCTAAGCCAGGTTAGAATTATGGAATGCAGGTACTCATTTCAAACTGTGCAATTCTTCAGCATTCAGACATGTATTGATGTAAAAGGGACCATTCTTGTAGTAAACTATTACTCTAATCAGAAATACCTAATCTGTAATTTGTTTCAGTTGCTATGTATGGATAGTGAACATTTCTGCTGATCAGCCTCATGATCATCTGTATTAAAATCCAAAGCTTAAGAAACTTCAGCATTTTCCATTTGTTCATCTTAGTCTTACTGGTACTGCTCACTAGTTTGTAGAAGCATTTTGTCCTAGTTGTGTATTTTAGCACCGAGGCACATTTTGAATGATGCACGCATTATGTGAGCATTGTGATTAATCTTATGAATAAAGACTTTAAATAAAGTGTCTACTACTTGTATTTAGGCTATGACAGAAAGATTTTATGTACAGCATCCTGCTTTTTCTTTGTGTCATATTACTTTAAATAACTTTTCTTTTTCTGTCAGAACTTAGTGTTCTTTATAATGCTGATGCAGTATATTTTTGTGTACTCAGGGCTGCACAAGTGTTAGTCTCCTGCCAGTTCATTAAGTTGGAGGGGATCATCTCCCAGCCAGACAGAGGAAGATATTGAAACTGAAGAAGCAGCCTTGAGGATTGTGGTCATGGTGCTGAGTACCTGGTTCACTTGAGGTCAGCAGTGCCCTGTCTTGTCTTAGCTCTCAGTGTAGTGCTTCACAATATTAACCAAAACAAGGACAGAAAAATAACCCTGCTTTGTTTTCAGCAGAGTCACCAGGTCTGTCTTCTCTCCATACTTGATCTGAGTCTGTGCATATTTATCTCTCTGTACAGGAATGTGTATCTCACCCTGTGGAAAGCAGCAGATACAAGTGAAGCTTCAGCCCTTGCTCATCTGAGCTTTTACTGGGTCGGGGGCTTCCACTGGACATGGATTCTTTAGAACAACCCAGGTTTCCAAGGTGGCTGGATAGTAGCAGAAAGAAAATGTTCCAATACACACATCTCACTTGTTGAAAGTTGACTTGCAGATCTTGCTCCTTAGCATGTCCACTGAATTAGAAACTTGGACTTGTGACACAATGCAGGGCTTTCTTCTGGTATGGAATTGAAGTTTGACCTGAACTTCAGTTTAGGATTTTTAAATGGATTCATTCTTCAATTTAAAATTAAGGAAAAGGGTCAAGCAAATGATTAGGGAAATTAAAAGAACTGTTTTCTGTGGAATACTCAGTAATTAGTCCATCCCTCTGCCCTGAATGCATCCAGTACTATTAAAAGTAATGACACTAATCATCCCAGCATTTAGGCATAGATGACATTCATAAACAAAAAAGAAAATGCTGTTCTAGCATGCCAGTGAAGTCTGCTTTGACAAGTTAATCCAGTATTTATTTAATTAAACAATGGTAATAAAATATTTAATTGCACTTTAAGATTTTGATTTCTGTCATCCAACCAGGCAAAAAATTCTGAACTCAACATATGTCCAGCAATGAAAATGCCTCAAGCACATCAAATACCAGCCCATTATCCAGATTAATGAAAGAAACTGAGCTGCAATGTTCACAGGTATGAAATGTTGAATTCCTTTTCTGTTCTTTGAGTCTGAAGCCAAAGGGAAGGAGCCCTCTCCTCCCCCAGCCCAGCCCTGTTTGCTTCTGAGGAATGTTCATCAGCTTCCTAGTGCCAGCAGGCTACAATCACCAACTACTAATTAGTTTTAGATCATGATATTGGTAATGAGGCTTTAGTTTCTCAGAGGCACCAGACTGAGCTTGACTCAAGTGTATTTAGTTCTTTATTAAGAATGTTATTGTGCAGTATGAACAGTTTGAGCATGTTTAATGCCAAATATTTGTAGTTCATTTCCTAGTATCACACACCATTTTCAAACAGGTTTTGCTGATAGAGCAGCTGATTTTAAATTAACTTTCCATTTAACAGGGCCAGTATTTGTCTCCTTGTTACTCCAATTGTTTGATTACTCTCTAGGACATGTTTACTACTCAGGCAATTATCTAATTACCTGAGGTAAGAAGATGTAATTGGGGGAGTTTTTAAATGAACTTCCTGTCCCATGGCCTCTCTAGGAGGTCTGTTCATGGTCTCGTGTCCAGTGCTGCTGTTTTGCAAGGCGTAAAATTCTCTGCTAAGTGTTTCACAAACAAGATTTTCATTTGTTGGAGCTGCCAGCTGTGAGGGGTAGAGAGAACAGATCAGTTTCCACTTCATGTAGTGCTGTAGTCAGGTGTGAGGTGAATTTGTATGTTCCCAAAAGTGAGCCTCAAAATCCTTTCCACCATTAAGGCAGAGAAATACCATTATCCAGGAGATGATAAATTCTGTGGAATGATTTCATACCTGAAGCTGTATTAGGGAGGAAGAAATTGGACCTTTCAGCATCTACATGAGGATCTCAGTTTGGTTCCACCTTTCTATCTGGTAAGTTTACACTGGAGGATTGTGTTGAATGGGTAAAACCATGAAAAAATGCCAGGTCTGTTTCCTTGTACCATTGTGTATTGGAAGTAAGACTAGAGAAGGCAGAAATAATGTAACATGTTTCCTGGCATGCTGTCTTTGCTTCTGCTAAACATTGCAGGCCTTATTTGACCTTTAATCCCTTAAAAGCCCCAACCCACTGTCAGAAGGTGATGGTGGAAGAATGCAGCATATTGAAACATTTTGGATTTTATTAAACATTATGGATTTTATAGCCATGAAAAGACAGTCTTTTCATGGCTGTCTTCTGCTTTTATATTTTCAGTATTTTAGAGTAAAAGCCTGAATTTTATTGAAACTCCCAAAAGATCAGATGTTTAAAGGCATCATTTTGGTCAAAGTCACATGTCTAAGTTGCAGTTCTGAAACTGCTTGCAAGTGCTTTCTGTTGGCATGTGGAGTCCATTTTTTGCTTGTTTTTGTAGTTGAAAGTTCCCCAGTATGATTAAAACATTCTCAATGTTGACCAACTGAGCACTAGAAACGAATGGATTCGTTATTCTTTTGAGTAAATATGTGGACAGCAGGTTTCAAGGCATTTGTAATTGTATTTATGCCATCAAGAAAATGAGTGCTATTTCTCTATTCCATTCAAAATAGAGCATCCTTCTGAGATGAAGAATACTTCAAATTTATGTTTTGGCTTCCAGTAGAATTTCTCTCCCCAATAACAAATGTAAGAATCATGAATGAGATGCTGTGTTGCTCTGTCAAATGTGATCCTTCCACTGGGCCCAAGAAACCTTGAATTATTTTCCTTGTAACAATGCAGCTTCTGCTGAATGTGGTAGAATAGTTTCCAGCTTGCTTCCTAATGCATTCTTTGGGGAAATGGAAGACATGATTTGAGCTCCCTCATTCTGAGGAGAAATCAAGGTTGAACTTTATATTTCATAGGTGACTGCTAGGCTCTTCTATGAACAATAGGAATTTTTTCTTCAATTGTGTTTTGCCTTTCTACTTCCAAATAAAAAAAAATACACACTGACTGTTTCAACATTATAATCAGCCCAGCTGAAGCCTAGGGATATCAGGATATATCAGTTATAATGAAAATATAGGTTCTATGTGATTGAGGACCTAGGCTATCCTGGGTTTTAAGCCAGCTGTGTCCTCTGCTCACCAGCTGTATTTCATGGGAAGTTTGGTTTAAAATATGCTTTCCTTGTATCATGATTGTAGAAAATTTATCTTTTTTCCTTTAATGTAATGGGGGGGACAAATCTATTCAAAGGTTGTATTTTATAAACTGAAATTGTCTGCAGTAAGTAGAATTTGAGGGTCATGGCATTAGAGTATGATAATTTCTGAGTGACTCTGCACAGCTGTGAACTTTGATAATTAGGAAGAAACCTTGAATCAGGAGCAGATTGCTTCATATCTTTTTATTGAGCATATTCTCCAAACTTGCTGATCAAACATGGGATACATCCCAATTGTGAAACACTGGAATCTGCTGAGAAAGATCCCAAGATGGACAGAATAACCTTCTCTCTAATTTTACCAGGCACTGAAGTGAGACTGACAAGCCTGTAATTTCCAGGGTCTTCCTTCTCACCCTTCTTGAACTTTTGCCACTTTTCAGTCAGGTGGAAGCTCTGTGCACAATGAAAGCATCTCAAAAGCAAGGAGAGAGGTGCTGCAATCACATCAGCCAGCTCTTGCAGTACCCTGGGCTGAATCCCATTGGGCCCCATAGGAAATGAGGGTGAAATAGCAGAGTTTGGTTGCACTCCCAATGGTCAGCTGACATTTCCTTTTCTTCCTGGAAGCACATCATGCACATGGCCATTTTCTCTATTTCTGCCACACCAATTTTCTGCTTCCTTTTCTCCTGGAAATATGAAATGATTGCAGCTTACCAAGGTGCCAATAACTGTGAGCCAGTTGAGTGAAGAACTGGTGCTTTATAATTTAGACTTGCCACGTGCCTGTGTGTCACACAACATCTCTCACAAGAGGATTAAGGTGTGCTTAAATGACAAATGCATCACTCTGTGCCAAACTCCTCAAAGCTTGAATTTCTGTACTTATTTGGAAACAAACCCCTTACTGATGGTGATGGGTATCTCAAGTCCTCTGCTAGTTTCAATTTTCTTGAGCTTGTCTTGATGTGTGAGAAGTGCAGATCATGAACTTGTCAGTCAGGCAAAGGCAGTATTGCTTTATATCCTTCTAATTCTTTTAAGAAAAAAAAAAGATTGAAAAAAAAAGACATTTGTCCAGTGAACTTTTGAGGGTAAAGTTATCTTTGACATCTGGGAAGTAAGACACAGCAGTGTAATAACATATACTGCTACTTGGAGGAGTTCTGCTGACTTTTATCATAAAGAACCTATTTAAATTGACTCTTAAAATTGCTTTGTTTTCCTATTAGCTACCTAAAGGTATGAGAAATGTCTTTTTGTAGCTTTCTTGCCTTTGGTATGACTATGTTGAGTGTCACCAGTCACCTCCCTATTTGCCATGTGCCTCAGCACAGTTTCCAGGAGTATCTGCTCCATGCCCTTACAATATTTGGGTTCTGCTGTGCCAGTGTACTAACTCATGGAAACTCTCTTTTGGTGTCCTCAGTTTCCCAGTCTTGGGGGAATGATTTCCTTTTGGTTTAATGTGGCAAGAGGCTTTACAATGAAGAACAGACTGGCACATCAAAGCTATTTTACCTCAGTCAGACCCAATACACTGATTTATTAGGGAATTTTGCCAATGGGTTTAGCAGAGTGTGAGACATCAGTGAGACATAATGGTAGGTATGTCTCAAGATATCTCAATTTTTATCTCAATATGATTAAATCCCCCCTCCCACCCCCCAAATATTTTTGTAAATAATTACAATAGAGAGCTTTGAAGAGGTGAGGATGTGAAGGACAGTGGCTGAATGCCATTTCTGGCTTCTTTGTTGTTTGAAAATACAAGGAAGTTAATGTCTGGCAGAAAGGTAAAGCTGAATGCTCTCTTAGTTGGAGATACTCTTGTGTTTTGCTGGCCCTGCATTCCTGAAGTTGCTATCTTCTTCCTGAAAACCTGTAAGATAATCCACTTCTAAAAAGTAGATTTTTAGCTTGTTTTGTCCATCTTTTGAATAAAGAAGTAACTTTGCTTTTTACTACTTTTTGTTAATGTGGCTTTTTTTGGCAGGTAAGTACCTTCATTTTATCGTGTGGGAAACAAATGGGGAAAAGACTCTTATAGATATTCTAAGTAAATTTCAGATCTTTTTGTGTTTGTACATGAACATCCCAGGTGGCAGATATCATATAACATGAGATAGACTTTTTAATGAGAAAAGCAAAATAAGAGTGAATTAATCCAAATGAAGACCAAGTGAGAAGAACTCAATTATTATCTGTACTTTGGTTTTGTATCATATCCTGAAGTTCCACTATAGCTGAGTGACATGCTCACAGTTAAAGGCAGTTTTGTGCAACCTATTTAAAACATTTTGAAAAGTAGTTTCCTAGTTGTTGAAATGGAGATGGATGCAGTTCATTTGACAGTGCAGTCTGGAAGATGTATAAATGCTCAAGCAGAAACTCAAGTGTACAAGTAGTTATGTTCAAGTTTATGCCATGTCATAGCACATATCAGCATTGGTTTTATGGGCCTGTGAAAGAAGCCAATCTTTCAAGATATTAATTGTTGATCCACTCAATCCCAGGCTTGTAGGCCAACTTAGAATGCTCCCTTCTCCTCTCTGTCCTTTGTCAATTTTACAGGTAGTATTCTCTTCCCTCAATCTTTGTACCCTAGGAGTTGTGTTTATTGAAATTAAGAGTTGTAAAATAAACATTGCTTGTATTTTAAAAAACAAAAACTACACCAAAAGCAAAACAAACCTGTCTTCACCTTGTCAATTGACTGAAAGGCTAAATAAATTAGGAGTTTGGCTTCCTTGCCTCCTTCCTGCAGAAAACAATTTTTGGTTTCCATAATAAAGCACTATGCAAGTGTAATGCAAATCTAATTCAAGCTGTAGTGCAAATCTATGCTTTCTACACCTATTTTTAAGGAATTCCTGATGTTTCAAGTTGTTTCCCTCTTTTATGCCAGAATAGTATGAAATGTTTTGGCTGTTCTCCTGAAATTGGGTTGTCCAAGTCAGAATTTCAGCTGCTGATTTTGGGAATTATGTGTGTGACTGTCACCAATGTGTGTATCATGCACAGGGCAGTAGCACAAAATATGGGAGGTCTAGATTTAAATCCCTGCTCTTCTTGATTCAGAGCACTTTATCCTGCATTACCTGGAGGCATGCAGGGCATGAACTTGAATGTGGATCCCCTGTTTCAAACCATGCCCCTGGACAGGCTTGTCAAGCCAGAGCACAAGTTTATGTGAATATATTCATAGATAGGCTTCTCCTATGGTATAGCTCCATGCAAAGAATGCAGCTTGGAATAGCAGTTATGATGAAGTTTCATTTAATCAAAAATACTCTGTTCATGTACATGTGTATAAACAGCAAATAATTAGTTATACTCAGAATAACTCATTAAAATTCCACTTAAAGCCATTAATCTGGGCACTTAAAAGGTCATTATCAAGCAATTATTTTGCTGTCTGTTGAATATTGGACTTCTTTTAATTGCATCTGAAAGGGGAAATTGGAAATGGAAGAAACTTGCAGACAAAGCAACAAAAATAAATAAAATTCCTTGCTGTCTGGTGCAAGAACTGTCCATTAAAGATATGAATTTCCAAAAGTAGGCTTCCCTTCTGATAGCCTGTTCTTTCCCCTCCCTCCTAAATCCTACAGAAAAGTTATGTTTCTGTCCCTATTTCATTTCCATTGTGGCTACATCAGGGAAGACCATATTATTTCCTCCGTGATGAAATGAGAGGGAAAAAATTCATAGAAAGATCAAGTCCTTCTTCAAACACGAATGACCAAGTTCCAGCATTCTGTGCTGGAATGAAAGTTCATGTCTTAAGCTCCCTGTTCCTCGTTGTCATCAGGCAGGTGTCCCTGCCCATGGCAGAGGGGTTGGATCTAAATGATCCAGAAGGTCCCTTCCAAGCCTCAGCATTGCATCACCACTGTCCTGGAGAGCAGCACGTGTTCTGCAATGGCTGCATGGGAAAAGCAGCCCAACCTGGAGCTGCTTTCTGCTTTTATTAGCTTGATTTGGAGGGTTTTTAAAGTAAAATAACTAGCAGAAAACCAATTCATATTTTAATTGTATAAGCCTTCTGAATTTAAGAATTTAATTGTATAAACCTTCTGAAACCTTCATGGTAGTGGAATGACTGGGAAAGTACAATGCCAGGAAACAGACATTTTGGGGTCACTGGAGGCTCATTCCATGTATCACTTTTCAGCATTCTGAATATGCTTGTGGATAATTTAAAAAACCCAAACCAAATGCTTTAATTCAGGAACACAATTTGGTGGTAATTTACATAACAATAAGATGCTGTTAAGCAAATGTTACAAAATGGTTTAGGTATTGAATGAGGTAAGAAAGGAGATAGAAATAAGACAGCAATATACTGGTAGTGTTTTAATCTCACCTTCCTTTTTTAAGGATGAGTTTAATCCTTTACTGATTTTTTTTCTCATTTGTCTCCTAATTTTGTTTATTAAAACACTTCATTCTTCCTACTTAGCTTTGTCTTCTAGAGTTGCATGTGAATGGGTCTGTAAAATGAAACATTTTCATTGGCATCTTCACAGACTAGCACAGTGATAGATAAACATTTCTGAGAGTTTCAGTCTGAAGAAAATGCTGGAAGTACTTGTTGTGAAATAAAGAACATACTACCTGACACTTGGGCCAAATTCAACCAAGAATTTGGGGTCTTCTTCTTATAATTTGTCATGGAATCATTGAAGCATCAGCTTCTTTCCCAGATGTTTTGCTCTTATTTAATGGCTGCTGTGGTGCTCTTTAGCTGATGTCTCCTTCCTGCTGCAGTGGGCAGCAGTTCTGTCCTTGGGCAGTGCCTGGCTGGCCTCTGGCAGGCCTTGGCACTGCCTGCACTCTCTGCTTTTATTGCAATGATTTCCAACGTGCTGTCTTTAGTGTTTTAAAGTGGGGGTGAGATGAACTGGGGATTGAATTAGAGTGAGCAGGCAGGCCAATTGTTGATTGTAAAGAAAGGAAATTGCTGTAGCTGTGCAAGATGGAATCCTGTTGCTGGCTTTTCAGGACCCCTTGGGCACTGAGATCCAGCAGGTGGGTGGGTGGTACTTGCCTGCCTTTGCCCTTGCTGAGGAGATCAGTTCTGTTCTGCAGAAATGTGGCAGCAGAGAGGTGTGGGCTGTGCCATGAGGGAGGATGCTGCAGGAGCCAAGAGGGCCCAGGGCCCAGGCAGGACAGTCCCTTGTTGTCCCCAGGGCAGGCCCTGGGCCCTGGGGCAGCGCTTCTGGGGCTGCAGCTCCCAGGCCATTGGAGGGCTGGTGGTGCACTCAAGGCCCTGATGGAAGCTTTGTAAGGAATTGATAGCATTGCTGGGCTGGCACTTGCATTTGTGCAGCAGTTTGTGTGCAGCTGGCCTCTGGCACAATTTGGAGTGAATTAAAATGGTTTCAATTCTCCCTGAGATAAGAGAACTATTCTCACTTGCAGAGTAATGGAATACATTTTTGCCATTTTCTTATACAACATAGTGTATATTCTCCCTGGGGATAATGGCTGAGTTAATAGACTGAACAGAAGGAATTAAATCTCTCCATCAATATTCTTCACTATTATGTGGTTTTGTTCTTTTATGTGTGCAGAGCACTATGTTAATACAGTCAGAAGATAAAATTGTGCAGACTGTTAAGTCTTTGGAGCTTTTGGCCTTGGATGTTTTGAATCACAAAACTGTTGCTTGCAGCACGAACCTTTTTCTAAAAAAAATAGGACATTTCAGTGGTAAAATACCATACAGAGTATTTCAATTCCTTACCATGTAGATTTCTCAAAAGCTTGTAAGAGTAGAGTCCTTAGCATTTAGACTTTTGGTTGCTTTCTCTATAATCTTCATGTTGGGATAAAGCAGCTTTGGATGATGATTTGATGTTCAGCCTCTGCTCTGCTCATGTGTTTTATTCTGTTGTACAAATGATTATTCTCTGTGGTTAGCTAGCTTGCTCTAAGAGGAACTGGGGTTTAGGTTAGAAATAGCTGGTCTTTGAAAGCCCAGCAGTTTGAGAGAAACCCAGGCTGCAACAAGGCAAATATTAAAATACAGATGCCTCAAAAGATTAAGTACCTTCAGTAGTTATGTTAGCAATTTTTGTCTGCCTCATGGTGTTTGTTCCATTCTCTAATTTTATCTTGTGTTTAATGAGATTACATATTTTTGAGTAGGGAATAAGTATAGAACTTCTTTTTTAAAAACAAATATTTTCTGCATACTTAGAATGTTTTGCTGAAGAAGCCTTGGCCAAAAGTGAAATCTGCAACTTTTAAATGATGATCTGAAATATTTTGAAGATTAATTATGACTATTTTTTTGGAACTGCTTTTATGACATTTTTCACAGGAGCTGCTTCCCAGCTCCCTTTTAAATCAACTCTGCAGGGAGCTATTTCTATTGGAATGTTTTGCTTTGCTAGTCTAATGGTGCTCTAAGTTCTAATGAATACATATATTAAAAACCCCAGAAAAAAAAAATTTAAAAAGCAAACAAAGAAAATTCAACAACAACAAAAAAAAGCAGCTGAACAAAGAAAAGCCAATCACACCACCACGAGAAAAAAAAAATTAAAAACCTGAAAAAACCCCACAAACCAAAAAAAAACCTCATCCCAATGTCCCAAAACTTTGTGACACCCTTCTGGTCTTCATGGAATTCCTTAAGCTGCACTGCTCATGGTAAGGCTCATGCAGCAAACCCAGGCTGTTCTTGCTATTTGAGTGCCTTTGTTTTTGTTTCAGCCCAAGCAATCTGCAGTGCCTGTTCCTCCCATGGTATTTTCCAGAGAGCCTCAGAGACACTCACGGTGATGGGCAGTGCTGTAGGACAGGGCCCTTGGGGACAATTGATGCCTCTTGCAGCAGCCACTCAATGTTGTTCCTGAATGTGCAGTGTTCTATCAGGGCTGTCATTGACAGCAAATTGAACATATTCCACAGTCCATTGAAAGACTCTCCCATTGTTAGAAGACTCATGTCCACTTTTTCTAGTCTGTTGTTATTTTTGTATGGGTTTTGAGTTTTGCCTGGTGCCAGTGGCAGATGGATCTTGCTTCTTCTATATTTAATTATAGTTCCAGTGGAATTCTTGCTGGGAAAAAACAAGTCTGACTTGCATTCCCTCTGAAGATGTTTTGACAAGTAAAACACAACTAATTTCTGCAGAGTGCTATTTACAGTGTTTCAGGCCACATTCCTTAACACAGAGATAAGAATTGGGAGAAAGGATGGATACTTTAAAAGTTCTCCTTCTTAATTTTGTGGTGAATAGTTGTAGGATTCCTGTTCAGATTTATGTCTACATGAGGTTCTGTGGAAACCTGGAGCTCTGACCTCAGTGATTGCTTGACCCTCAAAGCTTCAGAAGTATGAGTAAGGATACACAGATTGTACTTCCCAGAAATTCTTGTAGCAATAATATAAAGCTGTCTTGACAGTTACCAAACAGTATTTTGGGACTGTTTTTCTCTGTGGGCAAAGAACCTTTGTACCCATTTTTCCTTCTTATATTGTCAGTGTGTGCTGGTAACTTCATGGAAATGGCTTCAGGGAGCCTCATTTGTTCTTTTCACCAACTTTACAGTACAGTTGTCTCATTTAATATCCAGTTCCTTCTTTTGGTTTGTCCCTAGGTGGAGCACTTTGCTAAATGAAATTAAATTCCCATCATCTTTTAAAATTAAATTCTTTCAATCTGGTTACAAACCCCTTTCTTTACTTCTAACTTGCTGCCCTCTGTCCCACAGTTACTCTTTCAACTCTTTGTCAGCTTTCACTGACAAACTGGGTCCATCAAAGCTCAGGCCAGGCTGATGAGGTTTGGGGCAGCCAACAGGAACCTTTCCTCCTTTGCCCACTGCAGACTTTGGAGCTGAGGGAGCTTTTGAATTCTTCTCAGAAATCTTTGAGGAGCAGAAACATCCCTAAGCCTTTTTGATTGCTGCTTGTTCTGTTTAGTCAGGAGACTCCAGTCCTTGCTCTATTCTGCCTGGGGTGTAAGCAATCCTAATTTCTTGTTGTGCTGTTCCTCAGTTTGATTCACAGCTGATTTCTTAGGATGGCTGCTGATTCAGTCAGTCCTGGGCTCATTGTTTGGGTCATTGTTTAATCTGCTGGGATGTAGCTGTTCAGGTGACATCAGCCCCCTGTTGGTGGGATTTTCCCCAGTGGAGTTATGGTGACATATAAAATATGTTTTATATAAATATGTCAAATTTGCATTTCAACTGATGCAGCCTTCCCAGCTCTTTATTGATTTCAAAGGATTTCTGTTGCTTTAAAGCAATGAAGAACTGCCCTTTGTTTTCAAGATCCTATTCTGATACTGAAGCTGTACTTGCCATGGTGTAGCTGCGTAGGTGGCTACACAAAGATGACCAGGGCTGCACCTTCACATGTGCTCAATGTTCAGTACTGGCTCCATGATCCCTTTTTGCTTTTCTGTGCCTGGTTTTAGAAGTAGGCCTGTTTGTTCACTTTGCAGACTGCTTTCAGTTCTAGTGAAACAACAGCAGGCTTTTGACAAATTCTATCAAAAAGCAGATTATACCTCTATCCTTAGAATATTCCTTGAAGTGTACTAGATGTTAAGGTTGGTATATTTTCCACTGAAGTCTCCCACCAAAATGAAAGTGTAGTACAAAGAGAGTAAATGCCTCTTCATACAGCTCTAGCTGCAGGACTGAGGGATAAATGGGTCGGGAAAAGGTGACAATTTGCCTTCAAAGGATTCATTAATCAAGAATTGCTTTTCTCCACTCTACTGAGAAAAAATCAACTTCTAGTGTACCCAGTGCATCAGGGCATGCCTTTGTATTTTTATCCAAGTTGTCTTCCATCTTTCCCATCAAAATGTTCTGAGACTTATTATCATTCTGAATTATTATAGCCACTGTTTATATCTCTGAAAGATCTTTCTATATTTCACACTTTCAATCCTATTTGTGGTTTCACCAGCTCCATCTAGGATGCATTAATGAGAAGATCTACATGCTTTCTATTTGTTACAGGCAAATAAAGATTTCAGAGCTCTGTTTGTAGTGTGTTTCCTCTGTCTTGCAGTATTGTTTGGTTATGACATGGACTCCCACAGTTGGTTGCCCATTTGGTAATTCCTAATATTACACAAAGGGCAGATCCTGATCAGACAGGAGATTTCTGTGTCTGCAGATGAGCACCTCATCTGCTGTGTCTTTGAGAGGCTGGTCTTTTTTGGCTTTAAAACCTAATTTTATGGAGAGAAATTCTGCTCTTGGATAGTGCCAATGATCATCTGGTTAGGTTTGCTTTACTCCTACTACTCTTAAGGACACTTTGAATGAAAATAATTTTACTATTTACTGATGCAAAGACTATTGTGTAGGGTGATTTAGTCTGAATAATGAACATTACTCACACACACACTTATGCTACAGTACCTAGTACTAGACATAATTATTGTTATAAAAACTATACATCATTTGATACAGCAAATTTATACATCATTTATAACATATTCATATTGTGGTTTTTTGATTGTTATTATTTTTATAAAAACGTATTTTAATAAATTTTTACATAATTTGTAACTGCAAATTCTCTTTTTATAAAAAGAGAATTTACTGTTATAAAAAGAGAATTTAATTGAATAAAGAGATTGCCAGTACACTAAGCCCTAACTAAACTCTCTGAATAGAAAGCTAAGCACTGGAAAGGTGCCTTCCTTAAACTAAGGTGCTCTTGCTTTAATTGTCTGAGAATTTAGAAAAATACTCAACACTAATTACTTCAGTATCTTTTTATAGATGCAATCTACTGCAGAGTGCTAGAGATATGAATGTTATCTTTTCTTTATTAATGCTTATTTGATTTGGAAGCCAGGGAATGTATTGGAAAAAGTACTTGAAGATGTGCTTTGGAGTATTGTAAAGATGAATACCCCAATGGAAGAATATTTCTGCCATACCCTGCAAGTGGTTATTATGAAACCTTGGAGTGGAATACTACCATTTTTTCTTGCAGAGGCAATATTTTCTGCAGTTCAGAGGTGGTAAGCAGCTGAATAAAAGCTCCTGATTGTGGATTTCAAGTGGCCTGGGTACAGAACCATGGCTGGTTCCAGTTAGTGTGGATTTGCTTTGCAGCTGGGATCAGAAGTGAACATTCTTTCAGGATGGCAGGAATTCACCCAGTCCCCATGTGGGGATTTGCCTGTTTTGTCTGCTCTCAGTGCCTGTTATCAACTGAGTCCTTTCTTGACAGGGCCAGGGAGACTCTCCAGCACCAAGCAGGTTTCTGTGAGACTTTGATTGCAGGGAGTTTGCAGAGCTGAGCCCTGCTATGGTAAGAGCCATTGGCTGCAGGCGTGTGATGGGAAGCAAAAGCCCTGTTTTCCCCAGTCCTGTCTCTCAAGATGGGTTGGATCTAACATGAAGCAACATGAGAAACAGTGCAGATGGAGCCAGAGGACTGGGAAGCTTTCCCCCAGTCTGCTCAGGGAATAATGGAGTGAGGGCCAGTGCGTTGGAGCTGCTGGGAGCACCTGAGAAGGTGGGGGAGAACAGCACCATGGATGGCTGATCTCCCTTCCCGGGGCTGAAAGAAAGTGGGAAAAATGTTGCTGGTGACATGGAGCACGTGTGCCTTTGCTTCAATACTCCCATGTCCCACAGAGGAAAGGATCTGTGACTCTGAGATGTGACTCCTTGGGTTTTTCCTTCAATCCACAAGGGTGGATATCCAAAGAGATGAATTGGGGCAACAGGTTTCTCCACATACAAGGGATTTTTTTTCCATCTTGCTTTAAAAAAAAACCAACAAAAACAGTTTGTCAGCCTTTACTGAGTTCAGCTTCATTTGCTCAAAACAGCAGCTTCCATCATTATCTCTCTTAGCTCATAATATTTATTGCCATTAGGAAATTTGATACAGGATTACCAAAGATAGCTTCATTATCAATGGCAATAAATACCTATGCAAATGTAGCACCAGAGGCATAGAGGGGGGTTGTTATTATTATTTAATTTTTTTTTTCTCTGCAAAATCTCCCTGGTTTAACAGTGAACTCTGAGGCAGATAATTTGTTTGGTAAACCATTGATTAAGAATTTTCTCTCTTTGACCAAATGAATCAAGATGTGGCACAACTGTCATCTCTGTGGCAATCCAATAGTACTTTTCATTCTTGCATACCTTTGCCTTCCCAGTGATGTGTATAATACAAGACAGACATTTCTTTCTGAATATTTATAACACAGATGTGACATGGTTTAATGTGAGCTGCAGCCATCAAGAGGATGTAAATTCTATTTCCACTGGATGTCCCTCTTAGCTTAGGTCTGTGGGAGCTTAACACTAAGGGGTTGTCTGCATCAATCTGATACCTGTTGGTTTGTTTGGCTTTTTTAAAGGTGTTTCTTTCACCTCATGGTTCTAAGTGTATTTTTTTAAGGAGAAAGAGTGCTAAAGATGGTAATGATGATATGTTGAGTTAGTTTTTACTTGTGTGATTCTAGCATATTTCTGAAGGGGTAATGAATTTGTGAAACTTCACAGCGTAGAGATGCACTTGGATAAAATTCTCAGGTATTAAGAGAATGTATCCATGAGTCTATTTCAAACAATTCCCCTGGGCTTGGGAGACCTGATACTACTCTGCAATAAATTTCCTTTTTTATATATGTTTGATATCTAACCTTTCCTTATTTAGTTTCTTTGCTTACAACTATGGGGTTTTTTTGGGGGGGGGGCAGGGTTTGTGATTTTGGGATTTTTAGGGTTTTTGGTTTTCATTCTTTGGGGTTTTTTTTGTGAAGGTTTTTTGTTTGTTTGTTTGTGGTTTATGTTGGTTTGGTTTGGGGTTTTTTGGGGGGGATTTTTTTGTTTGCAATTGTAGCTTTTCCACAGCCAAACACAGAAGTGGCTGGCATGGAATGGACAACATTGCATTCCTTTGCACCACTTGCTTATGTAAATTCAGTATACAAGAGAGACTTGACCCTGGTAAATCCACTCTCAAAAGTCATTTTGGGTCATGCCAATGAGCTAAACTGCTTATGAATTGATGTTCTGTAATGCTCTACTAGAAGCAGCAGTTTAAAATATATCACACATAGGTTTTATATGTCCCACATAGGTTTTGGTTGCCTATGTTTCATTAAGTTGTCAGAGGATGCTCCCGATTCTGGAGTGTTTTATTTTGCACTTCTCTTCAGGGTTGCACAGAACAACACAAAACTGCCCCTCTGTAATTACATTTCAATGACACAGCTCAGAAATGTGGCTCTTTATTTTGACAGCCACAATGTCATAATATATTGGTCACAAACAAGCTTGGAAATGAAGGTTCCTCTAAGGTGAGTTGTGGAGTTCATGCCTTTGATACTTGAATGTCCCCTGACTGTGATTCAAAGTCAGAGCAGAGGGGTCACATTGATCTGGATGTGGGAGCCTCCCTCTCCTCCCTGTATCCAGCTCACAGGAAACACTTATGTGGGCTGGAAGGAAAGGGCCATGAGTGAATTTGGAAGTTCTGTTCCCTGCTGGCTTTTTCTCCCCCAGAGCTGGTGCAAGCAGCTGATGCAAGCCTAAAGAGAGATGTTAAGTGTCCCAACCTGCTTTAACTTAGTTTTTCATTTGCCAGTGACATTTCCTCCGTCTATGTCCCAAAATGCCAAATCAGGGTGTTTGTATTCCAGCCTCATCTGTGAGCTACTGAACACACAGAAGCTGGCCTAAGTTATTGCAGCTTGCACATGGCCCTTGGCAGCCCTTCCTTGGTCTTTTGGACCCTGACAAGGCTGATTCCTTTGCAGTGTCTGCTAAAGGAGAGATGACTGCTCATGCAGGGTCACCACATACAGCCTCTTTGGTTTTGTCTTACTCCTATACAGACTTTGTTCCTGTTAGAAAAAAATATACTTTTAATATTTATATTCAGTTTTCTTTGATATTTCTATTGAAAATATTGGCAATAGTTATCATTAATGTATTTGATGGTAGTATCTGAGTATTTAGAAGTCAAAATTACACCTCACACCCTGCAGTCTGAGTCATTTTTGGGAGGCTATAGGTAATTGTTGCAGCAGTGTTTTCAAGCCTGCTCTTCTACTAAAAGGAGTTTTCCAGTTTAGAGGTAAAAGTAGAAGGTACTTTTTAAAAAATGTTCATTTCCTTACTTGCATCTATTCATTTTCAAAGAAAGTTACATTGTAAAAAGCAGAGCATTGACATTCATTTAACTCTCCAACTTCTGCTAATTTTTTAAGTACAAAATAAAATGTTTGTCTTGAAATAATTCTATTCTGCACAGTTTAAGCCTTCAGAGTTATACTTAGGCTGTGCATTTGGGTCATTGACTACAAATGAGAAGCTGACACAGTCTGGTCAAGCAGGCATTTACAGGTGAGAATGGACATTTGGAATATTTAGGCTTTTATGTACAAGTGGGAAAACTACCCCCTCAGGTTTCTTTCATCAGATATTTAATAAATGTAATAGGAGACCTAAACCCCTTTTCTGTGTCTATAAATAATTGACTAATTTTTAAAACTGGGTATTCAATTTTGTCCTGAACATGTTTGTCTTAGGCACTGAAATGTGAATTCATTGGTTCAGCAGTGTGCTTAGCTCATAGTATCAGTCAGCATGATTTTCCTCTTGAAAGGCAGAACTTGGTCAATGTGATCTCCCCTGCTTTTCTCACCTTCCCTGTGCCAAAAGAGAGGGACATGAGCTGAACATTGCCCATTAGAGCTGTTCAGAACAGGTGTGGTACCAGTGTTTATAAAGAAAAGCTCTCCAGGGTCTCTTTCTGTTGTATTCACAAGACTTGCTCTGGTCATTTATGTGCACATTAAGACTTGTGAAAAAATTATTTCTTTACATATATTACATTGAAGGCAAAATTGTGTGCAACTTAGGATAAGGAAAAATGGTGTGGTTTGGGGATGATCCCACAGATTGTGATTGGTATTTGTGTCCATGCTGGAATAGCATCCCTTAGTGTGTGAATCTTGTCTGAACCTTGCCTGAGGGAAGCCTGAGGAGCTGACAGAGTCATGCAGGCTTGGAGCTCAGCTGGAGATACAGAGATGCTTTCCAGTGTCATCGTGTAGATCAGCTGTTCCGTTGAATACTTGTGGTTTGTTAAGTTGGATTATGCTTCAGGAGCAGGCTATTTAGCATTTTCTTTAGATGTGAACTGATTGGTTGTTGTTTTAAACTGGAAAAAGCTGCACCCTGTTTTCTTCCATTTGGGAATACATCTTGCAGTAGTTTTGTTTGCAAATTCAGATGTAGCAGTAGCAAGAAGATAAGTGGTGTCTATCATTGGAAAAAATTAGTATTTATTTGACAGTTTCTGAAGAGCAGCTGCTTCATCTAAACTAACCAGATAAAGGCCTGGAAGAGAAAGGAGGCTTAAATATAGACTTGAAAAGGCTCACAAATACATACTTCAAGGAGGGTAAACAACATATATGAAGGACTATGTCTTATCTCCTGCCCTGAAAATTAATGTTAAGAATCTCCCTGAACAGCAATGAAAACTATATTTTTCCCAATCCTCTCCTTGAATCATGCAACAATTCATAAGGAAATTGATAAGAAGTGGCATTTGGATATTTTTAGGTAACATGTGAATTTTCCTCCCACAGGTAGGGATCCAAACACGGATCAGGAGCCCCATGAATCTCTGCTAGTACAGGAGTTTGTTGCTAAGAATCAGACTGGAAAATATTGATCCCAAATAGTGTCCCAATTCGTGGTGGGAATGATTTTAGGAGTGAAACAGACCAGTCTGGGAGAAATGGTTTGGTTGAAGTCAGAAGAAAATATTCCTGTGAGGAAAAGCAGCTGAGTGTTGCTCCCCAGCCCTGTGCTCTTTGCAGCAGGCAGAGAAAGGAGGCAGCTGCAGTGGGAGCTGGAGCATCAGGTAATTTCCTGAATTGTAGGTGGGCACAGATGATCATGGGAGCTCTAGGAACTGTGCAAGAGCCAGACACAAGGAGCAGGCGTGTTGGACCCCTCAGTGAGGGAATGTAGGCACTGAATTCATTGATAGCACATGGAATCCTGCTCTGACTAGCACTGCTCTTACTGACATTTTTAATGACTTCACAGGTTAAACTATTGAAATTAAACTGGGTATGGGTGTCACCTTAGGAATGCTCTCCCTGGGCCAGGATTGAGATCCACGGGTTAAATGAAATCCCTGCAGTCTAGCAGGTGATAGTTGTGTGAAGAACTGGAGAAATCCCCTCTCCATGCTTGGCCAATCTAGTACAATTCACAGGAATGAATCTGATATTGTTTTGAACAGAAACAGGAAATCCAGCGATACAAATCAATCTATTTCTGTTTTATTGCAACTGTCTATGATATTAAATATAGGTAAGAGCACAGGAATATGTTACTGCTAAACAACATAAGCCTGTAGACACTTAAAGGAGGGCCAAGTAGCAAAAACAAAGAATAATTAATCAGACTCCTAGTTCTGCTTCTAGGTCCCTGAAGAGATGGAAGGGTAGGACATTTTGCTTTAAAAATGGTATCTATAGCACAATTCTGTGTTTTAGTGAATGAGGTACACTGGTTGCAGTCTGTTCCATGTTAAGGAGCTTGGAACCTTACATTCCAACCAGCCTGTCACTGATCCAACTTAGCTTGACTCCCCTGAGGCTCTCTTGGCATTTAGGGATTGTTGTTGATCAGAGATGCCCTCTTTTATTTGTTCTTGTATTTAAAGTTTGCATTTTTATTCCTTTTTATTGCCTTTGCATGCATACATTTAGAGCCAATCTGTTTTATTTGATGATTCAATGGGAGCAGGGTTTTGGGGAATTTTATCCCACTCCTTTTTAACCAACACTTGTTGCTACAATTCAGGGTTATGATTTCTGTCTCAGAAATGCCCTAAATATAGAACTGACTTATTTTTACTTCATTATTTCACCTCTTAAGGTACATTCAGTGTCTTACTAGGAGTCCTGAAGATTTTCTTGTCATCAGGAAAATAATTGGCAAGCTACAAATCATTTCCTGCCGTGGGGAAGCTGACAGTGGAAAGAAGGTAAGAGGAAACAGTTTCTCTGCTTTGAAATGGATGAAAGAGCTAAAAATGACCCTACTCTACCAACATGATTTTCTTTCTGAAGATAGGGATTTTTTTCTTCCTTAGGCCTCCAGTAAGTGTGGAATGAGTAAGACAAGGATGAAGCATTGCTACTGAATCAAACATTGTAAAATCAGTTTGCTCAGTTTGCTGTCCACGTTGCATTTCCATTGTTTTCTCCATAAGGAACACTTTTGGTTTTTTTTAGTGTGTCATTTATGTTGTTGCTTTGCTTCATATGTTCTGCAGGAAGTTTCTCAGCTTTTCTCTGTAGCTTTTGACATTTAAACACTGATCATCAAAGCAGTGTTGTGGACTTAGGATGTAACTTCAGAAGTTTTAGTGTTGGCTGTTTTAGAAATGCAGAAATACCAATTGCCATCAGTTCAGAAGATTAGGTTCCCTTTTGGCAAAGCTGTCAACTTGTGACATTTCTAGTCACTTTTCTTCCCCCAGTTCAAAAGGAGATTGATCCTTTCTTTTTGCAGATCTCTTGTTGGTGTTCTTACATTATTCTCAAAGAATTCCAGGGAATGATAGTCTTGATTTGTGTGGCTCTATTTTATTCTAGATGACTCAGTGCATAAAAAGAAATGGCCACTGTTCCCAGGCAATTGAGTCAAAAGTTTACATCATCCACCCTGTCTTCATGGTAGAAGGATCTAAACAAGTTATCAAAACAACTTAGATATGACCTATTTTTTGGTGGGTTTTGGTTTTGTTTGGGGTTTTTTGTTTGTTTGGGTTGGGGGTTTTTGGGGTTTTTTTTTTTGGTTGGTCCGTTGGTTGGGTTTTTTTTTTTGCTAGTTAGGCACAGGTGAAAATTTACATTCCTATCTTGTGAACCTCTTAGAAAAATATTTATTGCCCTATTGTTTTATTGTTTCTCAGACAGCAATTTTCCCATGGGCACCATGCCCTCTAACCCTTTGCTGAGTTTATCTCCAGTTTTTAACAAAAAACTATAAAACTGAAGATTTCCTGGAGGGAAAAAAAAAATCAATCACTGCTTGATATATGATGCACAGTGGAAGTAAATGCTTGGATGTAAATCCTGTTTGACATTTCTCTTACATTTTGAGAAGATTATTTCTTCACTGAGCTCCTCTTTGGTACACTGAGCTGTTCTTTTCATACCTTTAACTCAAGTATTTCAGTTGTCTGCTTTGTAAAGTGACTTCCCACACAATTCCATCAGCACAGTGGAGGCAGGAGTGAGCGTGGGTCCAAGCTTGATGCAGAGGGCTGGGAGACATTTTAAACAGAGGAGAAGCCACAGTCTATACCCTCACATGTACACAGGAACAAAATTTCTCCTCATACACAAGGAAGGCCTTTTTTGACAGTAGCTGCATTAAAAGTATGAAAAAACCTCCGGGTTTTTCCCTGTGTTTCACCCCTTGCTCCCAAAATATTTCCTGCTGATTTTTTTTTCTTGCTGAAAGTTTTGGAAGGATTTTTAATATCAGCTTTCCAAAAGAAAATTTGTGTAGTGCATGATGTTTATCAATCAGATGTAGCAGACCTTTGCACATGAACCAAACTGCTTGTGTGTGATGTAGTACTGGATGCATTATGTACTGATGGGCAGCAGGAACACTTTGAAGTTTCTGTGGTGCTAATCTGTAAATCTGGGTACAGAGAGGAACGTTTGTCATGCTGAGGGGCAAATCCAGTGTCATTGCATGGATTCTCTTACTGGGTTTAGTGTTTCTCCAATGATCATTTGATCTGGATTATGAACCTGGCTCGCTGCATGAGGATATTTGTGAAATGGACATCACTTAATAGGATTTGTAAGGGCTCCCACACATGGGGAGGAGGATGTGCACCAACCTCCCTCTGCTGTAACAGCCTCTGTTCACACTTGACCCAAGGAACCTGGAAAATTGGAATTGTGAACAACAATAATCAAACTCTTTAAAAAGTTGGACTGTGAAGTTGTTGAAGTGCACTGGGTTTTGCATGAACAGGAATGTTCTATACACCAACAGGTTTGCAATGAGCTCCAAGAGAAACTGGCTGCCAGGAAGGTTTTGTGGATGTTCTTGTGCACAGTGATGCTGGCTGGATTATTGCTAATGCTGGAAGAAGTCCAACTGAGTCAGCCTAAGTTTTCCTAGGTCACTGAACCAAGGGACATAAGGCAAGCTTGCCTTCTGACAATAGCATTACAAGCTCATTTTTCTCATTAAGATTTAACAGTATTTGTGTTTTCCTTGCTACTTTATGCATTAAGCAACTGTGATGGTGCTCAGGCTGCAGATCAAGTCCAGCAAACAGGAAAGAAAGTGAGTCATGACTGGACTATTAACTCAAATGAGAGTCATGAGGTGTTCTAAGCCTATTTTCTGTTGGAGTTTTGGGCTTTGAAACTCATGTTGAATCAGAACAAGGCTGAACTGTAAGCTATGGCCTGATTCAGGTAATTTTGATTGCTGTATAGAAATTCCTCAAGCAATGAATGCTATTGCAGGTAGACAGAACAGCTGGCTTGGATCATATTGCTACATTTTCAGATGTTGCCAAAGGGGTGGATAGAAAAGCTGTAGTTAGAAAGTGCAGAGTGACTTGGAAACTTCAGGCACCCAAGAAACTCCTTGTGACAAGAACAACCTCCTTTGTGCCAGATAAGCTCAGAAGGGGCCACAGGTACAAGTAGAACTCTGCATGGAGCTGATCAGCTCCCCTGTCAGTGGAGTTGAATCAGATCTAAAGAGTGTGGGCACAGTCAGGTGAGTGTGGAAACCTTCCTTGAACTGGTGAGATTCATTACCTTTGGTGCTGTGATTTATGGTGCCACTGACAGGAATGACACTACTGGGATCACTGAATTTACCTTTAGAGGAGACCTTGTACTGAGCAATTGTAAAGAGTTATTGAAAGTTCCCTGTCTCCTACTGGTTTACAGTGTACATAAGTAGAAAAAAAGGTTATGCTAAACTCTTATTTTGATCTGGATTTCCATTGGTGATCCTCATGCTGCTTTGATGGCTGTGCATGTGAGCATAAATCTTTGAATGATCAGTTTTCACATAGTGTCACCTGAAATACTTTTTTAAAAAATATAAGTAGTTAATAAGATGCTGGTTATATTTGACAGAATAAACTCCAAATTTGGATATTTTCTGATACTTTGACACATGTGAATTTAATTGTCTCTTCTTGTTCTGCTACCTGAGTTGTTGTCAGTGCTGTTTTCTCCATGCTGGTTTTACAGGACCTTGAGGACTTAATTGTTAGTGTGCAGTCACTCATTTTTCATTCAATCACGTGGTCTTGGTGTGATAATGAAGGAAATGGAATGAGAGGATGGGGCCTAATATATTTAAAAAACACTTAAGATAAAGGTTTGTTTTTTAATGTGACAATTAAAACTAATTAACCTTTAGACCATGTTTGAATCCAGTGAGATTTAAAAGTTTCTTTAAAGAAATCACCGTAAGTTAAAAATGTGTTTTGTTAATTTAATGGTTTAATACATTTAAATTAGCTAAGTAATTTGAAAGAAAATTACTTTGCCATCACTTTGAAACTTGTTTCCATTGGTTTCTAATGGGACTTGAATTCTTTTCCAGATATAATCTGTTTCATGAGGGTGGCTTCACGGTGCAATAATCCTTCTCATTACATTTCTAGGACTTAACTCCTTTACTCCTTAATAACACTCTTGGCCACTAGTACAGAGCAGTTTCCTGTTCCAGGAGTACTCTGCTTTTTAAAAATAGCACTGAAGCCCTGTGAAGTTTGCCTAGGGGCTCTTCTTGATGACTAAACTGAGGGTTATCAAATACCTGCAATGTTTCCAACATGCAGAAGAGATCTCAGAATCTCTGGCTTTGTTTGCATTTCCTGGACCCAAGAAAAATGGCCGGGGCCTTGGGGAAAATAGTTCTGGTTTTGTTTTTTAGTTTGGGTTTTTTCAGTAGTAGTTGTTGCACAAAGCCTTGCCAAAAAAGCTGAGTGGGGCTGCTGCACAAATTTAAGTCAAGAATTCTGTATGCAGCATTTACAGATGGATGTTTCAAACACCTGCAGTTCACACTGGGAGAAATCCTGATGGTTTCTTGCTATGTTAGAATATTGTTTCCAGTGCCTGCTGCTGGCTCACAAAAGTCTGGTTTGCAGTGTATTCAGAAGGACTCCTGCTCCTCAAACACGGTGAGGATGGTGTACCCCAGTGCCTTTGTAGTTCAGGGCTGTTTCCAAAGCTGCATTTAAGTAGATGGAGCTGATTCTGCAGTGTCTGAAAAGCCTGAGCCTGCAGGGTGTCTCTTTAGACTCTTTGTGTGGTTTTTCTTTGCCTTGGGAAAGTGCAGTGAAAGGGCACGTGACAAACTTGCCTTCTTTTCTGATGGCAAAGGCTCTTTGGAAAACTTCCAATCCAAGGATCATTCCACTTCAGCTAAGCAGGGTCAGGAAACAGCCTTGTCCCATCCAACATGGAATAATAATATTATGTTGCCTTTGTTAATTTCATCAGTGTTTTTATAAATTGATTCATTTAAAGAATAAAGGAAAATGAAGAGTCTCTAAATATAGATTCTCAGATTAATTTAGAGATAAACACTTTTTATGAGTTGTTCTTTAGATTTCTCCATTAATTTAGGGGCTTGTTTAATTATGTTATTCCAGTTTTTCTCACATTTCCTATGTCAGATTCTGTTTGCATGTCATTGCTTAGGTAGCCTAAAATAGTGGGATGAGCAAGCTCTGGGCATACTCAGTGGTTTGTATTCTCCTCTAGTTAGAAAAAATAAGGCCCCTTTTCTTCAGTGAACCCTATTTGTTTGCACTACAGGTCTCTATTGCTTGTATTGCTGCATTGCATGTGGTTTGAAAAGAGGCTTTAGGCCAAAAACATGGATGTGATGGAAAGTGAGACTTTCTGAGCAAAGTGTGGGAACAGCATCTTTCAGATGCAAAGATGTTTTCCCCTATTAGTTACTAACACTTCCACCAGCCTGTGGTGCAGATGCTCACCCATGTATTTGCACAAGCTCCATGAAACAGGATGTTCAGAAATACAGAGGAAAATGTGCAGTAATTATGAATATGCAGAGCCAGCCACTGGCAGTTTTTTCTGCTTCTGAGTGAGAGGCAAATGATGTTCTTACTAAAATCTGAGTCAGAAATGGCCAAAATTGGCATTTATATAAAGCCAGAAAATATCTGTCAGGTTTAAGTGGGCGGTGGAACTCCAAATTGAGCCAATAACTATAAACTCAGTGCTGTGATGAATAGAAGCTACTGAATTAATCATCTTCTTTGTCCATTGAGGCAAAATGTTACTGAGAACTAATCCACATGAAAGATTATCTAAAATGCAGTTTTAGACTGCTTTGTAAATCATGCTGTGAGGATCTGGAGTAGTCCTCATCGTGGTTCAAGTGTGTTAGTTATCAAAGTCATTTATAGATGGTGTGCTCTTGGCAGCCAGTGATAGTGTAACTCTTCTCTACTGGCAGTAAGGAAATTCCAAACTCTAGATCAAATGTATAATCAAACATTTACTACATGGCACAAAGACCTGTGTGGTTTTGGGGCTTTTCTGAAATATAGCCATATACTTGCAAATCTAAGCTGAGATGTACTGGTTCAAAATCACCAGACCCCAATATCTGTTGTTCTGAAGGGTGTTTTGAGTTCTGAAGCTGTTGCATGAGTGCATGTTGCTGCACTCAGTGGTTTTGTTCTTGTTTCATTTTGGTTCTTGAAGGCCTCTGTTCATCTGGTAACTCAGGCACTGGGTGACAGCAGCACATTGGAGCTGCTTTCTGGATTGGTTGGATTCAGTGACACTGGAGTCATTGGCACAGTAGTGTTAAGCTCACTGGGAGTGTGAGGACTCCCAAAACTCTCAGCAGGCTCTTCTGAGACAGTGGGTAGCACCATTGCTGTCCCAATATTCAGGTGCTTGTCCTGTCTGGGGCTGATCCCTTGCTTGCCAGGCAAAGGATTCCTTTCCCCCTGCGTCTCCAGCCATGGCAGCTGCTTTGGGCTGTGTGCCAGGGCCACAACAGCAGCTTTGGTTTGATGGTCCTGGTTTAGGCTGAGCTCTTGGAACAGAATGCTTCCCAGCAAGCACTCCAAGGCAAGGTGATTTTCATACCTTGTTATCCCCTTTCCCATTTCCTCTCCCTTTTTCCCTGCTGGCATACTTGCCTGTCTCCTATCCAGTCTTTTCCTTCTCTTGCTTTTTATCTTGGTCCCAGCTTGGCTGCATCTATACCCAGATGTGGCATTTCTGATGCATGATTACCTAGATAATCCCAGTCTTTTGTGCTGCTACCGGTGCAGTTACACAAATGCTGCTGGCCTCTACTCTCCAGAAAATCCCCAGTACTCTCCTTCAATGATCTGTGGAATTCATCTCTTTTTCGTGTCATTTCCACATTCCTACCTGTGAAGCCCAGTTGTTCTTTCATTTCTGCCATGTGTACCTCTTCTCCCCTGTGGCATTTTTCCATGCCATGCTCAGCAGATTTCCATGTCCCTGCAGCCCTAGGAGGTCTTTAAGACAAACTCTGTCCTTCTGCCATGCCTTTTCCCAGGTGGAAGAGCTTCTCTGGGCAAGAGCAGGTTTTTGGATCATTCCAAATGTCTATAAAAGGCTTTTTCCTTGCCCAGCAACCCAGAGAAGTGAAATAAAACTGCCATGGCAGGACACTGAGCACTGAAACTAAACTGAAAGGTTCTCCAGTACTTCATCACTGCAGTTTAGTTATTTTCAGAAAAAGCTTAAATATCTTGTGACTCATGGGATTCCTGATGTCTCAAAAGTTGTGCTGTCATTTCTACAGAGACAGAGATTCTTTTTCCAAGGTAGCATCAATAGGTTTCCCAGGCTAACATAATGATTCTCTTTGGTATCCACAAGGATTAGAAGTGGTCTTTCAGAATAGTAGGTGAGAGAAGGATCAGTTATATTACTGATCAGATGAACTGGATAGAATAAAGACACATTAATATTTAGAAGTCAAAAATTATTATGTAAATATTAATAGTAATAATAGTTAATGGTAATAGTTTAATAGTTAATAGTAATAGTAATTAGTATTTGTAGTTTAATAGTTAGTAGTAATACTTTTACTCACATAATATCCTTTTTAGTATCTTCAAAGGAAGCAAGAGGAGTTTTCTTTAAATTCTCTCACTTGGAAAGTTTTTTTCCCTTAGGCCCAGCCTCTGGGGTTGATGGGCACAGGAGGGAATTTCCAGCAGGAGCTGAGGCGTTTCCTTTGCTCTGGCCAGCCCCAGCAGGGCTGTGGGAGGCAGAGGATGTGGGAGCAGGAGCTTTGCCCCCTGCCCCGGGGGAGTCTCTGCTGTCCCAGCCCCAGCAGAGCAAACGTTTGTGCTTTCACATCCCGTTCCAAGGAGCTGCCCAGGCAGGAACGGGGATGGGCGCGGAGCAGGGACGGTGCCAGGCACAGGGGCACATCCAGAGGGTGCCACCAGCCCGTCCCTGCTGCCCAGGCTGGCATGAGCAGGCTGGGCACCGTCCCTGGCTTTGCTCTGCAGGCTGAGGAAGCCAACCCTGGCGAGGAGGAAGATGAGGAGGTGTGGGAGGATGGAGACAGCGGCCCCCAAAGGCTGGGGAAGGCCCAGCTCCAGGTAGGAGATGCTGCCTTCCAAGGAGAGGGACTTGTCTGTCCCACTGGAATTTGGGCTGGGAGGCCAATGGAACAAAGGGGTTGATTCTATTTTCTTACATGGGCCAGGCTGTGTTTGAAACAGCCCAAGGTAGCAGAGAGCTGGAGTAATTTCCTAGCAGGGAATTTGATTTGGAAGCTGCATTCCAAACTCTTGTCCACATTTATTTTATCTCCCACATGGAGATGCCTAAGGAAGATGGGGTGTTTCTAACAAGAGAACATCCCAATTCATCTGTCGAAGAGGGCTTAAAATTAAAGTGTGAATGGAGCTGCCTTTAGGACACTTCAAATTCCTTAGTATACGAATGGAATTTAAATGAAATATCCAAATCCTGAGAAGCTTGTGTGAACTCCAGAGCCTCTGCAAATGTTTTACAGCCAGGGAGGGAGACAAGAGTCTGGAGTCTCTCCCCAAAAACTGGCTGCTGGTTGTTTGACCAGGCATAGGAATGACTGTGTATTCCCTGGGGCTGTCCTTATGGAGGAAGGTTTATTTATGTGCCCTGGCTTTATTCAGGGTCTCTTCCCCATGATGGAAACTGATTTCATTGAAATACCAGAGGTGCCCAATGCTGTCCCCAGCCAGAGCTCAGAACCAGCCCTGTGGGAAGGGGTTTAATGCCCATTTTCCCAATCCCTCCAGGCAGCAGCACTGGAGCACTTGGGCCAAACATGGCCAAGGTGCCCAGTGCTGGCAGGAGGCAAATCCAGGGATTGGACAGTGGGAGTTTGCACTGCTCCTGGAATCCCAGACCTGGAGCTGTGCTTCAGAGAGCCCAGGAGATGCTGCCTCACTCAAACCTCATTTAAACCTCAGCATCCTCCCTGCTCCCTTGGAATTATTGCTGCTCCCTTAGCTGTTCTTCCTTAGTACTATTATTATTGTGTTATTGTTATTGATGTTATTGTCACCATTCTTGTAAACTCCCACTCCCTGTCTCTTCCATAGCCCTTTGCTTCCCAGAGGTGGTGCTTTAGGAAGCCCCTCCAGCCTGGGAAGGGCTTTTGGCTCCAGACACGTTCCCAGTGCCCAGGAGCAGCAGGACCTGTGCTGCTCCCAGCAGGTGAGGCAGAGGTGCCTTTCCTTCCTTCCCTGCTGCACTTGGGCTTTTTGAGGGGTCTCTGGGGCTCTGAGGGAGAAGTTCTTTGTCACTCCAGGGCAGAATTAGCCCTGGTCCCACTAAAAGCAGGAGAATTCATTTTATCCTTGGTTTTGGATACACATTTTGTGTTTTCTCTCTGTTGCTGACACCGTGTGGTGAAGCAGCAGCTCCCAACCTTGTCAGTGCTGCTCCCTGGAATAGTTTTTATCTGTAGAACCATGAATTCCCTGCTGGAATCCAGTCACAGCCCCCAGACCAATGTGCAGTTGAAGGTCTTACACCCTGACCAGGACAATTTCCTGTCTCTAGACATGGAAAATGGGGGAAAACTCAGGCTGAAGTGGAGCCAGGATGCAGAATGGGGCAGTGAGGCAGCGTGCTCAGCCCAGGCTGGGGTTGGCACAGGGGCTGTTCCCTGTTGGATGACACCCACATGGAACAGATCCTTCTCTTCCTTTGTCCAAAGTCCAATGGCAAAGGATTGAATAACTCACAAGTGGGGCCTGGAATGAAAATGGATCTGTTAAAATTAGGCAAAGAATGTGATAAGAAAAAATGGGCATCTTTTTTATGTATGAAAAAAGTAGGAAAAAAATGTTGACAAGGGGCACTTTTATTTGGTGTCACCTTTCCTTTTTTATGGAGTGAGCAATCAGAACAGAAGTAGGAAAGCCAGGAGCCTTTGACTTCCAGAGTGGACCTAATTTCCATTTTCTCCTCTCTTTCAAGACAGGAAAAACCACTTAACTGATCCCACCTTTGCCCAGAGCTTTGGAGTTTGAGCAGCCAAACCCAACGGGCTCCAGCTGCACTGGAGGGTCCCTGCTCCTGCCCATGGTGTGGGGTGAGTCTCCAGCTGTGCCCAGAGCGTCACAGACCCAGAGGGATCTGCCCTGGTCCCAGGCTGTCCCTGCCCTGCTCCCTGCAGTCCCCAAGGCCTGAGAGCCAGAGAGAGCCCTGTCCCAAGGGGCCTTTGTCACCTTTGTCACCTTGTGGGGAATGTGGTGGCAGCCCCGGGAGCAGCTGGGAGCTGGGGCAGGGCCTGGCACTGATCCAGGGCAGGGCAGTGCTTCCTTGGGGGGGTTGGCCCCCACGCTGAGCTCAGGCAGGATCAGGGTCACAGATGCTGCATTTTGTGCCCCCTGAGAGTTTCTGTGCCCCCTGGGGATTTCCTGCCGGGATGGGGCAGCGCAGGAGCAGAATTGAACCTGCAGCTCCCGTGGCCATTGCTGGCCTTTGTCTCTCTGCTGTGCCATCAGACCGTGGCAATTTGCTGCTGCCACTGCCACCCCCTGGGGCTGTGTCCTCCTGGCAGCCCTTCCCAGCCCCAACAGGAGCTCCAGTGGTGCCTCTGTGCCTGTTGGCAGTGTTTGCTGGCAATGTGCCTCACTCCTGGCAGGATCCTTTTGTTCCAGAGCAGGCAGACTCCAGAGCTTTTGGGCTTCTCAGCTGCAGGGCTGGATTGCAGAAGTCCCTGCAAAGAAGAATAACCATGAGGTTTGTCCAAGTGGTGCTTTCAGAGCCCACCTGACAGTCTGTGCTTTGTGCTGGAGGCTGTTGTGCATTGGCACTGCAGGGAATGAATGTCCCCTTCCCAGCTCAGCCCAGCAGATCCCAAAGGCTCTTACAGGAATATTTATCCTTCACTTCCCTGTGTGATAACTTAATCTCCACCTGCCGTGGGCCATTCCTTGAGTTCTCCTGGAGAAAACCTCACAGCAGAGGAGTTTGCAAAGAGCCCAGAGCTGTGTTTGGAGCAGAGAGAGCTGAGAGCTGTGTCTGCCTGTGCTGCCCCAGCCTGGCAACATCCCCATGGAACAGCCTGGGCAGATGGGATTAGATGGAGCAAAATCCCTTCATGCAAGAGGTTTTCTCCTGTGCAGATCAGGCACGGGGCAGGCAGTGAACTTTGGAAATCAGCTGATTTCCCCAGAAAGCATCACTCCCATCAGCATCAATGACAGGACCTGTGGCCACTGCTCAGGAGTCACCCAGCCAGAATCAAGGGCAAAGCTTGGTTTGGGTCTGAGAACTTGAAATAACTTGGAAAGAGAAGAAATGACCTTTTTCTTCTTCCTTTCCTTCAGATGCTGGAATTGCCTCTGTGGATGTGCACTGAGCTCTCGCTGCAGGGAGCTGCCAGGCCTTAGTGGTGGTGAGCTCATGTTCTTCTCACTGGGGAACTGGAAATAATTATTAATTATTTTTAGTTTATGGTAATAGTTAGTTTAATAGTAATAGTAATTTTAGTTTAATAGTTAGTAGTAATACTTTTACTCACATAATACCCTTTTACCCTTCAGAAATGTTTTCTGAAACATTCCCCCTTTGGTGCCCCACTGTGTGAGACAAGGACAGAGAAAGTGAGCAGAGGAGCAGCCACAGGCTGGGGAGGGGCAGGAGAAAGGCTCTGTGGGCAAAAGGACCTTCCTGGCATCACCAGGGCACCTGTGGGGAACAGAATGGACACTTTGAGGGTAAATGGAGGTGAGGAGTGGACAGTTTGGGACAAAATCTGAGTTCATCTACAGGGAAATATATCAGGGATATTTCTGAGGGAAAAGCTGAGGTAATGAGTACACCCACCTTAGCCCAAGTTGTGTTTGCACAAAGTGGGATCAGAGGTGAAGGTTAATCCAAAGCCAACCCTGCTCAACCTCTAAATCCCAGGATAAATTCTACAAGTTGCCTATTGAGGGGACTAAAAAATTGTAAGAATGGAACCAGGAACCAAGAGCATTAGGAAGATTCCTGGAAATGCCATTACAATGTTGTCATAGCATCTTTAACAGACCTTTAAGCTATTTTGACAACAATGCATTTCTGTGTTGGGATTATTCACTCTGTAGGCTTTGGGGTTTATTTGGATTTGAACTCCCTCACAGTGGCCCTGACACTGCTCAGGAGCTGGTAGGGAAAACAGAGCTCCTGACAGGGGCAGGGTGGTTTCCCCCAAAGTGGATCCAGCTGCTGCCCACCAGCCCGGCCACGAGGGTTCTGCTTTGGCTCCTGTCTTGTTCCAGGGAAAGAATGTTTTCAGCTGATTCAGATGAGCTTGCAGCAGCCTCATCTCCCTGCACTTCCCGGGCAGCCCATCCCTTCTCCCGCCCCTCCTACTCTGAGCTCCCGCCCAGTCAGGGCCAGTGGTGCAGGGAATTCGTCCTGCCAGCAGCAGCAGGATAGGAGCACTCTCACCCTGGGCTTGAATTGTCCTTTTGGGGGATGCTGGGTACTGGGATTTAGAGAATTCCATTCATTTGGTGGCTGAAATTTCCCAGCCCAGGGGCTCTGGATGACAGGGCAGCACAAAGATTGTTCCCTGTGTGGTGCCTAGATTTGGGGTTCAGTATCAGCTTTGCTACTTTAGAGGAATTATACCTGTAGCCCCCCATTCCCTGCTGAATTCCTACTGGAATAACCTCACAGTGCCTCATGCAGCATGGATATTTCCCACACACAGTTGCCTATTGAACACCTGCTGTGCCAGGAACCAGCAGAGGCTCCAAGAAAGCTCAGTGGGATCAGGACAAGGACAGGTTGATATTCCATAGCATTTGGAATGAGGATGAATATCCTCATCCCCCAGCTAAGTGTTTCCCCACAAAATTTTCTATCTATCTTCTACCTATAACCTCATTGTTACCTTAAAATGTTCATTCTAGCCATGTTCCCGGGGGCACTTGCAGAGTTCCCTGGAATTCCGTGGGCTCCACCCCTGGGCTCGGGCTCCAGCTGATGCTCTCAGCAGCGAGGGCGGGGCCGGACGCGCTCCCGGCCCTGCTGAGGCAGCCCCTGTGCCCAGGGGAGGGCATCTCTCCCTGCAGGAGCTGAGCTCATTCCAGAGCCTCGGCAGCGGCCTCCGGGAGCTCTTTTCCCTGAGGAAAGGGATGCACATCCGTGCCTGCAGGGCACCTGCACTGTGACCCACCTGTGCCAGCTTCCCAGCACTTCTGCAGTCCCAGCTGGCTCCCAAAAAACTCCAAACTTCATCCAAACAAAACTCCATCTAACTCTAACCTTTTGTTTTAAGGCATCTCCGAGGGCCTTGCTTGGGATTGAATTGCTGCGAGGGGAATTCCCTTGGCTTTAAGGCTGCTGCTGGAGGATGTCCCCAGGCTGGAAGGGAAGGGACTGGAGTGGCTGGGACACACCCGGTGGCTGTGTGGGAGCTCCAGGAGGTGGCACCGGGAATTGCTGTCTGAGCTCCTCTGCAAAGCCAGCGTGCAGCACTCCCAGGCAATGGCAGCTGTTCCTTGGGCTGGTTTTGGGACGTCAGGGGGCTCTGTCCGGGCTGCAGCATCTCCAGGAGCCCGTTCAGAGCAGCCCCTGGCCCAGGGGCCGCAGGCAGCCCTTGATCCGTGCCCATGCCAGCGCTGCCCGCGCATCCCAGCGCCCGCCCCGGGTGTGCCTGGCACGCTGCCTGCACGGGCAGGACACTGAGGCACAGCTCCTGCCCTGCAGGCACCGAGGGCAGGAGGGGCTGGTTCCCCCTGGGCTCGGCCTCCTCCCGCCCCGCGTTCCCGGCCAGCCGGGACACACGGAGGGAGCAGTGAGGAACATTCCTGGCAGGGAGCAGGAGTCCCCGAGGGCTCCGTGCAGCTCCGGGCCGGAGAAGCAGCGCCGGGCTCAGCCCCCGCCATGAGTTTGGGCTGTGAGCACTCACCTGCAGGAAAGGCCCCTCTGCAGGCGGGACCAGCCCTGACACTCTCCAGAAGAGCTTCGGCCTTGGAGCAAGGGAACCCTCAGGACTTGCTCGGTTCTCCCTGGAAAGGGACACGGCATCAGCATCTTTACAGCTCTGTAGGAAATGCTGGAAAAGGCAGGAAATCAGGATTATACAAATAGTTTCATGCTGTTGTGTCAAATGCCAGCCAGTTCTACCCTAGAGCCATTCCAGAGGCTGGTATACAAAGCAGCATTAGCAGAACATTTGCTGATTTGCATGGCAATTCCTTTGCTGGCAGCAGCCATTCCCATCCCAGGCAGGACATTTCTCGTGACCCTGAGAATGGCTCGGGTGCTTGGAGCAAGGTGCTGAGAAGGCCAGGATTCCGAGTTTAATGCCCACATGGGCCAGTCAGCTATGACTTGACGATCCTCGGGGCTCTTTCTAACTCAGAATATCCTGTGCTCTGGAAATAAAGAATAAACACTTCTCACTGGCTTTTTAAACCCAGAGGTTTTTGCGTTGGAGAGCACGAGCCACAGGGGAAAGGAGGGAGAGCATCAAGTCTCACCTGGCAGATACCCAGTGAGCGGCCCGAGCAGAACCGAGCCCGGGCAGGGCCCCGTGCCCGCACCCGGCACAGTCGGTGCAGGAGCAGCAGCGCCGGGCTCGGCCCCAGCGTCCGGCCCGGAGCGGCTCCTCCGGCCCGCGGCGATGCAGCCCCGCTCGTTCCGCGGGGACGCGGCGGGCGGGAGCCCCGGGGGTGCGGGCACGGGGTCCGGGTCCCGCTCTGCGCGCGGCGGCCTTGGGGGTACCGGGGCTGAGGGGGCTCCGCATCCCCGCGGGGACCGGGCCGGGAGCGCGCCCCGGGGGCCGCCGCACTCGCAGCCCCGCTCCGTGTCCGCCAGGGGGCGCCCCGCAGGGCGACGGCGCTGAGGCAGCGGCGGGGCCTGAGGGCTCCCGGGGCCGGCACGGGCGATCCCTGCGCCCCGGCCGCTTCCAGCCGCGATCCAGCGCCTGCTCCGGGAATGCGCCGCTCTCCTGCCGGGCCCGGCACCGGCACAGCCCCGGCTCCCCACGGCAGCAGCGGGACTTGCCCGAAGCACCGGCGGGGCTCCCGACCCTCTCCGGCCGCAGCCGGAGCGGCAGTGCCGGGCTCAGCCCCAGCGACCGTCCTGGAGCGGCTCCTCCTTGCCATGGCGATGCTTGTCCCGATCCCTACACCCAAACGCCACCCCGGTCTTGCGGGTCTAGGACCCGCAACCCGCTCTGCCCGGGACCCCCAGCAGACACCGGCAGGACCCGGATCCCCAGGCCCGGGTCCTGTTCCCGGCCCCACCTCAGCGCCTCGAGCCCCGCGCAGCAGCGGGAGCAGCCCCCGGTCCGGAGCTCCGCACAGCGCTCCAGCGACGGCCCCGCCGCATCCCGGGATGAGCATCCATCGCACAAACGGAACGGGCGCGGATCCGCCGGGATTTACGGGCGCGGGCGGGGCGGGGCGGGGCCGGCTCAGGTGTGAGGGGCGGGGCCGGCTCAGGTGTGAGGGGCGGGGCCGGCTCAGGTGCGCGGGGCCCCAGCGCGGCTGCGCGGGGCGGGGCCGAGAGGATTTAACCCCCGGGAATCGCCGCTGGTGCCATTTGCCCCCTCAGCGCTCGGAGGAGAAGGTTGTGTGCGCGCGGTCTCCATGTCTTTTTATTTGTTTCTTTTCTTTTACGCTATTTTTACCTGTTTTTCTCAATACCTCCCCGCTCTCCCTCCCTTCCTCCCCTCCCCCACCCCCCACCCCCTACACCCTCCCCCCCCCTACCCCCCCCCTCCCTCTCCCCCCTAGCCCTCCCCTCCCTCCCCCCCAAATCGCTCCCTCCCGGGCCGGTCGCCCCTACCCTTCCTATGCCCCCACACACCCCAGCCCTACCCTACCTTTCCTTCCTCCACGCTTTCTTCTCTCTTTAGCCCAGTTCCCACCTGCCCCCACATCCTCCTTCTCTTCCTCACAATTCCGCCTTCCCCTCCTTCCTTCACCCTTCCTCCTCTTCCACCTCCCCCTGTTTTCCTTCCTCACCTTGATGCCCCCCCCCCCACCTGTGCTCCATCCTCGTCCTCAATCCTCCGCCCGTCCTGCCCCTGCCCCCCTCTCTGCTCCCCTGCACATCCCGACCCCCCCACCTGCCCTCCATCCTTGGCCCACCCCGACCACCCCCTCTGTCCCCCTGTTCCCATCCTCTGTCTTCCCCCTCCTTCATTTCCCCGCAGCCGCGGGGCTCGGGGCGCCGCAGAATAAAGCCCAGAGGGCCGGAGCGGCGCCCCCGCTGTCCCTGGAGCCCCCACACGGGGCCGGAGCCGCTGGGCGGGTCCCCCCATTGCAGTGCAAAGCACGGCCCGACACCGCCGGGGTTCCGGCTGTCCCTACATCACACTGGGGGTCCCCGGGGGGGAAAGGTTGGGGGGCGGGGGTGGGGGTTTGGTAGGGCCCCCTCCTCAGGAGGGGGTCCCGGGGGGGAGGGGGGAGAAGGGAGGGGGGGGTTGGGGGGGGTAGGGCCCCCTCCGGAGGAGGGGGTCCCTGGGAGGGGGGCGGGGCGGGCCCCCTCCGGAGGAGGGGGTCCGGGGGAGGGGGCGGGGCCTGGAGGGGGGGATTCCCCCCCTCTCCGCCCCGCTTCCTCCCCCCGGACCCCCTCCTCCGGACGGGGCTCGGCCCGGCCCCCATCCAGGGACCGCCTCCTCCGGACCGGGGCCCAGGGGGAGGGAGGGCGGCAGGGTGGGGTGGGCAGAACGGGGGGGGGCCGTTTGTCTCTCCGGTCATCTCTGTCGGTGTTCACGATGCAGAGCGACGCGACGCACCCCGCCCCCCTCCCTCCCCACCCCGCCGCCCTCCCTCCCCCCTCCCTCCCCACCCCGCCGCCCTCCCTCCCCCTGGGCCCCGGTCCGGAGGAGGCGGTCCCTGGATGGGGGCCGGGCCGAGCCCCGTCCGGAGGAGGGGGTCCGGGGGGAGGAAGCGGGGCGGAGAGGGGGGGAATCCCCCCCTCCAGGCCCCGCCCCCTCCCCCGGACCCCCTCCTCCGGAGGGGGCCCGCCCCGCCCCCCTCCCAGGGACCCCCTCCTCCGGAGGGGGCCCTACCCCCCCCAACCCCCCCCTCCCTTCTCCCCCCTCCCCCCCGGGACCCCCTCCTGAGGAGGGGGCCCTACCAAACCCCCACCCCCGCCCCCCAACCTTTCCCCCCCGGGGACCCCCAGTGTGATGTAGGGACAGCCGGAACCCCGGCGGTGTCGGGCCGTGCTTTGCACTGCAATGGGGGGACCCGCCCAGCGGCTCCGGCCCCGTGTGGGGGCTCCAGGGACAGCGGGGGCGCCGCTCCGGCCCTCTGGGCTTTATTCTGCGGCGCCCCGAGCCCCGCGGCTGCGGGGAAATGAAGGAGAGAGGAGGAGAGGGGAGGACGGGGAGAGAGGAGACGTGGAGGAGATGAGGAGGGGTAGGGAGGGGGGATCGGGGTACGGAGAAAAGCGGGAGGAGAAGGGAAAGGCCAGAAGGGAAGAGAAGGAACGTGGACAGAGGAGGGAGAGAGTGCGAATAGAAGGGATTGAGCGGGTAGGGACAGGAGAGGAAGGAGTGTGGGGGTTTGGGAAGAAAGGCGGGGAGGGTTTGAGGGAGAAAGGGAGGAGGGGGAAAGGGAAAGAAAGCAGGGGAGCACGGGGAGAAGGAAGGAGGGGTAGAGGGGGGGACAGGAGGCGAGGCCGAAGCCCCCGCGCCCACCTGAGGACGGCGGACACGGACACGCCGCCCGCACCGAGCTCCGGGTGAGCAAATGCCGGCGGAGGCGATTCCCGGGGATTAAATCACCTCGGCCCCGCCCCGCGCAGCCGCGCTGGGGCCCCGCGCACCTGAGCCAGGCCCGCCCCGCGCACCTGAGCCGGGCCCGGCCCCGCCCCTGGAACCGCCCCCGGCCCCACCTCGGGCCCCACCCCGGCCCCGCCTCACGGAGCCCCGGCCCCGCCTCACGGAGCCCCGGCCCCGCCTCACGGAGCCCCGCCCTGCCCGCGGTGGGGGCGGGACCATCGCTCGCGGCCTCGCCCCTCTCACCTGGGCCGGGCCCGTCCCTCACGGCTGGGCCCAACCGGGGCTGCTCCCGGCGATGGAACCGGGGCTTCCGGCCCGTGTCCACTGGGGGTCCCGGGGCCGGAGGACCGGGGCGGGACTGGGGCTGGCGTGGGGACCGGGCTCGCCGCGGGCGGGAGGAGCCGCTCCGGGACGGGCGCTGGGGCGGAGCCCGGCGCTGCCGTTCCTGCTCCGGCTGCGGCCCCGCCCGGGCTCCGGGCGCGGTCCCGCCACGGCCCCGGAACCCTCCGAACCCCGCCGGTCCCCGCAGCGCCGGAGGAATATTTTCGGAATTTTTTATCCAGCGTAGGCAGATAATTCTCATAGAGAAAGCCCAAAAATAAAGGCTATGGGGTCGAGGTAGGTGGGAGGGGCGGGCGATGTTCTGCTTTAAATTAAAACGCATCGGGAAAAATCCATCTGTGGAACAGCTCGTTTTCTCTCCTGGACTGGCTTCTGTGTGATCGGCTGCGATTCCAGCTGTTCGCATGGCATTTCCAGCCTGTGGGACTCCAATGGAATGCCAGGTGCTGAGCACAAAAGAACACAATGGGAAATCTCTCTGGATCAGGCAGTGTCCCAAAGGTCTGGCAGCACCCAGCATTCCTAGCTGGAATTTGGGGATCCCAGCACAGCCCCTCCATAGTGTCCCTGTGAACCTCCAGTGCCCAGCATTCCTGGCTGGAATTTGGGGATCCCAGCACAGCCCCTCCATAGTGTCCCTGTGAACTGCAGTGCCCAGCATTCCTGGCTGGAATTTGGGGATCCCAGCACAGCCCCTCCATAGTGTCCCTGTGAACCTGCAGTGCCCAGCATTCCTGGCCAGGGGTTGGGGATCCCAGCACAGCCCCCCTCAGCACATCCCGCTGCTTCCTCAAGTCCCCTTTAACCAGGATCCTTTTTTGGGGTGGGAGCACCCAAACCCAGCAGAATTGGCTTTAACCAATTTTGGGGGCTCTCCCCTCTCCTCAGCCAGTTCCTGCTGCCAAAACCCAGCCTGAGGCTCAGCTCCCCATCCCCTCAATCTCTCCAAGGAATTGCACTTGGATTTCCCAATCCAGCTGGGCAGCAATGCTGTTCTCCTCACTGTGTATCTTAACTGTAGGAATTGCTTAATAATTAAAATAAATTCAAAGAATGAAGAGACAAGAACTGCCAGCTCCAACCAAGGGCTGCTCAAGCCCCTTCTCAATGATCTGCTTTAATTAATCAATGCAAATGAACCAATTAAAACCACATTGATACAGTTTTATTCTTTTTAATTGAATTCTAGAGAAAAACTGCAGAATAGGAAAGAAACTTTTTAACCCCAAAACCCTTCTAGGAGATCCACAGGGCAGGGCTGCACTGCACCCCAAACTGAGGAGAAGTGGGAGCAAAGACAAACCCAGACTGAGATTCCTGGGAGATTGGTGCAGCTTCTGCCAGCCAGAACATTCCTTGGTCTGAACACACACCTGAGAATTCCAGGAACCTGGGACATCATCAAGAGCCTTTTTATTAAAAGCAGATTTCCATGGAGAATTAACAGAATACAGAAAATTAAAGGCAAAGGAACAGCTCCCCCAGCCCAGCAGGCTGCAGCATCCAAAAGAAAATGAACAGAAAGATGATGGATTGGGACCATCACCAATCCCAAATCCCTGGTGTGGAATATCACTCTGCTTTGATTTATAAATCACCGCTTCTCTTAGTGGACAAACCCTTCAGCTTTGCTTCCAATTCACTGAGTTCCCAACTGTGGCCACCAAGATTCTGCTGCACCAAGCCCTGGTAGGAACATCAAGTGGTACAGGTGCAGTGTGGAGCAGGGAAAGAATGAGGATTGTTTCTCTTTTCCAATTCCAGTTTTGTTGGTGAGGTTGGGAAAAATAAGGAATAAAAATGTTTTTAACGACTGGCAGACAACACACGTGGGGAAACATTTCCACCTGTCTCAGCACAGGCAAACCATGAACAGTGGGATGGAATCTTAAAACAGAAATGATCAGGTGCCTTCTACCAAGGTGGGGGAGAGGAGGGGAGGGGAAGGGAGGGGAGGGGAGGGGAGGGGAGGGGAGAGGAGAGGAGAGGAGAGGAGAGGACAGGAGAGGAGAGGAGAGGAGAGGAGAGGAGAGGAGAGGAGAGGAGAGGAGAGGAGAGGAGAGGAGAGGAGAGGAGAGGAGAGGAGAGGAGAGGAGAGGAGAGGAGAGGAGAGGAGAGGAGAGGAGAGGAGAGGAGAGGAGAGGAGAGGAGAGGAGAGGAGAGGAGAGGAGAGGAGAGGAGAGGAGAGGATCTCCTTTCTCGTGGGATAGGTGTTGTGCCTGGTAACCTACCTTCCACACCCTCAACAGCAAATTTTCCTTATGGATAACACATCAGAAAAAAAAAAAAAACCAAACCTGCAAGTGAATTGTTAATCTGCCAGGATGACAGCCCTGGGACAGACATTTTTCCTGCTGTGCTCTTGCTCTTTTCAGAGCAGTCTGACCAAGTTTTCCAGCCAGGAGACCCCAAATTAGCACAAAGAGCCACCCCTCAGTACTACAGTTATTTACAGCTCGGCTCTTGGCTGCAGAGAAGGGCCCTGAAAGCCCCAGCAGCAGCACAACCTTCAGCACAGGTCCCCTTGCACAGTCCAGGTGCACACAAAGCACACACCAGCCCCAAACTCCTCCCTCCTGACTCAGTTACCTTCTGGAATGCCACATAAGAAGGAATTCCAGCCTAACTGGGATTCCCTTCTCCTCCTGGCCTTCAGGGCACTGCTGGGCAAAGGCAGCTCTCCCTCCCTGGCCTGCTGGATTCAGTTTGACTCCTCCAAGCTCTCCACCACTGTGGAATTACAACTGAAATGTTCCACAGGGGTATAACCAGACTAGGAGCTGTCCCAAATCACATGAGCTAAAGACAACCCTGCAACCACTGTTGTGGCATCCAGCACTAAATTAGTGGTTTCAACCTCCTTCTGACCACCTAACACAGCTAATGACGGCAGGAAAATTAATTTAAACTAAGCACAATGGGCTCAGTTTCCATTGCCAGGTTTTACAGTGCACAAAGAACTGAGCTTCCCCAGTACATGGATTTCAAACCACTGGCCAAAGCCAATAGGTCAGAAAGGGAAAAGCAGAGCTGCTGGCAGTGCTGGAAGCCCTGATTGCCCTGAGTTACAACAGCTTGACCTAAACTGAAGGAGAACCTGAGCCCCTGTGAATATGGCATCAGGTATCTGTGCAGGTTACATTTCATAAGAAAAAGATCCCTGGGAAGTGCATTAAAATTGTTCCTACCTCTCCTTTCACAAGGCAAGACTGTTTTTCCATACAGCAAATGTTTTTTAATTAAACAGATAGCACTTCACTCAGCTGGAGAAGAAAAAGATGAGATCTGCTAAATTCCCTAAGCCAGGCAACACAAAACAAAACAAAAACAAAGCAAAACTTTTCAGTTTGGGTAAAAAAGAACCTTTCATTCCACTTTTTCACCATTTTTAACAGTCTACCATATTCATTTTGTCTCTCTTCAAACAAAAAGCCAATTCAACTTTGAAAACCGTATATTCTGGTGTCCCAAGCTAACACATAAATGCATTTCTCTTCCCCTGTGCCCAAATACATCTTAGCATAGAAACATCCAAACTCACTTTTCCTGGGAACTTGCAGAATTCAGCTCAGCATTGCCTGATAAAAACCCCAGAGATTTCCAGTGGGTTCTGCCTGCTTGGACTTTCAATTCCTCTTCCCCCAGCTGCTCCCTGCTGTGGCATCCAGGGCAGTTGTTTCCACTGGGCAGGACAGGGAGGGTTTCACACCTCATCTTTCCCGGCACCTGCAATCACAGCCTTTGGGTCCTGCTGTGTCAGCCCCCCCAGGCCCTAAAGCAGCGTTTCCTTCCACCCTGCCAGGAGCTGCCTCACAGCCCTCCAGGAAGGCCCCATATCAAACCCCAACAGCTTTGGTTTGCTTGCTTGTTCCCAGCCCCAAGGGAGTTCACTGAAACAAGGGCTGAAAATCTTCCTCAAAAGAAAATCTTCCTCCAAACGCAAACTCCCAGCCACCATCACTCCTGTTCCACCAGTGAACCCACGTTTGGTTCCATTATCAGATGGGCCTCCACTAAAACTCCAGTTTTTCTCTCCTGCAGGAATTTCGAGGCCCAGGGAGTGGCTGTGCCCAGGAGATTTGCCAAAATCCGCTACGATTTCACTGCGCGAAACGCCAACGAGCTCTCGGTGCTGAAGGATGAAATCCTGGAGGTACGTGAGCACTCCTGGGAAAGGTGTGTCCCCTCCCCTTCCCAGGGGCAGCAGAGAGCTCAGGATAGCAGCCAGCACCAATCCCATTTCCCCTGGTGGTGTGTGAGCAGTGACCCAGAGCTTTGCTCCAATCCAAGCTGGCACAGGCTGCCTGTGCTGGGCTGTGTCACCTCCTCAGCTCAAACACATCGGTCCCATCCGAACCACGGTGAGGAGGGAGGACAACAACTCCCTGTCCTGCTCTGCTCATCCCCTGCTGGACACCAATCTGTTCATAACACCCTAACACCGAGTTATTCTCCACAGTCCTCAGGAGTTTCATGGGGAAAGTTACACTGGATGAAGTGTCCCTGGAGTTTTCCCAGAATCACAGGGACCTTCAAGCTCATCTCATCATGAGTGTGTTCCTTACTCCCAGTTTGGGCTTCCTGCTGCTTCTGTTCCACTGTGGAGCAAAGCCTGGAGCTCTGGGATCAGCAAATCACTGAGTATAAGTAGCAGAGAGGACTGAAAGGTCTCAATCCCAACTCTCCAATTGTAGATTCTCACAGATCTGTCCTTCCAGATCAGGCAACAGCCAAAGGGTGATGGGAGGAAAATAAATGGCAACACAGGGGCTCAGGAAAATGGGAACAGGGTTCTCAGAAACACAGAGTCCATCCCCCCAACCTCTGCTGCCTCACGGGGGCTGGGAGTTTCCCCTCTTGCTGTGAAGTTTGCAGAGCAGTTCCCTTATTTCACCAGCCCAAAGGGAACTAAATAACTCACACCCAGGAAGATGACAAGCTGAAGCAGAACCCCAACACCAACACCAGCCCTCAGGGAATGTCACCTTGTCCCTTGTCCCCACAAGTGTCCCTTGTCACCACTTGAGAGCACCACTGGGAGCAAAGACTCTGCCAGATCTAAAATACAAAAGCAAGCCCTTTCCTGGGCTGTATTTACAGACTTAATAAAATTGCTGAGCCACACCCCCATTTTCCTTACAATTTCCCAACCAACACATTTAATGGGATTTTTGACTGAAGATTTGATTTCATTCCCTACCTGTTGCTGCAGAACTTATTCACCAAATGGATGAGCTGAATGACGAGCTGCTAAAGAAGATCACAAACAATAAAATTCAGCCTCCCCACAGGAATTTCAAAGTGGAAAAGCCTCAGCAAGTTTTTGTGCCCCTCACCTTTGAATCCAGCACTGAAGAAGTCAAAGCCTGGCTAGAGGCCAAGTCATTCAGCAAAGAGTAAGATTTGCTCTGTTGCCACATGAAACGCTCGTCCTTCCCTGGAGAAGGAGCTGGGGAGGCTGCTGGCACCATCTCACCTGGGACAAGTCACTGGGATTTACCTACAGAGCCGTGTTGTAAATTAGATTTCAACCCTATTAAACCCAGGCTCTAGAACCAGGATGTTCAGAGCCCAAACTCACTCCTTTTCTTTCTTATAAACATTTTCTTGGAGAAAAACAATCCACAAATCAAACCCAGGGCCTGAGATGCCACTGGAATCACAGCTGCCAGCCTGGCACAGCCCCAGGGCCCCGTGATACGACCCCAGTGCAGCTCCCAGCCTCCCATCTCCCACTCCTCACCTCTGGCACGAGGCCACTGCAGCACAACCATCATCCCCCACTTTGTGTCTCCCCAGGACCGTGGAACACCTGGGCATCCTCACCGGAGCTCAGCTCTTCTCCCTCAACAGAGAGGAGCTGAAGAAGGTGTGTGGTGATGAGGGGAACAGAGTGTACAGCAAGATCACAGTGGAGAAAAACCAGCTGGAGGTGAGTGTTTTTCTGGATAATTCCTACTGGAATGGGGGGCTGTACCAGCAGTGTCAGCTCATTAAACAGGCATTTTAAGAAACACAACTGGGGGGAAAAAAATGCAACCAAACCTACACAAGCAATAAAAGACACGTAAAAATTCTGAAATGCCTTTTAAGCTAAAAGGCCCCAAATCCACAAGATCCCCCTGTTTCCACTAATTAATCTGCTTTTTACTGACATCACCCATCCCTTTGAAACTAGCTCTACTCCCAGAGCATTCACTGAATACTGTAATTTAACTACAGCTTGAAGTTCAAACCCAAACTTCCTGTTTTGTTTCCATTCAAGAAAAGCAGAGGGGAGTCAGAGCTCCAAGAAATCATGAAGCGCCGCCAGGAAAGGATTGATTCTGCTAATTAAAGTCTCTCTGCTTTATTTCAGCTCTTAGCCCTAAGTAGTGCAGAAAAAAAAGGGAACAAAAGCAATGATTCCCGGCCCAGGCCGGAGGCAGCAGAGCTCCCCTTGGGCTCCAGCTGCCATCAGAGTGACAATTCCTCAAACACTGTTGGGAAGGGTTGACAATAAGACCATATCCCACTGGGAAAGGTGTTTTAATTTTGCATGAAGTATTTTTTTTATAACTATATATTTTATACTGAAATTTTCCGTGCATGCGATCGGAGCAGGATTCCCTCGGGGCTGGATGTACGACAAGGGCTGGATTCAAACAAAGACCCCCAGAGCTTTTCTCCAAGGGCTGTCCCTGCTCCCAGCCCTCGCTGGCAGAGCAGGCCTGGCACACAGCTCAGGAGGGGCCAGCTCAGGGCCTGGAGCCTGCACCATGGGAATGAGGCTGCAGGAACAACCCTGCAGTGCTTTGGGTTGAAGGAAAGGACATTAAAGCTCATCCTGTCCCACCGCCATCATGGGCAGGGACGCCTTTCCCAAGCCCAAGTGGTTCAAATCCTGTCCAGCCTGGCCTTGGACACTTGCAGGGATGGGGAGTAAGGACCCCTCTGGGCAGCCTAAGGCAGCCCCATTTCCATTTCCTCCTCAGTGCAGGTGTCCCCTGCAGCCCGTGAGCACAGCCCGGTGACAACTCCCTGTCCCCCTCCTGTGCCCCTGTGCCCCCTCACTGGACAAGGCTGGAATGGCAACACACATTCCCAAAGTCTGGCTGCTTCCTTAAATCCACAGACCAGTTGGTGCTGTCTCTGAAAGGAGCTCTCAGTGCCTAGAAAGGAGCAGGAGTGACAAACAAAGGGATCTGAACGTGGACATAGGTGAGCTCCACCTGCCCACTGCTGCTGATGCACAGGCCTGGGCTCAGGGCAGCTGTGCAGCCCTTCCCTGGGCTGCTGATCCTGCCCTGCAATGTTGTGGGGCTGCCAAACCAGGCCTCAAACCAGGAGAAGATAAGCCCTGACCATTTGTTCCTGTCCCAGGCACGCCCACAGCCCTTGCCAGGGTGTTGGTCACTCGTCCCCACCTTCACGTTTTCACTGTAGAAAGTCAGCTGAAATGATTCCCAAATAGCTGAAACCCCAAAGCACACTGGGAAGGGCAGGTTTAACTCCAAATAAATGGGCACAAGGAAAAATATCTAATTTAGCACAGGTTGTTGCTCTTGACTTCCTGTTTTCCTTCATAAAGTTATGTGCATTGATATATAACAATCTGTAAATAGGGAGTGAGGAAAATCTCTTCCCTAGAGGCAGAATTAGTGATTATGCTTCCAAAATTTACTCAGAATTTCAAAACTCAAGCAAGCAGCGTAGTTCCTGTCCACAGCAAGTTTGGCACATTGCATTTCTATCTCTGTTTAACTGACAGACCAACCTGATTGCAAAGCAGTGAAGCAAACACAGCTCCAGAGCTGCCCACAGCCCAGGGACAGTTGGCTTTTCTCTCTCAGCACTGCTCAGTCTTTGCCCAGATTTGTGTCTGTCCTTGCACATCTAATGGAAAAAGCTTTAACACAGCATCGGGGAACTCGTGTCTCAATCTGAGAGCACCAATGCACCTCAGTTTTGGCTTTATTCCTGACTGTCTCCCATGGATAATCTGTTTTCTTCATCTGAAAGAGGATGCTGCTGGCACCAGCAGAATTAGGGTGCAGGCAGGGGGGGATCCTGGGTTTAGTCACAGCCCTGCTGGGATCTGAGAAGGGCACTCACCTTGTCAGGGAGGGATGAAGAGGACAATCCTCCTGAGAAGCCCTGGCTCTGGAAGAGGGTGAAGGGAAGCAGGATGGCAAGCACAGGAGGTGAAAGAGTTTCTAAAATGAAAATAAAACCAAATGGTGAGCTAGGAAACACCCCACCTTCTAGTGCTGGGGTGTAGAGGAAAGCAAATCACAGGGAATTACAGTTATCTGGGATTTTAACAGGAGTGTACAGGACAGCTCTGTAAAGCTGGGAGCCACAGGAGCACTTCCCAAAACAAATATCTCAGCAGACCTTACTGCAGAGGTCACTTTTACAAATTTCCATGCGACTGAGCTGTGCATCTGTTCTGTTTGTACTGCCTGCAGACATTGCTATAAAGTACTGTACATTGATGTAACTGAGCGAAGGAGACAATGATATAACCATGCACTGTACAAGAGTTATTAAAATAGTTAAGTTATACTTATAAATCCATGTCTGTCTCTTTCACTGGGTTTTATAAATAAATCCATGTCTGTCTCTTTCACTGGGTTCTCATAATGGTTTGTCACTGACAGTCTGAGAAACTCAGCAAAAGGTCTGAAACCACACATTTCCTTTTGGGTTTGGGGACTGACATTCAATAGGAAGGGTGTTATGGCCTGGATAGCTGTGTTTTAAAAACAGAGGTGAAAATCTCACACATCATAAGAATTAAGTACCAGAAAAGCTGCAAGCTGAACTCCTTTCCTTGTCTGGTCTAGTGGAAGATGTTCCACCCATGGCAGGGGGTGGAACTAGAGGGTCTTTAAAGTCCCCTCCAGCTCAAAGCAGTCTGGGAATCTGTGATTCCATGACTCACAAGGGAGGCTCTCCTATTCCATGGCAAAGAAACCAGAGACAGTACGAACCTGTTTCAATTACAACAGCACTTAAACCTAAAGCTTCTTTGCATTATTCTTTCTTGGGCTGGGCAAAGCACGACAAGGTTGTACAAAAGCACATTCTAACCTATCAGGAAGGGGAACTTCTGTGGCAGCTGTCCCAAGTGGAACAATACAGAAAGAGGGAACAGCATAACACCATGGCACAACCAAGCAACAGATTCTCCGACATTTCCAGCCATCCTCTGTCTCAGGTAAAAAATCACAATAACAAGATCACCTCCTCTGCAGCCTAAACAGAGTTTAGGCAAATCAAGAGCCCAAAACACCTGCCCTGCTGGGTCGGGGGCTCTCTCGGCGGCTGGAGCTGTGCCCGACAAGCCATTTCGAACCTTGCCACGACAGCAGGGGAGGGAGCACAGCGCGCTGAGCCCCTGCAGCGAGGCAGCACCGGCGCTGCCCGGAGCCCTACCTCACGGCCGCCTCCCCTCAGGGCCCGCCCGCCGCCATCTTGCGGCAGCGCCTGGGCCCCGCGCGGCGATGAGGGACGAGTGCCTCGGGGGCGGGTGCCTTGGAGGCGGCTCGGGCCGTGGGGAAATCCCCCGGGTGGTTCTGGGGACCGAAGAATCCGGTGCCGGGAGGTCCCGGGGCCGGCAGAGCTCCGGACGCGCTCTGCTGGAGACAATGGCGGCGTCAGGGTCGCCAAGGCGACCTCCCGGCCCGACCCCCAGGCCCACGAGCCAGCCAATCAGAATCGTTCTCCCTCCCGCCGCCCCGCCCCGGCTCCTCCCGGCCGCGTCCGTCTCGTGTCCGCGCTCCTGATTGGTCGCTGCCGCCCAGCCGGGCTGGGATTGGCGCGGGAGCGCGCGGGCCGCGGGTGCGTGCGCAGGCCGGTCCCCTCCGGGCACGCACCGTCCCTTATAGGCACGCGAGCCCCCACAGCCGCGGACATGTCGGTGTCCCCCGTGAAGCGGCAGAAGATGGAGTCGGCGCTGGACCAGCTCAAGCACCACACCACGGTGGTGGCCGACACCGGGGATTTCAACGGTGAGAGGCGGCGCGAGGGGATCCCGTCACTGCATCTTCTCCTTAGCCCCCTCTCCCGCCCCCCTTCACGGAGAGTGGGCGCGCCCGGCCGAAGGGGCGCGCGCTGGGGGGAGCGAACCACCATGCGGCCGGAGGGGGGCGGCGAGAGGCGCTCGGTGGCGGCGCCTTGGTCCCCATCCTAGGGCAGATCCCGCCCAGGCGGGACATTTTCCAGAGCCTCCCGTGATCTTCTCCCAGTTTGCCCTCGGTGTGCCCTGACCACCGCGTTCAGCTCTGCGTGCTGTCAGACTCAAGCCAGGCTCTGCTGCGCTAATGAATTCGGGTTTTCTTCCAGTGACCTGTCTAGATCTGGGACGTGTTTGGGGTTTTTCCAAACTCAAGGCAACCCGGTCCAGCGGAGGGTGTCGCTGCCCGTGGCAGGGGGTGGAACGGGACAATCTTTAAGGTCGCTTCTAACCCAGTCATTACAGGATTATGTAAAAATAATGCCAGAGTGCTTTTGTTTCCCTTATCTGCTGAGAATGAGCCAGCACACTCCTTTCTGAGAAAGGGAGGTGGCCTTCGATTAAAAAGCCACTTGTTCCCAAGCTTTCAGTGCCTGGCCCGGCACGGACACGGAGCCTGCTCGGTCCATCAGAACCAAGAACTCCCTCCCTGGGTGTCTCTGGGTTGTGTGGAGCAGCCCTTGAATCCTGTCCTGTCCTCACCCGGTCCCGCAGTAATCCCTCCACTGCTTGCCTAATCCTGTTGGTGTAACAGTAAACAATCCCAAACAGCCACTCTCAAATGTCTTACGAGTACTAAACTTAAGGTGGAGGAGCACAGGGGTGGCAACAGCTCAGACACAGGAAAAAACCAAACCCCCAGGATGGCCAAGGGGGTGTTTGTGTGCAGGCATAGTAGGGATTGTAGAATATCCCACAGGAATCGTTGAGTCCAGCTCCTGGCCCTGTTCAGGACATGCCCCAGTTGTTCTCTGGGCTGCTCTTCCCAGTGGGGGTTATTCTTAGAGCCCTATCAAGGCAACAGCCTTACCTGGCTTGCTCCTGGAGGGTTAAACCCTGGTGGAGGTGAAGGTGGTTGTTGCTGCTGCTGGTTCCCAGTGGTGTTTGTAGAAGGTGTCAGTACAGATGCTTTAAGCAGTACCCGCGTAAATTGAAGTTCTGAAGGAGCTGTTTGCCTGGAGTGGACCTCACTCCAGGATCCTGATCATTGCCTGGGAGAGATCTATGGAAAAATAAGGCTTATTTTTAGTACAGTTGCACTCTCTCACTTGGGGTTTCACCCCTGTGCAGTAATGCTGAGGAGAAGGGGCTGGTAATACAGATTTTGTTATTTTTTTGACATTTTAATTGTATTGTTGAAAGTGCTGAGCGACCTGCAGAAGCTCTGCCCTGTTTGCCCTGGTGCCAGGCTGTGATTACAGCCAGCCAATGTGTGCCACAGCCTGCTGGAGCAAAACCTGGCATCATCTGGAACAGGCATAGTCCAGGGCTTAGGGCAAGACCAAGAGTCAAGTGTCTTCCTGGTAGGACAAGGAAATGAGAAGAGCAGATACTGAGAAGCTGCAGCTGTGTGGAAAACATTTAGAAAGCAGTAAGAAAAGGTGCTGGAGCCTCACAGGTGAATTCACCTGTCCTGGCCCCATCAGTTGGACAAAAACAAAAGCCTGAATTTCTGACTGCTTGAAGGGAAGGTCCCCAGTTCTGTGATTCCTGGAGCTCAGCTATGCTGGTTGGGATGAAGCCTGGAAATTGGTACTACTTCTCTCCATCCATCATTTCTACAGGTTTATCCTTTTGGGCAATTTCTGTAGTTTACAAACTTTAAAGTTTGCTGTATCTTGCGACTGCAGCCCAGTTGTTCTGTGCTCTGGCACAAAGCAGCCTTCAGGCAGTGTTTAAACACCACTGATGTGCTCTGTCATTAACAAGTGTTAACATTCTCACCTGGTTGAGCAAAACCCTTCTGATTTCTCAGGCTGGCTGGCTGTTTCAAACAGGCTGGTTTTCTTTCCTTAGCCATAGATGAGTACAAGCCCCTGGATGCCACCACAAACCCCTCCCTGATCCTTGCTGCGGCTCAGATGCCGGCATACCAGAAGCTTGTGGATGATGCTGTTGCCTACGGGAAGAAGCTTGGTGGGTAAGTAAAGAGGGGTTTCATTTCCTGTATTTAAAACAGACCTGTATTTAAAATGCCTTCTTTATATATAAGAAACGTACTGGGGTTTCCCCCTCGTGTACTTGTGGGTTTGTCTCCTGCCCCAAAAGACCTCAACACTTGGAGACAAATTCCTTACACCCATTCCAGATGTGTATCCTCATTTCCCAGCTCACACCTGGCCCTCCTTGCTCAGGAAAGCAACAGCACTATAGGAAAGAGTGTCCAAAGGCTAATCCTGCTGGCAGGCCAGAAGTGGCTCATTTGAACTCTGGCATTTAATGTTAAATGGGCTGTGAAATTTGATCTTCAAATCCACAGCAAAGTATAAACTCACCTTTTTTTTATCCCCATAAATGCTTTTGCTCTTTGTGGTTTTCAGGTCAGAGGAGGAGCAGATCAAAAATGCTTCTGACAAACTTTTTGTGTTATTTGGAGCTGAAATCCTGAAGAGGATACCTGGCCGTGTGTCCACAGAAGTAGATGCAAGGTTGGGTCTTTTCCCTCTGGGTTATCCTGGATATTTGTAAATACAAAAAGTAACCTGAGTTGGAGAAAGATTTTTTGCCTAGAAGACCAGTGGGACTTACATTATTAATAATAAAGAGTATGGATTTCCCTTAGTTGGACTAGAACTCTGTAACAAAACAAGTAGCACTGACCTTGGATTTTCATAATCTTTGTCTTGCTGCTTAAGCAAGGGAAACCTCACACTTCCAGTTGTAGTTTTGCTAATTCTCTTTTATGTGATAACAGCTGCTCAATTTAGCAAGAGATCTGTTTGAACAGTTTTTTCCAAGACCTGAACAGGACTTGGGTGTTAATTTGCTCAGTGCCAATTTTTGTTAATGCTCAGCTTCTGAATTCATTATGAGAAACTTCATTTTCGAAGGGCTGACAGTCCAGGAGGGATCTGAGAACACAAACCCTCTGTTGGCATGTAAATGCTGATAAAACAGGACAGTGTTTTCCCATGGGGCCTTGGGGCAGAGAATTTAAAAAAAATAATAAATCAATTTTAAACAATGCTGCTCTTGCCTTAAAGGTTGTCCTTTGATAAGGAAGGAATGATTCAAAGGGCGAGGCGCCTCATCGACCTCTACAAGGAAGTAGGGGTTGGTAAAGATCGGATTCTCATCAAGCTCTCTTCAACCTGGGAAGGAATCCAGGCTGGCAGGTAAGGCTGTGTGTGCCTGGTGTGCTGATTCATGGCATGCTCCTGCCTGTCTACAGGCACTGATGTTGCATTCTGCACTTGAATAAACAGCAGTGCTGAAAGCACTGTGCCATGAGGAAGTCTGTCATGAGCACAGAAGGTGCCCTGCCACAGCTTGCTGTTGAAATAGGCAAAGTTTCTTCATACAAGGGCCAGGCCACAGTTTCCTGAAATACCCTGCTAAGCTGGCTGCATTTGGCTAGAGGAACAGCATTAATAAAGCAGAGTTTGGCAGCACGAAACATTTGCTGTTAGCTGACAACTTGTGCACCCCATTTCTAAATTAACTCAGGGAATTCAGTAGATGGAACTTAGCAGCTCGTTCCTGAATATGAATTCTGTAGGTGAGCAAAGTGCTGTTCTAAGCCAGCCTGTGTCTGCAGGGTCCTGGAGGCCGAGTATGGGATTCACTGCAACATGACCTTGCTGTTCTCCTTTGCTCAGGCTGTTGCCTGTGCTGAAGCTGGAGTTACTCTGATTTCCCCGTTCGTGGGACGGATCCTGGACTGGTATGTTGCAAATGGAGACAAGAAAACCTATGAGCCTTCGGAGGACCCAGGTGAGCACACTGCTGAGAAAACAACAGCTGCTCAAACAGTTTACTCATAAAAATCCTCTCATGGCAAATGCTGGGTTTGAGCATGTTCTAAATAATCCCTTACAATAAAGTTGCTGGTTTCTACTTGTAGGAGTGAAGAGTGTCACCAAGATCTATAACTACTACAAAAAGTTTGGCTACAAAACCATCGTGATGGGCGCCTCGTTTCGCAACACGGGCCAGATCAAAGCGCTCACGGGCTGTGACTATCTCACCATTTCACCCAAGCTCCTGGCAGAGCTCAGCAAAGAGCATGTCAAGTTAACTCCCACACTCAGTGTCAAAGAGGGTGAGTTTGCTCCTGGGGGCTTGTTCTGACTTCCTTTCTTCTGCAGTGTTGAGAGTCTAGGGTTCTGGTCAGTGCTGTGCTACTTGCTGCCATCCTGCTTTAGGGATAAATCAAATTTCCTAGAGGAAATATTGTAGCCTCAGAAGAAAACACTGTAGCCTCAGTGCAATATCACTGCTACAACTGCTGACACTGAGCATAACTGGATTGCAGTCGGTTTGGAGCGTGCTTCCATACTCTGAACCTCTCCCCGTGGGACAGGCAGAAGGGAGGAAAGTTAATCTGCGCGTGCTCAGGATGAAATTTTACTGAACAGTAGCAAAGATGCTAAACTTGATTTCATCTTAATCTCTAGACATGCCAAGAGGTGTTTGCCCTCCAGAAATTAGAAACTAAGCATACACAAGACTGAGTGATTTGATCTGGTGACACTGTACCAATGATGGCTTGGAATCCTTGCTCCCATTACACTACTTCAAGCCCAGGTTGGATAGGGCTTGGAGCAATCTGGGATAGAGGATGCTTGTGGCATCCACCCTGCTTGTGGCCAGGGAGTGGAACTGAATGGGCTTTAAGGTTCCTTTCCACCCAAATAACTCAAGGATTCTCTGATCCTCTCCCTTTTCTGCCACCTCATTAAAATGCTGGTTTACATCTCAAAGCAGCTCTGTGCACAGCTGTAGCCATGGGTTGCTGCCCACAGGCTGCTGCTGGCCTAGGAGCCTGCTATCAAGCGAGCTTTTGTTAGTTCTTGCCAAATAATCAAAGCCCTGATTGTTCAGAATATTTGCATAGAACATCTCACTGCTGTGGGGTGGTTACACAATTCCTTAGAATAGGCCTGGAATTGCTGTGCCATTCTGCAGCAGGTACAAGATAATGACACACACAAACACTGTTTTAAGATAAACTGATTTATTAGGCTACCTTTTTCTTTTTCCTCTTTGTTCTCCTCCAGCCATATCAGGAGCACTTTCAATCTCACATCCCAGACTATGCTCCTGCAGCAAGTCATACTGAACGTATCTAAAATTTTTCCAACACACAGAAATGGTCAAAACCCAAGACAATTTTAGGAAGTCTGAATTTGATAAGAATCTGATCACCTGGTCACCTGGTCTGGTTCTTTTTCTACTTCTCCTGCACAGCTCAGGCGTGTGATCTTGAGAAGATGCACCTGGACGAGAAGGCGTTCCGCTGGCACCACAACGAAGACCAGATGGCTGTGGAGAAGCTCTCTGATGGCATCAGGAGATTTGCTGCAGATGCAGTTAAGCTGGAGAGGATGTTAAAGGTAGAGATCATGCTCCTCCCATGTACTGCAGCCAGCCTGGTGTGGCTGAGGATTAAACACGTCTGGGCAGGTCTTTGGACAGGTTATGTAGGACAGGCCACCTAAATTCAGTGCACTTGGTAAGCCTCACTGCACGCCAAGAAAGAATTGGTGCCAGGTGTGGGCTATGCCTGCAGCTTGAGCCACAGGACTGGCAGCTCATCAGGATAACTGTCCAAGTCCCTTAAATCTGGATTCTGAGCTGTCAGCAGCAGCACAGGATACAAATAATCTGCAGGTAGTGAGCTGGAAATAAATCATGTTTGTACTAGCAGGCACTAAGAAAGTGCAGATCTGCTGTCAAAGTCTTATGTCAAATTGTGGAGAGGCTTTCACATAGGATTCATCAAACTGTTTTTTGGGGAGGAAATACTCAGTATACCTGATCTAGGCACTTGGTGACTGGCAGCTCCTTGCAGCATTCCCAAACTCTTACTCAGCTGTGCTTTGTTTATTCTTTTTCTAGGAGCGAATGTTCGGCACTGAAAATGGAAAATAAAAAAAGAAAAACTAATAATCAGCATTTCCCTGAGTGCTCCAAGCTGAGGTGGATCACCTGAGGTTCAGTGGATGTACAAATGTCTTACCTGTACAAGTATCATGCTGTGTATGGATAGATTTCTGTATCATGCTTTTTTTTTTAATCAATTTGCAAAGGGACAAATGGAATTTCAAATTTTTGTGGCACTTTTGTCAATACATGCAAATTAAAACCGACTTGCCTTGTAACATGGTCGATTCATTGCTGCAGGAGACACCTGATAGGATTTTAATCTTCAAATTCCTTATTAAGTCTTCAGTCCTAACACATTGAAGAAAACAGTTTTTAATTTCAGGTTGTTTTAAAGAGCAAACACAGATTTCACAAGTCCCTCTTGGTACAAAACCCACCAACACTCCTGTGAGACACACATATGTATGTCAAAATATACATGTGTATCTTATTTGTTTATACAGATCCTGTTCCATGAAGAAGAGACAAGAACAAGTGATAGGACAAAAAGGAAATGGCCTCAAGCTGTGGCAGGGAAGGTTTAGATTGGATATTAGGGAACATTCCTTCACTGAAAGCTGTCCAAGCTGGCACAGCTGCCCAGGGCTGAGTCCTTGTCCCTGGAGAGATTTAAAAACACATGGATGTGGCACCTGGGGACAGGGATAGTGGTGGCCTTGGCAGTGCTGGGGGAATGGCTGGACTTGATGGTCTCAGCAGTCCTTTCCAACCCCAGTGATTCATTCCATGGTTCTAAGAGATCCCTGCTCATACATGGATGCAATTTGCTGTTTCCTGCCAAAGTTGGCTGAGCTTAAAGGGAGAAAAGGCAGCACTGTGGCTCCAGCACTGACAGCCACGTGCTCTGTCCAGACCAAGGGAGGCACTGATCCTCCCCCAGTGTGACACAGCAGCTCTGCTGTCAGCACATCCAGAACAAGCTGGGAGCTGCTGTTCCAGCCAAAGGGACAGCAGCTACAATCAGACACAGACAGCTGGTGCTGCCCTCCCAGCCTGCCCTGGGAACAGTGCCAGTCTGCCAGAGGGAGGTGAAATCCCCAGGGGACTCAGGCCCTCTGTCCTACAGCTGTGGAGAGGGGGGAAGCAGACCAGGCAGAAAGCAGACTGCCCAAAGGGAGGTGACCTTTTTTCCTGTCAAAGTCAAGCCAGCACCAAAAGCTTGGCCCTGCCCCTCCCTACAGCCATCAGACCCTCCACATCCCTTCTCAATTTAACCTGTTTTGCATTTTTCACTCTTACTAAACTGAGAATTCCAACAGAGATTCCTAGAATGCTTTGGGTTGGAAGGGGACCTTGAAGACCATCTCATTCCACCCCCTGCCTTGAGCAGGTTGCTGTGCTCTAACACCACACACTGCACCACCAGGGCAGGGTAGGGATTTGCGCACACAGAATTTGGGGACTTGGTGCTATCAAACCGGCTGGTCAGAGGCTTGGAGCCTCTGGAATAAATGCCCCTTCTTCCCCCTGAGTGAGGCAAGAACCTTCACATGCATGGAATCTGTCCCCTCACACAGCTGAGACACAACTGGGTCAGTACCACCGTGGAGCTCAAATGAAACTGAAGCATTGCAGAAGGTGCTCAAGAGAGAATGAAAAGCTGCAGTGAAGGGGGAAAAAGAGGTAGGAAAGGTGCCTGAGTAACAGTGAAGCCTTACTCCACTTACCAACAGATGCCTCTCAAGAGCTGAGGAGGCAAGAGGGGTCACGGGGTCAGTCACAGGATCCCTTCCTTCCCGTGGTGGCAGCTGGTGTTTCAGAACTCCCCAGCACTGGGGTTCTTTCTCTGCAGCACAGATGGATGTTGTGAGGGGCCTGACATCCGTGGCTAAGCCACAAAGTCCACATCCTTTCTGAAAAAAAAAACCAAGCAGCACATAAACCTTCAGCATGTACAGCTCTTTAGTCAGTCACACAAAATGTGTTCACTCCTTAACTCTTCCTCAAATTCCCCTCTCTTCAGCAGATGCAGGGACCTCTCCCAGGGCCCTGTTTGTCTGCTTACAAACTCCTTCTAGGACTTCCCAGATTCCCATACCACCTCAGATTAAGAAATCAGATGCCTCTGGTCCCCCAGAAAGGTCTGTGGCTCTCACAGTCCCAAGGACAGGACTCAAGAATTAGGGGCAGATACAACATCTATGCTTGGAGAAATCCTAAAGAATCAATAAATAAACTTTAAAGCATTGATTATAAAATGACAGCACCTTTCCCAGCCTTTCCTTGTGGTGGCTGCTCTCTGATTCCAACATCCAGCTCTGTGCAAACACACAAAGCTTGGAGGGAGGTTGGAAAAGATTTCCTTCCTCCTCCAGCTGTGCCTTGCATCCCATCACACTCTGTGCTAAGGGAGACACCCTGCTGCTCCCAGCACCTCCTCCATTCTTGACACAGGGTACAGGAAAGCAGAGCTGTTGGAAGAACAGACACAATAAAGTACATCCATTTATATTCATCTTCCCAACATGGAATTTAATTTAAAATTAGTCCTTAGATTCAATGATTATGTCCATCCAATACAGCCATCACAGGCCAGGATGGATGGCACCAAACCCAGACAGTTCCATTTGAAATTATCAAGTAAATCAGGACCAAAGAGGCACTTCATCTCTTCTGGCCCTTGTTTGAATGCACACAAGATGAACAAAGCAGCAGATTCCATGGAAAAAAAAAAGTTTGGTTGGGTTTTTTTTTTTTTTTTACAAGATTATACTGTAGAAGCTCCAAGGAAAGAATCTTAATTAAATATGTTAATACACAAATTGAATGCTGGCATGACCAACAACCACCAGCTGCAGACAGGGCCAGAGCTCAAACATCTTGTCAGGATCCTCAAAACCACAAAAACTGAGATCATACCCACAGGCAGGTCTTGGGGCTCTGTTTTCCAGAATTAAGCAGCTTCCCAACCGCTGCACCAGCACTGCTCTTCCCAGCTCAGGTGTAATCCTGCCAGGAAAGGCTCCCATACCTTAGGGATGGTGGGCTGTCCTCTTTTTGCTGAAGAAATCCTTTGTGGGGTGCAGGACAGCAGTGCTCCTTTACAGCTGTGAGCCAACATCCAAGGAAACTCCTCTTGCCTTTGGATTCATCCTGCTCCACGTGCTGCAGAGGCACTCTGATGATTCTGGCAGGTACCTCCATGTCTGCCTGTAAAAACAGCAGAGGAAAACAGAGGATGTGGTCCCAGCTATTAAGCCCAGAAAAGAGGTAATACTGTGAGTCCCAAAAAAATAAATCACTAAAACTCTGGAAAATAAAACCAACCCCTCACCCAAATAAATAAAACAGTAAAACCCACCAGCTGGATGTTACCAGGAACAGATTTCCAAGGAAACAAGCCTGCCTGGTAACATTCCTAGGACCAAAGCACCAAGCATTGCACAACGCAATGCTGAAACAATAAAGGTTTGTGTGGGATGAAAATCTCCCAAATTTGAAGGTTTTAAATTCTTTGGGAAACAAAGAAGAGAGACAAAAACCCCTCAGGATAAACCCCACTGCTTGGATGGCTGGGATGGGATTGCTCACAGGGCTCCTCAGCTGGACCAGGCACAAGGTACAGAAGATACAAACTGAGGTACCTAAATTCTTCCCACAGGAAGTTTAATATGCAAGAATTACACAAAAATCCTTGCTCTTTATGTAATGCCACTTGATGCTTTTAGTTGATGTAAATACCTTTTAAGTAAAGGAAAAGAAAATACCAAATAAACTATCAAGTTTTACGTTTGTAGAACAAAATTAACATGGAAAATGAACAGAGTAAAACTTTCCTGAACATACCTGGATGACATTCAACAATTTTGTGTTTCCTATGTTCATTTGTCCTTCTTTTCCCACAGTTTTTCTGACCAATTTTTTCTAATCCCTGGCTAAAATTGGTCATCCTGTACAAGAACTTAAGAGCTATCATCACTAATGGCCTCAAGTTGTACCAGAGGAAGTTTAGGTTGGATATTAGGGAAAATTTCTTCATGGAAAGGGACATCAGGCACTGGAACAGGCTGCCCAGGGCAGTGGTGGAGTCACCACCCCTGGAAGGGTTCAGAAAACACATGGATGTGATACCTGAGGTTGAGTGGTGAACATGGTGGTGGTGGTGCTGCACTGCTGCTTGGATTTGATCTTAAAAGCTCTTTTCCAACCTAAATTCCATGATTCTGTGACTCAGGTGGCTTCCAGTTTGTCAGCATGACTTGAGAAGGTGACACAATCCAGCCCACCACCTGCAGAGCCACCTCACACAGCTGCTGGCCCACACCTGCACACATCACCTCCCCAGCCACTCGCTGCCTGAGCACACCTTTCTCCCCCAGTTTTCCCAAGAGCAACTTCATGGTGTGATGGGAAAGAGTGAAAACACACACAGGAACTCTTTTTTTCCCCTGCTCTCATATGGGAGGAAAAAGAAAGCACCATCAAGTCCCCAGGCAGTGTGCTCTGTCCAACTTCCTGACAGAGGCACAAGCAGAGCAATTCCAGCAGGTCCTGGATGCCACAAAATAAGGAAAAAATTGTACAAAAGAGGACTGAACAAAGCCTGTAGTGGTCTGAATGCTGTTTGCTCACCTAGCAGCAGATGAATGAGCCTGGACAGAATCTCATTTAAGGAATGAAAACAGGACACAGAGTAGACACCAATGTTCTATTTTTACAGGTAAGCAGAGAAAAGATGTAGCAATTTTGGCAAAATCCCATGGAAACAAAGACCCTAAGGAAATAGAGTCTCCCACTTCACAAACAAGATGTGGCTTTCCAGACTGAAAGTATTTCCTGATGGTGTCAACATCAAATCCCCAAGCTGGCTTGTCAGGAATGAAGATTTAAATCATCAAAGCTAACTGATCATTTAATATCTATCAAAGCACAAATTTCATTTCAAATTCTGGTTTTCATTTCCATCAATGCCAAAGTTCTGTAAGCTGGGCTCCAGAATGCAACAGCAGAAGACCCAGCAAAACCCACAGCAGTCTGTCTTTTCAAATCACACTGAATTCTTGAGACAGAGCTAAAAAAAATGGATTCACACAGAAAAGAGAAAATTTCCCTACTTGATGATTTGTTAGAACCAAAATATTGTAATATCCTCGTAAGAAAACAAAAATGCAGCCCCATTTCTTTAGGGCACTGGAGAAATGCTGCCCACAATTCCAAGAGGGAAGGAAAATCAATTATCTGAAAGTTAATTTATCTACTTTCCAATAATTTTGTATGTTTGAGCCTGCAACAATTTAAAAAAGAAAATCTCAATCTGGTTCTTCCTTTCCACGCTCAGCTTCAAGCCACACCTGCAGCTCAGAAGGAAGGAGGAGTCCAGACTCCATCCTACAGCTGGTTCCTCAGAGGGGACCCACATTAACCACCTGCATTTTTCAGTGCTCTGTCCACAAAATTCCAGCAAGAGACAGCAGCAGTGTACTCCCAGAGAGGAGTATTTCCAAGAGAACAAAACCCACAACATAAGCAGCACAAAAGAGAACAAATAAACAATTGTAGGACCATGTTACAAAAAAAAAAAGCTGAGCAAACTTTCTGAACACAATTCCAGCGATGTGAGCAGGAAGAAAACAAGGGCACGCTGTGCACCAGCACAATGCCAACCCAGAGCAAGGGCTTCAGCTCCAGCAATTTGTATTCACAGCACCAAGTTTTGGGGGGTTTTGAGGAGATTGTTTCCCACATCTGTAAACTGAGGGTCTAGAGAAGCAGTGAGAAAATGGAGCAGCAAAAATATAAGGGAGGGTCCCAGCTGCTTCTGACAACCTTCATCCATTCCTTCCACACAGAACCTGACACTGCCACTTCACAGTCACTTCAGAGTCCAGGACAGAGGTTCAGAGGGGTGTTTCATCCAGGTCACAGCCATGGAAATCCTCAGCCTGCTGGCTCTTCATCCATCCTGTTTGCAAACAGACCTTCCCCTTCATTTCCTGCTGAAGGAAACACACCCAGACAGGACAGGACCTGTTAGTGCACAAAGGACAGGACTGGTACCACACACTCCCCTGAGCAAAATGAGAGGTTTGTGGTTATTCATATGGGCTTTTCTATCTGACAAGATGACACTCCAACAAGCCAAGCCACTTCCAAAAAAATTAAATATATTCATTCCCTGAATCCTAAATCAGAGCTGACTCAAAGACAGCCTGCCAAAGTTCAAGAAACAAGAGCTGTTTCCCTGAACAGAAATGTTTAGTGAAGCCTATTCAGCATTTTACTTTGCCAGTTCCACTACAGCTGTGCATTTCCCCACACATTTTCATCTTTTTCTTTTCAATAATCAAATGCTCTTTGCCAAAAGACACAACTGCCTGGCTGGCTTGATCAAACAGAGGTGTCACACATTTCAGCAGAAAACCAAGGGGAAAAACCCTTTCTGAGAGACAGTATTCCTGAAACAAAAAAAAAAAAGCTCACCACTGGCTGTTCCCAGTCCCTAAGCCCCATCTTGCCTCACCTGACATTGCAAAGAATCAGAAGGTTCTGGACAGCAGGAAGGGTGGAATTCTCATTCTGTCCTGTCACCAGGTGCCTGTCCAGCACCACATGGACAGCATCTGGGCTGCTGGCTGAACACAGGAGGAAAAACAGGGATTGCTCAGTGCCAGGATCACACCCCTGATAAACCCAACACAACACACAACTATTATGGCCAGACAGATTTGCTGGGTGCTGATCTATCACCCCAGCAGAGAGGGGCACTCAAGCCCCTCATCCTGAAAAAAATTCCCTAGGAAATCCTTTTCTGAAAGGACAGGACTGGGTCCTTGATTCAGTTAACAGCAGGTGGGTAAAGTACACATATCAGAGACTTTTCATAATGAAAAACTCAAAGCATGTATTTGAAAACTACAATTACCTCACAATACAACACAAACTCATCTTATGCCAGACATGAGCTGTGATCACCAGGCTACAAAAATTAAATACTCATTTTCTGGCCAATTACAACACCCCAGTGTGCTCAGATCTACCAGCAACTGCTCAGCACCCTAAACAGAACTTTTAAATTTCCTCATTCCAGACAGACTCCCAGACTGGTTTGGGTTGGAAGAGATCCTAAAGCTCATCCAGTCCCATCCCCCTGCCACAGGCAGGGACACCTGCCACTACCCAATGTTGCTCCAAGCCCTGTCCAAGCTGGCCTTGCAAATGAGCAGTGATGTATTGGTAAATGAGGGAATGGGAATTCCAGCTGAGAGATCCTGCCAGAGTCCTGCTCAGCTGGATACAACCAGTACACAAACACTCATTTCCCAAGGTAAACACAAAGTGCCCATCCCAGACACCAGGCATGACCCACCACTGAATGTAGCTCCAGAATCCTTCACAAAGTCCTCCACAATAATGGACAAACTGGCAAAATTCGGCTGCCTCACCAGCTCGTACACAGAGGGCTGAAATAGATCAAAAGGAAATTAGTTTGGCTGGCTTTTTTACAGAAAAAGCCAAGCAAAACCAGCACATATTTCCCTGAAATTTATATTTCTGTTCCCTGTACTATTGACCCAACCAAATGATCACAAGCAGCTTTGATGGAATTTGTGCAGGGAGCAAACTGGAAACTCTTAAGAGAGTTAAGTAAAGAGGAAATAACACCACCAAACAATTTCTCCAGGTGTGATTAACTTCAGGAGGGCACAGACCTGTCTGTCCGTGGCACACAAATATTTGGACACAGGTGCTGTGCCACCTGCAGAGTCCAAAACCAGTAATCCATGCTGGAATGGATATGGGAAACAGCTTACAGACAGAAAATTTAGGAGCACTTAGAATTTTAATTCACAAAAGGAAGGAATTTAATTTTATGGTTTCCACAGCAACCATAGCTAGGCCACAACATGATTTAAATTATTTCATCATGGACTGTAACAATCCACAGAGAGTCATAAATAATCCTTAACTCAAAGAGAAGCACATGAGAACACTAATAGCTTTTGTGAGTCATAAAATCCTTACTTCTTAACTTTCCATGTAAATTTTCCAGGCTAGAAAGCTGTACTAGGGCAATTTGCATCACTCTGACACTATAAAATGGGCTGTGAGGTCAGAGCACACAAAATAAAATATCAGCAGTAACTGGCTGCTTTAATTGCATGCCAGTTTGTACAAACAGCCTTTTTCCCTAAAACTTCTTCTAACTTTTTTTCTAAGACTCCCTCTACTTTTTAAAAAGAAAGAGTACTTTGAGAACTATAACTTATCCCCAGCATTCATTAAACAACCAAAGATTTTTTTATAAGTCCTCAACAGCAAATGCAAAGAGCTGCAGCAGGAATTTCCAGCTCCTTTTTCTTTTTTTGCTTCAGTTTAAAGTTTACTGAACAATCAGAGGGAAAGCATTCCCCATATGCCACTTCAGTGGGACAAACCCTTCATGCACCCAGTGCTGGGCCCCCTGTCAAAGACAGCTCTGCACGTCTTGCACAAGCCAAGGGCACCAAACTGATAATTTATATTTACAGGAAGTTCAAAACCACCAGAAACCACACAGCAAAAAAAGCCCCCAAACAGCAAAAACAAGGTAAAAGCTTGGCTTACCCCTGTCAGGCTGTATCCCTGGAAAACCCAGGATTTATCCTCATTGGTGGCACAACATAAAGCTGCCACTCCCTGTCCCACAGCACAGATAGGCTCTAGAAAAGAATTAAAGCACATTTTGAGCATCTCCAAATACCTGAAACACAAGTGAGTGTGGTGAGCCTCATGCTGCCCTCCTGCAATGAAGTTATACTGCACTGATAATGCTCCTTTAGGCTGTAGGGGCTCTCCTGCACACTGCAGCAGCAATTATTGCCTAGCATAAGAACTGCTACAATTATTACAGTATTACAATTATTTTATTATTATTACAGTAAGAGGAAGAACAAGAATTGCAGATTTTAACTCCAAGTCCAGAGACAGCTCCACAAATGCTCAAATGTGGAGCACACCCCAAGTCTTGATTAACTGCAGCCTTAATGATGATCCTGGGACATTCCTCACTTGGCTCTGAGCCTTGAATGCTGCTGATTTGGACAGAGCCATTTCTGTACCACTGCAAGGCAGCAAATCCTTCTTCTGAGACAAGACCTGAAAAGCTACTGGCATTGCTCCTTAAGATACTTTAAGACCTCAGACCTCTTTTTCCTTTTCAAGTCTCCCTTTTTCTTATTTAACAGACATTAGGACACTATTTTTTTTTTCCTTTTAGGACTCCCTTTTACCTTTTTAAGACATTTTAGGACACTTTTTTTTTTTAAGTCTCCTTTTCCTTTTTTAAAGGCCCATTAAGCCATTTGTTTTCCCCCTTGACATCTCCTTTTTCCTTCCCCGTTTGGAATGCTCTTTAGCCATGCAAACACTCTGAAGTCTCTGGAAGGCAGCCATCCTGCAGAGGCAGCACAGGAGCCCTGTTTCATTCACCCAATCCCCAAGGATGTTCACCTACTGCTCTCAGTGCTGAAGTGCTGCAGGATCTTGGCCAGGTACCCACTGTTGGCCAGGTCAGTCACAGCCCCGGGGCAGTTTGGGATCAGCAGGGCGTGGTACCGAGCCCCTGGGTGGGAGGAAAGCAGGAACTGATTGTAGGACAGGTAAAAATCCCAAAAAGCCTGATTATAAATCCACTGCACGTTTGGAAAAAAAGGACAAACCCACATAAATCAGTTAAAAACTACCTAAAGAAACTAATAAAGCTACACAGAGGAGAGAAAAAGGTCCTTCTTAGGACAAGGGACACACATTTTTAATGAGCCAGGCAAAACTTACAACTGTTCTGTCTGCTGGCTCCTACTCCAGCAAAATAATTATTTTTAACAGGTAACAATGTGTTGTGTGCTTGTGTACACACAGACATTATTTGTATATATTACATATACATTAAAAGAGAATGACCATTCCAAAATAAATAAGAAAATTGCAAAGCAGTTGCTTGGACTTCCTCTTAAATAAAAAGTAAACCAACAACTGCAGCTATTGAAACACAACTTTCCTGCCTCTTCTGTGTCATTCTTCCCTAAAAATCCTGGCCCTAAGCATGCCCTGTCTCCCAGACAGGGCCGTGGGGACACCCTTACCATCAATGGACTCCAGCTTGGCGGGGCTGGCGTAGGATTTCATGCGGAAGTCCTGGATCCAGCGCGTGTTGCTCTCGTTCACATCCACAAAGTCAATGGGCTTCCCCTGGGGACAACGTGGTGACACACCCCGGTCAGCATCACTGCACAAGCATCCAGGACACTTCTCAAGGATGGCCACGTGGGAGTTTGAGATGCTTTCAGCTCCCAAAAAACTTGAAGTTTTCCGTTTTTCCCACTGAATTAGTGCTAATAGTTTTCCCTCCACTCTGTGTGGAAACAGATACTGGACAGAGAAGTGCAAACCCACGCTACAGAAAGGCTGCAGTCACTTTGGTATTAAAAATCCAGAATTAAACCAGTCCCTTAATATCTACAGCAAATAAAACACCTCTCAATAAATTTATATTATATTAATTATCTTATTTTTTTCATTACAACTGAGATATCAATTTGTTTCAGGCTGAAATCACAGCATTTGTCCATTTTCACTCACCCCAGGTGTTGCCACTTGCAGGTTAAAGGCAGAGCTGGCCAGAGTAAAGCAGTGAAGGAATGACTGGGCTGAAACACCTGGAAAACAGATTCCAACACCTTAGGGAAACAACAGTGATAGTTTAATGCAGGCCACACTTTATCCAGTGTGAAAAACGCCAATCACTTGTTTTTAAAATTTTAAAAGTTTAATAAAATGGCTATAAAAATAGTAATACAATTAGAGTAATAATTTGGGCAATTTGAATTAGGACAATATGAGACAACAGAAACAGAGTTATGGACGTCTGGGTACCTTTTTCTGGGCAGCACAGCCCGAAAAAGGACACCCATTAACAGAGAATTAACCCTTAAAAGCAATAACCTGTTGCATATTCATACACTTCATACATGATGCATAAATTCCATTCAAACAAAGGATTTGATCTGGTCATCGTCTACTTCTTCCTCCTAATCCTAAGGCACCTTCGATCTTTAGCTAGGCAGGAAGAATTCAGTTTCTTCTGATAAGAGAACAATAAATTCCTCTTCTCTGAAAGATTTAGGTGTTCTGTGGCTGCTATCTGGTGCGAGTGCCTCACTCCTTTCTTTAAAAAAATATCCCACTTACATAGTTCTTATTTTAACTACCAAAGTTACCTTTTAACTACAAGACTACATTTATCATATTATTAAAATGTTAATACAGCATTACTAATCAATACAACAAAATACATATAGTAAATATCTACGTAGAGCCATACAATATGCACTTTTCACATCCAGCAAAGTACACAAGCTTGGGTGTTTGCTCATCTTGAAAGCTCTAAATAAATTCAGATTATTATTTCGTTAGGATTTAATGATTTTAAGACATCAGAAATGTGCAGCCTTCATTACAGGTGAGCTGTGTGCTGAGGAACAGAATCCTGGAATGATTTGGGTTGAGAGGGACCCTAAAGTCTCGTACCAACCCCTTGCCATGGGCAGGGAGCAGGGACACCTTCCACTGACCCAGGTTGCTCTAAGCCCTATCCAAACTGGCCTCGAACACTTCCAGGGATGGGGCAAGCCACAGCTTCCCCGGGCAATCCGCACCAGGGCCTCAGCACCCCCACAGGTAAAAGATTCTTTCCCCAAACACCCAATCTGAGCCAACCCTCCTTCCCCTCAAAACCACTAAAGCCGCACGCAGAGGAGCCGAGCAGCACAGCTGCACACGGCGGCCACACCTGCAGCGCAAGATGGGCACGAACGGAAAAGCGGCACAGCTGGGCAGGGAGGGCACACGTGCGGCTGCACAGCCCGGCTCCGGTGTCACCCACACGGGGGACACACACGGGCAAGGGAGCCCGGCTGCAGTGTCACCCACACGGGCAAGGGAGCCCGGCTGCAGTGTCACCCACACGGGCAAGGGAGCCTGGCTGCAGTGACACGCACACGGCTGCACAGCCCGGCTGCAGTGACACCCACACGGCTGCACAGCCCGGCTGCAGTGTCACCCACAGGGGCAAGGGAGCCCGGCTGCAGTGACACCGACACGGGCAAGGGAGTCCGGCTGCAGTGACACCCACACGGGGGACACACACGGCTGCACAGTCCGGCTGCAGTGTCACCCACACGGGACACCCACACGGCTGCACAGCCCGGCTGCAGTGTCACCCACACGGCGAGGGCCGTGAGCCGGGCACACGCGGGACACGCCGCGACAGCCGCACCGGGGACAGCCCCGCCCCGCCATGCCCCGCCCGCCGCGGCGCTGGGAAGGGACGGGGAGAGCGGGACGCCCGCAGTGGCCGGAGCGGCGGCTCCCCGCGAACCGGCGGGGCTCCCCCCCGAGAGCGTCTCACCCGCGGTGGCGGCGCTGGCGACGATGAGGCAGGAGGGCTTGGCCAGCCGCTCCGACATGGCGGGGCCGGGGCCTGAGGGCAGCGGCGGAGCCTCGTGCGGCCGCGCGTGCGCGGTGCCGGGAGCGCGGAGGGGCGGGGAAAGCGCGCGAAATCCCGAGGGAGGCGGAAAAGCGCGGGAAGCGCTGAGGGGGTGCTGCCGCCGCCGGGAGCTTTGAAAGCCCTCGGGTGTCCCGAGAATCCCGTGGTGCCACGTCCCATCGGCAACTGTCACTGTTTCCTTAGTTCCCCACCTTCGTAAACCTCAGTGTTCCGTTTCTGCGTTTGCATCTCTCATCCCTGTGTGAATTTAATAGGTTTAGCCCTTGCTGGCTGCTGGTGTGTTGCAGACACAATGCAGTTATAAAATGAAAGGTGTAAAATAAAGACAGCGCAATCCTGCTATTGGCTTTATTTGTTTATTGGAAAGGGTTTAATTTCTAGCCTAGTTTCCTAAAGGAAATGTAGCTCATGCCACCTTGTCCGTCTCTTCAATCATCTGTCTGTCTCCTTTTCTCTCCAGAGCTGTGTTCCGAGTCCGTAGGCTGGTTAATCTGGATGTTCCTCACCGCTCCAGTTTAGATACCAGAAAATTATTTTTTTAAAAGGAAAAAAAAGCATCTCATTCAGTTTCACTGGGGAGTACTTCAGGATTTAGTGCCACTCCAGCAGCCTAAGCCTTTATATCACAGAGCATCATGTTTATGGTCCTTACTCTCTGCTTGTGACTCCAGTGCTTTTTAAACAAACACAAAGGACAGTGATGTCCAACCTCTGCTCCATCAGCTCTTCCCATCCTCCCCGCACTGCCCCAGACACGTGGAATTCCACACACCCTGACTGGAGCCAGTGGGAGAGTCAGGCCCCCATCCATCCCACCCTCTCACCTCCAGCATTCCCACTCAGAAAATAGGACTTTATTTGATCTTCTGCTCCTGTCAAGACAAACTAAAACTCGAGGCTCCAGCTGTGTTTCTGCAGCAAAGCCCGCAGATGATTACACTTCTGCAGCTGAAGGGTGCCCTTTTTCCTGACCCTGTGGAATTTACAGGATTTTTCTGCCCAGTTCTTAAGAAATTAATTTCCAGAAGCCTGCGGAGTTCCACCGGGACCCTGATTGGAGCTGGTGTAATATAACACCAGCCCTGTGCGGTGACACGTGCTGCCAAAACCCTCCTCCCCTCCAGAGCCTGCAGGGAATCCGTGCACAGGGACCCCAGAGACATCACTCAGGGGATGCTTTGTTTGGGAGGTGCTCCCAGGCCATCTCAGAAACAAAACCAGAAAATCAACAGGAGAAATTTGGCAGGAAAAAGGTCACAGCAAAAGAACTGGGGGTGAAAGCTGGAGACCAGGCTGTGGGATAGGGAACTTCTTGGACCAGAAATGTTTCCCCTGTGTCTCTGGGTAAATCTACGATTCAATTTAGTTCCTATCTGGGAAAAACAATAATCATCCTGCTTTCCCTGGGCAGGCTGGAGTTTATTTGGGGCAGGAACTGCCTTTTCTCACAGTTCTCACTGGCATCACCTAGAAAACATCGGGCCTTTGGGAAACACAGACATAAAATCCAGGAATCATAGAATGGTTTGGGTTGGAAGGGGACTTAAAGCTCACCTCGTTCCACCTCTCCCATGGGCAGGGACACCTTCCACTATCCCAGGTTGCTCCAAGCCCCGTGAACCCTGGCCTTGGACATGTCCAGGGATGGGGCAGCCACAGCTTTCTCCAGACAACCTCCAGAGGGGGCACAGCAGGTTCCACTCACACCCCCAGGTACACGAAGATGCTCATAGGAGGAATTATACAATCTCTCTATGTGTGTGTGTATATATCTATATATAGTTTATTTCTCACAATCCTGGTAAGAGTTACAGGTGTATTTGGGAATCATTTACAGTTTCACAGCATATGGAGTGGCCATACAGCTTGTGATGTGAGTAACATACAGTGTGTAGAGAGCACACGATTCCGACCCATCCACCCACCACTCACACAATGGGTTTCCAAAGCTAATACTAGATTCAGCTACGGAGAAAGCCTGGAAAATGTCAGGGTACAGCGTTGGGTGTCATACAACACTGTCAGTCACAATGGGACAAGCTAAACTACTTTAAATTTTCAATCTAGTATTTCTAGTCTACCTGCATTATTGCATTTATACGCTTTTTTTGTTTTCAAAGTCAAAGTAAATAGAATACTATATGGGAAAGGAAAAAATTCTTGACTATTTTAGGATTTGAGCTGCAGCCCATACAAAGTGTCCATAGAAGCATAGACAAGATTATAAATTCAACAAGGTATAAATTAGCTGGATAGCTTTGTGTGTAGGTAGGTGTCCATTTCCCTCCAGGAAATGTGTCTAGCAGCATATTGTTTCTGAGAGCAAAAAAATACTCCAAACCTGTATGTTGAACACAGGTAAAGATGTGTAAGTGACAAGCAGGTCTGGTTGTACAGGGAAGAAATCAAGGTGTCACTTGGAAAATTCCTATCATTTGGAAAACACACTCAGGAGCTGACTCAAAACCCACCAGCGTCGTTGGAAAGGTGCCTGAGGCTTCCAAAGGAACAGCAGGCATTTCAGTCTGACTTCTGAGGGCTTTGGCTCAGTCCCTGGAGAAGTAACAGAATCCAAACAAACCAAAACCAAAATAAAGATCCCCTGTAATCTGACCTTCAATTTCCCTTCCTAAAATTTTAGTTCCTCCACAAACTGATAGCCAACCTGCACTGGAAGAGAGTTGGTTTCCTGGGGAGGTGAAACTGCAATTTTTAAAGGCTTCAGTTGAAACAGTCCTGGGAAAAGGCACCAGGGTTATGAAGGGCTGCTCAAAACTCAGTAAAGCCAATTTATTCCCAAGTTGGTTGGTTGGTTTTTAACCAAACAAAATTGTGTGGCACCCTTCTTCTCATCAGCTTGCCCTAGAAGCTTGGCTGCTTGAAGCAGCCATGGCACAACCAGGGATATGATGCAGGATGCGACTGTTGGAAAGGTGAATGAAGATTCCTCTTGTCCTGGTGGGAGCTTTGGTGCTGCAGCATCATCACACAGACAGAAAGAACCTATGCATTCAGGCTTGGGATGCTGCACTGGGGCTGAGGAATGGAAAAGTGATGGAACTCTTTGAGAATTGCAAGCTGGGAACAACCAGAAGAGAAATGGGAACAGCCAGTCCAAAGCCTGTTTAACCCAAGTTATGCTTTTCAGCAGAAAAAGTCTATTTGATTTGAAGAGCATCAAAGAGCAGAGGGCACAAGTCCCAGAGTGCTGCATATCTGAGCACACACTGTCCAGAGGAGGGAGCAGAGCTCTAGCACAAGGTAGACCCAAACTCATGAATTTGGAAAGCCAAAGGCTCTGATCTCTCACAGGAATTTGAGGCCTTTTATAGTCAAATGAATTAAATTTGAGTTTTAGAGGCCCGGATATCCCAGAGTTCTCTATCACCCAGTGACACCTGATCAGCTCATTGAGATGAGACAATCCTTGCACTTCCTGCACCCTCACCCCTGGCACAACAGCTGATCCTGCCAGGCCAGCAGAAGCACAAGTCCTCAACTTCAAAACTTCTCTTTTCCCTCTGCTTTTGGCGCTCCAGAGGGCTGAGGGAGCTCTGGCTGCAGCCAAGGGCAGTGTGTGCTCACAGCATGTCAGCCCCTCTCAAGCAGCCAGAACACCTCACACCTGACTGGCAGGGAAGGACAGGAGGGGACCTTCCTGGGGACTTGTCATCCATCACAAATCCTGTGGCAGACTTAGACCCTCAAAGGTGAGGGCAGATCAAAGCTTCACACATTCCCTGCTGTGACACAGTCGGGGGGCCCAGCACCGCCTGTATTTTTGGGGGACCACCCCAAACCTGCCTTAGACAACTCAAAATCTGCCCAGCCTTGGGCTATGGAGAGGCCACATCTGCAGAGCTGCCCAGGGAGAAAGTAGGGAAAGAAAAGGGAATACAGTGCAGTGGCCAAAGAAGGAGGAAAGAACAAGCAATGAATCAGATCTGAAAACAATGGAACCCCGTAGTTTGCAGCAGCTGAAGATCTGGTGTGAACAGACATCCCAGGAATTAGGGAATTTAAAAGGAAATCAGGTTATTGATGGTCTCAAAAAGAAGAGGAAGAAGTCATCATAAACCCACTTTATTCAGTGGATTAAACCCCCTTTCTGGGTTGCTGGATAGGGGCACAGGCTCCAAGGCTTTTTGGGGGTGCCAGCCAAGTGTCACTCATAAGACTCAAAATGTGCCAACAAATCCTCAGCATCAGCAGATTTCTCCCCAGAAGAGTAACGGACGTAATACCTCCAGTGTAAATAGCAGGAAATATTCCCAATTCCAATGTCCTGCAGGGAGAATTTACTGGAATACAGAACTGTTTTGCTCCAGATCAAAGCCAATTCCTCTTTGTGGTGGGAAGTGCCCAACCTGTGCAGCATAACTGCAGCCAGCTCATGAACATTATGTGATGCTTCTTCCTCTCCCAGGAAGGAGGGAGAGGTGGTGGTGTCAGAAGGGAATGACACCACAACAAGGCCTGGGAAGGGAATCAGCATTCCTGCTCCAGCATGGAGGATGGACCAGGAGGATGGAAGTGCAAGCAGGCTGCATTTGCAGTCCTTGTCGTAACGTGAAAAGAGAACACAGCCCCTCCTGATGTCCTGGCAATTCCCCTGAATCATGCAAAGTTGGTTATAGAAAAGTTCAGGTATTTTTCTAACCCTTTAACATTGCTCAGAGACAGCAGGAAATCATCTGGAAAACGCAATTAGCAGAGGTTAATTTGCATGGCACCAGAGCTCGTCATTTTTGCCTTCTCCTGAGGAAAGAAAAAGGGGGAAGAGGATATAAAAGTTAGCATGTCCTTACCAAAGCTATTAAGATAATTAAATAGTTCTTTTTCTCTCCACTTCTCTGCTCTGTTCCTTGCACCCTCACAGAATCTTCACCAACTTGAAGCTTTCCATGGAGCTGATTGAAATTCCAATAATTTCACCTTTCAAACATATTTTTTTCATTGCCTTCCTTTTTTGGTTTACTTCTCAAAGAATCATTTTCCTCTTCAATCTTCAGCACTGTTATTTTCAACCAATTCTAAGAATAGTTAGAAGGCCGCTGAATTCTAAACCCCAGTAGCATTTCCAGAAAAAGTAAGGAATATTTTAAGGCATAAATCATCTCTCACCAGCTCCAGGGGCTTTTTGGTTGCACTGCTGTTGTTCATACACAAATCCTGATGGCAGTATAAGCAGGGCTGCCTCAGAGAAGAGACTTCCCTTATGCTCAGTCTAAGGAACGTTTGTGTCAATTGAAAAGTAAATCTGCAACTGAGATGATTTTATGATGACCTGTGATCATATCCCTGGTGCCAACAAGAACTCAAAGGCCAAAGCATGGTGAAGCCAGTGGAAAAATTCCCCTTGTTTTTAGTATTCTATGGCTCAGCCTTCAAACTCTAGTCCATCAGAGACACAAATGGATGTTTAGTTTATCACCCAGCCCCCTAAGAAATGCTTCAGGGCAAGTGACTGTTGAGTGCTTTAAGGGAGCCCCAGGCGAACAGGAATGCATTCTTACCCTTGCCAAAATCCTGCTGCACAATCCCCTGGCTGCCAGATTTGTTTTCATCCTGCTGCAGCACTGTTAGGAATAACAGGACTTATCTACAGGGTATTAAATCAGTAGGAAGAGGAAGCAGAAGCATAATCCATTTCATCTCTCTTAAAATAGAAGCAGCAAAAACCTTCTACTGTGTTGTCCAAGACAGCAAAATGACATCTTTATATTCAACTAAAATTTATGATTCCCTAAAAAGAGATTGAGATCGGGTGCAGTGATTCAATCAAGAGTTTTGGTGATAAGCTGAAAGGTCTGAAACCAGTTTTGCCAATATTTAATTTATCGACTTGATCAAAAGAGTAAACTAGCAATCTAGATCTCTTCAAACCCCAAGCACAGACTCTGATTAGTTTTAAGTGTTAATTCACTCTCCCCACGGAGATGTCACTGGAAGGACTTCATACCACAAAAACCACACAAAGAAGGACATCAAGCAAATAACGGCGTGTGCTCAGTACGAGAAAAGACAACTATTTATTTAGCACAGCGAGGTCAGTCATTAAAGCCTTCTGCTTCCATAGCTTTGGGGCTGAGAGAGGGGCATTTGCTCCCTCGGCCTGGTGCTCGCTGGACAGTTTTGGCTCAGAACAAAAGCACTGCACAGCCTGGCACAGGAAGGCAGGACAGGAGCTGTTTGCAAGTCAGGGCTGCGGCGCGCTGTGGCATCTACGCTGGATCTGCCCGGCTCAACACTGGAGCCACGCTTGGAAAAGCACTACAGCACAGTCCAGGAGAGTCTAAAAGTGCCTCATTTTAAAGCAAAGAGCCCAAAGGACTGCCTGGGGGGAGCAGGGGCTCAGGGCTCCGAGCACACCACACACTCAGCACTTCACCAGCCAGACATCCCTTGCACTGAGGAGAAACCAGGACTGGAAAGGAATTCAGGAGCTGCATGGCATGGTGGGAATGGCACAGAAAAGACATCATGGACACTTGGTGTGAATGCAGGGAACGAAGGAAGGGGCATCTCCAGCTTGGATTCTCTCCCCCTCCCAGACTGCAGCAATGCAACACAGAGGTTTGTACACACACACACACACACACACACAGAGAATGCGCTTCAAGGCACACACACACACACAGACAGGTGTTTTCCAAACCACACTGCCAAAGAGGTGGGTTCCAGGTGCTGAACCTCTACAGCAGACTGATCACAGGAAGTGGGAAATCTCTTGGGAACAGGACAGACCTCGTTCAAAAACCCCTGACAAACAGAACATACCAGGCTGGCCGAGCAGGGAGGGCTTGAATGAGCGCCGTGCCTGATGAGGAGCTGCAACCCCATCACCACCTCTGTGGGGTTTCTGGATGAAATTGGTGGCCTTGCATGCGAGTGCTCTAAGGGCAGGCAGGGTTTGGAGATGGAGAAAAGGTTAAGGCCATTGGCTGAGAACTGTTTTTCCCCTGTTCTGTTGCCAAAGGTGAAGACAAGGAAATAAAAACATTTTAGAAAAGAAAATTCTAAAATTTTAGAAGATTAAAATTTTAGAGAGAGACTCGAGTGGAGCAGGTGCTTCACTTTCCTCCTCTGATCTATCTATGCTGGTCAGGGCAGAATAGATAGATGCTGTGCCTGATGTCACACACTGCTGAAAACAATCCTAGGCCAGAGCTGAGAGGGAGGGAGGGGACAGGAAAGGTGGAAACATCTCTTGAAAACAGAAGTCACTATCTGCAAATCACTACCTTACATGGCAAAACATGAACCAGAGCAGGAGGGGTTGACTTCTCTTCCTTCTGAGCAATGTTAGCAAAATTCTCTGTGAAATTTTCCCTGCAAAGTTGTGCTGCTGAGGGGAGAGGAGGACCCTCCTGCTTCTAACCCTTCCCCAGGCTATTAGTGACACACTGCTGCTGGGAACACATCCACAGCTCATGCCAAGAGTGTTTTAGGCTACCAGGATCTCACCTGGAGCTGTAGCCCTGCTTCCAAAACTCCTGTGAGCCCAACACACCTGCTCCTGTCTCTCTGCTGGCAAAGGTGGAGGCATCAACTTCCATCTGCACCAGAACATAGTGTCTGACATTCCCAGAGGCCACACACCTTTGGGAATATTTTCTGAGCTCACCACAGGAGTAGCCATGCATTCCAAGACCATGTGCATTCAGCAGGTCAGATTTGGAGGTAAATAAGACAGACTCAAGCCAAGAGCAGAATTGCCAGGTCAGGTTATACCCCCACACCATCCCATCCAGGGACTGTGCCAGAGGTAGACACTGCATAGGCAGCACCTGAGGAATGAATGCACACCCCCCTCTATCCCTGCAGCCCCTGAATCCATCCATCCATCCATCCATCCATCCATCCATCCATCCATCCATCCATCCATCCATCCATCCATCCATCCATCCATCCATCCATCCATCCATCCATCTCAGTTAAAGGTGCACGATGGGCTCTGTAACAGAGCTCACCCCGCTGTGTCACAGCCCCTTTCTAATCCATCACTCCTGCCCTGCCCATAGGCTGTGGCCATTGCCAAGCTCTCACTGGACCTCATGTAATCTCTGATCCCACTTCAACCCAAAACATAAGGGGTTTTTGTAACACTGTTTTGCAGCAGCCAACAGAAGCCTAATGGAAGCTTTCAGAGGCAGAGCTCCTCACCCCTTGCTGTTTAGTGCTGAGCACTGGCCAAAGCTCTAAACACCCTCTCTCCTCCCCCTCACAAGGTCTGGCTTTAGAGCCAAGGTACTCACCCATGAAATCAGGCTGCTCCTGAGGGCTGGGAATTTGTTTCCATTTCCAAAGTGTGGACGAGTTACAATTCCCTGCTACTACTGTCACAAGAGGGAGGCAAGAAATCCACCCAGGACAGACTCCAGTGCCCTTGAAGGGGGTTCCCTGGTATAAAGCAGGTGGGTTAGTGTTATTCTCATGGGGTCCCAGGTCCTCTCTGCCCTAACACCAGCTCATGTCTCCCCCTTTTCCTGTCATCCCATGTGCTGAGAGACCACAGCCTTCAGTGGGGGAAAAAAATCCAGTGAAAGGCCTTATCCAAAGCCCAAAAAAATGAACACAAATAGTCCAGCCAACCTCGAGGGAGCTTGGACTGAGCCCACAGCACTCTGCAAAGCCCAGCCTAACTTTAGGAAATACTAGATCCAAAACAAAGTCTCTCTATTCCAAACACTGCCCACGTGACCCTGGTGAGCCCTGGGATCCTGAAGGCTGCAATGGGACTTCTCTGGGCCACAGCACAGCCCCTCTGGTCACTGTCCCGCTGGCAGCTCAGCCAGAGGAGTGACCTGATGTGACATCCCAGGCTCACACTGGGCTCTGCCACGCCGCAGCCGCCCTGGTTCCTCCGGAGCACTTCCCAGGCAGGTGTTCCAAGGTGGGATGATGAGGGGCAGATGCACAGACACCAATTAGGGATCGCCTGTGGCTGTTGGGTCAGGGAGCTGCCTCTTCCCTGCCACTGCCCCTGTGCTTCCCTTGTCCTGGGAGGGGGCTGGAAAAACACCCCCAGCCGAGCGTGACAGGAGAGCTGGGCCTTAGCACTCCCCTTCCATCTTCTTTACCACAGCCCAAGTTAAAACAGAACCAAACAGAAACCAAAACACAAATTGGGACTCCAAATGGGACGTAGAACACTTTGGACTTGAAAACGGGACTGCAAGGGGGGGGAGGGGGGGGTGTCTCCCAGGGAGGACAGCAGGGGAGGGGAGGGGACACCGTCATTTACACCGATCAGGAGAAGCTGTAATCTATACACAGCGGTATAAGCCAAGATATATTACATGAAAGAACACACTGAGTGCATGGAGTTACCCACAGCGGGTCAGACTGGCACAGTCGTCTTGAACAAGACCCTGGAGTTGCAGTTGGTGTTTGTTGTTGGCCTATCTAGCTCGCTCTCTATATATATAGCTATGTATAGAATTTCTCTGCATGCATTTGTCTCAAAAGGAGCTGTACAGCTGGGCTGGGTTTCTCATCCCCACCCCTTCTCGGTCTTCATTTTTTCCGGGCTAGGAATGCCACTCCCACAATCACAGCCAGCGCAGCCACCGCCACTCCTCCGACGATGATCAAGGGCTTCATGTTGTCGAAGAAGCTGCCTGGGGACTCCTCGGAGCTGTTTCCCTTGTGGTCAGAGTCAGGGGACTGCCCGCTGGCCTCCTGCGTCTCCGTGCCGGCGGCGCTGGGCTTCAGGTTGCTGTGGTTGTTGGCGATGGCGGCGTCACCTCCTGCCTTCTTGGTGGCCGTGGCAGGAGCAGGCTGCTCTTTGGGGGCCTCCTTCTTGTCTGCATTCGTGGCAGGCCCGGGGTTGGGTTTTTCCGGCTTCCCGGAGCTGGCGGCCTTGGCATCGGGTTTGTTTCCGCTTCGGACGTTGCCTTTGGAATCCATCCTAGGGGTGCTGTGGGCAGCGGCTGGATTCGTGGGGCTATCCCAGCTCTTCTCCCTCACCCAGCTGCTGCAGGAAGCAGAGAAGCCACCCGAGCTCAAGGCCTGGGAGAGGCTGTCTTGGGATGCTTGTTATTCTGGCAGTGTCCTACCTGGACATGGTACAGCACCTGGAGTGGGAAGCAGAACAAGGAGAGGTGAGTGACAGGGCAGAGCAAGCCAGTGTTGCTCTGCCTGGAGATGATGGAGGAGGACAGAAAGGAAGACTGGAAAACTGTTGGCTCCTTCTTTCAGAACTGTGAACTCCATTCAAAGCATTTGCTACAAGCTCTGTGCCTGTAACAATCACAGAAGCAGAGAACGGCCTGGGTTGGAAGGGACCTTAAAACTCACCTTGATCATGCCACAGGCAGGGACACCTTCCACTGGATCAGATGGCTCCAATCCCTGTACAGCCTGGCCTTGGACATTTCCAGGGATGGAGCAGCCACAGCTTCTCTGGTCAGTGTGTGCCAGGGCCTCAGCACCCTCACAGGGAAGGATTTTTTTCCTAATATCGAACAGGAACATTAAACAAATTGGACTGACTGTCATCTATGGCTGCCACTTCTGGGCATCCACAGTGAAGTCCATCCTGGCTGTGTGCGTGAGGCCATTTGTGAGTGATGACAAACTAACATCCAACCAAATAAACCTTACTTTGCCTTTGCTCACCCTTTCGAACCCTTCTGGGTAAGGAGAGAACACTGTGTTCCATGGGGAAGCAGATGCATAGATCCTTCCTGCCTGTCTCACCCTCCACCCTCCCCTTTTGCAGCACTATTCCAAGGTCCACCTAGGAAGCAGTTAAAATGTGATCTTGTGTGATACTCCCCCTCCAGATGGGTACTGCAGGAAAAGCAGCATTAGTTTCTCAGTTCTCACAGATAGCAGAGATAAAAGGATTATTTCTACCAGCATTTTGGTAGAGCAACAGCAAAACAAAGTGCCAGATCCTCAGCTGGTGCAAAACAAAGAATTGATTGCATGGATTTACTGCAGAGCTGGATCTCTTGGTGATAGAGACATGTCACTCCTGTCATCTCCTTTCAGGGTTTGCTGGACTTGCCCATGGAGCCAAACAGGATGCTGGTGACCATCTGGGGCTATCTTCCCCAGGGAACTGGTGGAAGCAGTGAACAGCACTGCTGCACCACAGGAATTCAGCAAAGGGACAAAGTGGGCTTTGAGGGGATGAAAAACTTGTACCACAACAACCTCACCCCACAAAGCTGGCAGGGCAGGGTGAGCTGAGGATGGAGCTCCTGTGGCTGCACGTCCATGTGATGGGAGGAGAGGACAATGCACTGGGCATTTTGCCAGCAGGCGCTGGCAGTTCAGCACCACATCAGCCCCAAGCTCGGGAAATAAAGAGTAACCAGGATCCGAGCTGCTGGCTCCCTGCTGACCTTCAGGGCTACCAGGAACCTGCCAGGAGCCTTCTGCCTGCTAAGTGAAATCAGAGCTCATTGTCTGGATCAAGAGCTGAAGAGGCTCCTCACAAACCTCAGCCAGCCAAGGTTCCTTCCACAGCGGCTCAGAGGGCAGATCACTCCTCCAATGGCAGGAACAAGGTCCCAGGACTGCACCAATGATCTGTGCTGCTGACTCTTCTGGGAAAGAGGCTGACAAACATGGTGCTTTCATATCCATTTAGGAAGGAGGAAATCTCAAAGAGGTGAGAGGTCTGGGACTAGAGCAAAGCTGAGCAACACCTTATGGCTCCTAAGTGTAAGATGGAAACACCTCCCTCTCCTGCTCTCCCTTGCCAGCCATTGCTTGGTGGCCACCAGCTGCTCCAGTGCCAGCCAGTTAGAGCAGACTGAGGGAGTTGCAGCACCAAAATCATGGAATTCCACAACTCTCACAGAATATCCTAAGCTGGAAGGGACACACAAGGATCTTCCAGCCCAGCTCCTCACGCTGCAGTAGGCTTGGTGACCATAAAACCCTGTATTTGTCATTGACTGCAGCATTCCCTAGTTTGGGAAACTAAACCCTTTTGGAAAGCCCAAACTGTGCCTCCCTCACAGCTTGCTGAGTGTGTATCAGACATTTGGGCATCCTGTACCATACAAACACCACCCCAGATGCTCCCCCAGCATCAGACCTCGCTGTGGCTTGGGGCGTGGGAGGGAAACAAGGGCCTGGCCAAGTGCAAGAATATTTTCCTCTCAGTGCTCATTCTGTGATATTTCTGTAGATACCACCTGCCTCACCTTTTCCTATGCTTCCAGAGAGCATCCATAGTGCTCTGTCAGCACAAGTCCTACATAAATCCAGAGCTGAGGCTGCACACAGTCACTCCCAGGACTCTGCTCCTCTGGTTTGGGACCAATTTATCCTTTTTTTTTTTTTTTTTTCAATCTGGCACAATGATACACAAAGAAATAGTAAGTGGAGCCCACAACTGAAACGGGCTCAGAGGTTAAAGCAGGGAGAGTCAGATTAATTGTGGCATAAATATTAATTTACCTTCTTTGTCACTTTGATATCAGTTAACTGGGCCACTCACACACTCTGACATTCGTGTGGTTACAGCACATGGACCAAGCATTAAACTTCTGCTCTTTCCCTAGGAAAATCATGTACAGCCTATGGAGATTGTGAGGTAAAATGTGATCTTGTGTGATACTCCCCCTCCAGATGGGTACTGCAGGAAAAGCAGCATTAGTTTCTCAGTTCTCACAGATAGCAGAGATAAAAGGATTATTTCTACCAGCATTTTGGTAGAGCAACAGCAAAACAAAGTGCCAGATCCTCAGCTGGTGCAAATCAGGGAGGGCAAACTCACCTTCTTGCTGAGAAACGGGAACCCTGCACAGCCCAGGCACCTCAAGGTTTATCCACACCCCTCACTGCTCCAGATTCCTGGGGGCACAAAAGCTGGTTTTGCTTGGAGCCATGGAGCCAGGAGTTTTGTCCTGCTGCCATGCCCTGCATTGCCACAAACAGAATTTCCTGATTCTAAGTGCATTTCCACTAAAAGCAACACAAACCCATCACACAGCTTAGAAAAGGTTTTAAAAGATGTAGAAACCAAACTAAGCCAAAAATCAATATCAGCAGTTCTTAAGTGCCTGCATAAAGGGCTTTTGCCTGTGGTTTTCCATCACTGCAAGTAGCCACAGGATCACCCAGCACCTCTCCAGACCCTCTGGCCTGGCTCCTGGGTACCCTTAGCAGCACATCCTCTTCCATCCCAGTACTTAACCCTCTTCTATGTGCTCTTAGCTCCTACCTTGGGAATCGTCACTCCTCTCCATCCTGTACTTCCAAGGGCATGACCATGGGCTCATCTTTAAGCACCTCTGTCTCCCCCAGACTGAAGAAAGAAGTGCTTTCCTCATTTCAAAAAACTAAGCCTGCATGTGAGGGTTCCCCCTATTCCTTTGTCTCCTCCTCTTCCCTCATTCCATCACACCAAGTTTTTCTCTAATGACACATTTTTCCTACCTTTGCTTTCTTCTTTATAGCTCCTCACATCTTTTTATTCCTCCTTTTTCTCTTGTCAGCTGCTGTCTCTGCCTGTCTACCCATTCCTCCCCCTTCATCTCCCTCTCTGCCTCCTACACAGGCACCAGCACTTGGGAATAAGATTTTGTGGGAGACAGGCTTCATTCCCTCCCTTTTCCCTGCTCCACGCTATTTCTGTTAAACAATCAGTGCCCTTTCTGGAAGGTTCTCATTGCCAGCAGCTAACCAGCTCTTTCCCAGGCTGGAAAGAGGGAGCTGGTGTAATAAAACCAGGGATGATCAAGGAGAAAAAGGAAAAGGAAAGCCTTCCAAATTGCTGCTGCTGCAAAGATTGGCACACAAACGCCACAGCTCCCCTGGGATGCTCTCAAGGTCAGTGCAGTCAGACTCACCCAGTGCAACAAGCTGCCCTCCACTGGAGCAACAGGCCAGCAGAGGAGCACCTTCCCTTGGCTCCCTGAAGGGCACTTTCCTGCCTCAAATCCCAGCAAATCACCAAACACATCTATTCATCTGTCTCCTGCGTGCACAGATGAAAGCTGCATCAATCCTGCACCGAGCGCAGCGGATGAGTCATTGCTGAGCTGAGCCACAGCACAGCTCCATCAGCATGGCCCCTTCCCTCTGCAGGGACCCATCCCAGCTCCAAATCTGTGCCACAGCACAGCTCCATCAGCATGGCCCCTTCCCTCTGCAGGGACCCATCCCAGCTCCAAATCTGTGCCACAGCACAGCTCCATCAGCATGGCCCCTTCCCTCTGCAGGGACCCATCCCAGCTCCAAATTCCCTCATCCTCCCCTGCTGCTTCCATTTGGAAGGAAAACTCAGTCACTTTGCAAGAGCAAGGAGCTGCTCCAGGGTGTGGGTCTGGGGTGCAGTGGGAAGCTCATCCCCAGGGTTTTTCCCTCTGTCATGAAAAGCAACCCATTTCCATCAGGTCCTCGACTGCCACACTGAGACTGGCAGCAAGGAAGGATTTAACAGCACAGTGGGGTTATGTACCAGGATTTATCCTGCAACAAAGGTCCATCCCTGCACTCCAGGTGTCCTCCAGTTGGAAACATCCATCTTGGAAACAGCTACTGACCACATCTGACCTGGAGCAATGCTGTGAAGAAAGAGCCAGAGACGGCAGGAAAAATCTTCAAATCCTCCCCCTCATCCCCTAATCTGCTCCTCCTTTCTTTATCACTCCTGCCTGTCTGGAAGAAAGGCAGTCATCCCCTCATGCACAGGACAGACAGACACTTGCCCTCCCTAAGGAAACAGCAGCTGGCACCAAAGGTAGCTCTGGAGCAGCAGAGGGAGCTCCTTTCCCAGCACTCTCACAATCCCACTCTCCTCCATCTTCTCATCTAACCCCCAAGGAATGCAGCCTGGACCACTCTGTCCTCTGGGACGTGTCCTCAGGGGTCTGTGCCTGTCCCCTCTGCCACACGTGGAGTGATCTGTCAGGGCTGGAAGGATTTGTGTCCAGTCCCCTCCTGCAACTGAGCAGCATTTCTGGTGCTTCAACTCCCCATTCCCAATGGGGAAAACCAGCAATTCTTTACCTTTCTCTGAGCTGCTGGGGGAACAAATGTGTTAAAGGCAGGGAGATGCCAAGCAAGCACCCAGGAGAAGGTCAGCAGAGTAGTGACTAAGCCATTCCCCATGCCCAAGAAGTGCAGCGAAGAGGGATGAGGTAATGCACCGCCTCTGATATTACCATAAATATTAAAGCAGCTTTACATAAGGAGCTTGTGTTCTCTCAGCTGCCATGAGCAGCTCCCCAAGGAGGATTTTTAGCTCCCTTCCAGGCTATGTCAGCCCCCAGCTCCTGACGCAACGCACGGCAAACGTGACACAACGCAACGCAAACCCCACGCCAGCAGAGTCACTTGTCACAGACGCTTCTGCACGGCCTCGGTGCTGCACAGCCAGGGACAGACTGTACAGGAGCCTGCTGTGCTTCCCAGCCCTCCCAAATCCAACCCTCAGAGACAGCAGCACCCAGTCACAGCAAACACTGCTGACCCACTTCACTCTGATGAGATATTTATGAATCCTTTTCCCAATCTGTTGTTTGTTACTCCCCACATCCCTCCCCCAATCCCTGGATTAAACATTTCCCTCTCAAACAAGCCCTTTGAATCTTGTTATGGAGAGTGTCAGATGTTGGAAGTATTTTAGCAGTGGCAGCAGCTTCAAATTGCTGCCACGGGGAGAGATCTGCCAGCCAAGCCTCTGCTCCATGGCTGCGGCAATTCCTGCAGCTGCTCAGAGCCCCAGCGTGCTCCTCACTGGTTCAGCTGGTGCTGGCAGTGCCCAAAAATCTGTACCCACAACCCCCACAGCCCCCAGAGCATGGCCAGGTCCCCCCTTCCCACTCCCAATGCCACCAAGCCATGTCCCCTCTCTCCAGGCTGGGCAAGGCATCCACCCTCAGAGATTGGGTTGTACCTGGCACCAAGGTGAGGTCAGGGAACAGGACAGGTTCCTGTAGCCCAGTAAAGGCAGCTTTGCCCTCCATTTGCAAAGGGAAGGGCTCTGGGATGCAGATCGTGGGCCACCAGCTGCACAGAGGTGTGACACCATTACCAGTGTCCTCTCGGGAGGCTGCCCAGCCATGCTGCCCACACAGGTGACACAGCACTTCAGTCTCCCCACCAGAAAGAGCCCAGGAACAGGACATATATGGTCTTTTTCTACACCACAACCTCTGCAGATGACAAGCTCTGAGCTGAGCGTCACCTCTGCAAACCACACACATCCTGTCCCCAAAGAGCTCCTGGGATGGATGTGGCAGACATTTTATTCTCTGAGAGATGGAGGCAGCATTGCAGACACACCACACTCCTACCAGGGGCTCAAACTGTGTTCTTTTGGAGGGGTTTAACCCCAAACACAGCTCCAACCCACCCTGGTAAGAATCCCTGTTTGTATACAGCCACGTGGACAGCAAAAACCAGGCGCTGCCGAGCGGCGGTGGGAGAGAGGAGATTTTGTCTCCAGCCACGTGCTCCGACTGACTCCCTAGGGGTGGGCACTGAGTCACAGCTGGCACGGCCCTGGCCTGCTGTCAGCAGAAGTCACACCTGGGAAGGCCCCTCAAGTGCCACCAGCCTCCCCCATACAGCTTGCACTCTCAGACACATCTTACAGCAAAATAATTTCTAGAATTCAACAGAATCTGGAAATATGTAGCTGAGGCTGGGTTGGAAATACCCTGCTGCAAAGCCTGGCTCCTCAGGGTCCCAGCACAGTCTGCAAGCTCTTAAAACAGAGTTCAGAGCACCTCAATTTGCTGTGCTAATCTCACTTTAATCTTGGGTTTGAACTTCTCTCAGACACAAAATCAATTTCTCTTTTCCCCTGTATAGTTTTGGTTTTTTGTCGCAGAGCAAAACTGTCGCTTTTACCGTTCAAAAACCACGAGGTGTTAGATCTTGAGCCTCTCCCTTGGCAGGGCTGGGCGTCCCTCACCCCAAAACAGAAATTCAGGGCACAAAGGAAAGGCTTCTCAGTTATTTGTCAGGACACTGGATCAAAGCACTGGAACAATAATGGGGAAGACTTTGGGAGACACCACAGCAACAGGAATCTTGGAGCCTTAACCCATGACACCTCACAGGGATCTGGGTGCATCCTGAACCCTACCCTGAGCAACTCCTCCTGTTTTGACTTTTGCAAACACACTCAGTTCATTTCTTTATAATGTTTTTCCAGCCCTCCCAGAGCCAAAAATTCAATTCCAGCAACACCCTGGCTGGGGCCATGGGGCTTGTCTTGGTTTCCTGCTCAGCTCTGGGCCTGTGGTGCCAGCTCAGGGATAATGTGACAGGGTCAGCAAACATTCCCTGCCTCTTGGAAAATGGTGAACACCCATTCCTTCCCACCACAAAGCCCTGCTCCTTACCCCAGACCTGCCAGGACTTGGGAAAAGCCTTTGGGAAGAGGGCAGATGCTTCCAAATTGGGGTGCTGCTCCCCAAGCAGCCACAAGCCAGTCCCCAGCTTCAGGAAGCTGATTCCCTTTCTGACGGAACTTGCTGTTAAGGCATCTTCTTCCCAGTCCTGCATCCCAAATTCAATATCCACAAGCAAAAAAGGATGAGGGATATATGTGACACAGTGAAATAGCCCCAACCACTGCAGGAAGCAGCAGCAAATTCAACATCCCTCCCCAGTTTATGGGCATCCTAAATCCATCCCTTATGCCTGATGCGGCATCACCCCCTTTGTGGCTCAGCTGGGGCCAGCAGAAAGATTCTGGAAGCAATTCCTCACATGCAGAGCTGGGTCTGGAATCTGGCAGCCCCTGGATCTGCAGGCATCAGCCTGAAAACTGTTGCTCTGCAGCTGAAATCTAAGAAGCCACTGCAGGCAGACAAGGGGCCAATTCCACACAAGGCAGTGACCTTCCAGGGAGGCTCCCACACTCTCTGGGGTAAAATCCATCCCTTATCTTGTGCAGCAACACCAGGGCATTCTCCTTCCCAGCAGAAAGCTGGAAAGCATCTGGGGAAGGATGGCCAAAGCTCCTCCAGCATGGAAATCCCTGCTCAGGGAGCTCCACCCCGTCTGCCAGCCCCAACACCTGATCCAGGATGGGAACAATGTGCCAGGGTGTTCTCCAGCCCCGCATCCCAGCAGCCTGACAGGGGAGGGGATGGATGCAGCGGGATGAAAATGCACTTTTAGGGGAGAATTGGGATTTCTTCCCCCACCCTACCACAATATCACAGGGTTAGATGTTGGTGTTGGGCACTGTGGCTGAGAAAGGACAGCTGGAAAACACTGAAGGTCAAACCTGTGAAGGTCAGACTTTTGGAGGTCAGTCCTGAGATGGAGCAGGGAGCTTAATCCGGCATAGTCCATCCTCCCTCTCCTGACGGCATCCTGCCCAAGCCCCACCCAGGAAAGCGGGGCTGCGGCGGGGAGGTTTCCTCCTCTTGTCCCAGTGCCCAAGTTCTGCCAGCCTGACCTCGATTCAATTTTAAAAATCCTCTTCTTTCCTCCTTAGCACCTCCCCAGAAGCCACCAGAGGGACAGAGAAATAAACAGGAGCAAATCAACAGGTCCCTGCCAGCACACATCCCAGGGATGCGCGTGGATGCACAGAGAGCAGGGACATCAGACTGAAGAGCCTGAGACATTCCCGAAGCATTCCCTCCCTGGAAGCACCCACCGTGACTCAGGAGCCCTGGGCTGGTATCCACCCCTCTCCTATCCCTTCGGTGCAATATTCTCCCTGTTTTAACAGGCACTGCTGCCTCTGACATCTTCCTCCCTTTGCGGGTTTTTGGGGGCAGATTTCCCTTTGTGAGTTCCTCTCCAGCACAAGCCCAGGGTCAAATCAAAGGATACATCCCCTAATTGATATCAGATTCTCCCTGCCCAACAAAACAACCCCCTTTCCTGGGAAAAGGTGACGGCTGACCCAAGCTGCCGGCTGTTCACGCTTCCCTCCTGCCTCACGACTGACAGAATTAAACAGAGTCATTAAATCCATCCAGGCAGAGCACAAGGCAAACAAATCCCTCTGTCTATGCAGATGGGAGGGGGAAAGCAGCTGGGAAAGCGCTCAAACCCTTCCGGGGAGGTGCGGCAGCTCTCCTGCCAAGGCCGGAGGGGCTCAGCCCGGGATGCTGCTTCCCCTCCTCCCTCCCAGCAGCCCTGTTTCCGGCACATGGCCGGCTCCGCTTCCCCGTGCCCGCCGCCCTCCTGCCTCCGGAGCGCTCTGCGGCATCCAGGGCCTGTCCTTGGCCCGGCCCGGGCTCGGAGCAGGGAGGGCTGCGCTGGGGCTGCGCGGCACAGCCCGCAGAGGCGGCGGCGGGGAGGCTGCAGGTACGTGCGGGAAGCTGCGGGCAGGAAGCGGCCGGGAGGCACCCGTGCGTGTGCAGAAACGCCTCCTGTGCCTGCCTGACCTTCAGCGAGCTAAGCGTGCGAGCTGGGACGGGACGGGAGCCTCTCGGGGCCGGCCATCCTCACCGCGCTCCTTGTCTGGGGTCAAAAAGGATCTTTTTGCCTCTCACGGGGAAAGCTGCGGGGTGCCCGCTCCAGAGGCAGCCGGCATGGCAGCCCGGCCTCCATCCCGGGCGGCTGCGGGAGGTGCACACTCACCTTGGGCAGGTAGCTCCACGTCTCCGTCTCTCTTTGTCACCCTGCGCAGGACATCCGCACGTCCCCGAGCTGGGAGCCCCGGCCCTTCCACCCGCGCCCCCCGTCCCAGCGGCATCCCTTACCTCTGTCCTCCGGCCGGACCAGTCACACCTTGGGAGCTGGCTCTTGCGCAGAGAGGAGGGAGGGAGGCAGGCAGAGGGTGGGGGGGAAACTTGGGAGTTTCCCACAATGCACCTCTGCAGACTGCATGACGATGGAGAGCAGGGAGGGGGGGAGAGGGCGCTCCAATCCAGAAGGAAGGGCTGGGATCTGGAGGGGCCGGGTGCCGAGGGGGGGCCGCAGGGTGGTGAAGGCAGCCCAGCTGCATCTCTACATCCTCTGTCATTTGGGACTGAGCTGGCTCAGCAGTTCAGGGCCGTCCCTGCGGCACTGACCCCTCTGCTGCTCCGTTTGTTTCTCCTTCAAATCCTGCCTGGATTTGCAGCAATTGCATGAAACATAGCAACAAAGTGGGGAGGACACACAGAGAAAAATACCTGGGAGCAGGCCGGCCTGATAAATTGGGATGCCTCTGTGTACACCACAGGCAATAGGAGTATGAGCTTCCCCCCACCCGGACAAGGGATTTCCAACTGAGATGATCCCAGACAGTGAGTTAAGGAATGTAAAACTGACTTGCCAAGGAGAAGCTCTGCACAGTGCAGGGAGGACACTGAAATGCTGCACCTTGGGGTAATTCTATGCCAGCTCTGCTTCCCTTCTCCCCAGACTGCTCCTTGTCCCAGCAGGCTGGGATTTGACACCCCTTCCCAGACCAGAGCCGGGCACACAGCCCAGTCCCACTGCAGAGCGCTGTCAGCCAGCCAGGCACTGCCAGACACAGCCACCTCCTCCTCCTCCTCATCCTCACCAGCTAAAAGCAAAGATACTTCTCTGTTACAGCCTCACCCCTCCAACCAGTACTGGGATGGTTCCCATCCCTGTGTCACTTCCTGCTTGTCCCCCAAACCTCAGCAGGTTCTGGTATTGTCTGGAGCTCTTTTAGCCCTTATTTCAGAGCAAATTGGGCTGTGTGCTACTTGCCCATCTGCCTCCATCAGTTACTTGGGACCCACCAACCACCCACCAGTAACCAGCCAGGTGCATATCATGTCTAAAAAATACTCAGGTTGCTTAAATCCCACTGCAAAGAAAAATCATGCCTGTGTTTGAAGAGAGCTGCAGAATGAGGGGCTGGATGCAAGAACCTAAATCTCCTAGGACAGGCTGTGCTTCCAGGGCCTGTTTTGGGATGCAGCTACCCACACCCCCTTGGGGCAGGGATGAGCAAGGTTATTCCTTCTGTAGTCCTTGGCTCCAGGAGCCAGCTGGGCTCAGACAGGCTGGCACAGACAGGATTAGCTGTGGCTGAAGCTGATGTACCCTCTGTTCCCTGTTTGGTCCCGCACCCAGCAGTGCCAGCACTCCCTGCTTTTTCAGAGACTTGTGCCAGGCACAGACAGGACCTTTCCATGGCTCCAAACAGCTGCTTCCCCTTCTTAACGCCTCCCAAATCCGCTGACCTAATGACAGCAGCAGAGGGGCTGAATTCCTGCAAAGCTGGTGGAAATCCACAGTTTAATGCAGGAGACACCCCCAAACCACTGCTTCCCTAGCAAAATCTCTTTGCTACTTCTGTATCAGGCAGGAATATCCTCAAGGTGGCAGGAGGAGGGAGGGAGCCTCCTGCAAGTGGGAACTACGGGGTCTTGTCCCCAGAGCCTGGATGAGGGGTTCCAGCAGTGGTTTCCTTGTGATCACACACTCTGCCTCTGCCTTAGGAGATAAACAGCCCCACGTGATGCTCTTACACGCCTCAGACCGGAATTCACGTTACATTTAAATTCTGAATGTAAACTTTTTTTTTTAACTGAGGTAGGAAAAAGGGAAGTGAAGGAAAAGCTGTAAAAACAATACACTTCCCCCATCTCCCCGTGGCAGAGTCACATCCCCCTAATGCAGCACAGGCACAGCAAGCGGCAGCCCTGGCTGAGACACAGCAAGGTGAAAATGGCTTTTTCAAGGTCAGAGGGAGTGGGAAACCTTTAGAAACGGTGCTGCTGGATTTGCCCCCTCCCCCTCTGCTCACAGCACCTCCCAGGAGGAGTTACCAGGGATAAGGACAGCCCTGGCTCCTGGGGAGCTCCCCCTGCAAAACCCACAGGGGAATGTTGGTGGCAGCAGCATCCGTGGGAAGGAACAAAGAATCATGGAATTGTTTGAGCCCTCTGAGGTTATCAGGACCGAACATTCCCCAGCACTGCCCAAGGCCATCACTATCCCTGTCCCTGGGTGCCACATCCACGCAGCTTTTAAATCCCTCCAGGGATGGGGATCCACCACTGCCCTGGGCAGCTGTGCCAGGACTGGACAACCCTTTCAGTGAAGGAATTTTCCCAAATATTCCGTCTAAATGTCCCCTGACACACTTGAGACCATTTCCTTTGGAGAGAAACAGTTATCCCCAGAATTATTTGATGTCCTGCAAGCAGGAGGGACAGTGTAATGTCTGACTCTGAGCAGGGAAATAAGATGTCCATAAGGAGTCCTTAAACTCCCAGTGTGCCTTAAAACATCCTTTCTCCCTTTCCCAGTATCCCTCACAGGCTGCTTTGCTAAACACATCATCCTGAAGCTTTTTTTTTCCCCCATCATGGAAAGACAATCATCACTCACAGAAAATAAAATCATCGAGTCGGTTACCCCCTCCTAATCCAGACACAGGTGCCCTGTGCATAAACTGGAGCAGGCAAACCAGGAGAGCAGGTCACAGCACAGGCTCACACCCCTTTCATCCCTGAGCATCCAAAGATCCTAAAGGAGCCTCTCTCCTTTCCTAGAGCCCCAGTTACAACCCACCCCACAGCTGGAGAAGGGGGAAAAGGCCACGTAGCAGCAAAACCCTGTGGCTGTTTGGGCAGCACTGTTTGTCCGTACCTCAAACTCCCAGGAAAGCAGGATGAAGGACATTTCTCACAGTGGAATGACTTGCTGCAGCACCCAAGGTGGGTTTCCCTGGCAGCAGGAAGTCCTTGCAGTGAAAATCCAAGCCCTGCTCCCCCTGGGGTACTATTTATAGCCTGGAATGCTGAGCAGCCTCACCTGGAGCCTCCCCACCAGCTGGCATGGGCCTGGGCTCTGAGTTCAGTCCTGGGCACTCCTTGTTGAAGCTGTTCTGGGGACAGGGTTACCCAGCTCTGTCCAGGCAGCTCATCCTTGCAGTGAATTACATGGGCTTGTAATTCCTCAATAAATAAACAATTCCTCCTGCATTGTTTAAAATCACAGAATGGTTTGGTTTGGAAGTGACCTTAAAGCTCACCCAGTGCTCTCAGCACTTTCCAGCAGCCGCCTGGACAGATTCATTCCTCCTGGGATGGGGATTAAGGATATCTCTGCAGAGGTCTGTGCTCTGGAGCCTTTGTCCCCTGAAGCATGCAGGGCAGCCCCAGGCAGTTGCATTTGCTCCCAGGTGGATGGGGATGATAAAACAAGGGTTAATAGACAAGGATCAGGACCCAGAAGAACGCCCAACCTACCAGAGTCCCCAAATCCTCACAAACTGTGTCCTTAGTGCCGCAGCCAGACTTAGGAGAGCACTGAGCATTGAAATAAGCAGCTGCTGGTGTGTCGGGAGCACAGGTGGGCTGGTGGGGAATTTCTCTGGGCTGGGAACTGACCCTGCTCCTCTTGGCACAGAGCACAGGTGGGACAGCAGAGAGCACATGGTCCGGGAGTCCTGCCAGGACAGGGAGCTGGGCGCCTGTCCCAGGGAGAGCCTGTCCCTCCACAGCCGCTTCACCACCCTGACCATCACCAGGGAGCCTCAGAGCAAGCACGGAGCCAAGGATGGAGCTGTGGGAACCGGCCAGGGATGTAGCAGTGCCAGCAGCAGAGCAGCCACCACCACCACCATGCTGTTTGAACCCAGTGGAGACGGGCAAACCCCACAGGTCGTGGTGCTGGTGGGGGCCCCAGGGATGGGGAAGACAATGATGGTCAGGAAGGTGATGGTGGAGTGGGGAGAAGGGGCACTCCACACGCAGTTTGACTTTGTCTTCTGCATTGACTGCAAAGCCATCGTCCTTCCCATGGAAGCCAGCATGGCAAACCTGGTTTCACAGTGCTGTCCTGGCCTGCAAGTGCCAGCTGGGAAGATCCTGGATGACCAGAAGAAGATCCTGTTCATTTTTGATGGCTTTGAGGCCCTGGGGTTTTCCTTGGTTCACCCCGAAGCTGAGCTGAGCTCTGACCCCAGGGAGGTGAAGCCTCTGGAGCTCACCCTGATGAGCTTGTTGAAGAAGACTCTGCTCCCCAAAGCTTCTTTGCTCATCACCATAAGGCCAACAGCTCTTGGAAGCCTGAGGCAGTGCCTGAAGGGTGAGAATTATGTGGAGATACTGGGATTTTCGGCAGCCAGGAGGGAGGAGTATTTCCATAGGTATTTTGAAAACCCCAGCAAAGCAGACATGGCCTTCAGGTTTGTCAGAGGCAACGAGATCCTCTATAGCTTGTGTGTCATCCCTATCATGAGCTGGACCATCTGCACCATCCTTGAACAAGAGCTTTGTGGGAAGAAAAACCTCCTTGAGTGCTCCAAAACCACCACAGGGATGATGATGTTCTACCTCTCCCAGTTACTGAAGCACAGGGACAGGGACAACCCACAGGTCCTCCAGCAGTTCCTACTCCAACTTTGCTCCTTGGCTGCCCAGGGTATTTGGAAGCACAAGGTCCTCTTTGAGGAGAAGGAAATCAAGGACTGTGGCTTGGACCTGACAGGTCTTCTTCCCTACTTCCTCAATGAAAGAATCCCAAGGGAAGGAGAAGACCATGAGAGTGTCTATGCTTTCACCCACCTGCACCTCCAGGAGTTTTTTGCAGCAATGTTTTACGTTCTGGAGGACAATGGGGAAACGATCAGCAGCCTGGGGAGGCTTGAGAAGGATGTAAATAAATTATTGGAAAGCTACAACAAGTCCAGAAAGGATTTGAATGTAACAGTGCAATTCCTCTTTGGTCTGGTCAGCCAGAAATCCATAGAGTACATGGACAAAACCATTGGGTGCAGAATTTCATCACGAGCCCGGGAAGAGCTGCTGGAGTGGCTTCAGAGGAGGCACAGAGGCCTCTCCCACCCTGGCCAAGCACTGAAGGTTTCGGAGATGGACACTTTCCACTTCTTGTTCGAGATGAACAAGAAGAGCTTTGCACAAAGTGCATTGGGTCATTTCACTGACCTGGACTTGCAGGACACCAGGCTGACCCTGTATGACCAGATGGCTCTTTCCTTCTGCATCCAGCACTGGGCTGGGCTGGGCTCCGTCACCCTCCAGGGATGCTCCTTTCACTGGCGGGATCCTGAGGCAGAGCTGGATGTGTCAGTGCCTTGGTAAGTCCTGCTCCTCCTTGCTTTAATGACCCAAAACTGCAAAGATTTCTCTTCCTCTGTCCCAAAGGATGATTCAGCTCCTCCTTCCTGAACACCAGTTTGGCCTTTCTGTGGGTGTTTGGTTCCACAAGCAGGGGATTTACTTATTCCTGGGGAGAATAAGGAACACATGGGCTCCTCCATCCGCTGCCCACTGTGGAATTGATAGTGATGGAGCTTCTTGGCTCGACCTGGCCAGGCCCACATGTGCCCAGGTGTCACTGTGAGTTCCCATCATCCCCCTTCTCCCTCAAAAAGGGGGATCCCTTGTGCTGGAATGTTAAATGCACCCTGTGACTCACCTTACATCTCTGGGTGGCTCCAGTAGCAATGCTTGAGGTCCTTCGCTCCTCCAAAGCCACAAAGGTCCCTCTGGAGAAGCTGGAGGTTCTGCTCGGGGTGGGGGGGTTGTGTGCTGGTGTCAGAACCAAGAGCTGCCAGCACCGCGGCTCTGTTTCCCTGCAGCTCTGGAGTCTCAGGAGCCGGAGGACATCCTGGTGCCCTCGTCATGCGGCAGCGGGAGGAGCTGCCCTGCCCCATCCACCTGCTCTGCCGGGCTCTGCGGCACCGGGACAGTGCCCTGCAGGTGCTCCGGTGAGAGACGCACGTGGAGCCCAAACCAGGGCTGGGATCCGGGCTGTGGGTGGGGACACCCAGACCACAGTGCAGGGGGTGAGTGGGTTGGTGCTGCCTCACTGCTCCCTGGGGACAATGGCAAGCAGCCAGGGGGAGGCCAGGCCCTCTTTACTTGAGGATTTGGTGGGCAGGTGGGCAGCCAGGACAGGTGAGATGTGCTGAGTCCCTGTTGTCCGTGCTCTCCCGCAGGCTGCAGTGGTGCCGGCTGTCCGAGAGCTGCTGTGCGGAGCTGGCAGCGCTGCTGGCGGAGCACCCGGGCCTGGCCCAGCTGGAGCTGGCTGACAGCTCGCTGGGTGACAGTGGCGTGCGCCTCCTCTGTGAGGGGCTGCGGACTCCGGGCTGCCGCCTGCGCATCCTGCGGTGAGTACCCCCAGAGTCCCTCAGAACTCTCAGACGTGAGAGCTCGGGAGACACCACAGAGGGTCCACCTGGGGTGGCATGATGCCTCTGTCCCACACTTCAGGCCAAGGAGCAGCAAGGTTGTGGCACCAGGGTGGGGAATGTTACCATGGTGGGATGGCAGTAAGAGCACTCAGGAGGATCTGAGGGTTTTCCCGGGGTTCCCATCAGGCTGCGGTATTCCCGCATCACCAGTGCCAGCTGCGAGGACCTTGCCACTGTGCTGGGCACCAACACCTCCCTGGAGGAGCTGGATTTGTCCTTCAGCGAGGGCCTGCGCGATGCCGGCGTGGAGCTGCTGTGTGAGGGGCTCCAGAAATGTGCCTGCCCGCTACAGACACTGCGGTAAAGGGGCTACAGGATGGGCAAGTGCTCCCTCCTTCTTATGCAGAGCTTTCTCCTTCCCACCCGGAGCAGCTCAGCAAGCAGAGGCCAAAGCCCTCCTTCCCTGTTTCCCTCGCTCCCACAGGCTGGGCAGCTGCCGGCTGTCGGGCGCCTCCTGCCCGGCCCTGGCTGCGCGGCTGCTGCAGGGGCCCCGTCTCACCTGCCTGGACCTGAGTGACAACGAGCTGCGAGCCCAGGGCGTCCTGCAGCTCTGCCAGCAGCTCCGGCAGCCCGCCTGCCCGCTGAGGAGCCTGGGGTGAGTCAGGGCCCTGCCCCGGGCCCTTCCATGCCCGGCATGCCCGAGCCGGGCAGCGGAGGCTGCGGGACAGGCAGGGCCGCACCGGCACCGCGGCCCCTTCAGCACCTCCCTCCCCGCAAGCTCCAACACCTTCTCCTCTGCTCCTGCCTCCTCCACGCCCAGGCTGAGCACGGACGGATTCAGCCAGGCCCTGCTGCAGGAACTGGACGCCCTCCGGGCCCTGCAGCCCGGCCTGAACATCGGGAACCTCCTGGAGCACGACGTGCCGCAGGCCGGGGCCATGGCCCGGCTGCCCTGCCACCGCGGGCTGCTGCCGGGGGGCAGGAAGGCGCTGCCCTCCTTCAGGAGACCTCCCATCCTTTAGGAAAATCCTTCCAACAACCAGAGCCAGTCCTGGCCCAGCTCCCCGTGCTGAGAGTGGGGCTGAGCCTGCCCCACCCTCGGGGCACAGGGAGGAGATCCTGCTGCATCTGCGGGGCGGAGTCCGGCTCCTGCCCTCTCCCTTTTGCCCTCGCTGTTGGGGGCAGCAGTTCTGTGCATTTGGCAGTGCCAAATAAAGACCCCGAAGACAATCCCAGCCATCTCCCACTATTTCTCCCCCTCAGCCAAGGATGGGGTCTCTGGTTCCAGTTCCTGCCTCACATGCTTGTGCGTGGCTGGTGTATCTAAAATGAAAGTGCCAGCCCAAGAAGGATGTTCCAGGCCTGGCAGTGAGTTTCTGTCCACTTTGTGTTTTAATAGGAAAAAGGGGAAATTCACACTGAAATCAAAGAAAATCCTTAAACAAGGGCTGCTTTCCTGCAGCTCTAGACAGCGAGGGCTGACCTCTGTGGGCAGGGCCAGCCTTCCCTGGGGACAGGGCCCCATCACGCTGCCACACACGTGTCCCCAGGGCTGTGGCATGGCCAGGACATCCTCATGGCAACGTCCCCAGGGCGCTGCTGCCGACATCATCATAGTCCATGTGTCCAGGGGGCTGTTCTGAGGGCTCCCTGCTGGCTCCTGCGGGACCTGAAGGGGAGTAGATCCCACCTTGGGGACAGCACAGAAAGGTGCCCGAGGGGGCAGGCAGCTCCGTGTCCCCCTGACAGACCCCACCTGGCCTCTGGCCACGGCACCCATGGATCTGCTGCTGGGGCCCTGCCCACCCCCAAGGCCAAAGCCTGCCATGGAGTGGCTCTGCACAGGGGACAGGGCAGCTGGCAGCCCTCTCACCTGTGGGGAGCACACAGATCCACCTCTGCCCTGCCACTCCCTCGGAGACGTCCCCACTGCTGGCAGCGGGGGGGTCCTGGGGCACATCCAGGACATCGTCGTAGCCATCCGGGGTTCCTTGCTCGGGCCAGGCAGGGGGATCTGGGAAAAGCAGAGGGGTCCATGGCAGTGACCAGCAGCCCTGGCAGGGCTCAGGCTGTGCCACCCCCTCCAGCCTTTCCACTTCAGCACGTGCTAGAGGCCCTGTGGACCCACAGGGAAAGGTGATGTTTCACTGCACATTAATAAGGGAGGAGATTTGTCCCCTCAGCCCCCCCAGCCCAAGTGTGTCCCCTCTCCCCAGCTCTCCCTGCTGGGCTCCTGCCCTGTGGCCCTACCTGGGGCTGCCTCGGTGTCACTCCCCTCTACGCTGTCCCCTGTGTAATACGGCAGCTTCTTCACCCATCCCTCCAACAGGGAACCTGCAGGGGATAAACAGGGACTTGGGGGTGGCCTCAAGTGGCACCGCCAGTGACAGAACCTCACACCACAGAGCAGGGCTGCTCTGGGACCGAGGGACACCCACAGCCCATGGCCAGGAGCCCCTGCTGGGCCACCAGGAGCCAGAGCTGCTGTGGGGCTCTCAGGGCAGAGCCTTCAGGGCAGGCACAACTGGGGCAAAAGGGCTGCACCCACCTGGGGGAGTGGGCACCTCCTGGTACTCGGGCATGGCTTTGTAATCCAGCTCCTCGTAGACAGCATTGGAGATGGCATCTGCAGCTCTGCCAGGGCCTGGAAGGAGATGCAGCACTTACCTGGGGCCCTGGCCACTGTGGGGGCACCAGGATCACCCCTGGCCCCCCCCACCGGGATCACCGGGATCTGTCCCCACCCCCACCCAACGGGACACACCTCGGCGACGGGCACGGGCACGGCACAGCAGCAGGGCCAGGGCACCCAGGGACAGGCACAGCAGCGTCCCCAGCACCACGCACAGCACAGTGGGCACAGGCACAGACCCCACAGCCACTGCCGGGGGCCTTCTTCTGGGGACACCTGTGGGGACACAGGCAGGCAGTGAGGCCAGGGGGATCCCAGCCAGCTTGCTGGGGGAGATGCGGGCACGGGCAGAGCTACCTGTGCTGCTGGCACCCTCCGGATATGCGGTCGTGTGTCCCTCAGTGGTGCCATTTCTGTCCTCCTCACACTCCACATAAGCATGCTCGTTGGTGCCACAGCTCTGCAGGTGCCAGGCTGCCGAGGGGCACTGCCAGAGCGAGCGGGCCCCGTCCTCACAGCCCACCCAGGCCAGCCAGGCCTCGGTCGAATCCTGGGTCGTGACAGCTGTGAGCTGGCCCAGTTCCCCACAGCCCAGCTGGCGGCAGACGGTGCTGGCAGTGCTGGGGCTGGTGCCGTTGGCGCACACGCGGCCCCAGGTGCTGTTCTGGAACATCTCCAGGAAGCCCCGGCAGCGCCCAGGGCCCCCTGCCAGCCGCACGGAGAGCTGCTCTGCAAGGGAGGCACGGGGGTCACGGCACGGCCAGAAACCCCCCGGGGGCTCGCCGGGCCCTGATCTGGGGCTGCCCAGCACTGACCTGAGCAGACGGCCCCTGCCCCGCCGCCGGGCCCGCACTCGCGCCGTTCCGTGCGCCCGCATTCCCACAGAGACTCCTCGGAGCCGGAGCAGGCGGGGCTGTACGGCCACAGCGGCCCCGCGCCGGCACCCAAGCGCGGGTGGTACGGCACTGCACCCGGGGCCTGCAGTGCCGTACCACAGCCCAGCTCCCGGCACACAACGGCCGCGGCCTGCAGCCCCCAGCCTTCCTGGCACACCCAGCTCCAGCTGCCACCGGAATAGACCTCCACACGCCCGGCACAGCGCCCAGAGCTCCCCACCAGCCTCACCTGCAGGCTGCCTGTGGGCACGGAAGGAATGGGCTGGGGTGGCTGCTTGGAGCACCGGCACCTCCAGCCCTTCTCAGGACACCCACCTGAGCAGACAAGGTAAGTCCCATGAGGCATGTCAGCTGGTCCAGTGGTCATCAACCGGTAATCGGGCCAAAAAAAATTCTCACTTATGGTCCTACTGGCCAGATCAGTGGTCATCTCCACAATGTCTTTGATCACCGTTTTCATCATGCCCCAACTTTTGTAGTCTTGCATCAGATACAACTCCCCAGGGACACCGTGACTCTTCTCCAGTTCTCCACAGCCCAGCTTCCAACAGACGTTGCTCAAATTCCGTAGGAGCGAAACCTCTCCCGGCACACGGTGCCAGGCCCCAGTGCTTGTGTTATACTCCAGGAACCCCTCGCAGCGGGTCTCACCTTTCACAAGCCGCAGGGACTCAACAGCGCCTGTAAAATGGCCGCACTCAGACCTTCACCAAAAAATAAGCGTGCATCATCTCATACCTTCTCCACTTTTGGCAGAGTCCCAAAAGCCCTTAAGGCTCCTCACAGAGCTGCCATACCCACCTGAGCAGTTGACGGCGGCGGCGTTTCCGGGGGCACAGGGCGGCTTCCCCAGCACGGCCACGGGGCACTGGCCCGGGTGCCGCTCGCTCCCGCTGCAGCCGAAGGCGTCCGGCCGCAGCGGCCCCTCCCCGCTGCCGAAGGAGCCTCCCGGGGGCACGCTGAAGGCGCGGCCGCAGCCCAGGTGCCGGCACAGGACGTGTGCATCGGGCAGGTCCCACTCGCTGGCGCACACGGAGCCCCACGTCCCCCTCACTGCCACCTCCACTCGCCCGGCGCATCCCGAGCTGCCGTTGCCCAGCCGGAAGCCCGTGTAGGCTGCCACAGGAACAGCCTTGAGAGCACTGATGCTGCAGGGACCCCAACTGCCCCCGCTGTCCCCGCCACTTACAGGAGCAGATGACGCTGGCAGGGCCGCTGCACTCCTGGCTCTGGGCCGGACGCTGGGCACAGGCACTCAGGAGGGGCTCGGTGCCATTGCACCGGAAGCCCCCGACCCAGAGCGATCCCGACACTGCCCCAAAACGGCCACTGCCGGCGATAGCGATCACCTCACCGCAGCCCAGCTCCCTGCACACCACCTGGGCCACCTTCATGTCCACCTCATCCTCACAGACACCGACCCAGGCCTGGCCCTGACGCACCTCCAGCCGCCCGGCACAGGCTCCATCGTCACCAACCAGTCGGGAAAAGCCTGGGGGAGCAGTGCAGGGCCAGTGACAAGGGATGTGCATGAAGTGCCACAACCATCTTAAACCCAGCTCCTACCTTGGCAGACAACGCCAACGTCCGAGACATTGATGCTGCTGTTATAGGGTCCCCAGCCACGGATCTCACAGTCCCAGAGCGTGGCCTCGTCCCCACTGCAGTTCACCAGGGCCAGGCTGACAAGCCCGTCCTCGACACCAAAGCGCTCGTGGGTGTAGTAGGCAATAGAAGCTGAGCCACAGCCCAGCTGCTGGCAAACCACCTCGGCGTCCTCCATGTCCCAGCTGTCGTCTCCCACCGTGCCCCAGTGTCCCTGCAGCTTCACCTCCACCCTCCCGGCACAGGGACTGCCGCCGCCCGCCAGCCTCAGCTCCACGGCATCTGTACAGGGGCACCGGCACGGCTCACACCAGCCCGCGGTGCCCCAGCGCAAGGTGGCTCTGCCAGCACGGCCAGCGCGTCCCCTCACCTGTGCAGGTCACCCCCACATCCCACTCGTGGCCGCAGAAATGCCGTCCCCATCCGATGTTAGGACACTGCTCCAGCGCATCCTCGGTGCCGCGGCAGAAGAAGGGCTGCAGCCAGATCCGCCCGCTGCCCGGCCCGAACGGGGCGTGCAGGGACGCCCTGGCCACCTGGCCGCAGCCCAGCTGCCGGCACACCACCACAGCCCAGCGAGCCTCCCAGTCGAAGTCGAAGGCGCACACGGAGCCCCACTCACCGTCGTGCTTCACCTCCACGCGCCCGGCACAGCGCCCGCCGCCGCCCACCAGACGCAGCTCCCCGGAGCCTGCGGCACGGAGGCTGCTGAGCCGGGCCCGCCGCCGCCGCGGGCCCCGCTCCCGCCCGCCCGACACTCACCCCCGCACAGCCGCACGCACACGAGCAGCCCCAGAGCCAGCAGCGGCCCCATGGCCACCGGCCCCATGGCCACCGGCCCCCAGCCAGCGCAGCCACGGCACCTCTGCCAGCGCCCGAGCCAATGCACGCAGCAGCAGCAGCACCGGGGGGGGCAGCCTTTATCAGGCGCCTCATCTCCCGGCTGCGGGGCCGCGGCCTCCAATAACCTGCTCCGTGCCCAAATATGAGCCTCGCCTGCGCCTCTGCCGTCACACACCTCGCCACAGTGGGCTGCCACCCGGATGTCCCCGGGGGGAGACAGCCCCCCCACAGCACCTGCCCTGCGGGGGCCCCTCCTGCATCCCCCGGGGCTCCAACGCTGCTGCTGGAGCCTGCCGAGAGCCACCCTGATGGGGAGGACGGGCTCCAGCCCACATCCTACCGAGAGCATCCAGCAACCACTTCTAGGTCGAGCACCTGCAAAGCTCAAAGCCCCACGCTCGGGGCGCTCCCCTCCTGGCTGCTCGGAGCCCCCGGGGGGGTGGCAGCAGCCCCCGGCTCTCGCCGGGGCTGCCAGCTGCCAGCTGCGTGCGGTCCCTCGCAGCGGCGCTGGCACATGGCGCCGCTGCCGCGGCTCTGGCCCCGCGCTCGCCTCGCCCAGGGCAGGAAGGAGGCGGTCACCCCCCGGCGGCTCCCGGCCTCGCCAGCGACCGCACGCGCCTCCCGACACCTGCGCTGCCGCCGACAGCGCCGCGCCCCCGCCGCGCCTGCCCCGCCGCCCCGGGCCTCTGCAGCCCGCCAGCCGCGCACGGCAGGAAACGTCCCGGGCTCACCCTTCACAGGACTCTCCGGCAGCGCATTCCCAACGCAGGGATCCGCTTGCTCCCATGGCACTGACACCCATTCACAGCTGCGGCTCCACTGACCCCCGCTGGCCCCGGAGCTTCCCCAAACACCCACTGCAACACGCAGACCTCACGTTTCCTCACTAGTTCCACTCCAGCTTTCCCACGGCACATCCGCGGGTGACTCCCTCTCTAAATCCGATTGCTGCTGCCCGCAGGAACACAGAAACAGCCCCAGCTGCCGCCTCGAAGGATTGTCCCAAGCAAAGGAACAGGGCGTTGAGCCTCTCACATTCCAAGCAAAAAAACTCCACTCCAAACTCTCTCTTCCTCCCGATCCTCCTCTCCCGCTGTCTCTCTCAGTGTCTCTCACCTGGCCGGGATCCCGCTTTCTCCGGCTCTTTGTTATACAAACGACGGGCACCTCCCGGACTCTCGTGCCGGGCTGCCGCGCAGAGCAAACGGAGCAGCTGGAACTGCAGCTGCTGCCCATGCACCGGCAGCGCAGCCATTGCTGCCCGGCACCACGTCCCGGTCCCTCGCTGTGCGGCGGCGGGAGGAGCTGCCCTGCCCCATCCCCCCGCGCTGCCGGGCCCTGCGGCACCGGGCCCTGTCCGGGGCTGCTCCGCTCACAGACGCACGCACCGCACGGAGCCCACACCGGCCCGGGTGGGCCGGGGCACCCGGACCGGAGGGCACTGGCCGGCTGGGTGGCTGGCGGCGGGCCCGGCCACAGCGGACAGGAGATCTCCGAGTCCACGGACACATCTGGGGCCCCTCGGGAGGCTCTGAGGGTCTTTCCCGAGGGCTCTCCTTGGGCTGCGGAATTGCCGCCTCAGCAGCCCCTGCTGCTGCGAGCACCTCAGCCACTGCTCCGCCCTTCCCACCCGGAGCAGCTCAGCAAGCAGAGGCCAAAGCCCTCCTTCCCTGTTTCCCTCGCTCCCACAGGCCGGGCAGCTGCCGGCTGTCGGGCGCCTCCTGCCCGGCCCTGGCTGCGCGGCTGCTGCAGGGGCCCCGTCTCACCTGCCTGGACCTGAGTGACAACGAGCTGCGAGCCCAGGGCGTCCTGCAGCTCTGCCAGCAGCTCCGGCAGCCCGCCTGCCCGCTGAGGAGCCTGGGGTGAGTCAGGGCCCTGCCCCGGGCCCTTCCATGCCCGGCATGCCCGAGCCGGGCAGCGGAGGCTGCGGGACAGGCAGGGCCGCACCGGCACCGCGGCCCCTTCAGCACCTCCCTCCCCACAAGCTCCAACACCTTCTCCTCTGCTCCTGCCTCCTCCACGCCCAGGCCGAGCACGGACGGATTCAGCCAGGCCCTGCTGCAGGAACTGGACGCCCTCCGGGCCCTGCAGCCCGGCCTGAACATCGGGAACCTCCTGGAGCACGACGTGCCGCACGCCGGGGCCATGGCCCGGCTGCCCTGCCACCGCGGGCTGCCCTGCCGGGGGGCAGGAAGGCGCTGCCCTCCTTCAGGAGACCTCCCATCCTTTAGGAAAATCCTTCCAACAACCAGAGCCAGTCCTGGCCCAGCTCCCCGTGCTGAGAGTGGGGCTGAGCCTGCCCCACCCTCGGGGCACAGAGAGGAGATCCTGCTGCATCTGCGGGGCGGGGTCCAGCTCCTGCCCTCTCCCTTTTGCCCTCGCTGTTGGGGGCAGCAGTTCTGTGCATTTGGCAGTGCCAAATAAAGACCCCGAAGACAATCCCAGCCATCTCTCACTATTTCTCCCCCTCAGCCAAGGATGGGGTCTCTGGTTCCAGTTCCTGCCTCACATCCTTGTGTGTGGCTGGTGTATCTAAAATGAAAGTGCCAGCCCAAGAAGGATGTTCCAGGCCTGGCAGTGAGTTTCTGTCCACTTTGTGTTTTAATAGGAAAAAGGGGAAATTCACACTGAAATCAAAGAAAATCCTTAAACAAGGGCTGCTTTCCCGCAGCGCGGGACAGCGAGGGCTGACCTCTGTGGGCAGGGCCAGCCTTCCCTGGGGACAGGGCCCCATCACGCTGCCACACACGTGTCCTCAGGGCTGTGGCATGGCCAGGACATCCTCATGGCAAAGTCCCCAGGGCGCTGCTGCCGACATCATCATAGTCCATGTGTCCAGGGGGCTGTTCCGAGGGCTCCCTGCTGGCTCCTGGGGGACCTGGAGGGGAGTAGATCCCACCTTGGGGACAGCACAGAAAGGTGCCCAAGGGGGCAGGCAGCTCCGTGTCCCCCTGACAGACCCGACCTGGGCTCTGGCCACGGCACCCATGGATCTGCTGCTGGGGCCCTGCCCGCCCCCACAGCCAAAGCCTGCCATGCAGTGGCTCTGCACAGGGGACAGGGCAGCTGGGAGCCCTCTCACCTGTGGGGAGCACACAGATCCACCTCTGCCCTGTCACTCCCTCGGAGATGTCCCCACTGCTGGCAGCGGGGGGGTCCTGGGGCACAGCCAGGACATCGTCGTAGCCATCCGGGGGTCCTTGCTCGGGCCAGGCAGGGGGATCTGGGAAAAGCAGAGGGGTCCATGGCAGTGACCAGCGGCCCTGGCAGCGCTCAGGCTGTGCCACCCCCTCCAGCCTTTCCACTTCAGCACGTGCTAGAGGCCCAAAGGGGAAGGTGATGTTTCACTGCACATTAATAAGGGAGGAGATTTGTCCCCTCAGCCCCCCAAGCCCAAGTGTGTCCCCTCTCCCCAGCTCTCCCTGCTGGGCTCCTGCCCTGTGGCCCTACCTGGGGCTGCCTCGGTGTCACTCCCTTCCACGCTGTCCCCTGTGTAATACGGCAGCTTCTTCACCCATCCCTCCAACAGGGAACCTGCAGGGGATAAACAGGGACTTGGGGGTGGCCTCAAGTGGCACCGCCAGTGACAGAACCTCACACCCCAGAGCGGGGCTGCTCTGGGACCGAGGGACACCCACAGCAAATGGCCAGGAGCCCCTGCTGGGCCACCAGGAGCCAGAGCTGCTGTGGGGCTCTCAGGGCAGAGCCTTCAGGGCAGGCACAACTGGGGCACAAGGGCTGCACCCACCTGGGGGAGTGGGCACCTCCTGGAACTCGGGCATGGCTTTGTAATCCAGCTCCTCGTAGACAGCATTGGAGATGGCATCTGCAGCTCTGCCAGGGCCTGGAAGGAGATGCAGCACTTACCTGGGGCCCTGGGCACTGTGGGGGGCACCGGGATCACCCGTGGTCCCCTTCTGAGCTATTCAGGGCTGGGGTTGCTGGATCCCCAAACGGGATCTGTCCCCACCCCCACCCACCGGGACACACCTCGGCGCCAGGCACGGGCACGGCACAGCAGCAGGGCCAGGGCACCCAGGGACAGGCACAGCAGCGTCCCCAGCACCACGCACAGCACAGTGGGCACAGGCACAGACCCCACAACCACTGCCGGGGGCCTTCTTCTGGGGACACCTGTGGGGACACAGGCAGGCAGTGAGGCCAGGGGGATCCTAGCCAGCCTGCTGGGGGAGATGCGGGCACGGGCAGAGCTACCTGTGCTGCTGGCACCCTCCGGATATGCGGTCGTGTGTCCCTCCGTGGTGCCATCTCTGTCCTCCTCACACTCCACATGGGCGTCCCCGCCTGGCCTGCAGCTCTGGAGGTGCCAGGCTGCCGAGGGGCACTGCCAGAGCGAGCGGGCCCCGTCCTCACAGCCCACCCAGGCCAGCCAGGCCTCGGTCGAATCCTGGGCGGTGACAGCTGTGAGCCAGCCCCGCTGCCCACAGCCCAGCTGGCGGCAGACGGTGCTGGCAGTGCTGGGGCTGGTGCCGTTGGCGCACACGCGGCCCCAGGTGCCGTTGTAGGAGATCTCCAGGAAGCCCCGGCAGCGCCCAGGGCCCCCTGCCAGCCGCACGGAGAGCTGCTCTGCAAGGGAGGCACGGGGGTCACGGCACGGCCAGGAACCCCCCGGGGCCTCGCCGGACCCTGATCTGGGGCTGCCCGGCACTGACCTGAGCAGACGGCACCTGCCCCGCCGCCGGGCCCGCACTCGCGCCGTTCCGTGCGCCCGCATTCCCACAGAGACTCCTCGGAGCCGGAGCAGGCGGGGCTGTACGGCCACAGCGGCCCCGCGCCGGCACCCAAGCGCGCCCAGCCCGGGGCCTGCAGTGCCGTGCCACAGCCCAGCTCCCGGCACACAACGGCCGCGGCCTGCAGCCCCCAGCCTTCCTGGCACACCCAGCTCCAGCTGCCACCGGAATAGACCTCCACACGCCCGGCACAGCGCCCAGAGCTCCCCACCAGCCTCACCCGCAGGCTGCCTGCGGGCACGGAAGGAATGGGCTGGAGTGGCTGCTTGGGGCACCGGCACCTCCAGCCCTTCTCAGGACACCCACCTGAGCAGACAATGACCATCTCCTCAAGGCTGCTGTTTGCTGCAGGGCCCATCCCTGACACATTGCCCATCTCCTCCAGCTGGTCATCCATCTCCTCAGGGCTGCTGCTCAGTGCAGAGCCCATGCCCAAACTGCTGCCCATCTCTTCAGTCATGATGTCCACCTCGCTGGGGCTGCTGCTCAATGCAGGAGCCGTGCCCAAGGCAGTGTAAACGTCCTTGGGAAGGCCACAGCCCAGCACCGCACATACCATGTACACATCCCATTGGTTCCACTGCTCCAGAGGCACACGGCGCCAGGCTGGGCTGGTTATGGTCTCCTCCAGCCGCCCATCACACAAGCTCTGACCATCCACCAGCCTCAGGGATGTGACAAAGCCACTGCCTGCAAATTCACCAGCAGAGCCATGGCTCACACCGTACTTCATTCCGAAACGTCAGCTCGCAATTCTCGGAGAGGTCCCAAAAGCCCTTAAGGCTCTTCACAGAGCTGCCATACCCACCTGAGCAGTTGACGGCGGCGGCGTTTCCGGGGGCACAGGGCGGCTTCCCCAGCACGGCCACGGGGCACTGGCCCGGGTGCCGCTCGCTCCCGCTGCAGCCGAAGGCGTCCGGCCGCAGCGGCCCCTCCCCGCTGCCGAAGGAGCCTCCCGGGGGCACGCTGAAGGCGCGGCCGCAGCCCAGGTGCCGGCACAGGACGTGTGCATCGGGCAGGTCCCACTCGCTGGCGCACACGGAGCCCCACGTCCCCCTCACTGCCACCTCCACTCGCCCGGCGCATCCCGAGCTGCCGTTGCCCAGCCGGAAGCCCGTGTAGGCTGCCACAGGAACAGCCTTGAGAGCACTGATGCTGCAGGGACCCCAACTGCCCCCGCTGTCCCCGCCACTTACAGGAGCAGATGACGCTGGCAGGGCCGCTGCACTCCTGGCTCTGGGCCGGACGCTGGGCACAGGCACTCAGGAGGGGCTCGGTGCCATTGCACTGGAAGCCCCCGTCCCAGAGCGATCCCGACACTGCCCCAAAACGGCCACTGCCGGCGATGGCGATCACCTCACCGCAGCCCAGCTCCCTGCACACCACCTGGGCCACCTTCATGTCCACCTCATCCTCACAGACACCGACCCAGGCCCGGCCCTGACGCACCTCCAGCCGCCCGGCACAGGCTCCATCGCCACCAACCAGCTGGGAAAAGCCTGGGGGATCAGTGCAGGGCCTGTTACAAGAGATGTGCATGAACAGTCTCAACTCCCTCAAGCCCGGCTCCTACCTTGGCAGACTACGGCAGTGTCCGAACCATGGAGGTTAATGGAATAGGGTCCCCAGCCACGGATCTTGCAGTCCCAGAGCGTGGCCTCATCCCCACTGCAGTTCACCAGGGCCAGGCTGATGGGCCCAACGCCTACACCAAAGTGATCAAGGGCGAAGAAGGCACCGGAAGCCGAACCACAGCCCAGCTGCTGGCAAACCACCTCGGCGTCCGCCATGTCCCAGCTGTCGTCTACCACCGTGCCCCAGTGTCCCTGCAGCTTCACCTCCACCCTCCCGGCACAGGGACTGCCGCCGCCCGCCAGCCTCAGCTCCACGGCATCTGCACAGGGGCACCGGAACGGCTCACACCAGCCCGCAGTGCCCCAGCGCAAGATTGCTCTGCCAACGCGGCCAGCGTGTCCCCTCACCTGTGCAGGTCACTCCCACATCCGACTGGTGGCTGCAGAAATGCTGTCCCCATCCCTCGTGCGAACACTGCTCCAGCGCATCCTCGGTGCCGCGGCAGAAGAAGGGCTGCAGCCAGATCCGCCCGCTGCCCGGCCCGAACGGGGCGTGCAGGGACGCCCTGGCCACCCGGCCGCAGCCCAGCTGCCGGCACACCACCACGGCCAGTGGCGCTCCCAGAGCCTCCCAGTCGAAGTCGAAGGCGCACACGGAGCCCCACTCACCGTCGTGCTTCACCTCCACGCGCCCGGCACAGCGCCCGCCGCCGCCCACCAGACGCAGCTCCCCGGAGCCTGCGGCACGGAGGCTGCTGAGCCGGGCCCGCCGCCGCCGCGGGCCCCGCTCCCGCCTGCCCGACACTCACCCCCGCACAGCCGCACGCACACGAGCAGCCCCAGAGCCAGCAGCGGCCCCATGGCCACCGGCCCCATGGCCACCGGCCCCCAGCCAGCGCAGCCACGGCACCTCTGCCAGCGCCCGAGCCAATGCACGCAGCAGCAGCAGCACCGGGGGGGGCAGCCTTTATCAGGCGCCTCATCTCCCGGCTGCGGGGCCGCGGCCTCCAATAACCTGCTCCGTGCCCAAATATGAGCCTCGCCTGCGCCTCTGCCGTCACACACCTCGCCACAGTGGGCTGCCACCCGGATGTCCCCGGGGGGAGACAGCCCCCCCACAGCACCTGCCCTGCGGGGGCCCCTCCTGCATCCCCCGGGGCTCCAACGCTGCTGCTGGAGCCTGCCGAGAGCCACCCTGATGGGGAGGACGGGCTCCAGCCCACATCCTACCGAGAGCATCCAGCAACCACTTCTAGGTCGAGCACCTGCAAAGCTCAAAGCCCCACGCTCGGGGCGCTCCCCTCCCGGCTGCTCGGAGCCCCCGGGGGGGTGGCAGCAGCCCCCGGCTCTCGCCGGGGCTGCCAGCTGCCAGCTGCGTGCGGTCCCTCGCGGCGGCGCTGGCACATGGCGCCGCTGCCGCGGCTCTGGCCCCGCGCTCGCCTCGCCCAGGGCAGGAAGGAGGCGGTCACCCCCCGGCGGCTCCCGGCCTCGCCAGCGACCGCACGCGCCTCCCGACACCTGCGCTGCCGCCGACAGCGCCGCGCCCCCGCCGCGCCTGCCCCGCCGCCCCGGGCCTCTGCAGCCCGCCAGCCGCGCACGGCAGGAAACGTCCCGGGCTCACCCTTCACAGGACTCTCCGGCAGCGCATTCCCAACGCAGGGATCCGCTTGCTCCCATGGCACTGACACCCATTCACAGCTGCGGCTCCACTGACCCCCGCTGGCCCCGGAGCTTCCCCAAACACCCACTGCCACACACTCGGAACCCACATTTCCTCACCAGTTCCACCCCGGCTTTCCCACGGCACAGTCGCAGGTGACTCTCTGTAAATCCGATTGCTGCTGCCCGCAGGAACACAGAAGCAGCCCCAGCTGCTGCCTCCAGGATTGTCCCAGGCAAAGGAACAGGGCTTTGAGCCTCTCACATTCCAAGCACAGAAAGTCCACTCTAAAGGCTCTCTTCCTCCCGATCCTCCTCTCCCGCTGTCTCTCACCTGGCCGGGATCCCGCTTTCTCCGGCTCTTTGTTATACAAACGACGGGCACCTCCCGGACTCTCGTGCCGGGCTGCCGCGCAGAGCAAACGGAGCAGCTGGAACTGCAGCTGCTGCCCATGCACCGGCAGCGCAGCCATTGCTGCCCGGCACCACGTCCCGGTCCCTCGCTGTGCGGCGGCGGGAGGAGCTGCCCTGCCCCATCCCCCCGCGCTGCCGGGCCCTGCGGCACCGGGCCCTGTCCGGGGCTGCTCCGCTCACAGACGCACGCACCGCACGGAGCCCACACCGGCCCGGGTGGGCCGGGGCACCCGGACCGGAGGGCACTGGCCGGCTGGGTGGCTGGCGGCGGGCCCGGCCACAGCGGACAGGAGATCTCCGAGTCCACGGACACATCTGGGGCCCCTCGGGAGGCTCTGAGGGTCTTTCCCGAGGGCTCTCCTTGGGCTGCGGAATTGCCGCCTCAGCAGCCCCTGCTGCTGCGAGCACCTCAGCCACTGCTCCGCCCTTCCCACCCGGAGCAGCTCAGCAAGCAGAGGCCAAAGCCCTCCTTCCCTGTTTCCCTCGCTCCCACAGGCCGGGCAGCTGCCGGCTGTCGGGCGCCTCCTGCCCGGCCCTGGCTGCGCGGCTGCTGCAGGGGCCCCGTCTCACCTGCCTGGACCTGAGTGACAACGAGCTGCGAGCCCAGGGCGTCCTGCAGCTCTGCCAGCAGCTCCGGCAGCCCGCCTGCCCGCTGAGGAGCCTGGGGTGAGTCAGGGCCCTGCCCCGGGCCCTTCCATGCCCGGCATGCCCGAGCCGGGCAGCGGAGGCTGCGGGACAGGCAGGGCCGCACCGGCACCGCGGCCCCTTCAGCACCTCCCTCCCCACAAGCTCCAACACCTTCTCCTCTGCTCCTGCCTCCTCCACGCCCAGGCCGAGCACGGACGGATTCAGCCAGGCCCTGCTGCAGGAACTGGACGCCCTCCGGGCCCTGCAGCCCGGCCTGAACATCGGGAACCTCCTGGAGCACGACGTGCCGCACGCCGGGGCCATGGCCCGGCTGCCCTGCCACCGCGGGCTGCCCTGCCGGGGGGCAGGAAGGCACTGCCATCCTTCAGGAGACCTCCCATCCTTTAGGAAAATCCTTCCAACAACCAGAGCCAGTCCTGGCCCAGCTCCCCGTGCTGAGAGTGGGGCTGAGCCTGCCCCACCCTCGGGGCACAGAGAGGAGATCCTGCTGCATCTGCGGGGCGGAGTCCGGCTCCTGCCCTCTCCCTTTTGCCCTCGCTGTTGGGGGCAGCAGTTCTGTGCATTTGGCAGTGCCAAATAAAGACCCCGAAGACAATCCCAGCCATCTCCCACTATTTCTCCCCCTCAGCCAAGGATGGGGTCTCTGGTTCCAGTTCCTGCCTCACATCCTTGTGCGTGGCAGGTGTACCTAAAATGAAAGTGCCAGCCCAAGAAGGATGTTCCAGGCCTGGCAGTGAGTTTCTGTCCACTTTGTGTTTTAATAGGAAAAATGGGAAATTCACACTGAAATTAAAGAAAATCCTTAAACAAGGGCTGCTTTCCTGCAGCGCGGGACAGCAAGGGCTGACCTCTGTGGGCAGGGCCAGCCTTCCCTGGGGACAGGGCCCCATCACGCTGCCACACACGTGTCCTCAGGGCTGTGGCATGGCCAGGACATCCTCATGGCAAAGTCCCCAGGGCGCTGCTGCCGACATCATCATAGTCCATGTGTCCAGGGGGCTGTTCTGAGGGCTCCCTGCTGGCTCCTGGGGGACCTGGAGGGGAGTAGATCCCACCTTGGGGACAGCACAGAAAGGTGCCCAAGGGGGCAGGCAGCTCCGTGTCCCCCTGACAGACCCGACCTGGGCTCTGGCCACGGCACCCATGGATCTGCTGCTGGGGCCCTGCCCACCCCCAAGGCCAAAGCCTGCCATGCAGTGGCTCTGCACAGGGGACAGGGCAGCTGGGAGCCCTCTCACCTGTGGGGAGCACACAGATCCGCCTCTGCCCTGCCACTCCCTCGGAGATGTCCCCACTGCTGGCAGCGGGGGGGTCCTGGGGCACATCCAGGACATCGTCGTAGCCATCCGGGGTTCCTTGCTCGGGCCAGGTAGGGGGATCTGGGAAAAGCAGAGGGGTCCATGGCAGTGACCAGCAGCCCTGGCAGGGCTCAGGCTGTGCCACCCCCTCCAGCCTTTCCACTTCAGCACGTGCTAGAGGCCCTGTGGACCCACAGGGAAAGGTGATGTTTCACTGCATATTAATAAGGGAGGAGATTTGTCCCCTCAGCCCCCCCAGCCCAAGTGTGTCCCCTCTCCCCAGCTCTCCCTGCTGGGCTCCTGCCCTGTGGCCCTACCTGGGGCTGCCTCGGTGTCACTCCCTTCCACGCTGTCCCCTGTGTAATACGGCAGCTTCTTCACCCATCCCTCCAACAGGGAACCTGCAGGGGATAAACAGGGACTTGGGGGTGGCCTCAAGTGGCACCGCCAGTGCCGGAACCTCCCACCACAGAGCGGGGCTGCTCTGGGACCGAGGGACACCCACAGCCCATGGCCACGAGTTCCTGCTGGGCCACCAGGAGCCAGAGCTGCCGTGGGGCTCTCGGGGCAGAGCCTTCAGGGCAGGCACAACTGGGGCACAAGGGCTGCACCCACCTGGGGGAGTGGGCACCTCCTGGAACTCGGGCATGGCTTTGTAATCCAGCTCCTCGTAGACAGCGTTGGAGATGGCATCTGCAGCTCTGCCAGGGCCTGGAAGGAGATGCAGCACTTACCTGGGGCCCTGGGCACTGTGGGGGGCACCGGGATCACCCCTGGCCCCCCCCACCAGGATCACCGGGATCTGTCCCCACCCCCACCCACCGGGACACACCTCGGCGCCGGGCACGGGCACGGCACAGCAGCAGGGCCAGGGCACCCAGGGACAGGCACAGCAGCGTCCCCAGCACCACGCACAGCACAGTGGGCACAGGCACAGACCCCACAGCCACTGCCGGGGGCCTTCTTCTGGGGACACCTGTGGGGACACAGGCAGGCAGTGAGGCCAGGGGGATCCTAGCCAGCCTGCTGGGGGAGATGCGGGCACGGGCAGAGCTACCTGTGCTGCTGGCACCCTCCGGATATGCGGTCGTGTGTCCCTCAGTGGTGCCATCTCTGTCCTCCTCACACTCCACATGGGCATCCCCGCCTGGCCTGCAGCTCTGCAGGTGCCAGGCTGCCGAGGGGCACTGCCAGAGCGAGGAGGCCCCGTCCTCACAGCCCACCCAGGCCAGCCAGGCCTCGGTCGGCTCCTGGGCGGTGACAGCTGTGAGCCAGCCCCGCTGTCCACAGCTCAGCTGGCGGCAGACGGTGCTGGCAGTGCTGGGGCTGGTGCCGTTGGCGCACACGCGGCCCCAGGTGCCGTTGTAGGAGATCTCCAGGAAGCCCCGGCAGCGCCCAGGGCCCCCTGCCAGCCGCACGGAGAGCTGCTCTGCAAGGGAGGCACGGGGGTCACGGCACGGCCAGGAACCCCCCGGGGCCTCGCCGGGCCCTGATCTGGGGCTGCCCGGCACTGACCTGAGCAGACGGCACCTGCCCCGCCGCCGCGCCCGCACTCGCGCCGTTCTGTGCGCCCGCATTCCCACAGAGACTCCTCGGAGCCGGAGCAGGCGGGGCTGTACGGCCACAGCGGCCCCGCGCCGGCACCCAAGCGCGCCCAGCCCGGGGCCTGCAGTGCCGTGCCACAGCCCAGCTCCCGGCACACAACGGCCGCGGCCTGCAGCCCCCAGCCTTCCTGGCACACCCAGCTCCAGCTGCCACCGGAATAGACCTCCACACGCCCGGCACAGCGCCCAGAGCTCCCCACCAGCCTCACCCGCAGGCTGCCTGCGGGCACGGAAGGAATGGGCTGGAGTGGCTGCTTGGGGCACCGGCACCTCCAGCCCTTCTCAGGACACCCACCTGAGCAGACAATGACCATCTCCTCAAGGCTGCTGTTTGCTGCAGGGCCCATCCCTGACACATTGCCCATCTCCTCCAGCTGGTCATCCATCTCCTCAGGGCTGCTGCTCAGTGCAGAGCCCATGCCCAAACTGCTGCCCATCTCTTCAGTCATGATGTCCACCTCGCTGGGGCTGCTGCTCAATGCAGGAGCCGTGCCCAAGGCAGTGTAAACGTCCTTGGGAAGGCCACAGCCCAGCACCGCACATACCTTGTACGCATCCCATTGGTTCCACTGCTCCAGAGGCACACGGCGCCAGGCTGGGCTGGTTATGGTCTCCTCCAGCCGCCCATCACACAAGCTCTGACCATCCACAAGCCTCAGGGACGTGACAAAGCCACTGCCTGCAAATTCACCAGCAGAGCCATGGGCTGTAGCACCTGGCTCTCACCATACTTCAGTCCAAAACATCAGCTCGCAATTCTTGACGGGGTCCTGAAAGCCCTTAAGGCTCCTCACAGAGCTGCCATACCCACCTGAGCAGTTGACGGCTGCGGCGTTTCCGGGGGCACAGGGCGGCTTCCCCAGCACGGCCACGGGGCACTGGCCCGGGTGCCGCTCGCTCCCGCTGCAGCCGAAGGCGTCCGGCCGCAGCGGCCCCTCCCCGCTGCCGAAGGAGCCTCCCGGGGGCACGCTGAAGGCGCGGCCGCAGCCCAGGTGCCGGCACAGGACGTGCGCATCGGGCAGGTCCCACTCGCTGGCGCACACGGAGCCCCACGTCCCCCTCACTGCCACCTCCACTCGCCCGGCGCATCCCGAGCTGCCGTTGCCCAGCCGGAAGCCCGTGTAGGCTGCCACAGGAACAGCCTTGAGAGCACTGATGCTGCAGGGACCCCAACTGCCCCCGCTGTCCCCGCCACTTACAGGAGCAGATGACGCTGGCAGGGCCGCTGCACTCCTGGCTCTGGGCTGGACGCTGGGCACAGGCACTCAGGAGGGGCTCGGTGCCATTGCACTGGAAGCCCCCGACCCAGAGCGATCCCGACACTGCCCCAAAACGGCCACTGCCGGCGATGGCGATCACCTCACCGCAGCCCAGCTCCCTGCACACCACCTGGGCCACCTTCATGTCCACCTCATCCTCACAGACACCGACCCAGGCCTGGCCCTGACGCACCTCCAGCCGCCCGGCACAGGCTCCATCGCCACCAACCAGCTGGGAAAATCCTGGGGGAGCAGTGCAGGGCCTGTTACAAGAGATGTGCATGAACAGTCTCAACTCCCTCAAGCCCGGCTCCTACCTTGGCAGACTACGGCAGTGTCTGAATCATGGATGGTAACGTTATAGGGTCCCCAGCCACGGATCTTGCAGTCCCAGAGCGTGGCCTCGTCCCCACTGCATTCCACCATGGCCAGGCTCATGGGCCCAACGCCTACACCAAAGCGATCAAGGGCGAAGAAGGCACCGGAAGCTGAACCACAGCCCAGCTGCTGGCAAACCACCTCGGCGTCCGCCACGTTCCAGTTGTCGTCTCCCACCGTGCCCCAGTGTCCCTGCAGCTTCACCTCCACCCTCCCGGCACAGGGACTGCCGCCGCCCGCCAGCCTCAGCTCCATGGCATCTGCACAGGGGCACCAGCACGGCTCACACCAGCCCGCAGTGCCCCAGCGCAAGGTGACTCTGCCAGCACACCCAGCGTGTCCTCTCACCTGTGCAGGTCACCCCCACATCCCACTCGTGGCCGCAGAAATGCTGTCCCCATCCCAAGTGCAAACACTGCTCCAGCGCATCCTCGGTGCCGCGGCAGAAGAAGGGCTGCAGCCAGATCCGCCCGCTGCCCGGCCCGAACGGGGCGTGCAGGGACGCCCTGGCCACCCGGCCGCAGCCCAGCTGCCGGCACACCACCACGGCCAGTGGCGCTCCCAGAGCCTCCCAGTTGAAGTCGAAGGCGCACACGGAGCCCCACTCACCGTCGTGCTTCACCTCCACGCGCCCGGCACAGCGCCCGCCGCCGCCCACCAGACGCAGCTCCCCGGAGCCTGCGGCACGGAGGCTGCTGAGCCGGGCCCGCCGCCGCCGCGGGCCCCGCTCCCGCCCGCCCGACACTCACCCCCGCACAGCCGCACGCACACGAGCAGCCCCAGAGCCAGCAGCGGCCCCATGGCCACCGGCCCCATGGCCACCGGCCCCCAGCCAGCGCAGCCACGGCACCTCTGCCAGCGCCCGAGCCAATGCACGCAGCAGCAGCAGCACCGGGGGGGGCAGCCTTTATCAGGCGCCTCATCTCCCGGCTGCGGGGCCGCGGCCTCCAATAACCTGCTCCGTGCCCAAATATGAGCCTCGCCTGCGCCTCTGCCGTCACACACCTCGCCACAGTGGGCTGCCACCCGGATGTCCCCGGGGGGAGACAGCCCCCCCACAGCACCTGCCCTGCGGGGGCCCCTCCTGCATCCCCCGGGGCTCCAACGCTGCTGCTGGAGCCTGCCGAGAGCCACCCTGATGGGGAGGACGGGCTCCAGCCCACATCCTACCGAGAGCATCCAGCAACCACTTCTAGGTCGAGCACCTGCAAAGCTCAAAGCCCCACGCTCGGGGCGCTCCCCTCCTGGCTGCTCGGAGCCCCCGGGGGGGTGGCAGCAGCCCCCGGCTCTCGCCGGGGCTGCCAGCTGCCAGCTGCGTGCGGTCCCTCGCGGCGGCGCTGGCACATGGCGCCGCTGCCGCGGCTCTGGCCCCGCGCTCGCCTCGCCCAGGGCAGGAAGGAGGCGGTCACCCCCCGGCGGCTCCCGGCCTCGCCAGCGACCGCACGCGCCTCCCGACACCTGCGCTGCCGCCGACAGCGCCGCGCCCCCGCCGCGCCTGCCCGCGGTGAAGCCACATTCCGGGGGGGCACCGAGCCCACTTCATTTTGTGGGGACCCACCTGCGTTATCTTGTATCAAGCACCACCGAAAAACAAGGGGTGTAAGAGGCGGGAGCAGGAGCTCTCTTGAGTTCTCCGCTGTGTGTGAGGGTGACAGTGGGTCTGAGCCACCCTCAGCAGTGCTGAGCAGTGACAGTGCCAGCAGAACAGCTTGCTCCCTGCGCGGTCACTTCTGCAGCAGCGTAATCACCGCTGTGAAAATCGCCAATCACTTGTTTTTAAATTTTTAAAGTCTAATAGTAATAAAATTGTTATAAAAATTGTAATACAATTAGAGTAATAATAATTTTGACAATTTTAATTAGGAGAATAATGGACAATAGGGACAAAGAGTTACGGTCGTCCGGGTACACCTGTTAGCAGAGGATTAACCCTTAAAAGCAATAGCCTGTTACATATTCATGCACTTGATACATGATGCATAAATTCCATTCAAATACAGGATTCTGTCTGGTCGTCGTCAACTTATTCCTCTGAATCCTAACAGCGCCTTCGAGGTGGGAAGAAGTTCGTTTCTTCTGATAAGAGGGCAAAAAATTCTTTTTCTCTGAAAGACTTAGGTGTCCTGTGGCTGCTATCTCGCTGCAAGTCCTTTCTTCACAAAAAAGTATCCTACATAGCATAGTTTCTATTTTAACATTTTTTATAACCTAAAACTCTATTTAACACACTACTTAAGAGAATTAATACAGTATTACTTTCTAACACAACACATATAATATTCATTTTAATATTTGCGAAAAGCCAATCATAAAATACGCATTTTTCACAACCATCATGAGCCACCAGCTCTTCTGTGGGACTGGGGACCTGCCACCTGCCAGTGTCCTCGTGTCACCCCAGGATACCTCGTGAGCTGCGCTAAACCCTGTTAAGCCCTGAGGTGTCTCCGCCAGGGTTTCGCACGGCGCTGCTGCGGCTGCCTGTCCTTCCTGCCCGCTCGCAGACCCAGCCGGGGCTGGCGGGAGGGGACAATCCGCCTAAGCTCTCCCCGCGGCGGGCGGGAACCTTCACAGTGGGTGCCAGCCACATTATCAACCTCCCATTCTGCACCGCGGCCTTTGCATGCAGGTGGCAAAGTGCCACCGGAATGCCTCCCGTGTCTCCCGGAATGACACCCCAGAAAGGTGGGGGGAGACGGGAACCAGGAGAACCACGTGGGAACCGGGTGCGCGGCTGCCCCTGCTGGACACGCCCCCCTTCCCTATGACCACGCCCCATTCCCGGAGCCCCCGCCCCGCAGCACCACCCCCGGGCCGGCAGGGGGAGCCCCGCGCAGCCGCGACGATCCGGAAAGAACCGAGCGGCGGCGGAGGCGGCCGAGCCAGGGCTGGCGGCGCGGGCGGAGCGGGCGCGATGGCGCAGCAAGTCGAGCAGCTGCGGGCGGACGGCGTGGACAAGGAGGTGCTGCGGGAGGGCACCGGGCCGCTGCCAGACTTCCGCGACGGCACCAAGGTCAGATCTGCGGGGGGACGGGCAGGGTGGGGGATGTGGGAAGCGGAACGCGGCGGGGCAGGCGCGCATGCGCGCCCTCCCCCCCCCCCCCCGCCTGCGTCGCCATGGTGACGCCGCGCGCTCCTCCTGCTCCTTCAGGCCACTTTCCACTACCGGACGCTGCGGTGCGGCGATGAGGAGACGCCGGTGGACGACAGCAGGGCGCGGGGGAAGCCCATGGAGCTCATCGCCGGGAAAAAGTTCAAGCTGCCCGTGTGGGAAGCGGCGCTGCGAACCATGCGGCCCGGCGAGCGCGCACGCTTCCGCTGCGACACCAAGGTGGGCGGGCCCAGGACCTGTCCGGGGCGTGGTCTGTGCAGGTGGGCGGTGACTTTGTGTGGTAAGCGCGGGTTGCGGGGCCCCCGGTGCACTCCAGCCGTGCGGTTCGAGGCTAGAGCATCCTTACATTTTTCCCCCCGCCCTCTTCAAATTCTGGCTGTCTTCCCTCCCGCAGCACGTGGTGCTTTACCCACTAGTGTCCAAGAGCCTGCGGAACATCGCAGCAGGGAAGGACCCGCTGGAGGGGCAGCGGCACTGCTGCAGCATCGCCCAGATGCACGAGCACTACTCCCTGGGGTACCCCGACCTCGATGAGCTCCAGAAGAACCCCCAGCCCCTCATCTTTGACATCGAGGTGCTGAAGGTGAGGTGCTGGCATGGGGAGCTCGGGGTGAAAGTGTCCAGAAGACACACAGATGTGGCATGTGGGATGTGGTTTAGTAGTGGCCTTGGCAGTGCAGGACTCGAGGACTCTAGAGGTCTTCTCCAACCTGAACGATTCCATGATCCTATTCTCTGATTCCTTGATGGGGTGCTGGCAGGTGGAGCCACCCGGCTCCTACCAGCAGGACCCATGGGCCATGACAGATGAGGAGAAGCTCCAGGCTGTGCCCCAGATCCACAAGGAAGGCAATGAGCTATACCGGCAGGGCAAGGTGTCTGAGGCAGCTGCCAAATACTACGATGCCATCGCCTGTCTCAAGAACCTGCAGATGAAGGTGGGTCTCCCCAGATACACACAGGCATCCTTGGGAATGCGGGGCTTGAGCGCTGCCCCTCACTCTCCCTGCTCTGTCTGCCACAGGAGCAGCCAGGCTCTCCAGACTGGATCGAGCTCGACCAGAAGATCACACCCCTGCTCTTAAACTACTGCCAGTGCAAGCTGCAGTGTGAGGAGTACTACGAGGTGCTGGACCACTGCTCCTCCATCCTCAACAAGTATGAGGGTAAGGAGCCACGAGCCATCCCAGGTGGCTCTGGAGGGCACCAGGACACCCCCACCCTCCGCTGATGCTGGCTCTCTCCCCACAGACAATGTCAAGGCCTACTTCAAGCGGGGCAAGGCCCACGCAGCCGTGTGGAACGTGGCCGAGGCACAGGCTGACTTTGCCAAAGTCCTGGCACTCGACCCCTCGCTGCGCCCCGTAGTGTCCAAGGAGCTGCGGAGCCTGGAAGCCCGGCTGCGGGAGAAGGACGCCGAGGACAAGATCCGCTTCAAGGGCATCTTCTCCCAGTAGAGTCTGTGGCTGCAAGGGAGAGCCCAGTGCTCTCGGGACAGGTTCTTTTAGATATTCCACATGTGGAATGGTCATGGATGTTTATTAATGTTTAATACAGATTTTACTTATTTGAAGTCAGTGGAAATGGCCCTGGAGCTCGCCATGGCCTGGGGACAACAGCCAGGGCTCATCGTCACAGCAGGGATACGTGGGTGACTAGAGCCTGCTGCTTCCTGCCAACTTTTATCACTTATTTGATGTTTTTATACTTTATGGTGGCCATGGAAGGGCAGCACTGAGCCTCAGCTCCAACCCATTCATGCCTGTTCTCTGTGCCACGCCATTGTCACTTATCCAGGCTGCTGCTATCATCCCAAACCAGTGTCTCCTCTTGTCATGTCAGTGTCAGGAATATTTTATATAGAGTAACAGCTTGTTCCTGCTATCTCTATAAATCTCTGATCATGCTATGCCAAGATAAAGTCAAGTAAAACCAGTCACACCCCATGGTCACTACAAAAATTTGCTGCTAGAGGTAAAATTTGCTGCTAGAGGGGAAACCAAGTTGGAGAGGGGGAGGGTATCAGCATCAGCACAGCCCACACACCCCAGGCTCTCTTCCCTGTCCTAAATTGCTTGTAACCCAACTGCTGTGCCCCCCAGCCATCTCCATGTGAGACGTGGTGTCCCTGGAGGCTCCCCAGGGCTTTCCCAGTGGGTGGGAACCCTGCAGCCACAGGCACAGAGCAGACTCGTGGGTGATGGCACCTTGTCATAACATCTCTTTATTCAACACCGAAACGAGAAGGTGGGGGGAACAGAGGAACCACTCTGGAACCCCAACCCAGCCCTGCGCAGTGACACCAGACGGAAATAAATAGGTGGGGAGGTGCCACTCGCTCTGGGGCACAGCCACAGCCCCTAGTTCTGCACAGGGATAATGACCCTGGGGTGCAGACCCCACTGGGCACTGCCCAACGGCCCCAAAGGACCAGAGGGGATGGGGGCAGCAGGGAGGACCCAGGGTAGCTGTGCCCTGAGGGGATCACTCTGGTTCTCTGGGGGGCTCTGAGCCTTCTCCCAGCACCCCCTGGTCTCAGGAGACCCAGCACCCTCATCTCCTTGCGATGGCCTCATGGCCCAGCACTGGCTCTGTCCCCAGGTGCTCCTTGCTGGGAAATCAGGGATGTGGCAGAAGGGGGACATGGCTGTGCCACCCTCACTCCTCACCCTCCAGCTTGAGGCTGATGCTGCGGGGCTTGGTCCGGGAAAAGCCAGGGGGTGCTGAGGGGGGCCCCCCATCCCGCTCTGCCTGGCTGGAGCCCCGGGAGCGCAGGAGCTGGCTCTGCTTCCGCAGGAAGTCGACAGGCGCCGGGCAGCCATAGGTGCCTTTGCCCAGCACAGGTCGTGGGGGGCCCTTGGGGGAGTGAGCCAGGGCTGCGGCTTCCAACTGGGCCAGGTGGGCAACATAACCCTCAGAGAGGAACTGCAGGACACACAGACAGCCTGAGCCAGTGGCCACGGCCGGCTGGTGGGGTCAGCCATCATCCCCTGCGTCCCCAGTCTGTCCCCAGCCCTGCCACCACCATACCTGGCACTGGTTGTGGAACTTCTTGACGGCCCGTCCCACAATGTAGATGTGTGCTGGCGCGAGTCCCAGTGAGCTGTAGACGGAGACATCCTTGGTGGAGCCATAGCCAGCGACTATGGAGATCTCTGCCTGCCCAGAGATAAGAGCATTAGGGCAAGGAACAACCCTTCCCACAGGGACAGCTACCCCTAAGGGCTTGAACACCCTCATGTTAAGAGGGATGGCTGGCAGCTGCCCTGAGAAGCTTCCAGCTCTGCCATGGCAAGGCAGTCCAGCTCCCAGCATCCCCACCAGGACGCAGAGGTGCACAGGATTCAGCACAGCCCCCGCCACCCTAGCACCAGCCCTATGTCCCAGCAGCACCCCCATGGCCACCTCGGTGCGCAGGCTCTGCAGGAAGGCGGCTTTCTGGCGCAGCGGGTCGTGGGTGAGCCCGTCACAGAAGGACACGGCGCCGTGGGGGAAGTTGTGCTGGGAGAGCCAGGCCACCACACGGTGCTTCTGCATGTCGGGGCGCCCCGTCACGTAGATGATCATGTACCCAGAGTCCTGCCAGTGCCTAGGAGGGGACATAGGTGGCTGCCAGGAGCCTGTGTGGAGACACAGGCTATGGGTAGTTGGGATCTCCCAATACAGCATGTGTGGGTGCTGCCTCCAAAACCTCCCTGCTCCCTAGATTTTATCAAGGACAAGGCCCAGCAGAGCTCTGGGGACCACATCCAAACTTGGATAGGATTATTTTCCACAATAGGGCGCCAGCATAGAGATAATTTGCTGGAGGCAAGGGAGTGGTGGAATACCCTGCCCCTTGTCCCTGCTCTGACACTCCCCGACTGAGTTGTCACACCATGAAAAATGGGGAGACTGACTCCCTGACTGAAGAGCACCTACCTTACAACGTCCACAGCCCCCGCCCGCACTTTGGGGTCACTGCCCATGATGGAGACGCTGGCAGTGAAGGAGCCGTCGATGCTGAACACAACAGACTCAGTGCCACGGGCCACCACGGTCAGGTACGCCTCGGCATAGCTGTGGTCCCCTCTGCAAAGGCAGAGATGGTGGCTCAGCACCAGCTCTCCTGCCAGAGCAGCACGTGTAGCTCTGCCAAAAGGGCTGCAGGAGAAACTGAGGCAATACCTCACCTGACCACCATGCGCACAGGGTAGATCCCGATGGCCAGAGCCTTGTCTGGAGGGATGGTGAAGGTCACGCGCCCGCTGCCACTCGTCACCTCGGTGCCATAGTACAGCCACTTCCCTGACAGCGGCTGTGTCATGATGTAGATGTCCACCTGAGAGAGGGAAATGGGCTGGGCACAGGCTGGACCCCACATCCTGCTGCATCCCCACACAAGTCCTTACAACCTTCTCCTGACATCCTACACAGGGTCCTGTTAACCACATCCTTCCCCTACTGTGGGTGACACCAGCCCCATGCCCAGTCCTGGACATCCCACCCTGTCTGAGGGGTCCTAGTGGCCCACTGAGCCCAGCAATACCTTCTCCCCAGTCAGCGTCACCACGTCCAGGGGTCCGTACATGAAGCGTCCGCTGAGGACCTGCGCTTTGCCCTCACACACAATGACATCGCAAGCACGGTGGTTAGCCGTCACGTTCTGCAGGCACACGGGGTGTTCAGCAGCTCCTGGAGGAGCTCCTGAGGCACCACTGGGACACCACTGGGCAGTGGGATTGTCCCAGAACCCACACACCCCAGGATGCCCCAGGTGGCCTCCCGCTGGCCACATACCCGGATCTTCACTTGGGTGCGCTTGCGCTGCCACTTCTCCCGCGGGATGGCGGGGCTGTAGATGGAGCTCTCCTCGCTCTCCGCAGGCTGTGGCCCCTCCTTCTCCATCACCTGCCGGCAGCACGGGACCAGCTCAGCCTCCATCGGCCCCGGCCTGCCACCCACCCCACCGGGCCCGCCGTACCTGGCGCAGGATGAAGGCCACCACGTCAGAGGATTCCCAGTAGCTGGCGTGGAAGAGGTGGGGCAGGGTGATAGTGGGGAAGGCAGTCAGGGCGTCAGGGCAGTACAGAGAGTAGTCAATGCGCTTCAGGCCCCACCAGCGCTCCAGGACTGCAGGGAGAGCTGGAATGAAGCCTTTTCCAGGCTTCATCCCCTGTTGGGCAGCCTAACTCGCCCACATGGGATGGGATGGGTGGGGATGACACTTACTCTTGACAACCTCGCTGGTGCTGGCAGGAGTGGGGGGCTCTGCCGGCTCACTGCCCTTCCAGAAGCCCCCAAAGCTACCAGTGGGGGTAGGGGGAGCAGCCACATCCACTTTGGGCAGGAACAGGGCAGAGTGTGTCTGCAGGGCTTCCGCTGAAGAGAGAGCTGGGTGAGCACACCCAGAGCCCCAGGGGACACCCACCACCCCAAAACACCCCTCCAGTAGAGCCCCAGAGCAGTGGGAAGGGCTTGCACATCCCTCTACCCACACTCAGCCAGGATGTGGGTGCTCTGGGTACCCTGACGTGGCCCCAGGGTGCCTGGCACCAGCCTAGTGTGAACTTGCTCACCCAGCAGGGACGAGGTGCCATCACCCAGGGGGTACTTCTGGTATCGGGGCACGCTGAGCGGGGGCACAGCATGGAAGGCCTTGGCCAGGAGGGGCTCCAGGCGGGAGGCACAGGGATCGGCAGCGTGGAAGAGGTTGTAGATCTGCTCACAGGCAGGACGCAGCTGGGCCACTGCGGCACAGAGCGGGATCAGGGGCACCAGGAGCAAAACACCCAGGAGGGATAAAGCAGGACACAGCAAAAGGAAAGGCTGGACAGGGAAATTTGGGGCACTAGAGATAGGCTGAGGCTGGCACAGAGCAGGAACACTCAGCCACCCACCAACACCCACACAGCCAGGGCTGGGCATGCAAGGGCCTCAAACACAAGCAGGGCTCTCTGGGGTGGTCCTGAGGAGCTCAGGCTTGTCAGGTGAGCATGACTCAGGGACTTAAGCCCTGCAGGGAGGGTCAGGGGCTGGCACCGTGGCAGGCAGGGATCCTCACCATCCAGAGCAGGCATGACGGTCTTGCGCAGCGCGAGCACCAGCCCCAGTGGGGAACCGAAGAGGAAGAAGCCGGATACCTTAAATTCGAGGCAGGTGCTGGCACCCTCTGCCCCATCCAGCGCCATGGCACTGCTCCGGGGTGCCTCTGCCTCCAGCGGGGCCTCGCTGGCCTGCAGGCTGGGACAGCAGAGACAGGGGCCATGGGGAGGGATGGCAACATCACATTCCCACCATCCTGAGGGCAAAGCTGTGCCTGGCCCTGTTATCCCAGAGGAGCTCCAGCAAGATCCCCCCAGGGCAGGTAACCTCCATGAAATACTCCTTCCCAGCCTGGAGCAGAGGGGAATTGCACCCTTTCCATAAAGCACAGTATAGCCAACCATCCTCCTTGGGCTCACCTACTCATGGAGCTGTGCTGCTGGCTGTCCCCCTGTGCCCCTGGGGCTTCAGGGTTGGCCTGGCCCAATACTGGCACTCCCTCTGTCCCATCAGCCAGCGGGTCCGGGCCGCCGCACTGCTCCGGGGAGATGGGCTCTGTGCTCTGCAGGGAGAGGCAGCAAACATCCAGATCCCATGTAGCCTCCAGTGCACCCCCAAACCCTCCCCAGGGGGTGCTGGAATGCATGGCACTCACCAGACTGCCACGGCGGCTGCTGCTCCGGCTGCCCCCTGAGCCCGCCCGGCTCTGGCACAGGGCATCAAATCCCAGGATGCCGCCCACACAGTCCCCCAGCAGCACCACCTGCGGAGACCACAGATCCACAAGGAGGGTGAAACCCCCAAACCCTCCCTGCAGGGTCACAGCTGGACCCCAGAGCCAAGAACACTCAGCCAGACCCCCAAATTCCACCTCACCTGGCCGCAGAAGCCAGTGCCCTCTCCAGAGTGTAGGAAGGCTGTGTAGGCCTGGTTGGCACGGGTGATGACAGTGCCCACAGCCTGCTGGTAGGTGCCTGAGGAGGTGGCCAGTAGTGGGAGTGCTGCCAGTGGGATGTGGTCCTGGCTGCTGGACAGGCTGTCCCTGTCATGGCTGTAAGGGCTGAGCCTGAGGGGACACAGCGAAGGATGAACGTGACAGTTCTGATGTCCTCATCCCACTGCAGGGTAGTGGTTCATCCCAGATGTCACACCAGGATTAATCCCCATCCCATTCCCTCCCACCACAAGACACTTGCTCATCCAGGATGCTGTATCTGGAGTTACCCCATCCTATCCAATTCCAAGCCATTCCATGCTGCCTTGATGTCCCCATCTCTCTGCACAATGCTTGCTCAACCCAGGATGCTGCACAAGGAGTTATCCCCATCCTATCCCATCCCATCCTGCCCCACTGTCCTAATCCCAGACCAAAACACCTGCATGCCCTGGGATACCACACCAGGAATTATATGTATCCCATCCCATCTCATCACACAACACTTGCTTGCCCCAAGACACTGCACCAGGAGTTAACCCCCATCCCCTCCCCAGTCCTTAATGTCCCACCAGAAGTGAAGTCCCCTCTCCAAGGATACCAGCTCCCCAGTCCCCTGCTTTCCCAGTGAGAATCCGTACTTGGAGACAAGGGCATAGGCTGCAGCACAGATGGGCGGGCAGGGCACCAGGCGCAGGGCCACATGTCCCAGTGCCTCGGGAAAGTGTACACGGGTGACAGCATCAAAGGTGGCTGCCAGTGTCTGCACATCCGCCTGCTTGGAGCCCGGCTCGCCCGCTCCCTGATCCAGGATGTTCCCACTGTGGAGGATGAGGAAGAGCGCGTGGATCCGGCACATCTGCTCCGTGCTCTCTGCCGTGCCTCCCTGCAGGAAGGAGAGCAGTCAAGTCGGGGGACGCGGCAGGAGGGCAGGGCCCGAGGGAGGGGACACGCACCTCAGGGAAGCCGGATGTTCCCAATCCTTCAGCATCCCCCTTGGTGGCGCTGGCTCCATCCCCTGTAAGCACACAGCCTGGGTGAGGCAGCTGGGGTCTGATTCCAGGTGGGAATCAGGCCCCTCCCAGGAGATCCACCCCAGGATTTGGGGCCAGAGCACTCTCAAAGCTCACCCAGTGCCTCATCCAGCTCTGCTGGCCGCTCAAGGGTGTCCAAGAAGTCGTTGGAGCTCCACTTGGTCATCTCCTTGGCGAAGACCTCATCGCTGTCAGACAGATCCTCTGCAGAGGCAGGAGGGAAGCGTGGGTGGGGGGACACCCCTGTGCCTGCATTCCCATCCTCAGATGCCCTTGCCCCCACCCAGCCTGTTCCAAGATGGTGCCAGTACCGTGGGCATCGAAAAATTCCTCTTCGGAGCTGTTCTCTGAGTCCCGGGCAATGTTCTGCATCCGCCACTCCGACAGGCTCTGAGGAGACACGCCCCCTGCCACCCATGGTGAGTCAGCACTCACAGCCCCCTGCTGTGAGAGAGACCCCTACTCCTGCCCCACAGCTCCCCCTTGCTCATGGACCCAGACACCCAGGGAGATCCCTGGGGCCATCCCTGGGGCCATCCCTGTGTCCCCCAGAGTCCCTCCATGGGAGATCTGTGACCATCTCTGGGTCACCCAGAGTCCCTCCAGGAGATCCAGAACTGCTCCTGGGTGATCCAGGGCCCCTTCAAGAAACCTGGGACCAGACCTGGGAAACCCAGAACCCCAGCCCAGGAGACCCAAGCCAGGCAAACCAGTCCCCTGACACATCTCCTATGATGAACCGCAGCATCCAGGGCAAAACCACCCCAGATCTGGTCTCACCTCCATGCTGGGAAGAGTAGGAAGACCGGGAAGAGGTGGACCACTGCTTGGCAAAGGTATCATCCGAGGGGGTATCGGTCCCTGCCTGCAGCTCAGCCTCCTCCTGAATGCCAGGACCATCTGGCTCCAGCTGCCCCTCAGGGCTGACCCCAGCCGCGGGTGGCTCCTCGCCCTCGCCACACTTGGCCATCTTCTGTGCCAGCATGCGCGCCGTCTCCTCCTCCAGCTGCCGGATGTCCTCCATCGTCAGGTCCGTCCACTCATCCTGCCAGCACCAGGCTTGGCGGTGGGCACGCAGCATCACCTTCCTCAGGCCTGGGGGGAGAGTCCAGTGTGATCCCATGGCTGCCCAAATGTCCCTCCAGCAACCCCTGGGTCTGAACTCACCTACGTCATGGATGAACTGCTCGATCTTGGACTGCATCCCCCAGTATCGGAACTCCACCTTGCAGAGCTTGTAGGCGCACATGAGGGGCCCACTGGCTGCTGCTGCCTCCAGCCAGTCATCCCCCAGCGGTCCCCGGCCCGTCTTGGATGAGTGGTAGAGTTTGGGATCCTCCTCAGGTTTGTATTCCCCGGGGGAGATGGGATCACGCACAATGTCAATGGTGTCTGTGGGGGGAACGGCACTTGTCACCCCGCAGCGCTTGGCAAGGGGACACAGGTAGAAAAATAAGGAAAAAGGGACAAAATTAAGGTCAAATTATTCCCATGAGACATGCACCCAACACAGCTGGCAGCAAACACTCTCTGTCTGAGAATTCTAAAATCTTGGAGTTCTGGAATCATAGAAACCTGGAATAGCTTTGGTTGGAAGGGACCTTAGGGATCATCTCATTCCACCCCTTGCCATGGACAGGGACACCTTCCACTATCCCAGGATGCTCCAAGCCCCATCCAACCTGGCCTTGGACACTTCCAGGGATGGAGCACCCACAGTTTTTCTGGGCACCATGTGTCAGGGCCTCACCACTCTCACAGGCAAGAATTTCCTAATAGAACATATAAAATCCCATGGCTGGAACATCACAGACACCCTTGGTGTAGCCAAAGACATCTCTGTCCCCATGTGGGACCCCAATCCAGCACCTCAGGGAGCAGCACAGGGAGGGAGGGTCTGGGAGCTGGGGAGAGCTGGGGCTGACACACATACGTGCATTAGCTGGCAGATCTGGCAGCTGCAGAGTGATCCCAGCCACCCTGGGGGACATGGGGGATGAGGACGGGGACAGCACATGGGGCAGCTTGGCACAGTTCCTGGCTCCTCCCCAAAAAAGTCCAAGGGTCCCCCAAAAACAAGGCACAGCAAAACCACCATGTGACACAGGAGCCTCCAGAGAGCCAGAGGGCAGGGGGAAAGAGAAATGAGCCCCATCTCCTGACAAAGGTGACCTTTCCCAATGAGGGTGAGCTTCCCCCAAATGAGGATGACCTCCCAAGACCAGAGAAAGGCTCCTGAAGGACACCCAGGAAAACATGATCCAACAGCCATTTGGGCTCGATCCAGCACAAAATCTGCTAGAATTTGGCTTTTCCAGCCCTGTCTCCAGATCATGGTCTGGGGGATCCCAGGGCACCCCAGTGGCTCCCAGTAACATCCTGCAGCACTGTCCCCACTTCTAGGATGTGCCAAACCAATTTATTTGCCCTCCTTGATGCCCCCAAGCTGCTGTCAGCCTCTCTTCCTCCAGCTTGGACTGAAAAAAGGGGGAAAAAGAAAACTAGAGATGCCCTGAATCCACAAAAATGATGCAATGCACAGCATGATGCCAAGCATCTTGGATAACAGCAGCAAAGAGCTAGGATAGGACCTGCTGTCCCCAAGCAGCTCCTGGCAGTGTCATTCCCATCACAATCCAACTCCCTCTGCTTTTGCCACTGGGAGAAAGCTGCCAAGGAAGCAGTTATCCCTGCGGATCACCCAGACCATGTTTTTCCATTGCCCTTTGAAACGTGAGAGGGGTTTAAATCTGTCAGTGCTACAAGACACCAGGGCAGAGAAATCCCAGTGGGATCCACACTGGGGCTGGTCCCACTTCAACCCTCCTCCCTGTGGAAGGCAGCAGCCACTGGAGATGCTGAGTGCCCTGTGGAATGTCCACTGGACGTGCACAGAGGGTGGAAAACCAGGCAGTGGGCACGGGGCCATGCCCTGATGCCGTCTGCTTGGCCCTGGTGGCTTCCTGAGGGCAGTAGGGGCAGAATTCCTGCCCCCAGGTCCCAGCCATCGGTATCCCGGCCGGACATCCCCAGTGCCGCAAGAGCCAGGGAGAGAAATAGGTCAGATGAATCATTTCCTCCGAGTGCCTATTTTGGGCCTCCATTTTAAGAGGCAGCACGTCACACTCCACACTCTGGCGCCTGAACTGACCATGTCCAACACCACTGAGAATGGGAACTCTGTGCAGAGGGAAGAATCCCACCCCGAGCTCCCCGTTCTGCCCACCAGTCCCAGCACAAAGAAGCCAGACGGCAAACTGGAGCAAAGCCCTGGGGAGAGGGGAAGCAGGACAAGAAGTAGGAAAATGGGGACATGCTTTTCCAGCTCTCCCTGCTCCAGCTGATCCAAAATATCCCACAGGACCCAGGTGTGGAGTCTCATGTACACTTTCTCAGGAGAGACTGAGAAAGCAAATGCATGCAAGAACAAGGCTGGGACACGGAAGGAGAGGGGAGTAGGCTGGCACTGGAAAGGAGAAGCTGCAAACAGAAATAGAGGCAAGGGAAGAGGCAGAGGACAAAACTGTCCCTGAAAATATCTTTAATGTGGAACTTAATTCAGCAGCGCTGAGAGGGAGCGGGCAGGGAGCTCGGAGCAGGGAGCCTGGGGCAGGGAGCTCAGGATCCAGGGAGCTCTTCCCTTCCAGCATCCGTGAAACATGAGGACCGGCAAGAAGAGTGCAGTTGAGCCCCTAAGGTCCCCATTATAAGGTCCCATTCCCACACACCCATCCCAGAAGCATTATGTGGGAATCCCAGCAGCCACAGTGCCCTGTCCAGCTCCCCAAGCCAGCCATACCCACCCAAAATCCTCTGCCTCTTCTCCGCAGCGCTCAGGTTGAAGATGTTGGTCTGCTGCCCCGCATCTGGGCGGTAGTATGTCTCAATCTCAATGGAAAACTTCTCCACGAAGGGACACGTGTACCTGGAGGGGCACAGGACTGAGCCCAGGGGCACGGCCAGTCCTGCAGCCCACCCCGCCGCCTCCCAGCTCCCACCTGGTGCGTGTGTAGGGATAAGCATTCCAGGACTCCTCCTCCACCTGGAGCGCGGCTTTGGGGAGCAGCGCCCGGAACCAGCTGGGGATGTGGGAGCCAACGTGGTAGATCTTGTGGGTGTACTGCCCGCTGCCCCCAGGGCCATCGCTGTAGGGCCGGTTGGCCAGGATCTCCACGCCGCTGCCCTCGCCACTCGACTCCTCCCGGCTCTTCTTCTGCACAGAGACGATGGCTCAGTGCGGCCCCTCCAAGCCCCGAGACCCCACCCCCACGGGCGCCCAGGGTCCGTGTATACTCCTGCCCCATGTGCCGGCATCCACCGGCCCCACACCTGCCCACAGCACCCCCTGCTTGGCTCGGTGGTCCCAAACCCACCCGAAGCCTCAGTGAAACCCGTGCAACCTGCAAGGGTGATCCCTTGGGATCAGCCTCAGCTCCCCGCCGTGCCCCTCCAGACTCAGCCCGACAGCTCCCCATACTCTGCCCCACAGCCCCCTTACACCCTCCAGCACCCCATGCTCAGCCTCATAGTCCCCTGTGCACCCTCAGGCTCAGCCCCTTCATCCCTCATGCAGCCCTCTACACCCACAGCCCTCTACACCCCTCAGGCTACACTCTCCAGCTTCTCCCAGCCTCCTGCACCCCCTCAGTCACAGTGCCCAGATCCCTGCACCCCTCCAGCTCCCCGTGCCCAGCCCCACAGCTCTGTGCACCCCCTCAGGCTCGGCCCTAGGTCCCTACACCCCTCAGGCTCAGCCCCACAAGACCCGTGTAACCCCCGGGCTCACCCCCCAACCCCTGCATCCCCAGCTCCCTCGCTCAGCCCGCAGCTCCCCCGAGCCCTCACGCTCAGCCCCGCATTCCCACCTGGATCATGTACAGCTGGGCCACCTGGTACTCCTCCAGGCTCATGGGCAGCAGGATGTGGTACTCCTTGATCAGCATGGCGGCGGCGGGGCACAGCGGGGGCACCTCCTGAGGGGGTTTCCGTTACACCGGACCGGGCCGGCTCCTGGACAGCTCGGGCCGGTTCGGCACCCCTTCAGAACCGCTCGGGCACGCTCAGCTCAGCCCGGTACGGGGTTCGGCCCGACTCGGAGCTGCTCCGTCCCCGGGTTCGGCTGAGTCGGTATCGCTCGGCTCCGGGTTCGGTTCAGTCCGGTATCGCTCGGCTGCGCTCGGTCCCGGGTTCGACCCGGCTCGGCACCACGCTCGGCTGAGTTCGGTACCGCCCGGCACCGCTCGGCCCCAGGTTCGGCCCGGCTCGGAAAAGCCCGGCCCCGGGTTCGGCGGAGTCTGGTACCGCTCGGCTCCCGGTTCGGTTCAGTCTGGTACCGCTCGGCCCCTCTCGGCCCCGGTTTCGGCCCGGCTCGGCCCCACTGGTCTCGGCTCCGTTGCCATGGCAACGCGGCCCCCTCCACTCCCCCCCGCCCGCCCGCCCGCCCGGTCCCCGCCGCCCCCCGGCCCCACCAAACCTGCGCCGCTCCGCACCGGCCCCTTGGATCGTGACATCACAGCCCGTTCCCACGGCGACAGCCGTGACGTAGGGAGGTGAGAGGGGGGGGCCCGTGACGTCAGAGAGCGGAAGGCAGCGAGCGCCACTCACGGGCGCTCCGCGTGTACCGGCACCGCCACCCCCGGAAAAACCCATGTTTTATTTCAAAAGCCACTCTTTTAAGTGATCAACGAGTGGTCCGATCACTCCTGCACTCTCAGCTCCGGGACACCCACCCAGCGCGCCTCCAAACCACACCCGACTCCCCCACCTCTACCCCGCGTCCCACCATCCCCCATCGGGACCCACCCTCGCGGGGACACACCGAGGCCAAATCCCAACATTGTCCTTTATTTATAAAAACACGCATTTATAAAGAGCGGAGAGCGCGGGGAGGGGGGGCTCGGGCAGCACGGCGGCCCCCCCGCCCCCGCCGCCACCACCGGGAGGTCCCGGGGGCTCCCGGGTGGCAGCTGCCGTTACGTGCGGGCGTTTCGCTCTGTCTCTGCCAGGCACTCCCTGACTAGCGCCCGGGCGTGGATGATCCCTGCGGGGAGAAGCACAGGGACACCTCGTATCACCCTCCAGTGGCTCCCCACGGGGCTGAGGAGCCTCGGGGACGCCCGGTTCCCCACCCTGCCCCTACCCCGCTTCAGCCGCTCCATGGCGCTCTTGCTGCCGGCGTAGGTGGGCCGGATCTCCTTCCCCATCTCTTCGATGACCGAGAGCAGGTCGGTGTAGGTGCTCTGCGAGCCCTGCGCCCCGGGGGGCTTCATGGCCTGCGGGAACAGGGGGACAAGCAGGGACGGAGGGGCTGGGGGCCGCCCCCGCCGCCGCGCCCGGCCCTGGCGGCCCCGGCGCCTCGCCTCACCTGCACGTAGCCCATGGACGGCGGCCCGAAGTCATTGAAGAGCGGCCGGAAAGGGGCGGCGGCGCCAGGGACGGAACCGGAGGGCGACGGGACACTCGTGGCTGCGAGAAACTGAGGGTCACGGCCGCACTCCCTCTTCCTCGGTACCACCCTCATCCGGTACCATCCCTTCCCAGGGTACCCCCCCCCTCCATCCCTCCGGTCCCTCTCCGCTCCCGGTGCCCCCCGTCCCCCACGGTTACCGCGGCGTTCTCTCACCGGCGGACGGTGCCCCGGGCCCCGGCGGGGCGGGGCTGGCGCTGGCGGCTCCGGGGGTAGCGGGGGCGGGAGCGATGGGCTTGTAGGACATCCCCGACGGCCGCCCGCCGCTCCCGGATCCCTGGAGCCCCGCGGCGGGGGTCGGCGTGCGGCCCCCGCGCTCGCCCCGCCGGTTGTATCGCCGGTGCCCGCCTCTCTTCAGCTCAGCTCGGCCCCGCTCGGCCCGGCGGGAAGCCGGGAACCGGAGCGGAGCGCGGCGGCCCCGGTTCCCGGTAGCGCTGCGCGGCCCCGGCCTGACCCGGGTCTCTCCCCCCCCCTCCGCCGCCGCCGCCGGCGCTCGCGGTGATGACGCAGGCGCGTCACGAGCGCGACGTCATCACGCCGCCGCGCGCCCGCCGGCCGGTCACCGTGGAGACACGCGGCGTCGGCCCCGCCCCCTTGGTGCCTATCCGACCACGTGACTCCTGTGCAGGCCATGCCCCCTCGCTCGGCGGGGGCCTCTCTCCGTGTCACGTGAGCGACGGGCGCCGCCGCCTCGGGGGCGCGGGGCGGGCACCGGGAGCGGCACCGCCACGCTTCCCCCGCCGCCGAGGGCCCCCGTGTCACCCCACAGCCCCGAGCCCCACCGGTCAGGGCGTTCCGACTCTCCGCGGGAGTGAACCCGGGGCCGGACTTTGGGGAACCCGCCCCACCCGCCGGCCGTGCATTCCCCGGAGCCCTGTGCCCGCGGTCCCGGCTCCCTAGGGGGCTCCCGTGAGACACAGTGGGAGTCCAGGGTTTTGGGGGATACCAGTGGACGGCACGATCACGAATAAACTCTGGAAACAACATAAAACACAAGCCAAAAGTCTGTACAGAGAGTTTTATCATTTCAAAAGGGCAAAATTGGCCCCAAAACTGCAGCCAGGGCAGAGAAGGTACCTACAGCAGCCCTGCCTGCAGCTGGCTGAGGCCCTTCCACCCAGTAATGCTTTATTTCTCCCCCGGAGGCTCTCCTGGCTGGGGTGCCAGGAGTCTCCCCTGTGCTAGGGGCTGCCAGAACATCCATGAGGGTCTGTGCCAGCCCCAAAAGGGGAGGGATGCCTCACCCTAGGCGGGTCTGGGGTGGGTCTGACCTCAAACCATGGTGACGGGACGGGTTATGCTGTGCAGTCTGCAATAAACCTGGTGTGGGGTGAGCCTGAGGGGCTCAGTGCGGCACACAGAGTGGGAATGGAGGCTGGAGGGATGAGCAGCAGGGGTGAGGAAGAGCTGAAGGAGAGGGGACCACGATGGTGGGACTTTTAGGATGAGGTCCGGGTGGGAAGGACGATGATGCAGGGAGAGAACAGAGATGAGGGCGAGAGTAATCGAAGCTCAGCCAAGCCTGTGCAGAAAGGGGTCCCGAATTCGGCCCCGGTGCCTCCCACCACGGTCAGAGCTCAGCATCAGAGCCGCCCCAGCACCCAGCCTCACCCTGGGCACGGGCACCGCTGTGCCAGCACTGCCCCAGTCCCTGGAGCTGGGGGTCCCTCCGTGGCTCCCTCGTCTTCGTAAGGCACGGGGGGCTTGGGTCCCACGTTGGCACACGCTGCCCTCAGCGTGACATCATCCGCACAAACTCTGCCGTGGGGGGGAAACACACCTGGAACATCCCAGCTGTCCCTGGGAGCGCTCCTGGCCCCTTCCCTGCTCCTACCTTCGAAGTCCACCAGGCCATCACCATTGAGATCCACGTCCTTGAGGATCTCATCCACCTCCCGATAGTTGAGCTGCTGCCCCAGGAGCTTGCGCATGGCCTCCCGCAGCTCCGCCATGCTGATCTGTCCGTCCCCATTGGTGTCAAACTATGGACAAGGTCCCGTTGCCACCGGCCACCCTGGCACGCTGACAGCCTACCTGTCTGTCCTCACAGCCCCCGTACCTCACGGAAGGCGTCACGCAGCTCCTTGATCCCAATCATATCCGCCGTCTCCGCCAGCATCTTGGGGCCCATCAGCTCCACGAAATCATCAAAATCCACCTTGCCCCCAGCTGTGGCAGGAGAGGGGTGTCAGGGGGGCAGGGGTAGGGACTGATGGGCACCTGCTGCCCCACCACATACTGATCTGCTGGGACAGCTCGATGAGCTCCATCTCTGTGGGCATGTAGCCCATGGTCCGCATGCACTCGCCCAGGTCCTTGTAGCTGATGTAGCCATCGTGGTCCTTGTCAAACTCCCGGAATGCCTGCTTCAGCTCTGGGGACACCACAGCGTCACCACCAGCACCACCACCCACCCGAGTGGGACCCCCTCCCCAGCAGCTCACCTTCGATCTCCTCGGGCCGCAGCTCCCGGTCCTGGGGAAGAGAGAATGGGAAGAGACGAAGGAGGGGTCCTGCTCCCGGGGATCCCACGGGGATTCTGCCCTGAGCCCCCCGGGCGTACACGGGGAGGGGAAGGGACGGTGGCGTACCCGTTGGGTGATGGCGATGCTCTGCCGCAGAAAGATGCAGGCCGGCCCCACCAGCCCCTGGAGCACCGAGTATCCCTGCATCGGGGGGGTCTGCGCCGCGTCCAGCACGTCTTCAGGGTCCCCTGCGCCGGAGCCTGGAGCGCCCGAGCGTGGCTTCCCATCCTGCGGGTGGAGCAGGCGTCAGCGGCGAGGGGGAGGGCGAGCAGGGACCCTCCCTTCCTCCTCCTCCTGCCCCGCGGGGTGTCGCAGCCTTGCCGTGCCTTGGGGAGCCGCCGCTCAGGGGTCTTGGTGCAGTTGCCCATGGCTGGGGGCTGCCCCCGCGCCGCAGGACATGCCTGGCCCCGGGGGGGCTGGCTGGCGCAGACCGCGGGGCTGCCACCGGGGATTTGAGGTTTTTATGGAATATCTGGGGATATGCAGGGCAGGCGCGGGGGGGTGGGTGCCGCGCCCGCGTGCATAATCCTCCGGATTATTCCCCGCTCGGCCGCCCTGCTCCAGATGTGGGCAGCCGCCCAGCTGTTCGCCAGTCCCGCAGCCTCCCTGCGAAGGCATGCAGGACCCGCGGCACCCACCGTGCCCTGGGCCCGTCCCCGCTGCCGGTTACCTGCCCAAAAGAGGGGGGCGGCCGGGGCCCCGGCTCCTCGGCAGCCCGCTGAAGCTCCACGGGGGACGCACCACTACGGCTTAATCTCCCCTGGCTGCCCGCAGTGCCGGCGGTGCCGGGACCCCTAAGCCGAGGGGCCGGGCGGGAGCCGCGGGCCCCCCTCCGGCCGGGGCCGTGGCGCCGGGGAGTGCCCCGGCAGGCGGGGGGCGCGGGGCTGCTAGTGCCGCGCCGCTGCGGCCCGCGGAAGAGGAAGAACATCCCGCCCGCTCCTGCTCCTTCTCCTTCTTCCCACGACCGGTACCGAGCAGGAGGAAACCAGATCGCCCCGGACCCGCGCCCGTCCCTCGCAGGGACGAGGCCACCGCCGTCCCCGGGACCCGCCGCGGAGCGCAAGAGATCGGGTGGAACGCAGCGACCCCCCGGGGCGCTGGGGGGGGAGCGGGGCGCCCCGGGGGGCTCCAGCTGGGGCGGACGGGGGGCTCCGGTTTCAGCGCCGAAACCCGACCCGGGCCGGGCGCGGGGCACGTGCCAGCGCGCCAACAGCCAGGCCACGCCCCCTCGGCGCCGCGAGCCCGCCTTGTGACCGCGCCCCCCGCTCCGGCCCCGCCCCCTCCGCGCGGCCCCGCCCCAAATCTACCCTGGTCCGGCCTCTCTCGTGACGTCACTGCCGCGCCGCCGGCGCTCCCCCTGACGTCACCGGGGGGCGGCTGAAGGTGACGGTGGTGGGTCCTGGTGCCGGTGCCCCCCGCCATGGCCGGCAGGCAGCTCCTGGCGCTGCGGCGCCTGCCCGCCGCCTCCTTCTCGGTAAGCGGGGACGGGGCGGGGAGCGCCGGGACCGTGCGGTACCGCTCCCGGTGTTCCCGGCGCTGAATCCGTGTGTCCCCGCAGACGGCGCCCAAGAAGACGCAATTCGGGTCGCTGCGGGATGAGGACCGGATCTTCACCAACCTCTACGGGCGGCACGACTGGCGGTGAGTAGCGGGAGCAGCGTGGGGAGCGCCGGTGCCCCGTGCCCAGTGCCAGCGTGCCCGGTGCCACCGTGCCCGGTGCCCGCAGGCTGCGGGGCGCGCTGCGCCGCGGCGACTGGTACAAGACGAAGGAGATCCTGCTCAAGGGCGTGGACTGGATCCTCGGCGAGATCAAGACCTCGGGGCTGCGGGGCCGGGGTGGCGCCGGGTTCCCCACCGGGCTCAAGTGGAGCTTCATGAACAAACCCCCGGACGGGAGGTGAGAGCGGGACCGCCTAGAGCTCCGGTACCGCGGCCCCGGCCTGCGGGGAGCCGCCCCCCTGACGGGAGCTGCCCGCAGACCCAAGTACCTGGTGGTGAACGCGGACGAGGGCGAGCCGGGCACCTGCAAGGACCGGGAGATCATGCGGCACGACCCGCACAAGCTGCTGGAGGGCTGCCTGGTGGCGGGGCGGGCCATGGGCGCCCGCGCCGCCTACATCTACATCCGCGGGGAGTTCTATAACGAGGCCTCCAACCTGCAGGTACGGGGAGAGCGCCCCACAGCCACCCCACACCGGCGGGGCTCGGGGCGCTCCGGGGCTCACCCCCTGCCCCCTGCAGGTGGCCATCCGCGAGGCCTACGAGGCCGGGCTGCTGGGCGGCGATGCCTGCGGGTCGGGATACGCCTTTGACGTGTTCGTCGTGCGCGGCGCTGGCGCCTACATCTGCGGGGAGGAGACGGCGCTCATCGAGTCCATCGAGGGCAAGCAGGGGAAGCCCCGCCTCAAGCCCCCCTTCCCCGCTGACGTGGGTACGGCACCACAGCTCTGTCCCGAGTTCCCAGCTGCCACCCCAAAACAACTGTCCCCAGGACACCGTCCTGCGGCAGGGACAACATCACAGGCACCACCACATCCATTAAGAGCTCCCACTGTTTCATAGAATGGTGTGGGTTGTAAGGGAGCTGTCTCATTCTACCCCGCTACCATGGGCCACATACCACAATCCCAGGTTGCTCCAAGCCCTGTTGAACTTGGCCTTGGACACTTCAGGGATGCAGCAGCCACAGCATCTTTGGGCCACTTTTGCCAGGGCATCACCACCCTCACAGGGAGGAATTTTTTTCCGATGTTTCCCCAGGTGTCTTCGGCTGCCCCACCACGGTGGCCAACGTGGAGACGGTATCGGTGGCCCCCACCATCTGCCGGCGCGGCGGCGCCTGGTTCGCCAGCTTCGGCCGGGAGCGGAATTCTGGCACCAAGCTCTTCAACATCTCGGGGCACGTCAACACGCCCTGCACGGTGGAGGAGGAGATGTCGGTGCCGCTGAAGGAGCTCATCGAGAAACACGCCGGTGAGCGCCGCGCTGAGCCGGGCCGCAGCGGGGCCGGAGCTGCCTGTCCTGACCTTCCTCTTTGCAGGAGGCGTCCGCGGGGGCTGGGACAACCTGCTGGCCGTCATCCCGGGTGGCTCCTCCACACCGCTGCTGCCCAAGTCTGTGTGTGAGACCGTGCTGATGGACTTCGATTCCCTGGTGCAGGCGCAGAGTGGGCTGGGCACGGCCGCCGTCATCGTCATGGATAAATCGGTGAGGGATGGGTTCCCCCGGCTCCCCCAGCCACGGTGGGACCCTCGCCTTCCTCACCCTCCCTCTCTTCCCAGACTGACATCGTCAAAGCCATCGCGCGCCTGATCGAGTTCTACAAGCACGAGAGCTGTGGGCAGTGCACCCCGTGCCGGGAAGGTGAGTGGGGGCCGGGGCTGAGGGGCTAGGGGCTGTGGGGACTGCAGGGACCCATCCCCATCCCAATTCCTGCAGGCGTGGACTGGATGAACAAGGTGATGGCGCGGTTTGTGCGGGGCGACGCGCAGGCCGCCGAGATTGATGCGCTCTGGGAGATCAGCAAGCAAATTGAGGGACACACCATCTGTGCCCTGGGCGACGGCGCGGCCTGGCCCGTGCAGGTGAGGGGCCCCGGAGGGTTGGAGGGGCCAGCAGCCTTCCCCAACACCATTAACCACTCCTCTGCTCCATGCAGGGCCTCATCCGCCACTTCCGCCCCGAGTTGGAGGAGAGGATGCGGCGCTACAACGAGGCCAAAGCCCGAGCGGCGTCGGCGTAAGGATCCACCACCACCACGCCTCCCTCGTCCTGCTTGGAAGCGGTTTCTGGGGTGCTGGCAGCACTCAGAGGCTTCTCAATAAATGCTGCTGTGCTCCCAGGCTCTGCTGTAGACATTAAATAGTAGGAAGGGACTGACAGGGCAGAGGGCCTCAAGGTCCTGCTGCCCCTGAAGCATGAGATCACCAGCGATCATGGGGTCACACAGATGGAGCCTGAGGGGAGATCCTGGATTTCCATGAGGCTATGGGTGGGGCAGAGGCAATGGCTGTGGGGTACTAACAGACACAGTCCCCTCCTTGGGGACCCCACACTCCCTGTCCCTGCCGCAGTGGCACCAGGACTCCTCCTCCTGTGCCCATGCCAAGGGACAGCTGTCCTACCCCCAGTCCACAACTCAGAGCCCAGGGCAGTTCCAAACATGGCTTTTACTGAATCACAGTGTGCGACATCCCTGCTGGGCTCGGAGCCGTTTCCCCCGTGCATGGTGGAGAACTGAGGCACCCCAGAGCCGCCCCTGCCTGCTCAGGCCGGGGCTTTCCGGGGGGGCACGCGGGTCTTCCTGCGGTAGCGGCCGGGCACCAGCAGCTCCAGGGTCAGCTCGGTGATGATGGCCGTGAGCCCCCAGACCTTGTGGGGGCCATTGAGGAACACGGGCAGGGTGTATCCGTAGCCGCTGGCTGTGCGGAAGTGGGTGTAGCCCTGGTTCTCCTCGCGGAGCAGGTGTGCCAGGGGCAGGGTGAACACCTCCTCCACCTGTCAGCACAGACCGCCGTGACCGGAGCGGCTACCACGGGAAGGGGAGCAGCCCTGGGGAGGAGCCACTCACCTCATCAGGGTTGGGGTTCAGTGTCAAGGCCTCCAGTGACCCCAGGTTGGCCACGATGGGCGCCACGGTCATTCCATGCTGGAAGGTGTGTCAGCGAAGGACAGGGTGACACCCCCTCCCTAAAGGCCATGCCCATGCCTTCACCCACTGCACCCAGTACAGGCACCCACCCCGTGTGTCACCCCCTCACCAGTGCTACTGCCTTGTGTCCCATCACCTTGAATTCCCAGAATTCTTGTCACCTGTATCCCTGCTGACCTGTCCCTGTCACCCAGAATTGTCATCACCTGTAACACCTGTCACCCGTGTCCCTGTCCCCCTGAATCTGCCACACATGACCCTGTTGCTTTGTCCCTGTCAACCTTGACCCTGCTGCCTTTTCCCTGTCATTCCAATCCGCTGCTGCCTGCAACCCCCCCCTCACCTGTGTTCCCATCCCCCTGGACCCCAGTCACCTGCACCCTGTCACCCATCTCTTGCCTTGTCCCTGTCACCCAGAACCCTCGCTCTGTCCCCTGTGTCCCTACTGCTTTATCTCTGTCAACTGAACCCCTTGCTTCTCTGTGTTCCTGTGGCCTTATTCCTGTCACATCTTGTTCCTGTCACCTGTGCTCCTGTCACTCTAAAGCCATCACGCCAGAACCTTTGTCCCCGTCACCTCGAACCCGTCACCCGTGACCCTGTTGCCTTACCCCTGTCACCCGTGACCCTGCCGCCCTCCCTGTCACCTTGAACCCATGCCCTGTCCCCGCACGCCCTTGTCCCCGCGACTCCAAGCCCCGTCGATCCCCGGTACCCGGTCGGGCAGCGTCCGAAGCTGTCCCCAGACGCTGGTGGCTGCCACCGTCACCCCCAGCTCCTCCCGCGTCTCCCGCAGAGCCGTGGCCACCGCGTCCCCGTCCGCCGGGTCCCGCCGCCCACCGGGGAAGCTGCGGGAGGGATCGGGGGCTGGGGTCAGGGCCGGCCCGGCCCCGGTGCCCGCTCCCCCCGCCGGTACCTGACGTCGCCGCTGTGGGGGCCGGCGAGGCGGCGGGAGCGGAGCGTGAAGAGCAGCGCGGGGCGGCCGCGCACCGAGCACAGCGGCACCAGCACCGCGGCCGCCGCCGCCGCGCCCCCCGCGCCCGCCGCCGCCAGCCGCGCCCGGCACCGCCGCTCGCTGCCGCTGCTCAGCACATCCCCGGCGTCCCCGGCACCGTCGGCACCGCCCGGGCCCGCCATGGCGCCGGCACGGGGCGGGGAGGAGCGGCGAGGGAGGAGGGAGGCGGGGAGGGGCCGGCACCGCCCCCCGCACCGAGCCCGTCCCGCCGCGGCCCGTCCGTGCCGAGGGTGAGGCAGCCCTGCCCGGGGTGCGACGGCCTCCTCCGGTGCGGAACGGCCCCGGCCGGGTATGAAACCACCGCCGGCTTGGCCATGTCCCGCCTGGTGTGCGACAGCCGCCCCCAGGTGTGTGACCCACGTCCCACCTTCGCGGTGTCCCTGCCAGGTGTGCGAGTCCTGCTCCAGCCCCCACCGGGTGAGCAACAACTCCTGCCAGCTGTGCCACCTACCCTCCAGCTTTGCCACAACCTTCCGGCTCTGCCGGCTGTGCAAGGCCTGCTCCAGCCATGCTATATCCCTCATCACGTCTGCAGCAGCCCCTGCCAGATGTGCAATGACCCCCCCCCCCCAGAGTGTCCCTCTTGCTGGTGTGTGACGGCCCCTGCCACCTGTGTGACCCCAGCTCCCCAGCCCCACACACCCCCCGGGTGTGCAAACCTCTGGCTCAGTGTGCAACGCTCACCTCTGCCCCCCCAAGGCCTTGCAAGGGGTCTTCAAGGGGCCCAACAAGCCCTTAACAGGCATCCAACAGCCCCTTCCAGGCATCCAGCAACCCCTTCCAAGCATCCAACAACCCCTTCCAAGCATACACTCCCCCCACTTCTGACAGCCCCCATGTGCCAGCAAGTGCCTGGGCTTGTCAGGGAATTTCTGCTGTGGAAACAGCTTCAATGGTGTTTGAGGTTGGGAAAAGGCTCCTGGATAAATCAGGGAATGCTGGTGACCGACCAGCCCCTCTTCCCAGGAAACCCCCATGGACAGAGACTCTCACACCTGCATCTTGACCTCTCAGCAGGAAATGATTTTTAAAAAACTGTATAGAAATCATCACTCTCCATGATTCTTTGCTTCCAGAGCCCGCCATTGGCTCCACAATCCCACTCCCGTCTCCGGAATCAGCGGAACCTCTGCTCCTCCCACACATATCTCTTCCCTGCTGGAACCTTGCGCAAGAACAGGCTGTTCCCTCGGCTCATGTTGCCCTGGAAAGGGAAAACAACCATGGAGGGGCCACTAAATGTCCAGGGTGGCCTCTCCAAACCCCATGGGGCTCACACCTGGCTCCTCTCCATGTCCCTGGTGTCTGGAGCATCCCAGCTCCAGCACTTACCTCCCTGTGCAGCTGGCTCCAGCAATCCAGCCAGGAGGAGTAGGTGGGTGCATAGGGAAGGAGACCCCCGGCCAACCTGGGGAAGGGAGGAAAGACCCACCAGGAATTATTCCCACCCGGGAATGACCCATTCCCTCTGTTGCTCCACACTGGGTTGAACCCCAAAACAACCCTCTCCCAATTTAAGCACGGAGGGATCAATGCTGTGGAGCACTGGCAGCACCTTTCCACCAGGGAATTTCAGTAAGGTGGTCCCAGGAGCTGATCTGGGGCTGAGGGACGCAGGGGTCAGTGGGAGCAGGGACTCACCCGCAGTTGTTCACGGCCATCAGGTTGGAGACCAGGACGAAGGGGTAGGTCAGCATGCTGGCAAAGAACTGCAGGAAAAACGGGGATTGGTGGGATGCTCCCTCTCCCCTTCACATCGGGAGAACCCCTCAGAGTTTCAACCCAGGGAGGAAGTCCACTCCAGCCACCTCCACAAGGTCACACGTGTCCTCCACGGAGCATCCTTTAGCCTGTGGGCTAATCAGGCTGATCCCAGCCTGGCAGCCGCATGATTCCGGGAACACACCCCTCCCTAGGGAAAGGATCCACTCCCTACTCCTGGCTGTACTCACCCCAGTGACCGCCTGGGAGTAGCTCTTCATCTCAGTCATGGTGGAGACCTGAGGGAGGAGCAACAGCACCTGAATCCCCTCCCCAAAATGGGATCGTGGCTCCCAGAACATCCCTGGAGCTGCCCCCCCTGAGCTCCCGGCACTCGGGATCCCGGAGCAGAGCCTACCCCGTTCTCCAGCGCGTACGTGTTGATGAGGTAGGCCAGCATGTTGCACAGCCACAGGGAGAGGATGTCCCCGAGGAGCCGCGGGATGAGGCCGCTGCAAGGGAACAAACAGTGGGAATGACGGCCCAGGGTTGGGATCCAGCTGCGCGGAGAGCTGGGAACAACTGGTTTGGGGCAGGTTGAGGAGGGAACAGCCATCCCTGGGAGCAGGGATGCTTGGGTGAGTGATCCAGAGCTGCTGGAGGGATTCAAGGTACTCCCAGGAAGGCTTTGGGACCTTCCCACCGCTGCCACCCCTGCCGTGCCCCTCCCTGCCTTCCCGGCACTCACGCGAAGAATCCCAGGATTCCCTCTTCCCGGTAGATTGTGGCGAAGGCGCTTAGTGTCCCGCTGGGATAGGGAGGAAGAGGAGGGTTAAAGTCAGGGGGGTGCATCCCTGGCCCCCCGGAGCACCCAGAGCCCCCAGGCCGTACCTGTACTTGGTCTCGCGGCCGATGAACTGCACCATGCAGCGCAGGGTGATCACTGCGGTGACACAGGGGGACACGGGGGTAACAGGAGGCACCTGGCACTGCTCCCCCGGTCCCCTGGGGTGGGGGGACACCTACCGTGGAAGGGGTGGGTGATGAGGGTGGCAGCAGAGCGGGCAACCATCTCCTGGGAGGTCTGGGAACAAAGGGAGCCTCAGCAGGAGGGGACAGGGATGTGACATTCCACTGCCTTCCTCCTGCTGCTCCTCACCTCCTTGAGCACCTGCTCCAGTGAGGACTCCTTCCTCTTGGCTCCAGGCTGGAGGGAGAAGGAACAGTCAGGCGCTGCCTGGAGAGGGGAGGCTGTCCCCAGGGTGGGGGTGGAAGCTCCGGATGCAGGGCTGGGGCTGCCCAAATCCAGGGGCCATGGGGAGGAGGGAGAGAGGGAAGAGAAAGGGGAGGAGGAGGAAAGAACGGAGGGAAAAAAAGGGAAAAAGAAGGAGGGAAAGCATGGAGAAGGGAAAAAGGGCAGAAGAACAGAATGAAGGAAAGAAGGAAGGAGAGAGAGAAGAGGGGAGAGGAAAGAAAAAGAGAAGGAGAAAAAGGAGAAAGAAATGAGGGAAAGAAGAAAAGAAAGAAAGGATAAGAGAAGACCAGAAGAACAGAGAAATAAAGGGAGAAAGGAGGAGATGAAGGGAAGGGAAAGGAAGGGAAGGATGCATTCCCTGTGGGAAGCACCTCTGCACCCACCTCAGCCTGCTCGGCCTCCTGGTACCGCTGTGGAGCAAAGAGCAGGGTCAGCGCAGGGTCAGCACCGTGCGGGGAGCCAGGGGGCCCCGGTGTCCCCCCGTCCCGGCGGCAGAACCCCCAGTTCCCGCAGTGCCCCGGGCCCGGCGCCCCGCCCGTGCCGGTACCTGCAGCACTTTGCTGTGCACCACGGTGCCGATGGCGCTGGAGCAGAGGCGGGGGGCGAGGCCTTTAAAGAGTCCTGCTCTCCCGTCCACCTTTACGATGTGCTTGGCTGGGGACAGCGGGGACCGTCAGCCCCGGGGGGACCCCACGGCGGCACCGGGACGGCGCCGGGGCGGCCCCACCAAGGCGGACTCACCGTAAGAGAAGAGGCCGGGCAGCTGATACACCTGGCGGCCGAAGATGTTCCTCCCCAGGGTGGGCGGCAGCGGCTCGTAGCCCACCTGCAGCGGGAACGGGCAGGCTGTATCCCCCGCGTGGCCAATACCGGGCCCGGTACCCCCCTCTCAACCCCGCCATTCCCGCCCTTACCTGCACCAGCACCTTCACGTACATGAGCGGCTGCGAGAGCACGGTGAGCCCCGAGCCCAGCAGCACCTGCGAAGCCGCGTCCGCCATGGTGCCGCCCCGGCGTCACGGCACAGAAGGACACGGCCACGGCTGCCGCCGCTTCCGCTTCCGCCTCCCCGGTATTTCCGGCGCCGCCGTGACGCGCTTCCGGCCGCTGGGGGGCGCCCTGGGAACGCAGCGGCTGCCATGGAAACGGCCGGAGGCGCCGCTGGGCTGTTGCCATGGCAACGGGGCCTGCGGGCCTGGGGCAACCACGGGGCCTGAGGGGACACCGTGGTGACAGGGGGAAAGCGGGGTCACAGGGCTGAGGAGTCACCCGGGTAGCAGAGCTAGCACCACAACATCCCTACAGCCTAAGATGACACCATGGTGGCAGGGCTGAGATGACACCAGGCAATGGAGGGGACACTGGTGGCAGGGCCCAAGGTAGCACCACAGGCATAGGCTAACACCATGGTGGTGTCATGGGGTTGGGTGCCAGCAAGACTCTGGCCGAGCGTGGGGACAAGGGGACTCCTGAGGGGACATCAAAATGAAAACAGGCAGCACCAAGCATAGACATGGAGGTGGCAGCACCTTTACTGCCGAGCACAGGCGCAGCAGCGTGAGGCCACCACATGGACAGTGAGGGGACGTGCCCTGTCCCTGGGCCTGTGCCCACCCCGCTGCCAGGATGGCCCCATGGCTGGATCCCGGGAAGAGTCACTGGTGGCAGCACGGTGGCAGGGGCTCAGTGGTGGCTTGCGGTGTGTCACCGCACTTGTGCTGCTGTCCAGCTGATGCCTTCCCATGGTGGCACAGCGGCCATTCCCTGCTTCAGGTGCCGTGGGAAGGGCCACTCCAGAGTCAGCTCCAGATACCGCTCCTGCGATGGCACGGGGGCCATTCCCTGCTCCAGCTGCCCTGGAAAAGGTGACACTGGAGCTGGCTCTGGGCTTCTCTCCCGCACTGTCACCTCCACTCTGGACAGCAGGAAGAACTGGATGCCTGCAGGTCCCAGCCTGGGGGGCACAGGAGAAGTGTCAGACCCACTTGAGATGTGGGACAGCACTGGGGACAAGTGTCCCTGCAGGACTGTCCCCTGAGGGCCTGGCTGGCCTATAGTGGCTCCAGGCTCACCGGGATAGTGGTGCGGCTTCGCTTTGTTCGGCGCAGGACATTCCTTGCTCTCCGTCTCTGCAGCTGCTTCTTCCTGTGTGGCTCCATCTGTGCCAGTGGTAAAGTGGCACTGGGACATCTGCACCCTCTGTTACTGTGTTCCACCCTGGCTCTGCATCCCTGCCACCTCAAAATCAGTGGCACATGGAGACTCACCTGTTGGCTGGGGCTGTGGAAGTCATCTGGGATCCCATCAGACACGGAACTGTCAGAGCCACTGGTGCTGCAGGGAGCAAGAACCATCTGCAGCCCCCAGTGGCACCAGGGGATGACATGAGGTGACAGGGGATGACATACCTGGACTCAAGCTCTGAGGGGGACACATCACTCCAGCTGCCTCCAGAGCCTGGCCCACGATCCATCCGCCGCTGCAGCAGCGCATCCGCCTCCACCAGGCACTGCTGGAGCTGCGGAACAGTACCAGAGTCATGGTGTCACCGTGGTCCTGTGGCACCAGGACACCCTGGGCCAGGCCCAAACCCACCTTGGCAGGTGCAGGGTCGCAGAAGTCGAGCAGGGTGTCACAGAGGAGGCAGCCCAGTGACTCGAGGTCCTCCACGCTAAAGTGGGAGCTTCTCCCAGCTGGAGGAGACAGGGAAAAGGAAACAAGGGCAGCTTCCCAGCCCAGGACCACCCCACTGGAACTGTCCCCGTGGCTGTGGCAGCCCCTCACCCAGTGTGGAGCCACTGAAGGCCACCTCCAGGGTGTAGCTGTGGGAGACGCCCAGGCGCCACATGGAGACCCGGCCTGTCCCCTCTTTGCTCTTCTGCACCTGGAACTTGCAGCTGGAGAAGGAGAACTGGAGGCCCCCAGGGTCAGAGTGGTCTCAGCCACACAGGGACAACTTGGGAAGCAGCACATGGGCTGCATTCCCACTGCCACCACAACATGTGGCTCTGAGGTTTCCGTGTCCCACCTTGTCAGGGGCGTTTTTGCTCAGCATCAGGGGGAACACTCGCTGGCGCAGCCGTGTCCCTGTACGATCCCCGCCGCCATCGCAGCCATACATGAATACGTTGTTCTTCCTGCTGTGCCCATGGAAGTCGCAGTACAGCACCACCTCCCGCTCTGCCAGCTCCCTGCACACATCGGGATATGGCCACCAGCACCGCCACAGGAGTGGCCCTGTGCCACCAGCTCCCCACGCCCACCTCACCTCTGGACCATGGCCCACAGGTGCCACACGCTGGGGAAGGAGCCGGGAAGAGCCTTCCCATAGGCCCTGTTGGGATCCCGTCCCGCCAGGGAGCAGCGGGAGTTGCCCACCACCACCCCATCGGGGTTGAGCATCGGCACCACTTTGAAGACGAAGAGGCGGCGCAGGAGCTGCGCGTCCTCGTGGGGGCTCAGCAGGAAATCCAGGAATCCCCGCATGGCCCAGGAGCCGCCGCTCTCGCCAGGGTGCACGCGGGCGCTCAGCACCACCGCCCGCTTGCCGGCCGTGCTGCCCGGGCCGGTGATGGTCAGCAGGGGCACGGTGTTGCCGGCCAGGCTGCGGCACAGCGCCCGCACTGTGCAGTACCGTGAGCGCGCCGGGTCGGCCGCCAGCGCGTGCAGGTAGCGCCCCAGATCCGAATAGGTGTAGGGGTAGCCGGTGGCAAAGAAGCAGGTGTCACCATCATGGGGGAAGCGCATGGTCCAGCTGAGCCGGAACAGCGGCGGCTCCCCTGCGCTGCCACGGTAATAGCAGACATCGGTCCCGACCCGGCGCCAGCCTATGCCACAGCTCTGGGCATCCTGCTGGGAATAGAACAGCGGCCGCAAACCCTGGCCATAGAGGCTCTTGGGCTTGGCCATGTTGGCGATGGTGAAGCGGTAGAGCGGCTCCTGCCGCGTGTTTTGGACACGGAAGTAGAACCACTGTGTGTGTTTGGCCGTGTACAGGTCTGGCCGCAGCATCAGCACATACTCGTAGGGACCCCTGTGTGGAGGGAAGGGCAGTGCTCCAGCTCCAGGCTGACACCAGAGGCCCCATGGTGCCCTGGCCTCTCTCTTACACCTTGATGGCCTTCTGGAGGTTCCCACTCTCAAAGCGGGACTCGAAGAGCAGCGTGGTGTCCTGGGGACCCTCCAAAGGGGCTGCTGGCGAGGAGAGTGGCCCCGGGGCTCCTCCAACCCGAGCACGGGTAAAGCAGGAGCCTTGGAGCACTGTGGGGGGAGCAGGGACAGTGGTGGGGGTCTGGGGAGAGCAGAGGCACTCAGGAGTGCTGCCTGTGCTCCCTTACCTGGGCTGGAGTGGTAGACGACAGTGCCCTGCTCCTCACCAAGGGTGCACAGGGCCTGCTCCTGGCCCATGGGTGGGCAGAAGGGCTCTGGTTTGGGGGGGACCCACTCTGGGAGAGGGGGGGACACAGAGAAAAATGCCATACACACAATAGGGGTCTGGCACAAGGGGTGAGGCGGGGGACAGCTGGAGCATCCCCTCACCGATGTGCTCAATCGTCTCTGGGATGACTTCACACTCCACAGGCCAGCGAGGAGCAGAGAGGGAGAACAGAGCCTGTGGTTCTCCTGGAGACCTCCAGGGCTGCCTTAAGGGGGCCAGTCTGCCCTGGTGAGGCGTCTGCACCACCCTGGGGTCTGCAAGAGCACCAGGAAGGGTTGGGGGCCTCCAGTGTGGTTGGGGTAGGGGCACCCCACAAAACCAAGGCAGGGACAGGGAGAAGCCCTCCCCCCACACTTGCTGTGCTGGGAGGACGCTGTGCTCAGGGGGCTGTGAGGGGATGCAGGGTCTCACTCACGGTTTGGCTCGCGCCCAGGACCTCGTTGCCAGCCAGGGTCGGTGTTGCCCATGGTGGAGGCCTTGGGATGCTGCCCGGAGGGTTCCCCCGGGGACATGACAGTCTCTTCCCTGCCTGTCTTCTCATCTTGGGGAGAACAGCGCTGCAGCCAGGGGGCAGGAGGGGACACAGCCCAGGGACAGGAGGGCACAGCGGCCAGGGCTCACCTCGGAAGTAGCCATAGAAGCGCAGGTGGGTGCGGATGAAGCTGTCATAGGGCTTCAGGAGCTGTCCCCCCCTGAACCCCCCCAGAGCTCCCTCCCTTCCCTGGGCAGCGCAGCGCCCTGCGGGCTCCATGGCTGTGAGAGCCCCGGAACAGCAGAGGCAGCGTCAGGGCTGGGCTAGCACCCGGTTGCTGAGCTACAGGGAGGAATGGGGCAGTCCTGGAGCAGAGCTGGGCAAGGAGCCAGAGGGATTTCACAGTCATTAAAGTTGGAAAAGACCTCCAGGATTATTAAGCCCAACCTGCGACCAATCCCCACCTCAACACCCAGACCAGAGCACTGAGGTGTTCATGCCATTCCTTGTCATTCCATGTCCAGTCATTCCTCAGATACTGCCAGGGCTAGGGACTCCATCACACTTTTGAGCAGCCCCTTCTGATGCCTGACACCACTTTCTATGAAGAAATTCCTCCTCTCATCCAACCTCAACTCCCCCTGGCAGAGCTTGAGGCTGTTTTCTCTGGTCCTGTCCCTTGTAGCAGAGCCTGACACACCCCCTGGCTGTATCCTCCTCTCAGGGAGTTGTGGAGAGCCAGAGGGTCCCACCAAGCTTCCTTCACTCCAGGCTGAGGACCTCCAGCTCCTCCTGGTGCTCCAGACCCTTCCTCTGCTCCATTCCCTTCTTTGGACAGCCCCTCTTACCACGAGGGCTCCAGATATGTCCCCAGGTAGAGTGGAGGCCACCTCCACTGCTGGAGGTGGCCCAGCAGTGTCAGAACAGGGGATGGGCCCGTGGCCACACCAATGCTGGGACAGCCCAGGTGCCATCAGCCTCTTGTCCACCTGGGCTCCTGTTCAGCTGCTCTCACCAGCACACCCAGGGCCTTTCCCAGCTTTCCAGCCTCTCTTGCCCCAGCCTGGAGCATTCAACAGGGTGTGTATGACCCAAGTGTAGGACCTGGCACTTGACCTTTACCCTCAGCCCTTCAATCCAGCCTGTCCAGTTTCCTCTGCAGAGCCTTCCTGCCTCCACAACCCACACACCCACCCAACTTGTAATCATGGATTACAGGGGTCTGTTGTGCTCCCCATCCCCATCTACCACCTGCCCTCAGCAGAAACAGTGAGATGGCACTTCCCAAACTGCTACAATTTATTGGACAATGGTCAAAGGAACTGTACATCTGTAAAAAAAACCAAAACAAAAAAACCCCAAGAGGTGGGCACGGCACTGCATGCCTCATGTGCTCGAGGCTGTTTTCCTCCGCTTCAGCCGTGACCGCCAGTCCTCTGGCAGTGCCTCGAAGTTGGCATTTCTCTCGGCCATGCCACTGCAGAGATAAAGCAGAATGTCAGCACCCAGCTGGCCCTCTCATGGAACCCCTTTTTTACAAGGGACCAGGAAATGTCCTGGTGCCAGCCCCCGGGCTCTGTACCTCATCAGCTGCTGCTGCTTCCACTCCTCGATGCGCCGCTGGGCTGTGGTCTCCCGGTCCTCCTCGCTGGAGCTGGAATTCTCCTCCTCATCCAGCTCCCGCTGGATACTTTGCCACTTCTTCACCAGCGATGGCATCTTTGTCTTGCCCTTCTTGCCCTGTGCCACAAAAATAACAGTGCTGAGTGTGGCTGGAAAGGAAGGAGGGAAGGAACAGTGTCGGTGTGAGACCTTCTGGCATACCTTGTCCTTGCGCCCCTTCCTTGGCTTCTCCTTCTCCGGAGGCGGTGGCGCCTTGGGGGTGGGCGGTGGGGGCGTCTGTGGGGGTGGCGGGGGCGGTGGCTGCTCAGCTGCAGTGCCCTGGGCTGGCAGGGCTCCCCGAGCTGGCACCGGCTGCGTGGTGGCCGTGGTGGCCGGGCTGACGGGCACAGCACACTCCGAGTATCCCATCATGGAAGGTGCGGGAGGTCCTGCCACACCCAGGTAGCTGGACTGCAGCCCCAGCGCCGTGGGCTGAGGGCCAGCGTGGCCCGGAGCCATGCGGAGGTTGGGCCGTCCCTGGATCTCGCTCTGGAGACGCTGGCGTGGCCTTAGGGAGGCCAGGGGCACGGCTGATGGCTGGTACTTGCCCGTGGCCATCAGGGGCTGGCTGTAGATGACGGGGCAGCTGCCAATGGTGGCCGTGCGCTGCATCAGCCCTGGGCTCATCTCCACTGCTTTCCTCTTCTGTGGCTTGGCCGAGAGCAGTGGGGCTGGGCTTGGATCGATGGTGGCCTGGAAGAGAGTGCTGAGGTGAGTGTGGAGTCAGGAGCACCATTTCCCAGAGTCTCACACTCTGGAATCAGTGGAGCCCTGGCTCCAGTGCTCACCTGGCTGCTGCTGGCAGCAGGGCGCACCAGGGACTTCAGGGGAGCATCTTCCTCTGTTCCTGGGGCAGGTGGCTCCTCACCCCCCTCATCTTCCATCTCCACTTCCTGAATCTCCCCATCTTCTCCAGGTGGTGGGGGTGGCGGTGGAGGTGGTGGGGGCGAGTCTGGGGGGGGTGGAGGCGGTGGAGGCATTTCCAAAGGCAAGGGAGGTTGGAGGACTGGGACAGAGGACTGAAGCAGAGTCCAAAATGGAGTGAGCGGCATGAGAGACGTAGCAGGAACTTGGCCTGAGAAGGATTCCTTACAAAGGGAGCCTGAAGAACAGATATTGACGCAGGCTTGAATGCATGGCCTACAGTCTGTACCACCTGCTCTTGCCCACGGTCCCGCTTGGAGGCACCACCACTGTGGACTGCCCTGTCCCCACCCCGCGCTCTGGGGCCAGGACCCTCCCGACAGCGAGGCGTACCTGCGGGGCGCTCGGCGGGCCCCTCGGCGTGCTCTCCTTTGTCTTTGGGAGGTGGCTTTGGAGGACTGTCGGGTTTTCTGTCGGCGGCACCTTGCTGTCCCTCCTCTTCGTCCTCCCCATCGGGGAACTCCCACTGCGACTCTCCCGAGCGCTCGTTAACATAGAAATAGCGTCTATGCTCCCTAGATCACAAGAAAGAGAAGGAGGCTTCAGCTTCCCTTCTCCGCCCCCGACACTCCAAGGCAGGCCTGCCCACGACAGCAGTGCGCTCTCGCAGGGGAGACCCTCGTGCAGCAGGGCTGCCGCTCTCCCACACACAACAAACAACTTTGAGGACAGAGGCAGGAGAGGCCCGAGCCGACTCGCTCAAAGCTATTTGCTATCGCTGGCTGCGGGAACGTCGCCCTGAGCCCCCCCGCTCCGAGGGAGAGGAGGGCCGGAACGCTGGCAACGTCTCGCTAACATTGGGACTTTCAGCACGGCCTTGGCTGAAAGTCGCCCTCCGAGAAGAGGCACAGGGGAACAGCCCAATGGAGGGAAGCGGCTGCCCCCCTACCCCATGGTGCGCAGAGTTTTTTATGATACTCTTGGTGTCAAACACACAGTGAATGCTAGAGAGAGGGAGCGGATCTGGGAGCTGAAAAACAAAAGAGCAAAGATTTCAAACAAAGGAAAATTAATCAAGAAAGCCAAATAGACAAAGAAATGTTTGGGTCTGACCTGCTGGCAGGAGACAGAAATCTTGTTCTTCATTCCGTCGGTGAGTTGAAGTTTGTCCTTTGGAAGAGCTGTTGGTCAGAAGAGTTGATCCAGAGATCCTGCAAAGTTCACAGAGCTCTCGCATGCGCGACCCCCCAGGCCCGCCCTCCACAGCGCTGGACACTCGCGAGAGGCACAACCAGCTCTGTCCGTCAGGGAATCGGCTCCGTCGCAAAGCACTGGGCACTCCGTTTGGATCCTCCAGTTTGGTGGCTGGCCCAAACTCTGCGAGTGCCGGACGTTTCTCTGCCTGCCCAGCACTAACAGAAGCCGCTCTCAGTCTGCCAGAGGGACGGCGCCAGCGTCGTCGGGTGGTTGATGGTCACAAATCATGTCTGAGATGTCAGAGATGAAAGGTGAGAAAGGAGGAGAGCGCGTACCTGTCCCAGTGGCAGGACCAGCCTTTAGGGGTGGCGTTTATTTCGTATTGTTTAAGCTGTTCGGCTGCGTCTTGGAGTTTGCGTTTGAGGTAGTTTCCATTGAGAGCACCTTCTCGCCAGTCTGCAATGCGGGTCTAGAGGGCAAGAACCGGGGGAAGCCGGTGAGGTGGGCTGCCAGGGGCCCTGGGGGGGACAGGACTCGAGGATCGGGAGGCTCCCTTCCGGCACGGGACGCGGGGGGCCAGGAGGAGGAGACCCCGCCTCCGCGCCAAGCCGCGCTCTCCCCCCGCCGAGGAAGGGAAGGCGCCACGAGGCTCACGCAGCACCGGCGCTCGGACGGACGGCGGATTGCATCCGATCCGCTCCGGAACACGAGGCCGGAGCGAGGGGCGAAGGCTCGGTTACCTCTGTCTGCAACAGCAACATGTGGAAGTTGGAGATAGATTGTCTGTTGATGCCCAGGAACTCCAATTTACTAGTCAGAGTATTTGCCAGCTCTCCAATCTGAAACTGCCAGGAAAAAGGGCAGAGTCAAGAGCTGTTCTCTGGGAGCAGCATCGGGCAGCTACGGCCCCGTGGCTCTTGGGACCACCCACAGCCCCTCAGCCTGGAGAGACCAGGACGTGCCACCCGGGCCCTGTGTGCCTGTCACCCCCTCTGTTAAGTCCTGCTACATCCTGCACCCCAGGGACAGGCAGTGTGGGTGGCTGGGTGACAGCTCCTCCACGGACTGCGCTCGACTCTGTGCGGAAGGACAGCATGGGCTCCGGTAGCTCTGGTACTTTGGAGTTACAGCAGAACCATCGCCATAGCAGATACCTAAGAATGCTTCCCAAATAAATGGGCCAGGATGTCATTCCAGGTTCTGTAAATAATTCCTTTCCAGAGGAACTAGCTGGAAAGCACCAGAAAGGGACAACAGCTCTGGATTTACCCCAGAGCAGAGGTAGCAGCTACATCAAAATTCAGGTCAGCTCATGGCGACCACAGCTACTCAACCCCAGCATCCCATGGAGTGAAACCTCCAATCTGGGGACATGGGGATCCTGACTCCATCCCCCTGACTGGAGGCACTGCATGGAAGCAGCCACAAGCCAGAAGGGAATCCAGAACAGGAATGTCTGCGAGTGGCATCACCACTGCTAAAGCAGGTTTTAAAAATATCTATTTTTAACTTCACTCCTCCGAAGAGGCTTTGGAATGCCCACCAAAGCCACCAAGGAAGCATCTGTCTCCAGAGGTGATGGGCCAGACAAGCAAGCCCTAGAGAAGACCAAGGCAGGCATATGAATTCCCATGTTATTGTGTCTCTGGAGAAGCCAGGGAACATCCTGGAGCAGAGAGTGACTTGGGAGCGGTGGCCCCGGTGCAGCTCCTGTAACCAGAGAGATCCCAACCCGATGAGCAAATGGTACTGGTTACCCAGGAGCTGGCATTCCTCCAACAGCTCTAAGGGAATCCTGCATGGAAAAGCACTACACGGTCTGTCACAGCACTCACTGGGACCAGAAGGAGGAGGGGACTGCAGAGGGGACCAGCAAGTCCAGCCCTGCTACAGGCTTTTATTCTTTTTATTTAAATAAATTAATTTAAAAATCAGGTCTCAAATGGATACTGCATTGAGGAAGGCTCAGTTTTGGTCTGGGAATGTTACATCTCAAAATCCTTTAAGGAGTTGTTCTATGGGGGAGATAGGAGATTTTTCACAAGGACAAAAGGACCTTCCCTTTCACACCAGAAAAATTATTTAAGTAGTGGGAAATGAGGACAGGGATAGGTAACTCTCACTGCAGGTTCCACCTGGGCTCCACTATGAGCCGGCGATTCCCCATCTGCCACAGGGAGGTGACAACATTTCCAACGTCACAGAATAACTCCAGAGCCAAATTTTATGCTGCAGGAGATCTCAGGGTAACAAGTGGCATGGGGACTAAAGGACAAACAGGAAAGATGTCCCCTACTGCTCTGTCATACTGCCCTAGAGCCAGGAGCTCTGCTATAGATCAGGGAACTGATCCAGTGCAGCCAAAGGAGCAAACCAAGGCTCAGAGAAGAGCTATCAGCAGGATGCTGCAGAAATCCCCAGGGCTTCCCCAGCTTGTATCTAAGAGTAATGCCGGGCGAAGGGCAGAGCGGTACCGTCAGCCTCAAGAAACGGAGAGATTACGGACGAGGAGTCTTCAGCCTGGAAACGGGACGACTGACCGGGCCAGAGACTGGAATATTGTTATTGGTGAAAACAAAGTCAAGATCAAACTGGTTGTCCTCTGCCACAACAACACCCAGGGCTCAGTCTTCGCCCCCCCACACCCTCCTTTCATCCAAGCTTTTGCTGCTGAATCCTACTAGAGACAGGATATTGTCCCAGCCCTGCAGAGCCCTTCCTTCACAAGCTGTTTCCACAGCCACACCGGGATCTGAGCTGTAAAAGCTTCAGGTGGGCCAAATCCAGAGCCCAAAGCTCCAGTGTCCCCAGGGAAGAGGTGGCTGGGGGAGCCAGCATGTCCCTTGTTCCTGCTGGCAGCTGGAGCACCCATCACATCCCTCATCTCACAGACATGCACCTCTACCTCTCCATACCTTTAGATCCTGCTCCTCCTCTTCCATTTTTGGAGCCCCCTGTGATTTGGCTTTTTCCTGGGGCTCCTCAGATTCTGCCTCTTTGTCTGAGCTCAGATCAGTTGCTTCTGTGCTCGGGGCTGCAGGAGAAGGAAGGACAGGTCAGTCCTTGTCCCATCACCACCCTGGCAGTGCCAGCAGCTGGCTGGACACTGTGCCTGGAACCAAAGGCAATGTGAGCAACAGTGGGCAAAGAGCTGGGACCCACCAGAGCCAGTGACAAGAGCCTGAAATTTAAAAGGATAGATGGTCACTGCTCTGTTTTGGTGGTGGGGATCCTTCCAGAAGGATAGCATGGGAAGGGGAGCATTGGAGCAGCTACAGTGCAAAGCAGCGATGAGGCAAGACCTGGAAAATTGGACATCAGGGAAGCAGGAAGAGACTAACTCCCAAAATCTGTCAATAATAGGTACTAGCTATTAAATAAGTTAATTATGAAAGACTGAAGAGGTCCCCAAAAGCTGCCAATACCAGAAGGTCTTGCCTTCAGATTACCAATCCACTGTCAAAGCAATCAATTCCAAAGAAGGAAGTTCGTGACAGAGTCTCACAGGCCTCTGGGGAGAAACCCCAATTCCCAGCATTTCCTGGTGATGGAAGGCAGGACACTTCCCTAAAACACCCTCCAGCAGCAGGGTGCTCAACTTAAACTGGTTATTTTGGAGTGACAGCTCGTTGTTCCCTAGGCTAAGGTGGAATCTGGTGCTCCTGGAAAGAGCTGGCTTCAGGGTTATTTGGAAAGCCCTCTGGCAAAACCATTCATTTTCCTATGCAAAAATGACATCACTGATTTAATGCCAGAGCTGTCATCCAGCTCATGCCCCTGCCTGAAGCAGAGGTGCCTCAGGGCCACAAGAACCCTGCAATGGGGCAGGCACCAACTCCCACTACAGCAGGACACAGCCTGCTGTAGGCACTTTTGTACCAGTTTTTCCTTGCAAAAGCAGTTCTATTCAGCTTTCTGTGCTGCAGGCACACAAATCTTGTGCTGGGAAGGGAATGGCACATCCAGAGAAAAGGAGACTCAGGGGGACCTTCTCGGTCCCCACAATGCCCAGAAAGAAGGGTGGAGTCAGGCTCTGCTGCCGGCAAACAAGAGACAGGACAAGAAGAAACAGCCTTAAGTTGTGCCAAGGGACATTAAAGTAGGATATTGGGGGAAATTTCTTAGTGAAAAGAGCTGTCCAGCCCTTGCACAGGCTGCCCAGGGATGTAGTAGTGTTCCCACCCCTGGAGGAATTAAAAAATCATGTGGATGTGGAACTTGGGGACATAGGTTAGTGGTGGCCTTGACAGTGCTGGTGGAACAGCTGGACTCCGTGACCTTAGAGGGTATTTGCAACTTGAACAACTCCATGCTTCTACAATCTGGGAGTCCCAGAGCTGCTGGGCATAGAGCAGTCCTTAAAATGCTACAGCTGGTGCATTTTGGGAAGCACAGCTCTAGGGGATCCAACTGGAACATGAGGGCTAGCTCTGTACGACTGATATATCCATACACACCCTGAGTTGAACCAGCCTCTCAGAAACAGGGGCTGCCTTGCCACACAGGCCGGAGTTACATTCCCTACACACTGAGTGTGGGGCCCTGGAGTGGCTCCAGGGACACCGCAGCTGTCTGGAATTCAGTACCAGGCAGCTCAAAAACTGAACTTGACAAGTGCAGGGTGCCAATGTGCCACAGGCTGGATTTGTGATGTTGGAAGGAACAGGAAGGCAATGGGATGTGAGGCAGCTGTTATCTGTGTCCTGTCTCCCAAGAACCACTGAATACGGAACTCTTCTCCTTATGTGGGTAATTAGGATAGGGAGACTGCGGCAGAGGCGCAGCTTATCCCAGTGAGGCTGGGCTGTGACAGAGCCACCCCTCACCTGTCCCCACCTGGCACAGGTACCTCACAGCCCTTCCTGGCACTGCTCTGCGGGTCCTCAGGGAATGGAAACCCCCCACTCCTGCCTCCAAAGGAAGCCTTTCCAATTACCTGCTTCTCCTGCTTCTGGGCTCTCCCGGGCTGTTTTGCTGGGGCCTCGACTGGCAGACTCGGGGCTGGCGGCTCCCACGAACAGTTTCCATTTGCCTCTCTTGGAGGCCAGCCTGCGGGACACATCCTGCGGGGCCGACTGGCTCCCGTCAGAGAGCGGGCTGGAGCCTGAAACGCTGCCATCCCCTTCCTCCAGGGCACGCAGCTCCGCCTGCCGAGACACAACACCCCAGTGTATTCCCAGCAATACCATGGCTGCCACTGTGGCCCTGTTTACAGGACAAGCATCTCCCATTACCTTTTTCCTCTCCAGCACCATCTCCAGTTCAAGTGTGTCCTGCTCCTCCTCCTCCTCTGCGCTCTCCCCTGACTGCACCACACTGCACAGATCCTCCTGCCCTGTGTCTTCCAGGGGGTCCCTGCTGGGCTCTGGCTCTTCTGGAACAGCTGGCGCCTCTTCCACTTTCGCCTCCTCTTCCAGAGGTGGCTCAACCTCCTCTTTGCAGATCATTTTCCTCCTCCAGCGCTCCTCTTCCTCCTTGACCACGTCGGGCACGAGTGGGGCCAGGAGGGCTGCAGCCACACCCTTCCTCTCTTCTTCACTGTTGGAGAGAGCCTGAACTCCTTCATTCACTTCCTGTGGGATGAGCTCCATGTGAGCTTTCTAGCAGCTGCCTGGGAAAGAGCCCATACTACCAGGCCCCTCCTAGGGCTGCGGATGGAGCAGAGCATCCCAGCTGCTTCCAAGGACACCCAAGGAGGTGCCTGCAAGCCCCATGGCAGCCAGAACCACACGACTGACCTTCTTCACCTCTCGCTTGCTGAGGCCGGTCCCACGGCCAGCGCTGCCTGGGGTCCCCTTCTCCTGAGGGAATGGCTCCGTGGCTGCCATGAAGCTGCCGTTGGTGCCTGCCACGGTGCTGCTGAGGAAGAGAAGAGGGAATGAAGGGCAGGATTGGGACAACATCACACAGGGACACATCCTGGAGATCTTGCCCACCTGTGCTGGTAATGCTGCAGGCCCTGGACCTGCGTTGCCAAGTACTGCGGCAGCTCCCAGGTCACCTCGTTGCTCTGGGTGTTCCAATAGTAGTAGCAGCCGGTGTTCTCATCCCACACTTCCTGCCAGTCACCCATCTCCAGCTCTCCCACTGCCAGGGAACAAGGACAGCCTGTCACTCCCCTCTCCCCCTGAGTGAGACCCATTTGTCAGCACCCCCTCTGGAGAGAGGAAGGCCTCTCACCTCCGGCCAGCGAGCACTGTGTGTCGTACTGCCACTCGGGGGCCGGTGCCGAGCCCGTGCCATTGGCTGTGCCCGACGAGGGGCCCGAGCCCGACTCCTTCGGCTCTGGGCGGGGAGGCATGGGGGGTGGCACGGAGGAGGAGGAGGAAGAGGAGGCAGCAGCGGGCTCAGCGGGCTGTGCTGGGGCTGTGATGGCGTCGATCTCCTGTAAAAACAGCATCCCACCAGGAGCTTCAATCCCAAGCAAAATCAAAGCTCTGACTAATGAGGACAATGCCTTGCACTAAGAAACTGCCCTCCTCCCGCCATCCCTCCCTCCCTCTGTCCCCGCTGGAGGGGCACTCACAGCCAGGAAGTTCGCCAGGGTGCTGTCGATGTCAGCAGAGTTGCTGCCGTTGGCATCCGTGGAGCGGGCTGGCTTCTCCGGGGTCTCACCTTCCTCATCATCACTGTCAGCATAGGCACCCAGCAGGCACAAACCTCCTGCAAAAGGGAGAGTGAACACTCAGGGGAACCCTCCTGCTGCCACAGGGCACTAGATCCCACCCTCCACCTCTGCTCCAGGTGCCACTGTGAGAACAGCCTGTGTACAAGTGCCAGGGACAGCCTGGGGAGAATTAGTACAAGAAGCAGTAATAAAATGCATTTAGGAATGAGCAGTCACCTCTAGGAGCTGCTAACAGCATGACTAAAATAATCAACATGAAAACAACTCCAACCCCAAAGTGAATCATTTTAGGAAAGGGTTAACTCTCTTCCCTTAAAACTAGTAGTTAAAACGTGGTTAATTATCCTGTGTTAAAAATACGGGGTTATGGAGAAGAAAACAAACACAGTCCCATAAAAGTCCCTAAATTTAGCACAAAACCCACCACACTTAGAACCAGAAAACCCACACTCAGCATCTCCAAAAACTATTTTGGAACTTCACAGCCCTGCACTTTTAGGACCAAAATCCCATACATACCACCAAACAAAGAAAAAAAAAAAAAAAAAATCACACAAAGGACCAAGCTCCTACATTCAGGACTCCCAAGCCCCCACATCAAGTACCAAAAACGCCTAGACTTAGGACAAAACGCCTCTTTTAGGACCAAACTCCCCACATTTTAAACTTTAAATCAATCATGGCTTGAACCCAAAAAAATTATATGTGAGAATCAACCACCCCCAAAATTAAGACAAAAAGCCCCATTTAAAACCACAACGCCAACATTTTTTTATCATTATTGTGCAGCAGGGACCACAAGCCTCCCCAAAATCCTGAAATTCTCCCCCTAGTTTTTCAGGGGGGATGTAATCCCGCGTCTCATCCCACAGCGCTCCCTTACCTGTGGCCTTGACCGCGGCGGGAGCGGGTGGCGGCGGATTCGGCGGGTTGCGGGGCGGCTCCGCCACCGTCTCGGGCTCATCTACAGGGCAGAAGCGTCAATCACGGGGGGCTCATGCTGGGGGGATGGCGGGGGAGGAGCGGATCGGGACCACCCGGTCCCGCCAGGCCGCGCTAGGCCTCACTAGGCCGCACCTCGCCAACAAAGCGCCCCCCACTTCCACCCGCCTTCTTCACCTTACCGGGTTCTGAGCCCGAGTCGCCCCCCTCTCCCGCGGGTCCTGCCGCCTCGTCGCGGCGCGGGGCGGGCGGGGAGAGCTGCAGGATGGGCCGGCGCCCGGGCGCGGCCCGCGCCTTCTTCCCCATGGCGGCGGCGGCGGCTGCGCCTCAGGGCTGGAGCCGCGCGAGCCGCGCAGAGGGGGGCGGTGTGTTGACGTCACTAAAGGGGCGGAGCCTGCGCAAGACCCGCCCCTAGGAGCGGGACTGCGGGCGTGCACTCCCTATGGAGGGGGACGAACCAGAGGTTATGGCTCCATCTGGACCCGCGGCTCCCTCCTGCCCTACAGCGTGGTCCTGGTCCTTGATCCTAGAGCCCCATCCTATCCCGGAGCCCCGTCCTGCCCTCCAGGGCTGTGGTCCCTTGCTATCCTATAGCACCACCCTATAGTTCTTCCTGGGGGCTATAGCCCCTTATTATCCTATACCCCCCCCTTCCCTTGAACTATATCCCCTGGAGATATAGCTCCATACTTCCTCGGGGCTCTACAGCTCCATCGTGCCCTAGATCCCAGCCCTAGGACCAGGGCGGTTATGGGGATGATCCCTGGAGAGGAGCACCACAGTCCCCACTTTTCCCCCCACATCCTTATGCACACCTCAAATAACAGTTCCATTTTATTAAAGTTGATCCAAAAACATACCAATAAATAAAAGAAATTCCCAACAGTTCCATGTCTGGAGGAGGCAGAGAGCAAGGGGGTGTCAAGGCCACACACCCCAGCTCGGTTGCTCACGCACTGCCCACAAAAGGGACAGTGAGGGGACACGCCCTTCGGCACTCCACCTCCCTGAACCGGATCTTTATGGAAAACCAATGGGTAAAACCAGCACTGCAGGGTGGGATGGTGACGCTCCTGGGGACGTCACCTGGACTAGGGGCGGCAGTACAGGCGCTCCATGGTGGCCACGCTGACCTTCTGCTGGTAGTCCTCCATCCTGTCGTTCAGCTTCTCATAGAGCTGGGAGAGAGGCAGGAGTCAGGAGGGATCCTACCCTGTGCCACCACACTCCCACGCCATTCCCCATGCTGGTGCTCAGTACCCACCACAACGCTGTTCTCGCTGGCGCTGCTCTCCCGCAGCGCCTGCAGCAGCTGGTCTATGGCGGTGTAGGGAAGCCACATCGTGGGGGACGTTGGGGACAGAGGGACCTGGAACGGAGAGGAACCCTCACATCATGTCCCCAAGGAACATCCCACCACATCCCAACTGCGGGTGAGCTCACCTCGATCCCAAAGTACTGGTGCCCTTTGCCCAGCACAGCATCCACGTACTCCAGGACCAAATCCACAGCCTCCTCCAGCAGATCGTAGTTCAGGTACAAGCGTAGCAGCTCAGCAGCATCCACTTCCTGCCAGAAAGAGGGAAACTCAGCCAGGGAATGTGACCAGGACTGGGACCACGCTGAGAGAACCTGCTCTGTGTCACAGACATGTTTTATGAAAAATCCTTTCCTTCGGATTTTTTCTCCTGAGAAGCTGAGAGACCTCAGAAGCAAAATGTAAACAATGGTTATCTGCTGCTGTGGAATGCAACAGGTGGATCTTTGATTGGTTAGTTGTTTCTAATTAATAGCCAATCAAAGTCCAGCTGTCCAGACTGTCTCAGTCAGTCACAATCCTTTGTTATCATTCCTTTTCTATTCTTAGCTAGCCTTCTAATAAAATCTTTTCTTCTATTCTTTTAGTATAGTTTTAATAAAATATATATCATAAAATAATAAACCAGACCTTCTGAAACATAAAGTCAACATTCTCATCTCTTCCCTCATCCTGGGACCCCTGCAAACACCACCGCAGCTCAGAGCCTTGGTACCAGGCGCAGAGCACCTGGCAGGTGTCCACTGGAGAGAGGGTGATCCAGCAGCTCTGGGAAATCTGGAATTTTGGGGTTTTTGGGGACAGCTGTTCTCACCTTGTAGCTGTTAATGAGCCAGTTGGGCAGAGGTATCCCGTGTGCCAGGAGCTTGTTGATGACGCAGCGATGGTACAGGCTGTTCTGGGATGGGTAACGCTCCAAGTAGGATGACAGCAGCCTCCAGGCTTCATCTGTGGCACTGCAAGGAAACAGTTCCCAGTGGAACACGTGCCAGCAGCTCCCGCCCCATCTGTGAGGCCATGGTGTGCTCCAGGTGATGTGGGGACAGGGTGGAAGCACAGCTCTCCCCACATCCTGTGCCCACAGTTTTGGCCTTAGGGGTTTTAAGGACCTGAGACCCTCTGGATTTGCACAGAGCTCTTGTCTCCAGATCCTCCTCCTCCCAAACTGTGGAGATAAACCTACCTGGACTCCTTGGTGGTGACCAGGGCTGAGAGTTGGTTGGCTGCCAGCCAGTCCCAGGCCTTTGCCTGTGCCGCTTCCCCTCCTAGCTGGAGCTTGATGCACCTGCACGACCAAAAGCCATGGGAAGGTGGGTCCCTCCAGAGCCAGCCCCTTCCCACTGGCATCAAAGTCCCTTACAGGACTATTCCCAACAAACAATCTAGCTGGACTGATGGGGAAAGAAGGCTCTTGGGCAAGTTGCACACCCAAGCCCCTGCATCCCTCCAGCCCTGCATTCCCCAAGGTGTGAGGGCACCCAGACATACTTGAAGGTCAGGCCCTCAAAGATGGGCGTCAAGGGCAGCTTGAAGGTTTGGCACACGGTGATGGCCGAGTCGAAGAGCCCGGCCCGGACCAGCAGAGACACCGTTTCCTCGGGCGTGGAGTTGCCTGAAGGGGAGGAAGAGCAGGTAAAGCCTCCCCAGTAACACCCAGTGCTCACCAGGCCTCGCCCGGTGTTACTCATTCAGAGATGCAGCAGTAGGGTGCCAAGAGCCTCCAACATCCGGCAGCAGTACTCCTCAATCCATGGCTGGAGGCTTTCCTGGCCTCCAGAGCATCCCATGAGCCCAGCAGCTATCCCTGAAGGGACTGGACAGAGCAGCTGTGACCTACAGAGCTGTCCCTGATGGACCACCAGCTGGAGAGGGACAGGAGAGGGACACAGGTAGCAATACACGATAGGGAAATGCTGCTGCTTAGAATCATTGAATTGTTAAGGTTGGAAGAAGATCCCCAAGATCATTGAGGTTAGGGAGAGCACAGCCTCATCACAGGCCTGCATCCAAGCATACATATTCTGGCAGCACAGAAACTGTGGCACTCGGCTCCCTGCGTCACCGCTCTGCCCTCAAAGCAGCTGTTCCATCCTTTCCCTGCAATCCCACACTGGGAATTCACCTCCTCCTGACATTTAGAGGGGAAAGATGTGGACATGTTGTGTAACTTGTACCAGAGATACTAAAATACTCCAGGTGGGAGAGCTATACCTTCCTGCTTCCCAGAAAGGAACAACTTTCACAACTTTTTAACACCGTTCCATGAAGCAAAGCAAGACTGTCCAGGAAAATAAATTATTCATCAATCAAAAAGGTTGAATTTAATGATCTTGAAGGTCTTTTCCAGCCTTAATAATTCTTTGCTTCCATTATTTCCAAAATGCCTTTTTTTTTGTCCCAACTCAGAAGCTCCTCCCACGCCCACTGCAGACCACCAGATCTTGAAAAAGCCAAAAAAAAGAGGTGGAAAACTTAAAATTGGTTCTCCTGATGTGCATCTCAGACCCTGCTGAAGTCAGTGGCTGGATTTCATAGTAGGGATGAGAATTTGATGGTCCCTGGCAGCTTCTGGGTTTGCCTCTGGGACAGGACAGAGTGGCTGACCCCCCCTCACCTGCCACAGCTGCTGCTGACACGTCGTGTTCCACCAGGGTGAGCCGGATCCGTGCCAGCAGACATTCCCTCTCCAAATCCTCCAGCTCCAGGATCTCGATCTGCCGAGTGCCTGGAACAGATGGATACTGGGCTCTCGGTACTTCAAAAAGGGCTCTTTGAGCACTGTGCAGAATGTAATGGAATCACAAAATGGTTTGGGTTGAAAGGGACCTTAAAACTCATCCACTTCCATGGGCAGGGACACCATCCACTAGACCAGGTTGCTCCAAGTCCTGTCAAACCTGGCCTAGGACATTGCCAGGGATGGGGCAGCCGCAACTTCTCTGGGCAACCCATGCCAGGGCTTCAGCACACTCACAGGGAAGAACTTCTTCCCAACATTCCATTTAGTCCCACCCTCTTGTCAGTCTGAAACCATTCCCCCCTGTCCTGGTGCTCCATCCCTTGTCCAAAGCCCCTCTCCAGCTCTCTTGGAGCCCCTTTAGGCACTGAAGAGGCTCTGAGGTCTCCCCGGAGTCCTTGTAAAAGCATCTCTACAACCCTCTCCCATCCTAAGAGGATTTGTACCCCAAAAAGCACCAAAGGAATGATTAGGATTTGCTGACTCTTCCCCACTCCCTTGACTGTGCTTATGTCCTTGATACCATTGTCCTGCTCCCCCCTCTCCAGATGTTAGATAATATTTGGGAGCAGCTGCTGCTTTGCCTGCCAGGCACATGCCACAAAAAAAACCTCTTCAGAAAAAGAAGCAGGTTTAAAAATACCTGACCTTAAATTTTCCTACTGGAACGCTGAGGATAACCTGATCCCACATCCTGGGCTGTGGCAGACACAGGCAGAGCTTATTCCCAACAGGATTTCCAAAGGCACAAACAGCCTTGAAAAACTAGAGATTGCCTCAAAAAAATGGTTTTGTTTTAAATTACAAATTACTTCCACTGGAAAAAAAGTGTTGTCAAGGCATCAAGCTGTTAGGAGCAGGCACAGGAGCTCCTTGGGGAATAGCTGTTCTCTTGGGGAAATTGCTGTATTCCTTGGGGAATAGTGGCAGCTTGTTCTTGGGAGACACTGGGAGATTTAATGACCTTAAAATCCCACAAATTATTGATCTGGTGGAGGCAGGAGCTGCCCTGAGCCATGTCCCAGCTCCCATGGGAGCTGCAGAGAGGCTGTAGAAACTCCAGGGGCATGGGAAGGACCAGGACTGGGCACTTACTGGGAACAGCCATGCACTCCCCATCGTGGCTCCTCTTCGGGGACGCTCCTGGACGCTCATACTTGCAGAAAAAAGCAGAAAGAGAATTTATACCCACCTGGTTTCTGAAGGATAAATCACTGATAGAATAAATCCCAACAAGAGCTCTCCATTTCAAGCCTTGATTCGGACCAGGGAAGCTGTGCAGTCCCTTGGGAATTCAGGATACTTTATCCTGGGCTATCAGGAACATCAGGATCAGGTGACCAGGCCGCAGCCACCACCTCCCCGAGTCCTGACTGGGATTTGAAACACAACACTAACTCTCCTCTGGACTGGTATTCCAGCTGTTCACATTCCCCAAGACATCTGCTGTCTTCAGCACAAGGTGATATACTCCTGTATCTATCCACCAGCCCATTCCCAACAGCTACCCCACTTCCTCCTGCCCTAAAAAAGGGGGAATGGCACAAGGGTAATGGATGGGGTCAATGAGCAGAGCAGGACAGCTGGTCACAAGCAGCAGATAAGAAGTCCAATGTCTCTGTTGCCATCAGAAAGGATTCTGGAAGCTCCTTTTCAGGAAGCTCAGCATTCTTACCACAGCCCCAGAGGCTGGCTGCACTATCCAGGCGTATTCCGGGCGGATCAGGCGCAGGCAGTTGATGGCAGCCAGGAAACAATTGCCCTGCTTCTGGAGCCCTCGCAGCGTCCGCACCTCCCTGCCCAGCCGCATGCCATACTCAAACATCACTGTTCCAGCTGAAAACAGGGAAAAGTCATCAGCCAACAGCCTGGAGAGAGAGGTCACACAGCTGGCAGGGGCAGGAAAAGGGTGTCCCAGGAGGTGGGCAGGTACAGGTGCATCCCAAGCTTTACCTTTCCGGTAGTTGTGCCGGTACACGTGGAAGGCGTAGAGCAGCTCGTAGTAGTTGTGAGTCATCAGATCCACGGCCCGAGCGTGGGACTCGATGATCCCAACGACCTGCAGCACACAGAGGCTCCAGCGGGTCCATAATCCCCTTAAAGGGAGGGCTGTGCCCCTCCCCTCCCCAAGCTGTGATCCCAGTGCTGGATTACCTCATTGTGCAGGTTCACGTAAGGAAATTCCACCAGGTCCTGGAGCTGGGATCGCTCGCAGAGAACCACCACTAGCTGGCGTAAGCAGTCCAGCTGCCTGCAGAGGGAAGCACAACCCTTTGGAGGAGCAGGAATAAACCCAGGAGCAGGAACAAGCCCGGGATTTAAGCCACAAACAACCACTTTGTGACAAGCTCCTGCCTTCCAAATGAGCCCTGCAGGGCTTTTCCTGGCTAAGAACCAACTTAAACCTTCATATTTCTCCTGTACTGGAAACAGAGATCCTCTGAAAAGGCCTCTCAGGAGGGCAGTCTTCCTCCTTCAATTAGTTAAAGAGCATTCCTATTTCTCCCCCATTATTCCAATATTTTCCTCTGCTAGGATAAAGCTTTCCCTACACAGTTCACTTTCCAAACTGAAAACTCAACACTGTATCTTTTCATTAAGCAAAATCAACTAGGCTCCTACAGCTTTTTAAACATACAATGCTACACAAATGATCCTACAATCTCTTCCTTGTTTTTCTTCCTCCCATTTTTCTCTTTTGAGAGGGTGCCAATCCCAGGTGTCCTTCAGATGAACATCCAGAAATGAACTCTACATTTTTAAAGCCACCTCTACACATTAACTTAACACAGCAGTCATGCCCTCCCCTAAAGTGTCATTTTCCCTTCAGTTTCATAGAAAAATGGGACCATGGACCTCCAAAACAAAGGCATAAGCCTGTCACCTACCTGCCTGGATCTGGGTTTTGTGTTAAGGCTACATAGGCTTCACTATTGTGCCCCAAATCCAAGTGATGTTTGAAGATGCAGGTCCTCAAAGTAGCCTGAAAACAGCACAAATCAGTTATAAACCCAGCAAGAAGTTCCTGTGGAAGAGGTTCCTGAAGAAACAGGGAAAGAAATGGCTGTACCTGGCTTCTCCAGTCATCTGCTGATTCCATGATGGCCAGGGTGGCCAGCTCGATGACCAGCTCTGGCAGACCCAGCATCTCCAACAGGCGAAGGACCTGGAAGGCAGGAGGGTTTGTTGTTGTTTTTATTTTAGGAGCTGTTCCTGCCCCTCGAGATATTTAAAGGATTAGACTTTAAAGGGGAATATTTGGGTAAACCGCAGGGATCTGGATGAAATCCCAGCACAACAGGACCAGGTTACAGCTTCTCTGCAGGATTCACCTCTGTACGTGAGGGATTTTTGAAGCATTTCAAGCATTAATGATTAGTTTTCTGGATCCTAAATCCAGGGAATCCCTCATCAAGCCCAGCTCCATGCTTGCAGCCTGCCTGAACCACAGCATTATGCAGAAGGATAGATCCTATCTCAATTTAAACATACTCACTTTAATTTGCCTCAGAGCTTAGTAACCCTTGCCTTAGGCAGCATCTTACATCGAGCCTGGACATGCCTGGCTTCTGCTTCCAGCAGCTGGATCTCATCCTCCCTTTTTCTGCTGGATAACCAAGTCCTTAGCTATTAGGAAACCAATAGGTGGAAAGTACCTAAATTTCACATACTCAGCTTGTCATTACCCCCAAACAAAGAAAAGCAAGTACACATTTCACATTCCAAAAGCTAAGTTTTCTGAGGCTCAAGTCACTTCCCACAAAGGCAGGGATTGAGGAGGAATTCCCTCTCCAGTGTGGGAGGACTTGGTGCCAGTTTACCCGCTCAGCACTATACCTTGTTGTAGTACTGCAGGCGTGGTGTGGAGACCACCTCGCCCTCCTCGGGCTGGATCAGCCTGTCCAGGAACTCCTCTCTTCCCACCTCAGAGGCAGCTTGGCAGAAGCAATCCAGAGCCTGGAAGCAGACCTGGAATCAGCTCACTGTCCCCTCAGGTGACTGATACACCTGCTGTTCAGGTGAGGGGACAACGCTGCCTGTCCCAAGCTTGTGAGGTCTTCCCAAGAGCAGATCGCACCAGGCCGCTCCAATCCAATCCTTTCCCAAAGGAGGCAGAGCTTGGGAAGGATGCTTCCTGTGCACCTCTCCCTCCCAAGGGAAAAGGTCCCAGACCCTGGGAAGAAGATGAGGGAAGGCCTCACCTTGTGCCCTTCCCCCATGACGAGGTAGCACCTGCCCATCATGAAGCAGCAGGAGCCCATGTTCACGTGGCACCAGGGCTGCAGCAGTCGGATGTATTCCTACAGGAGAGAAGGAATGGCAGTTTGGATTCAGGTCAGCACTCACTTGTGATCTGCAGGCAGCCAGGACCAGCAAGATTTTGGTGGCTCCTTTAGCTACTGTGCTCAGGCAAGTCCTGCTTCTCCAGCTTGAGGGCTGGTCTTTCCAACCCCACAGTCCCTTGGATGCACTGATCATGAAATCCTGGAATGATTTGGGTTGGAAGGGACCCCTTAAGCCTATCCAGACCCACATCCCTGTGAAAGGCAAGGACACCTACCACTAGACCAGGTTGCTCCATGCCTTGTCCAGCCTGGCCTTGGACTCTTCCAGGGATGAGGCAGCCACAGCTTCTTTGGGCAGGCTGTGCCATGGCCTCAGCTCCCCTACAAGGAACAATTTTTTCCAGTACCCCATCTAGCCCTGCTCTCTTTTAGTAGGAAGCCATTCTCCCTGTCCTGTCAGTCTAGGTCCTTCTCCAAAGCCTCTCTCCAGCTCTCTTGGAGCCCCTTTAGGCACTGGAAAAGGTTCCCAGGAGACCTTGGGGCCTTCTCTTCTCCAGGTTCCATGTTCCCAGTTCTCTCAGCTCACCAGAGCAAAGCTGCTCCAGCCCTGTAAGGGGGAGATATCCCCTGCATGCTCCTGGGAAAAACAGTGCTCTAAACAGCTCCAGTGTCTGTGTGAAGCACCTCAGAAACAGCTCCCAACACACCCAAAAATCAGACAGGATTCTTCCTACATCCTGTTGCAGCCAACTGCAGGGAAAATATTGACAGAACGTGGAGGGCAGAGCTAAGGCTGCAGTACAATGGGCAAGGCAGGTGCTAGAAGGGGAATACCTGTGCAGGAGAGGGCCAGCAGCCAAGGGAGCACATGGATTACAGCATATGGGAGGGAGTGCCGATGGCACTGAGGGTACAGACAAAGTGAGACGACCCAGCCTGGGCCTGTGCCAGCACAGCATCCTCGTCATCCTTGGAGAAGCAGCCATGTCCTGCTAGCAGGGCCATGGGACTCAGCAGGAATTGGGAAGAGAAACCAGGACTTGGAAGTCGAGTCACCTCTACAGGTGCACAAACCATCAGCACTTCTTGCCTCACCTTTGCTGGCCATGAGTCCTCTCAAAACCACGTGGCAACGTATCCGGAGCCCAGATTCACTCCCTGGATTAGAAGCTACAAGGGATAAATCCTGCTCCAGCTTGTAACACACAGTGAGCAACATGGAGAGCTTTGGCCCATGTCCCAGCCCTCTGCTCTGTCACCAGACTGCCCCTGTGCCCGTCTGCTCCTTGCAAGGAGCCTCCTGTACCCCCCCAGTTTGGGTCACCATGCTCACAGCAAAGTTGCTGTTACCTCCCTGGGGTCAAGGCACTTAATCCCAGTTTCCGTGACCGACTGGGATCAGGGAGAAGAACAGAAGGCAGTGGGGAGGAGGAGGAGCTGGGCTCTGCAAAGATAAAAGCCTGGAGGAGACACCAGTGAGGCGAAAGAAATGCGAGGAGATTCAAAGCCTGCACATATGCCAGGAGGGAGAATGATGCTGCTCCAATCTTGGCATTTCCTGGCTCAAAAGCTCTAAAGAATTGAAATTCTTCTCTCAATTCTTCTCAGCAGCAACACAAAAGGAAGCAATTCAGCCCCCAGGTATGAGGGACTGGGAGGATGAAAGGTTCTGCTGAAAAACAGGTCACTAACAGCCTGCCTGGCCTGCTGCCTCCAGGAATGCCCAGACAGGGATAAAGCTGCACATCACGTGGAGCTGCAGACAAGGAATTGTGCAGGTCAGAACTCGAGCACAAGCAACACCAGCTGCCAAGAGCATAGGGAGAAAGGTGGAGGAACAGTGATCTGAAATACAGCAGTCTAAAACCCCTGGAAATCAGGAGTCCACCATCCCTGCTACTGGGATGCCAGGAGCAGCCAGGGATGGAATGATGACAGGCGTTTCTCACACTGGTTTTTTACTAATAAGGACATTTAAGAAATAAATTAGTCCTTTCTGGACTGAAGAAATCCTTCTGAACCCAGGTCCCATGGGCAATCACAGGCAGAGGTGGTACAGGAAAGGCTGTGGGCACACCAGCAGCCAACAAGCTCTAGGATTGCTGGGATATTTAAAGAGGCTCTGCAAAGATGTTTCAGGAGCGCAGTGTCATGCGGCCAGACAAGCCCTGGGAGAATAAACTCCTCCATGGAAAGGGAAAAGCATAAAGCTGAGTATCTGGATGCTCTTGAAAACAGATGAAAGAGAAAATGCAGAAGATGACTCCCCCATGGCAGGGGAGTGGGATGGGATGAGCTTTAACGTCCTTTCCAACCCAAACTGTTCTGGGATTCCACAATCTTAAATCACTCCCCATCAAACACTCTGTGGCATTGTCTCAGCTCAGAGAACAGCGATTAGGGGTAGTGGTTTTAAACTAAAACAGGGGAGATTTACACTGGATATTGGGAAGAAATTCTTCTCTGTGAGTGGGGACACCCTGGCACAGGTTGCCCAGAGAAGCTGTGGCTGCCCCATCCCTAGAACTGTCCAAGGCCAGTTTGGACAGGGCTTGGAGCAACCTGGGATAGTGGACAGTAGCCCTGTCCATGGCAGGGGATGGAACTGAATGAGCTCTGAAGTCCCTTCCAACCCAAACCATTCCAGGATTTCATGACCAGGGGAAAGCAGAACTCCAGCACTTGGAAGGATGATGCTTCAGGGAGTTTTCCAGCATCTGTGAGGGCTGGCATGATGCACTCACCTGGAGCTGGGTGTACTGACAGCTCCCCATCAGGCACTCTGGGAAGAGGAAGCTGGGATTGCTGGGCCATCTGAGCAGAGGTTAAGGAACACAGGAGAATCCAGTCTGGAGAACTAGTCTGGAAGCCAACATGCCTCTCACGCTCCATTTGTGGGGGGAAAGGAGAGAAGATTAAGCTGCTCTTTATACAAATCATTATTCTGTAATAAGATTTATCCATATTAGAACAAAATCACCAGTACATCTAATCCCCAACTCCTGTTACCCTTCCAAATCCCCCAGCATCCCACCCCACCAAGTCAAGTAGTGAGAGCTTAAGGGCTTAAAATCAAAAACTCAAATCCTTTATCGTGCACCTAAACAGGATGGAATCTGTGAAATCTTAAAATACCCACAAATCCCATTAATGCCAACAACCTCACTCCTTCAGGAGGTTTGTCTTGGAAATTTGGAGGTAGAAAACTGATTTTGGAATGGCAGGAGGCTCAGTGGCAATGGATTCACAGCCAAGGATACAGGAGAGGCAGAAAATCAGTCACTATTGAGGTGATAAGGTGGGGCCAGTTCAAACTTGTCTCAGCCAAAGAGGTGTTTGGTTGCAGGAAGAGTCGGGATATGATGTGTTTTCTGGCCACTTCCTGAAAGAAGAGCTCCACGATTGTTTGAGGGCCGGACACTAAAAGTAGAAATGAAAGGAACAGTGAGTAGAGAGCCTGCAGTAGAGATCCCAGGTTTTCCACCCTGTCCTGTGCTCATCAGCCCAAACAGCACAGATTAAGCCAGGGCAAACCAAAAGCACGTTCCACACTCCAACTTGTTGGTTTTGGATTTCTCCTGCTGTCTGGTTAAGTCAGAGGGAGCAGCAGGAGATCAAAGTGCCCCATCCTGCAGTGTTTATTAACCACAGCTCAATTAAAACACACAAAAAAAGGGCTCTGCTCCCTCTCCACTTGTTATTCCCAGGCCAGCTGCAGCTTTCCAGCATGACAGGGCTGAGGGAGTGCTGAGCTGGCTGTTCCATTCCCTCCCTCCTCATTCCAGCATCCCAAAAATCCCCCCTTACCGACTGTTCCCAACGCCTCTCCCTGAGCTGCCACCTCCTTCCCCTATGTTTCACATATTTCTCCCCAAAGAACAGTGGCCAAACAGGACTTTCCTCATGAGCCAGCCAAGAAATAACCCACGACACCAGCACACACAAAGGATGTTTTCAACTTCCCTGACATTTCCAGCTGCCTTCTGCACCCAGACTCTCCATCAGGGAGAGCTCAGGCTCTGAAGATCACCAATGTCAGAAAGTGGAGGAAGCTCTTTCCCAGCTCACACGTGGCACTGCTGCCTGTTTGTCCCAGATTTCCCCAGCTCCCTCTGAAGTACCTCAGCCTCCAAGTGCTGACTAGTCACAGCAAGCTCTTACCTGCATGTTTCCTTCCCATCCCTGTTCACCTCCTCCCTCTGGAACCACTTCAAGGCCCACATTTCCCTAATTAAGCAGCCTTATAGTCTCCCAATAAAAAAACTAACCCAAAAGTTACATCTTTGCAGCAGAAGATAAAAAATATGAACCAAATATCAGCTGCAATATTTTGGGGAGGTATTTCCATATTTTTAAACACATTTTGGGCAAGTACTTCAACATTTTCATGCTTCCCTGAGCTGCTGCTCTTGGTTGCTGTAGGGTAAAGGGTGGAGAGCAGGACAGGTTGGATGGAACAGGTTGCTCTGAGCAACTCCAGCTAGTGCAAGGTGTCTCTGCCATGGCAGGGGGTGGAACTGGATGAGCTTTAAGGTCCTTCCAACACAAGCCATTCCAGGATTCTGTGACAGACCTGGTCTGAGCTACTACAGCCACTGTAAAGTATGTGAGGGGTAAGTTTGGCTGATGCTGCCAGGGTTAGAATGACAAATTTTCAGCTGAGTGAGGCATTCCCATCCTTCTCAGGCTGAGAGTAAAATCAGAGTTCAGCGCTCTGAGATCCTTTGCTGTTGCTTTGTTGTTTTTTTTTTTTTTTTTGTGGACAGCCTGACAAACATCCCCACTTAAATCAGGGTCATTCAACCACACAGTCCATTAGCTCCCTGCATAAAGCACTTCCCTTAGGTGGCAGAGTCAGGCTTAAATAACTGAAAGGGAGAGTTGATGATCCGTGGACACCTTACCCAGTTTGTGTGGTGTCAGAGCCGTGGTGTCTGCTAACTCCAACACAGAGAGATGCTGCAGATTAGATTCCCTAGGGAAGAAAGGAGCCATCAGTGAAGAGACAACAAAAGGCCTCCCGCTTTAACTGTGCTCATTGTTCAACTCCTACGGAGCACAGAACAGCGAGGCCTCACAGGGCAGATTTAGCACAAGGCAGAGTCAGCTCAGAACATGGAAGGAGGAAAAAAACCCTCCCCAGTGCTCCTGGAGCGATACTCCCACAGCAACCACCTGCTTTCCACACCAGGAAGGGCATTTCAGGTGGATTAAGGAGGACTCAAAGCCAGGTCAGGTAGAGACTCACAGCGTGTCCACAGGGACGTCGGAGGCCAGGCACTGGCTCGCCCACCGGATCAGGAAGTAGGACAGCAGCAGGGGAGAGGTGCGGTGCAGCAAGTCCTGCTGGGACTGGAAGAGCTGTCCCCCTCCCAAAACCATCTGCAAGGAAAGCCCAGAGCTTGGCACACTTGAGCAACAGCAGGACAAGGGCAACCAGAGATGTTTGTGGCAGGCCCAGCTTGTCCCTTCTGCGAACAGCAAGGTGCTCAACAGCCTGGCAGGAACTCAGCCCTTCCAGGGAACCAGCAGGAACTCTTGACCCATGCCTGGAAATGTTCAAGGCCAGACTGGAAGGTGCTTGGAGAAACCTGGCCTAGTGGCAAATGCTCCTGCCCATGTGAGGGGCTTGGAATTAAACACTCTTCAAGTTCTCTTCCAACCCAAAGCATTCCAGGATTGTTGTCCCTGAGACTGAAATCATGGCTTTGCTGCAGAGATCACCTCGGAGTCTCCATAAGCTCCAGCAAAGAGTCACAGGAGATGAAACAAGCCAAGCTTTTGAAGGACACAGGTACATCAAGGTGGGAAAGCAGCAGGTCACATGCCTCATGGTCTGGGAGAGCCCAGCTCCAGAGAGCACCTTGCAATGCACCTTAAATGCTACTAGGATAACCTCATCCAGGAAAAAGGGATTTATTGTCAACCAGGAAACTGCTGGCTATTTCTAAGCAAATAATATTGGTTTAAACAAGGCTGTCCTTGTCTGGGGACTTGTTCCACATCACTGGGTACATCCAAAGCAGCAGCACCTTGCCTCACATGGCCTCAGGCTGGGTGGGACAGACCCAGACCAGTCCATCCAATCATTCCAAACACAGCTACCCTCGTGGGGGCTGTTTGCTCTGGCTGGAGCAGCTTCCAAGGGGCTCAAACTGTAACCTTGGAGTGTGCTGCCAGAGAACGGAGCTGCCATCGCTGCTGGGAGAGGGACAGCTGGAAGTGCTGCATGTGTGCTGATTCACACAGGAGGCTGGAATCCATGCCCTCCTCCCACAAATACAGCTTGGCTTCCTGCTTCCTGGATGTTCATAGAGGAATAAAGGGAATTAGGCTGCTTTGCTTAGGAAGACAAAAGCAGCTGGAGGAGAGAGCAGGACCTGCCCAAGCCTCGGGCTATTCCAACAGCCTTGTGGGGTGAGACAGAGCTCCGCCCTGCACCAGCAGCAGAACCCCACGGGATTCCCAAGTGCCAGGAGCTGTACTCACGGGATCTCCGAGGCGCAGCAGGAGCTGCTGGAGGATGAGCAGGTCCCGGCAGAGGAGGAAGCGCACGGTGCAGATCTTGGCCACCCCCCCACACACCACGTGCGCCGCGGTGCTGCTGCCGAACAGCTGGGACAGGCTCATGCGCAGCGCCAGGTGAGGAGCTGAGGGGAAAACCACCCAGGTGAGGCAGGAGCCACACAGGCAGGAACCATTCCCAGGATAAAGGACACTTCCTAGCGTTTCCCAGAAGCTGGTGAAGAGCTTTCACCTCTTTCCATGTCAGCGTCTGTCTCATAGTCCATCTCTCGGATGAGCAATCCAATGGCATGGATGGGGTTCCTGATCTCTTGCAGTTTGCTGTGGATATCCTCCATCACATTTTCCCTGCAACATCAAAAAGATCCTACTCATCATCATGAACAGCAACCTAGGGTTCCAGCTGAAGAGGGCTCCCTTACACTCCCTTCCAGTGAGGATCAGTATCTGATCAGCCTGGACATTCCTAACTGGAATCCTTGGCTAGCTTGTGAGTTTTATTACAGCGCCTGAAGGGACCAGTCTATTTATTCCACTCCCTCAGGCTACCAGGAAATAACAGCCAGATAGCTGGCATTCCACAAGGAAACAATTTCGGTTAGCACAGGAACCAGACAGGACCACAAGGTTTGACCAAGGCTCTGATCTCTCCCTTCTGTCTCCAGGCACTTCTTTTCACACCTAACAGGAATTTGTGTCTCTTCTGCTCTCCAGGTTGTGGATGAAAGACCCTGCTAACAACTCCAAACCATGGTCCCCATCCCTGGAAAAGTCTCCTGCAGCACAGGGCAAGGAGCCCACACATCTCAAACGTCCTTGGATGACAGGCAGGGACAGCTCTGGACAATCCCAGCTCAGCCACTCTGAGAAGCTTCTGGAAAACCCATCTCCTTACGTGTCATTAGCTATCAAGTCCTCCAGGATCTGCTCTGCAGCCTTTTCTGGAGGCTGGAGGCGGGAGCAAGCCATTTCCATGATGAATGCCATTTCCATAGAAATTGATTCTCCGATCAGGCGAAGGCACTGGACAAGACAGACAACATCACGAGACATCTCCAAATCTGCAATGAAAGAATCTAACTGTGTATTTTCCAAGAGATTTCCAAGGGAAGGTGGGAAGACCATGCAAAAGCCAGTTAGTTCAGCTCCTATCACCAGTAACAGCAGACGGGTCCCAGTTCCCTGTGCCAAACCTTCCCCAATAACAATGAGGCTGAATTAAAGCTCAGGAGTCAACAAGGGAAAGATATGGGCTTTATTATTCAGAAAATAAAAAATGATGCAACAATAAAAAAATGAAATTCCCTCCAAGGGATTTTTTCCAGCCACAGGTTGAAAGAAAATAAGCAGCACAAAAAAATATATCCTGAAGAAAAAGGCTCAGCTCAGCTGTGCAATCCTTTATGGGTCAGATTTTAAATTAAATCCCATTTTTTGAGACCGTGACTGTTTAAACAGCCAGGAAAGGAACTGCTGGGGCTCCTGCTGAGGCTCCCAATCCAGCTCAGGCCTCCAAGCTTTCCCTCCCTCTGCTCCACAAAAAGCTCAACCAAACAGATGACGATATCCCACTTTATAAAAATATATAAAAATCACTCAAGCATGAAAATGGAGCTTAGGTAACATTTTCCACTGCCTTTTTCTTGGTGAAACGGCATTCCAGGGCCAGCAAAGCACAGAGGGCACTGTGGTGACAATATTAATGACATGTTTTCCATACTCTGGCATTCACTTCCTGGAGACAAGGAACAGCACGGCCCCTTTCCACAGCTGATGTGAAAACATTTCATAAATCCTGGAGCGGTTTGGGTTGCAATGGACCTAAAAGCCCATCCAGTTCCACCCCCTGCCATGGGCAGGGACACCTTCCACTATCCCAGACCACTCCAAACCCTGTCCACCCTGGCACTGGACACTCCCAAGGAGTGTCCACAGCTTCTCTGGGCACCTGTGCCAGGGTGTCCCCACCCTCACAGGGAAGAATTTCACCCAACCCAAACAATTCCATTACTCTACTGGCAGCCTTGAGGCTATTTTTTAATTGCTGGTGTGAGCATGATGGCAAATTTCACAAAATAAGTACCCCTGCAAAGCCAAAATAAAATTATTTGCATGCAGCTATGGATCAGGAGCTCTTCAAGGGATCTCTATGGAGATCTCTAACAGGAGGGGAGAAACTCCATGTATTCTCACCTTCAAAGATGGCAGCATCATCCTCAGTCAGGAGGTGCTCGTTGGAGAGGAGATAGAGATGATCAACCAAGGAGCAGGGCACAAGGAAGGACATGGAGCCCTGAAAGGTGAGGAGAAAGTCCTTGAGCTTCCCAAATCCTCTGGAGAAAGTTGTTCAGGGAACCTCACCAGCACCCAGCCTCACCTTCTTTAGCAGGCACACCATGCTGGTGTAGGGGTTCAGGTGCAAGGCCAGGGGCCGGGAAAGAGCTTCCTGGTACTGCAGGCAGCAGGCATAGAACTTGGACCAGAATTCCACCTGCAGCTGCCAAAACTCCTCTGGAGAGCACTCGTATTCTGTCACACTGCCCTGGAACTGGTGGGGGCAAAACAACGGAATCAGGAACAGCCAAGTGAAATAAGAGCAGGATAAAACAAGGGAATTCAGACCCAAAAAGAACATAGGGATCTCTCAGGTAGGTCTCCTAATAATTATTATTTGGATTATTTGGAAGATAATCCTTCTATTTTGGATTATCTTCCAAAACGATGAGCAACTGCTCTGCAGGGTGGTGGTCTGGGCACCATGTGATGGGTGACCAAAGTGCACACAGGGAGCAGAGGCAGAACAGCCAGGATTCCAAAAACCCAAGAGGGAAAAGGATACCCCAGGCAGGAAGGATGAAGACTTGTACTTTTTAAAAAAAGTTACATCACTCCCTTTGGAGAAAGAAAGGATAAACCAAGGTGTGGGGTCACCTGGCACCTAAAATATCGTGACATCATGTACAACACAATATCCTGGAAGGAAAATCCATCTCACCTCATTTTCCACAGCTAAGGTGACCTCTTTCCTTAACTCCTCCCACGTCAGATCCATGTGCCTCTCAGTTCCTTGAGAAAAGATCTGCAAAGCAGCATAAGAAACTTGGATTTTAAGGCAAAATAAAAGTCTCACCAAAGGTTCAAGCAGCACTCAGTGAGGTAAAGCAGGACAAGAGCATCAGCCAGGACTTTGTAGGATGGAAGTGTTAAAAAAAAAGATCTGGATGCTAAATTTGGGATACATGGATGTGTGGCAGTGTGCAACCACCACACCTCAAGGATTTAAAATCCAGGTGATGTGGCATTTGGGGATATGGATTAATGGTGGTCTTGGCAGTGCTGAAGGGAATTGTCAGATTCCACCATCTCAGAGAGCTTTTCTGACCTTAAAAATTCCATGACACATCCTGACAAACAGCACCACAGGGCGCTGAGCCCCCATTCTCCTGGCTACATCAGCAGGAATGAAAAACAAGCTCATCAACTTGCTGTGCTATCCAAGGGGGAAAAAACCAATTATCTGGATTCCGGGTTCCATCTCTAGCTATGAGCACACAGCAGCTGCAGCACAGCCCAGCAGCCACCAACTCACTCCAGGGAGTCCCCATGAAAACATGCCTGGCAAGAGCTCCAAGGAATCCTGCTGCCTCACATCTAAAGGGCCAGGAAGAGGATGAAGAGAGAGCATCCCAAATTCCCTCTCACTCACCTGCAAAGCCTTCTGGATGGCTGCATTAGAGAACCGGCCCGGCATGAAGAGATATTCCAAGTAGATTTCCTGCAAAAAGATCATGACTTCAGGAAGCTCAAGGATGAGGAGAACATTTAAGCTGCTGTTTCTGGTCTTTCATTATCAACATCATCCCCTGGATCTGCGTTTCTGTCCACACCCAGCTCCAACCTGGGATCAAAAACGGCTTCCTGCACACTCCTGACTTTGTTTATTCCCATTCTCTCTCCTGAGTGACCTCGTTGCTTTCAGTGCTGTTCTACAGGTGGCTCACCCTGGGGTCCTGATCCTGCCGGACCGTCACCTCCTCCTCAGGGAGCGGCTGCACAAACACCTGGTTCCACTGGCCAGCAACATTCCTGGAAGGAAACAAACCTGGAATCAGTTTGGCATCCACCTGAACCATACCTGTGGCTTTCATCAGCAAAAACAGCCCTCTGGGTGTGGAAAAGGAGGTTTGTGCAGTGACAAGGGACAGATTTTGGCAGGAGAGGTTAACTGTGGCATTCCTAGCCATAAACTGATGGAACATGTTGGAATCCTTCATTTAATTCAACATTCTCCCCATCTCACGAACTCCCAAGGAACTCTGAGACTGACCAGTAGCTTCTTCTCCTAAAATTTGCACACTCACAGCATTTTTCATCCATTCCTCAACTCCCTGGCCCTGCACCAAGCCATCCTCTCAGCTTTATACTCAGGGATGATCCTTTCCCATCACCATCTCCCCAGAACATGTTTTTTCCTGGAAGGCACCACCTGGTTGTTTTGAAGTAGCTGTGGGGAAGCACAACGCTCCCTCTACCACACTCAAACTCCACTTTCAGCAATCCTGCTGCCTGGATTTTTACATTTTCCATGTTCCGGCAGCTTGAGTATAAATCTCTAAGTTGAGGAGCTCTGTCAAGGTTTTCTTGCAGTTATCCCAGTGACCCATGCCCAAAACTCACTGCTCAAAGTTGATGTATTTCACAACAGTTTGGTTCTCCTCGTTGTGCCACAGTGCCCAGATCTCAGCTGAGGTTAAGGCAAAGTCAACCAGAGTCTCCTAGGAAAGAGGGAAAGAGCCAATTTCCTTTCTTATCCCCAAATTAGAATATAGCAGAGAAAGGTGGGTACTTAACAACAGCAAAACATTCCCCTGTGGAATTTAACAGGCTTTGGGAATTTTCAGTCCAGAAAAGAGAACGCTTTGGGATGAACTAATTGCCCCTTCCAGTACCTGAAGGAAATCTATAAGAAAGACAAATAGGGAATTTCAATAAGGGCTTGGAGTGACAGGACAAGGAGGAACAGCTCTAAACTGAGAAAGAGGAGATTCAGATGGGATACTGGAAGCAATTGTTCCCTGTGAGGGTGCTGAGGCTGCCCAGAGAAGCTGTGGCTGCCCCATCCCTGAAAGTGTCCAAGGCCAGGTTGGACACAGCTTGGAGCAACCTGGTCTAGTGGAAGGTGTCTCTGCCCACAGCAGGAGATTGGAACAACAAGAGGAGCTTTAAGGGGTTCCTTCCAACCCAACCATTCTGTGACTCTGTGATTTAAATCCCAAAGTCCAGGACTCTTCCTCCTGGGGGCCAGGCCCCAGCTCTCACCTGTGAGGAGAACAGGGAGGAGATGTGGTCAAGGCTGTAGCGGTTGCTCTCAGTGCTCACCAGCTGGAAGACACAAAACTACAAACACACCTCATAAATAATTTCCTGAAGGACTAAACCAACACATCTCATGGAACATCATCATTCCAGTCCGTCTCCCTGCCTGGTACTAGGGGTAACAGAACCTAGAGGACAAGAAGAGTGAGCTGAGCACACCACTGGACCCTCTGCACGGAAATCCTGGCTTCACCCTTCTCCCCAAGGACACTCATCCCTGCCTGGACCTGAAGGACTCCCAAGTCTTTTCAAACACCAAACTTGAAAAACTGTAAGACCACCACACCCAGCACTACCAGTGACCACAAGATGTGGGAAAAGAAGGGGAGTAAGGTGGGAAAACACCAATTTCTCAGCTGCAGACCCAGCTTTGCATGTTCTTCCCAGAGCAGAGCACTCATGGGACAGCAGGACTCATGTTACACACTCTTGTTCTGTGTGGGAATTCCCTGGAGAAAGGGATAAGCTGTCCAACAGATGAGCCTGGTTTATGCCGTCCTTCCCCTCCTGCTAAATTTATCCTTCTCCACAAAAAGTTCTCCCCAAGTTGCAGAAGCATCCACATGCTCCCAGGAGCCTGGTGTAAACACACCACCAGCATTTCCATGCTTTTAGCTCCTTTTGGACCTTTCCTTTTCCCACGGCACATCCACGCTTTCGGAGCAGGAGGTAAACAAGTGAACCAGCCCTGATGGATCAACTTAGTCATACAGGGAATTCCACTCCCAGAGCTCGGGCACACATATCCCCCAATGCTGTGGGGGGAAAAATGTTTATTTAGAAACCACCGATCCCTCCAGAGGGTCACACGTGAAACTTTTCCCTATTTCTTGCCTTCCAAACCCAAGTCCTAGGGGAATGAGTCCTGCAGCTTGAAGAGCCCGTGGCTCCATACCTGCCCTCGCTTGGGAGCGTGCATGTAGACTCCCAGGTAGAGGCCCAGGGACTGGGAGAAGGCCAGGCGCAGGCGGTGCCCGGTGCCGGCCGCCAGCCGCAGGTCCCTGCTGACCGGCATGAACTCCAGCAGATCCGACACCATCAGGCACATCTGATCCTGCAAACATCAAAAGCATCAGGAGAGCAGCTTAGGAAATACTCTGGATTGAGAAACCGCTCCTCTCCTTCCCCCTTCCAGACATCTGCCCAGAACTTTGCACAACAGATGTGAATTATGGCTCTGTACACTTACCTGAACCACTCCTTGGCTTCTCCCAGCTCACCTGGGCCCCCTTCCCACCAATCCCACGGGCTGCCAGAGCCCTGGCATGTAGGAGAAAGCTTCCCCTCCCTCCCACAGCACATTCCAATGCCACTGAGCCGTGAAAGCACCGTGCTGCTCCATTAGCTCTGGCACTCAATATCTGGAGCAAGAGGCTTTTATTAACTTCCTATTGACAAAGACACTTTCATTACTGCTGAAAGCAGGAGAAAATCCATTTGGGATGGCTCCTTGGGCCTCAAAGCGCTCCTGCCTGCCTTCCCAAACGCTCCAGTAGGTCTGGAAACAACCCTTAGCCCAGCAATGTGTATGTTGCAACTGAGATGGCCACACATACATTGCATGATGATACACAAGAGTATCGCTATAAAATATCAGAAGGTTTCAACCCATACACAGCAACACCTTAGTAACAGCCTATCACCTCAGAAAGCTGCAAGCCTCTGCCCTTCTTGTTCTTTAGCCCAACCTTTCATACCCCTCGTGTTGATGCACTGCACCTGTGAGCCCTCTGTTCCCTTTGGGGATTGGTCAGTAACACCTCAGCACCCCATGGCTCATCACCTCCAACACTGCTCACCTGCTTCTCACAGCTGCAGCCCATTGGGGATGGGGCTCAGGCAGAGCCCCACTCCCAATTCCCACAAACTGTGTACCTACAATTCCCCCTTTTTTTTTCTTTTAAATAAATGCTATGTCTACTATTTCTCTACAGGGCCCTTGCAGAAGAAATAGTAAACATGGTACAAGTACCTGTTTTGTAGGTTCCATCAACTCTAGAATGCATCCCTGTACTGACCTTGATTCACTCTCTAAACTTGCATATTATTAAAATCTTTATACTTACATTTATAGAATATTGACAATTTCAATAGCAACATACAAGAATAAGCCAAAGGCCAAACACCAAGATATCAACAAAATCAACAGCTATACAATTCACCCAATAGCTATACAACTTTTAACGATATCAATAATTATACAGCTATATAATTCCAAGTTATAATCCTTTTACAATTTTTAATAAAATAACAGTGAGATCAGTGTAGAATTGATAAAATGCAAGCACAACCCTTTGTCTGCATACTATGTAAATACATTTACAAAACTAGATCTAATGTGGATAATATGCAAAGACAACCATCCAGTAATAAAAACAAGAACAAATTCCAAGGCAGAACATTGCCTAAGCTGCAAACAAAGCCCAGCAAAATGGGAAACACCAGGAAAAGCTGAGCTCAAGTCACCAGGTTGGTTGAGGGCTCTGTCATTTCCACAGCTAGGCTCCCTCATGCCATTTCCATCTACCCAAACAAGGATGATAATTCACACAGAGGATACGGAATCACTCCATCTAGGCAGTGTGCTGTGAATTTCTCCCTCTGGGAAACCTGCTGGTACCAGCGCTTGCACTCAAAGACAGCAGGGTCCCCTGAGCAACAGTAAGGACTCAACTGGCTGGATGACTGCAACTGAGTATAGTTCTTTTCCATAGTGCTCCTATCCAGGGAGCAGTTCCTTCCCACAGTGCACCACGGGTATTCCAATATCCCCTCCACACACTGTAGTTAGGAATACTTGGGTCTTTCAAATATCCAGGTTTACAATGGAATTCAGTTTAGTCACCTGTGGAGTACAGTTTATTCAACCCATTTCAGCTCAATATTGTTTCTGCCCATATCTTCTTCCGATGCTGTAAAGAACACCAGGCAAGCTGGGGGGCTTATCCACTGTCCTCTAAGACAGATGATTGTTGGAGATCCTTTCAAGATATAGACATCTGGGCATTTGCACTCCACAGTATCACTGTGTTGATATTCTTGCAAGAAGAAGACAGGAAGCTCTGCACTGTGAATAGCTAGAGGTGTGCCACATCCCCCAGCTTGTCCTTTGCACGTTGGCAACTCTGTCCAGGTCCCACAGTCTTTTCCTAACTTCTTTCCAACCAGTAAATGCAGTACTTGCATCAGTCTTAAAATCTTATGACTTTGTCCATAGTAAAACACTACAAAGGGCATAGTCAATAGTCTCAATTCCTTCTCTTTTCCACAAAGCTTTCCATGTAGATAAAACACTCTGTTCTTCACTTGATAAGTTATTTCCCATTATGTCCTCAGCAGCTCAACTGTACCCCAGGTGTCAAAATCAGTCTGGTTCAGACCAGGCAGCTTCTCCTGCTGCTCTCACCACTAGGCTGGGCTCTGTCTCAGGCTGTACCTCACCCTACAGCCAAACCCCAAGTCACATCAGGGTCACCATAGGTCACAACATACACCACAGCATAGGCTGCAGTTGAGAGGGCCACTATACAGAGTATCACCATACAATATCAGGAGGCTCCAACCCATCCAGAGTATCACCCTACCACATCAGAGGGCTTCAGGTATCCGCCCATACAGAGCAACATCAGCTCACCTCAGAAGGCTGCAAGCATCTGCTTATCTTGTCCTTCAGCCAAACCTTTAATACCCCTTATTGTTGATGCACTGCACCTGTGAGCCCTCTGTTCCCTTTGGTGGTTGGTCAGTAACACCTCATTACCTTCATTCAACACTGCTCACCTGCTTTTCACAGCTGCAGCCCATTGGGGATGGGGCTCAGGCACAGCCCCACTCCCAATTCCCACAAACTGTGTACCTACGGGAATGAAGCTGGACAGGAAACTCCACACTTCACAGACACTGCTACAAACACACACCATGACTGTTCTCACATATTGTCCCATATCCCAGTGTGGAGAAGCCACAGCCACAATTTAAAGGGAGACAGATCCATGTGGAGCACTCACCTGTGATTCCTTGGGCTTTGTTTTGCTCCCCCAACCCCAGGTTCTGCTCACCTTGTAGGACCACATCCGGAGCTTATGGTCCTGGCAGAGGGCGAAGAGGAAGGCATCGTGATCCAGGCAGTGCACGGAGAGGCTGACGGGCACATCCGAGGGGCCACCATCACCTCTGGAAAACCAGACGTTACATCAACACCTTCAAAGAAAATTCTCCATCCCTGCAAGTGTCCAAACCCAGCCTGGACACTGGTCTAGTGGAAGGTGTCGCTGCCCTAGGCAGAGGTGGGACTGGATGAGCTTTAAGGCCCCTTCCAACTCAAACTGTTCCAGGATTTCATGATCCTAAATCATGGCAGGTGCACAGATCCAAGGCAGTGGGGTTCCTCCATTGTGCTTAAATCCGAATAAACCACTAGATGAGATTGGGAGAAGGGAATGTTTCAGCACCCACAGAGCAAATGATCCCACCACACCAGTGACACCCAGTTCTTCACTTGCTTTGATGGAATTGAAGCAGATTCCCACTTCCCCATCCCCAGCCTGGTACTTGCAAAACACAGGTGAAGGATCCAGAGGGAAAAAAGGATCCAAGCAGTCCCAGCATGAATCCTGCCAGCCTCTGACAAGGACCCAAGAAGCCATGAGCAAGGATCCTGACAACCCCATGATACCTTAAGTTTTAGCTTTCATATTTTCCAGATTCCATACTGCATTGGTATAGAACTCTGAACTTCATATGAAATGTTAGCAAGTTCTCTTCCCAGTTTAGTTAGACAACACAATCCTTTTCTAGCCCAAGAACCAAGGAGACCATTGCAGCTTCAGGCCCAAAAAGTAAACAAATAAACAGTAAAAAAGTAAACCTTGAACAGCAGCAAATTGAGGAGAGCAATGTGGGAGGATGGATCCTGCCAGACCCCAGGCAGGATCCATCCAACCCATCCATTGGGGGCAGACCCCCACAATAGTCCAAATCACTCAGGGCATCAAAGGACTCACTCCCACTTCCAAGAAAAAAGCTCTAGGACTCAGCTTTGCCCTCTAAGCCACCCTAAAGATCCCAACCCACCACGGAGCATCCGTGTGATCCCCATGTAACCTCTGCTCGTCAGGAACACGCCTGGCTCCTCAGCACAAGGGCAGAGTAATCCCTAATCCATGCTGGCTGTGAGCCACATCCTGGGCAAATCCTTGGAGGCCAATTACTAGAGAACATATTCACAGACACACGGAACAGCAGGACCCTGCTAATCCAGCATTCCACTCCCAACTTCCGTATTCTGATAGCTCCTGTGACCCCGTTAACTTTTCTGGGTGGAGTATTTATAGGTGCCTGTGTGACTCAAGCTAAAAATTCCAGGTGAGGGGGTCCAAAAGCCAAAATTAGCTCAGTTTATCTGTCCCCAGGCACTTACCTGATGGCAGTTGGCATCCAGCCCGTGAGGAAACGCTGCACCACCGAGCTTTGCTTCAACTCCACGACAGAAACACTTCCTTCAAAAACAAAAGGAAAATCAAAAATGAAGATCAAATTAAACTCCAAGATGGGAGAGGGGTTGTAGTGCCCAATCCTTACCAGGAGCATCAGGAGGAGGCAGCTTAAGGACAAAGATCCCTCCTGAGGCAGAGGGAAGGGCAAAGAGAGCCTCTCCCTCACTGCTCAGCCAGGCTGCAGAGGCCACGGAGTTGGGAGCCAGCCCTGGCACGCTGGGAATCACGTAGTAATTGGAGGGATCCCTGATGTGGATCTTGCTGATATCTGTAAACACGGACTGCACTTGGCTCTCCGTTATCAGCTCCTGTGGGGAAACAGCAGAAAACAGCCTCAAGTTGTGCCAGAGGAGGTTTTCCTATATATGAAGCCCATATGAATATCAGGGATAATTCCTTCATGGAAAGGGTTATCAGGCACTGGAACAGGCTCCAGTGGTGGAATTCCCATCCTGTGTGGATGTGGTGCTTGGGGACATGGGTGGCCTTGGCAGTGCTGGACTCCATGATCCTAGAGGATTCCATAAAACATCAAATCCTGAGCACATGTATCTACGGTACAGGGAAAAAAAACCACCAGACATCAATGGAATGGCAACTGTCTCCTTGATAATAAAGATTTTTCCAGTAAAAAATCTCTGGCATAGCTCAGAGAAAACTGCTGGTGACACATCCCAGGAAGAGCAGCTCTGCCACAGCACAGGGTCATCCCTTGGGAAAGCTCTCCAGAGCTCTAAAAGCAGGAGAGAAGCTCTCCAAGAGAGGAGAGGATCCTGGTAAGAAGCAGGCACAAGAGGAAAAGTCAGAGCAAATGGGGAGAATCACGGAATCCTACAATAGTTCCAGTCAGAAGAGACCTTAAAAACCATCCAGTTCCAGCCCACATCCATGGAATGATGGTAAATGTGATATAAACCCTGCCTAGGATCCATCTGCCACATGAAATACAGATTCCAACCCAGACAAAACCATCCTGCAGCCTTCTCAGCTGAGGGAAAAAAAGACAATCCAGCCAAGGAGGGCTCTGGAAAAGCTGAAGCTCATTCCCAGCAGGAGCTCAACTACAGTGTCATGACACAGGCTGGACACCCAGCCAGTTCCTGAGCAAAACATGGCTAAATTCCCCAAACCCCCACTTTTCTTCTTGTTCCCGCTGTATTTTGTGTCACCCACCCCCTCCCAAGCCCTCCCTGTGCTGACAGGGTCCCCTGCCCCGGCCCCCGGCGGCATTCCTGGCACTCACGCTGCGGTAGAGGCGGGCGGGGTGCGGGAGCAGCAGGCGGTGCACGGTCTGCGCCGTGATCAGCAGCACCACCAGGTGACTCTGCACCTCGCACAGGTGGATCCCGCCCGGCAGGAACGGGCAGCCCTGGATCCGCAGCCGCACGGCGTTGTTCAGCAGGTTCACGTCCAGGGACTCCTCCACCAGCTCCACCGTGTCCCCCGACGTGCTCCTGCGGGAACAGAGGGGCACACCTGAGCATGAGGAGGGTCTGAGAGGGGAGCGAAGGGCAGAGATGAGGATGAGGAGGATCTGAGGGATAGGAGGGTCTCAGAAGGGTGAGAAGGGAGAGATGTGGATGAGAGTCTAAGCGAGGCGGACGGGGGCGTGCACTCACCATCGCACCCAGCGATTCCTGGTGGCGGCCCCGAGCTGCGCGCTCTCTTGGTAGCAGAAGCCGCCGGCACTGTCGCTGTAGCGCCCGGCGGGGAGAGGGGCGATGCCGGGGGGCACGAAGCTCAGCTCCTGCGGGGATCGCGGCGGGGCCCGGCCGGCCGCGCTCAGCTCGAGGCAGCTCCGCGCCGCCAGAGCTGCCGCCATCTTGGGCCGCCGCGTTCCCGCCTTGGCCGCGCGGGGCACGGCGGGAAGGGGAGGGAGCGGGCGCCCCCCGGCGGGCGGGAGGACGGGGGCAAGAGGGGATAGGACGCCCCCTGGCGGGCGGGAGGACAAGGGGCAAGAGGGAGAGGAAGGGAGGAGAAAGGAGGGCTCGGGGCGGGAGGGTGGGGAGAGGGATCTGGCATGGAGATGTGGGAAGGGGACTATGGGGAGGGGAGAATGGGGAGAAGGTGTAGGAAGGGGCTACCGGGAGAGGAGAAGAGGAGGGGCTACAGGAAGAGTGGATATGGGGAGAAGATAAAGGGGGATTTGGGGAAGGGGTTTGAGGAGGATCTATGAAATCTGGGGCAGGACACTGGGGAACAGGACAGGAGGTCTGGTCTAGTGGGGGCATGTGCCCTCAGCAGCACCCGTCCTGCCAGCTCCTGACACCCACCTGTGCCCTTACCTCATCCCGGCAAAGCAGCCGCAGCCACCTTCCCGGGCATGTCCAGCACACCGGACCCAGCCACTGGCAGAGCACATGTTCCCATACTGGTGAGGGCCATGGGGACCCCACCATCCGACGGATGCCACACATCCCCCCACAACACCACACAGTGCCAGTGCCAGCGCTGGGCCTGGCCAGGCTCCCACTCTGCTCGGAACAATCCGGCCTTTGAGCGGATCCAGGGCCGGTGCACAAGGCACCCGCCTGTAGAATGGGCCCATTCTGGTGGCAGGTGCTGTGAGGGGCCGGGGGCTCCAGCTGGGGCCCAGCTTTACTGGGGGGGCTGGAGCCCAGTTGGATTTGGCACACAGTTGGATTTGGGGACTCAAGTGTCACGGCAGTGCCAGGGCCATGCATCAGTCATGGAAGGGGCTGAGGTGGGATGGAAGGGCACTGGGACCAGGCCTCAGCCGTGGGCACCCATCCCACCGAGGCACCGAGGGGTGCCCTGCATCCACCCCGTGCCTGGTGGCAATGGCTGTCTGTGTCCCTGTCTGTGTCCCTACGTCCCCGTCTATGTCCCCTCGAGCAGGAATGGGAGGTGCCCATGGCTGGGGCTGGGACCCCTTCGGGTGCCCGTGTCCCCTGGGAAGGGATCCCACGGGTGACGCAGTGGCTGCGGGTCTGCCACACTCGGTGCATCCCGAGACAGGGTCAGGAGCGTCCCGGGACCGCCTCGGGACTGTGCCGGGACAGTACCGGGACCACACCAGAAGCACGCCTAGTTCTGTACGGGAACAGTACCGGGACCGTGCCGGGACAGTACCTGAGCCATCTCTGGATGGCTCCTGTACCAGCCCAGTACCTGGAGCACACCTGGACTGTGCCGGACCGTGTCAGGACTGTATCAAGACTGTACCGGAACCATGCTTGGACCGGACGGAGACCTGGACAGTACTGGACCGTGCCCCGCGGTCACGCCCGGGCTCGGTGCGGTGTTGTCCCGCTCCCGTTCCCGGGAGTCCCCGTTCCCGGGGCCGGGCGGGGCGGCCGCTGTCCCCGCCCCGGGGCGCTCCCGCCGCTTCCTGCGGGCACGGCCGGGACGGGGCGGGACGGGACGGGTCGGGGCGGCGGCGGTAGCGGAGCGCGGTGAGTCCGGTCCGGGCGGGAACGGGGCACGGCCGTGGGGTCAGCGGGAGGGGAGCCGGGGGTCCCCGCCGGGAGGGGGCGGTCCCGAGGGTCCCCGGCAGCGGGGGTCTCCCGGTGGGGCAGGATCCGGGGGTCCCGGTGATGCAGGAGCCGTTGCATCCCGGTGAAGCGGGAGCCGGGGGGGCCGGTGGAATGGGAGTCGTTGCATCCCAGTGGAGTGGGATTCCTGGGTTCCGGTGGGGCGGGAGCCCTTGCATTCCCGCGCGGCAGGATCTGTGGGTCCTGGTGGAGCAGGATCCGTGGGTCCTGGTGGGGCAGGAGCCGTTGCATCCCGGTGGAGCAGGATCCACGGGCCCTGGTTAGGCAGGATTCGTGAGTCCAGGGATGCCCGGAGTGAAGCAGGAACTGGGGGTCCCCATGAAGTGGGAGTTGGGGATACTGGGGTCCCCAAGAGGCAGGAAGCAGCAGGACCTTTTGGTGCTGGCAGACCCCCGGGACAGGCACCCAGAGAAATTTGGGATGTCCTCAAGCCGAGCCGGGGGTGCAGGACAGGCTGTGGCATGTGGGGTGACCCTGGACAGGGGTCCCAGTGGGAGGTGGGGGTGTCCTGCGCCCCTCCTTCGGGATTAGGCGGCGCGACGCCATGGGCGCCGGGCACTAAGAGGCTTTTTCAGCCCCGCGGCTCGGTGCCGCCTTGTCCCGGGAATGCCGTGACACGGGGACCCCCGCGGTGCCGAGCCCCCCGAGTCCCAGCGGGCGGGAGCGGCGGCGCCCAGCCCGTGCCCGCCGGGCAGCGGCGGTGCCAGCCGGGGCCGGGAGCGACGGCCGCGGCAGCTGCGCCGGAGCCGGCGGCGACCTCCCCGCTCCCAAGGCCGCTGGGATTCTGGAAAATGCCTGGAAATGGTGAACCGCCTGCCCTTATATGGCTCCGGCGGGCTGGCGCGCCGCGGCCCCTCTCCCGCCGCGCCGTGCCGTGCCGATATCCTGGGAAAACGCCGTGGGCTGTGCCTCGCGCCCCAGCTCCCGCGCTGGAATGTGCAACGGGGCCGGCGATCCCACGGTGGGGAGAAAATCCCACCTCTCTCCCGCCGGCCCGGCACCATAAACCCGGCGCCTGCCTCAGTTTCCCCCACCGGGGAGCTTTGGGGACCCACCAGAGCCCCCTGTTCGGCACTCCAGGGGCATCGCCCGTCCTCTCTGGCGGGGTTGGGGAGGGTCGGGAGCGTGAAGGTCACAGCTAATCCCACCGGGGCAGGCGGGAGCGGGAGGGCTCTGGGCGGCCGCGTGCCCACCGAGGTGACACCGGGGTGGGGGGGGGGGGGTAAGAGGATCAACTCCCCCGCTCACCGGGGCGGGCTGACGGTGGCCGACGGGCCCAGGAGAGTGGCCGCGGTCCCCGTGACGTGAGACCGGCGCCTTAATCACGGTGTTGTGAGCGGATTAGGATGGCCGAGGGTGGCCTTCGGGGACGGGCGGCGGTAGCCACAAATCCCCGCCCCTGTGTTAGGTGGGGGAGCCCCTGTCTGGTCCCTGCGTGCCACCTGGGGGTCTTCTTTTGTCCCTCCAGCAGGGTGGGATAAGGGTCGGACACTGCCCGGAGGGATGGTCGGGGTCTACTGTCTCTGGTGTCACCGGCTGGGTGCCCCCCCCCACCCCGGGGTCGAGGTGACCCTGAGGCCGGGTGCTCCAAGCCTGTAGGGGTGAGGAATTTGGGGGCTGGGGGAGCTGCTCCTCCAATCACACAGGTCCGAGGTGTCCAGGAAGTGCCCCATGGCACGGTTGGGTGTGCCAGTACCCGGGGTTCCGGGCTGTGGCACCACAGGGGACATGGACCTGAACTCCACTTAGGAGGCACCGCGGTGGCGTTTTGGGGGGCTCTTGGCGTGCTCGGGGAAGCCCCGGGGAGGGCGGTGGCTGGATGGCGGCCACGCGGCACGGTGGGTGTGGGGAAGCGGCGGCGGGAACCGGCCTGACCGGTTCGGTGCCGGCACCGGGGGTGCCGGGGGGCTCGGGCGGCCACGCCGCCGGCGCGGCACGTGGCCCAGCTCAAGGTCACTGTCCCCAGGGCCACCCGCCGCGGTGACCGGGCTCAGTGTCCTCGACACTCCCACACGCTTTGCCACTGGCCGCTGTTTTCTGGCTGTCCCAACCGTGTTTGTGGCACTGAGCGTTTTCGGCTGCACGGGAGGATCCCGGTGGCACCGGTGGTCCGGAAGGGCGAGCCGGCGCTGAGCTCACCTGGAAGGTGTCCCGCGGGCGCGGCGGTGACGCACGGCCCCGGTGGGTGGGGGCAGAGGCGCTCGTCGCACCCGGTCCCAGCGCGGTCCCCGGGTCTGGGATGAGGGGGGGCTGGACTCCCAAATCTCAGCATTGGTGGGCTGTGCAGAGACTCCGTACCCAGGAATTTTTGGGGTCGGGGGATGCTAGCACTCCTTGGCATAGAGGGTTTGGCATCAGGACTCTTCGTCAGCGTGAACTCCCTTGGTGCCACACACCACCCATGTTTGGGGACTCTCTGCACCCCCTAACCCACCATTCTCCCACCAGAGCCGCCCTGTGCCCCACTGGTGCCAGGGGATGCCGGGATGCCGGTGCCCGCGTGCCCGCAGCGCCCTGCCCTGAGCCTGGAGCCCAGCTGTGCCATGGAGGATCCGCGCGGCACCAGGACCGAGCCATGGGCCGAGGGGCTCCATAACGCCAACAACAATGCGTCCCCAGGGGGGTGGCCCGGTGCCCGTGGTGGGCACCCCCTGGCAGCTTTCGGGAGTCCCGGGGCCAAGCCCAGCTACCTGGACCGTGTGGTGCAGGAGATCGTGGAGTCAGAGCGCACCTACGCCCGGGACCTGCGCAGCATCGTGGAGGTGGGTGCCAGGGGGCACACGGGGCACACCCCCTAGACACGGTGTGGGGTCTAGGGGTGCAATGGTGCCACCGTGGGTGCCCGGCAGGGTTACCTGGGCAAGATCATCGACGCGGAGGAGCCGGTGCTGCGACCAGAGCAGGTCAGCGCGCTCTTCGGGAACATCGAGGACATCTATGAGCTCAGCAGGTGGGGGAGCAGGTGCCACTGGGAGGTGACAGGAGTGTGACCCTTTCGCGTGGGTGTGTGGGGGGCTGTGGTCACCCTGTCCTCTCTGTGCCCCCAGCACCCTCCTGCAAAACCTGGAGAGCTGCGCCAATGACCCCGTGGCTGTGGCCGTGTGCTTCGTCACCCGGGTAAGGGCACAGGGAGCCTTGTGGGGACACCAGGGGGACACGTGGTCATACCAGGCTCTCACTGTGTTCCCTTTACCTGCAGAGCCAGGAATTTGCCATCTACACCCAGTACTGCAACAACTACCCCAGGTGGGTTGGAGGCACAGCTGGGTGAGCAGGGAGGTGAGCAGGGGGCACAAGGGTAGGCAGGGATCTGAGCCCCCTCCCTGCCCGCAGCTCGGTGGCAGCACTGACTGAGTGCATGAGGAGCAAGGTCCAGGCACGGTTCCTACGGGAATGCCAGGAGCGGCTGCGCCACGCGCTGCCCCTTGGGGCCTACCTGCTTAAGCCTGTCCAGAGGATCCTCAAGTACCACCTGCTGCTCCAGGTGAGTGCCTGGTGCCCAGCACGGCACGGCGTGGGCACCTGCTGTGGCGTGGGCACCTTGCATAGCCTGGGGGGACACAGGGAGGGGCTGTGGCTGGCTAGCCTGGCTACCTGGGGTGGTACAGGGCATTGGCTTGGGTGCCTGGAGCAGTCACATTCCCATGTCCTGATGCCACGTGCTGTGCCCAGGAGATTGCCAGGCACTTCGAGCACAAGGCAGGGGATGACTACGAGCTGGTGCTGGAGGCCATCGACACCATGACCTGTGTGGCCTGGTACATCAATGACATGAAGCGCAAGCATGAGCACGCCATCCGCCAGCAGGTGGGCACCAGGGGACACCAGGGAGGCACCACAGGGGCGGTGGGTGGCACCAGGTGTGACACGAGATGGGCACTGTGGCAAGGGTGCTGATGCCCCTGTGTCTGTGCAGGAGATCCAGTCGCTGCTGCTGGGCTGGAAGGGGCCAGACCTGACGAGCTACGGGGAGCTGGTGCTGGAGGGCACATTTCGGACACAGCGGGTGCGCCACGACCGTGCCCTCTTCCTCTTCGACAAGGCCCTGCTGATCACCAAGCGCCGTGGGGACCACTATGTCTACAAGAGCCACATCCCGGTGCGGGATGAGACAGGAGACTGAGAGTGATGGGGGGGGGGGGGGGGGAGGAGCCCCTCTGGGTGCCAGGGACTCCTGTGGATGCCCAGGATGGAGGCACAGGGTGGGTGCCAGGAACCACAGTGAGTGCTGGGGTTGGGGGAACTGGGGAATGCTGGGAACAGGGCAGCCCAGTGAGCGCCAGGGACCCCGGTGGGTGCTGGGGTGGGAAGTTCCAGGGATGCTGATGCCTCTCCCGGCAGTGCTCCTCGCTGATGCTGATTGAGAGCACGAGGGACTCTCTGTGCTTCAGCCTGGCACACTACAAGCATGGCAAGCAGCAGCACAGCCTGCAGGTAGGGGGGCCTGGAGTGGGGGGCACCCTGGGGAAACACCCTGGAACCCCCTGCCCGACCCCACTGCCCTCCCTGTGCCCCTCAGGCCAAGAGCGTGGAGGAGAAGCGCGTGTGGACTCACCACATCAAGCGGCTCATCCTGGAGAATCACCATGCCACCATCCCCCAAAAGGTGAGGTTGGTGGGGTGGGCACCTCAGTGACACCAGGGACCACCTGGCACAGTGACGGGGGACAGCTGTACCCCACCTTTGCCTCATTTCTCTCAATCCTCCCTCTACCCAGGCTAAGGAAGCCATCCTGGAGATGGACCTGTTCTGTAAGTGCCACCAGTGCCCTATCATTCCGTCTCTGCCTTACTCCTACCCCCCCATTTTCCCTGGTGTCACTCCCTGTCCCCACAGATCCCCCACGCCTGCCCCGTTGCAGCCCTGAGCGCCTGAAGAAGAGCTGGTCCTGCCAGCCCCTGGGTGACGCTGCCACCGAGCCACTCCAGGGACGCCGGCAGTCTGGTGAGAGCCACGTGTCACCAGTGTCCCTCCTGTCCATGTGTTCCCACCACGCTACCCCTCTGTCACCCTTTCACCAGGGCCCAGCTGTGGCTGGGTGACAACAATGCCCGCAGGGAGGGTGGCACAGGGTGCTGATGGTGCCCCGTCCCTGTTCCCACAGAGCCCTTCCAGCACCAGGGGCACATGGAGACGCTGCTGGAGCGGCTGCAGGGTCACGGGGGGCGCAGGCAGTCGGGTGTGGACAGCGGACGAGATCAGGGGGCTCGGGGTGCTGATGAGTTGGGGGACACGGGGGTGATGCCACTGTCATCTCCCCTCCCCCCAGAGCCCACCAAGCACAACCTGTGGCACCTGGGCGAGCAAGGTGAGCTGGTACGACCACGGCATCAGTGTGGCAGGCAGAGGGGTGGTTGAGGGCCATGGGGGGGAATTTCGGGTGCTCCCTCCACTAATCTCTGCTTTTCTCTATCCCGGCTGGCAGGGCTGAAGGTAAGGCCGGGTGTGGTGGGTTGGGGTGCCCAGTCCCTCCAGCCCTGGCACGGGGCGCTGAGCCTGGCGCTCACCCCCACACAGAATACCGGCAGCAATGGGGCGCTCCTGGAAATGGGGGAACCACACCAGCACCCCAGAGCCTGGGCAGCGGTTGAGGGCATGGTGGCGGAGGAAGAGGAGGAGGAGGAAGAGGAGGCTTTGGGCAAGGACTGCCAGGAGGAGCTGCCAGAGTCCAGGGATCTGCTGTTGGAGCCCCAGGAGGAGCAGGTACCTACACCAGCCCTTCAGACCGGGGGGAGGGCATGCAGAGCACCCCAAATTGCTTCTGGGGCACTCCCACACCACTCCTGGGGTACCCTGCCTCACTACCAGGACATCTCACTCCAGTCCAGGGCACCCCATGTTCTCTCAGTGCTCCCTCCCAGGGCCCCATGGCTTGGCTGGGATTTAACCTGCTCGGATCACCAGGGTGACCCCCCCAGCTCATGACTCCCCACATTTGTCTTGCCCAGGCTGGGGAACACCCATGGGTGCTGGAGGGACCCAAGCGGCCGAGCAGCTGGGGGCCAGGGAGCTGTGAGAAGGTCAGTGTGACCCCCCGGCCCCCACCCAGGAGTGCCCAGGGACCCGGCACCCACACCCCTAACAGCAGTGCTGAGGAGCACCCCAAGGTCCCCAAATCCCCGTCCCTGGTGGGGACCCTGGCGCTGCACAGCGGGGACAGGGAACCGGAGCACACTGCGGAGGATTTGCAGGTGTTGAGCAGCGAGGAGGAGGAGGAGGAGGAGGAGGGGGAAGGAGCCGCCAGCATCCTGCCACCCTCAGTGCTGGACCAGGCCAGCGTCATTGCTGAGCGGTTCGGTGGCGGCAGCAGCTTGTCCCGAAGGAGCAGCCTGGCGCTGGAGGGGACCCTGGGACGCACCCCCAGCCATGGTGGCAGCACCCTCAGCCTGGATGGGGGCCCGCCGCTCGAATCTGCGGAGCCTGGGGAGTCCCGCAGTGCCATCCCCTCGCCTGAGCCCTTCATCAGAGCCCGCCGGGAATCACTGCTCTCCAACCGGGACCGCCTGCTCCTCGACAAGATCAAGAGCTACTATGGCCATGCCGAGCACCGCGATGCCGGCTTCGGGGTGCGCCGCCGCGAGAGCCTCTCCTTCATCCCCAAGGGGCTGGTGCGGAGCTCCGTGTGCCGCCTCAATGGGCTCCCACGGCCCCCCGAGAGCCCTGAGCCCCCCTCCCAGCCCGAGGCACCAGAACTGTGCCAGGAGAATGGGGCGCAGCCTCCCGAGCCGCTGCTCATCCTGGAGGAGGATGATGTGGGCACCGCGGTGTCACCCCCAGGGCCACCCCCGCAGCTGCTGCTGACACCCCCTCACCTGGGCACCAAGGTGTACCAGCTGGCGCGGCAGTACAGCCTCCGCATCAAGAGCCGCCGCGCCGGCACCCGCCGCCCTCCACTGACACCACAGGAGGACGGGGACCTCACTCCCAGCACCCCTTTGCTGGCTGTGCCTCAGGACGAGGCGCTGGTGGCATCCCCATCCCCACGTGGCCCCCGCAGCCCCTCGAGCCCCGTGGGCGCCGAACCCTTCACCTGGCCCGATGTGCAGGAGCTCCGTGCACGTTTCGGTGGCCCGCGGCCTCCACTGGTGAGCCGCAGCCGCTCAGCGCCCGAGGGTCCCAGCCGCGGTGGGCGCCCAGCCGGGAAGGAGCGGGGCAGTGCCCGGAGCCGCAGCGCTGAGACCAACGGGGGCTCCAACACCCCGAGCCCGGCACCAGCGCGGTACAGCAGTGACGGGGCGCTGTGGGTGGCTTCCGAAGCCCCTCTGGGCCCAGGGCAGCGGGTGGTAGTGCTGGAGCGGCTGCCAGAGCCCCCGGCCTACGTGCAGATCCGCTCGCCCACCACGCGGGAGAAGATCTGCCTGAAGGCCGTGGTGGAGCGCTGCAAAGCCTACCAGGCGTCCGAGGAGTACCGGCGGCGCTGTCCCGAGACCCCCGGCAGCCCCGAGCCGCTGCGTCACGGCCTCGTCAGGGACCTGCGGCAGAAGTTTCAGACCCTCGACGCTGCCAGCTAGGGGCAGGAACGGGTAGAACGGGTGTCCTGTGGACTCCAAAGGAAGGAGCACCCCATGGACCCCCAACCTTCCTGGGAGAAGGGGCACCACATGGACCTCAATTCTAGTTGGAAGAAGGGTCACCCCATGCATCCTCAACCTGCCTGGAAGAAGGGGCACCAAATGGACCTCCAGGCTGTTTGGAAAAAGGAACCCTTTGGGAACTTCCAATCTGCCCAGGAGAAGGGGCACCCCCATGGACCCTAAGCCCTCTTGAAAGAAGGAGCACCCCATGGACCCCCAGCTTGTCCAGGAGAAGGGGCACCCCATGGACTCCCAAACCCACCTGGCAGACGGAGGACCCTGGGGACTCCCAACCTGTTCTGGACAAGGGACACCCCCAGTACTCTCTGCCCACAGGACCTGGGGCACCGCAAGAACCTCCCACTACAAGTACCAGCGGCGCCCCGTGCTCCACAGGCACCCAGCACTGCTCCCCACTTGCTTTCACATCTTTATTAGAAAAAAAACCCCAAACTGAACCCAAAGTTCCTCTGTGGTCGCCCGCCCCCCCCCCCCCCCGGGTGTCTCGGCCCAGCTGCGGGGTGCAGGGGGCCCCCCCACCCCGGCTGGGGGGGGCACGGGATGGGGGTGCCAGAGAGGGGCCCCCATGGGCTGACGCTCTTTGGTTGGTGCCCGCGGGGGCCAGGAGGTCCCCCCTCTGCACCCACGCGCTGCAGTGGGGGGGGGGGTTATGGCTTTGGGGGGCACCCACGCACCCCCCGTGCAGGTGCTGGGGGGTCCATGCACACCTGTGGGGCGCACACCTGTGCCGTGCGTGCGGAGGGGGGCCGGGGGTGCACCTGCATGCGGGGACACACGTGTGCAGACGTGTGCGTGCAGGGACACGTATGGGCACGGGGGGCACATGCCTGGGGGGCGCCTGCGGCCGCCTCCACACAGGGGTGTGCCTGAAGCGTGTAAATGTATGTATATATATAAATACAAATATATATATATACACTGTGCACACGGACACGTGTGCTCATGGCGGGGGGGCTGGGGGGCTCCTGCCCACGCATGACCCCCGCGTGCCCCTCTGGACCTGGTGGCACCTGTACAGGCACCGCACACGCGTCTCCTTACGCACGTGTGGCCCCGCTGGCGTGACGTGGGGTGTCATTTCCCCTCCCCCCCCGCCATCCAGGGGGGTTATTTCTTTTTTGGGAAGAAGCTGAAGCGTTTCTCCTTGTCCTTGCGGGGCAGGGGGGCTTCAGGGGGGGCCGGGGGTATGGGCAGGGGGAGGCTCTGCACCTTCCCACGGCTGCCCCGACACTCCGTGATGGCCGCGCTCAGCCCCTGCAGCCAGGCCTGCAGCTCTTCCTGCGGGCATGAGGGGTGGTCAGGGGGGCTTCCCTGGCGCCCAACAGAGTCCCAGCCAACCCCAGAGCCCCCTGAGTGATGCCAGTTGCTTCAAGTCTTCTGCAGGCACCCATGTCCCCTCGGGCACTGCCAGCCCCTCACTGTGTCCTCATGGCACCGCTGGCCATCCCCTGCCCCTCTGAGCATTGCTGGCCACTGCTGACTACATTCCCCTGGCCATTCCTGTGTACCCCAGTCACTGCTGGCCACCACCCCATCCCCATGACAACTACAGCCACCCCATATATCCCTGGGCACCACTGGTGTCCCCCTGGGAACAACCTGTGTCCCTCTGGACCTCTTTGACCACCCATGTCTCCTTGGGCACTGCTGACCACCACCACATCCCCCAGCCACCCTGTGCCCCCTGGGTTCCACTAGCTACCCCGTGTCCCCCCAGGCCACCCCTCACCTCATCCTTGCCATGGAAAAGCCACTCGCTGCCGTTGCTGAGCCTAGGGACAGAGCACAGACACCAGTGCCATGCATGCCCACTGTGCCACCCCGCAAGGCGCCGCACCCTCACCTGAGCTTGAAGACGTGTTTCTTCTTCTTGTAGCCCGCGGGCACCTCGCAGCGGGCGTCCCACAGCCCCAGGGGCTCCTCGCCCTGGCACGGCAGCCCCAGCGCGCGGCTCTTAGCGTCCTTGAAGAAGGCGAGCTGGCCGCCCCGCAGGACACAGTACCGCGTGCTCCATGACCTGCACCAGCACCATGTCACCCTGGGGACACTGCCCCGCCGGGGACACCGCGCTCGCCGCCGCCGCTGCCGTGCCTACCGGTTGGATGCGCGCTTGGTGGCCGCCTCCAGGTCGTGCTTGCGGCCGAGGTAGCCCTCCAGCTGGACGCTGCTGACACGGGCGGGCAGCGTGGCCGGCTCCTCCGGCTCCTCCCGCGGTGGCCGTGGGGTCGGTGACACTGGCTCCTCATCACCTGTCCTCGGTGCCAGCTGTTGCGAGGCAACAGCACGGTTATGCTGCAGTGTCACCCACCCACTGCCCCTGACAGACCCGTGGCAAGGTGTCGTGCCCTCCCATGGTGGCACTGGGCACATGGGTTGCTGTCACCAGTGGGTCATGGACCTCGGTCTGGTGGCCTGGGGGTAGGTCACCCCCAGGTCTCCGTACCAGTGACATCAGCAGCTCCGAAGTGTGGGAACTGGAGGACCCCAGTGAGTGGGTGGATGCCAATGACCCCACCAGTTCTGATAGGTGAGAACTGGTGACTGCTGGGAGGATGGCTCAGCATCCCCATCCCAGATGTGATCCCCCACTGAGTGGCAGGAATCCTGCAGTGATTCCAGCCCTGGGACCCTCCATGCAGTGCCAGTGACCCCACCACATGCAGTGTGTGGGAACTGATGGCTATTAGGAAGACCCCAGTGAGCATCTGGGACATGGTCCAGCCCTGGCACTCAGTGTGGTATCAATGTGTCTGTGTGTGTGTGTCCACATGTCCAGCTCCAGTGTGCAGGAACTGGTGGCTACTGGGAGGACCCCAGTGAGCAGCTGGGACATGGTCCAGCCCTAGGACCTCCAGATCTCAGTGCCAGTGACCCCACCAGCTCCAGTATGTGGGAACTGGTGGGTTCTGGGAAGACCCCAGCAATCAGCTGGGACCCTCAGCAGTGCCAGTGAAGCCACCAGCTCCAGTACACAAAAACCGGTGGCTACTGGGAGGACCCCAGTGAGAGGCTGGGACATGGGCCTGCCCTGGCAGCCCCCAGTCTCGGTGCCAGTGTCTCCTCAGATTTGGAGTGATGAGGTTGAACCAAGCTAGATGAGCAGTCCTGGGAGCCACCTCAGTGTTGCTGCCAGCCTAGGGGACATGGGGACAGTGAGAGGTCTGGTTGGGGACCATGGCATCAGTGCCATCATCTCGAGGCATCAGTGGTGCCTGATGAAGGGGACGCCTATCCAGCTGGGTGCCACAGGAGGGGCTTGGTCAGGCCCCCTGTCCCCAAGGAGCCAGGAGATGCCCATGTCCCCAGGCAGGCAGATCTTGTCCCCAGATGCGTAGTCAGGGTCTTGTCCCCAAGCAGGCGAATGTGATCTTGCTCCCAGGGCAGCAGGAGATGTCCCATGTAGAGGGGGCTTCTGTCCCCAAGCAGGGAAAAGTGTCTGTGTTCCTGAGCAGACAAAGACCACCCTGTCCCCAAGGAGCCAGAAGATTCCCATGTCCCCCAGAATGCAGAGTAGGACCCTGTACCCAAGGAGATGCCCATGTCCCTGAGCCAGCAGAAATGTTCTTGTCCCCAAGTAGGTTCTCCAGGATCCTGTCCCCACGCAGGGGAAAGTGATCTGGTCCCCAGGGATCCAGAAGATGGCCATGTTCCTGAGCAGGCTGGCAGTAAGCAGAGAGCACTCCTGTCCCCAAGCAGTTGAAAGTGGCCATGTCCCCAAGCAGGCAGAGAGGATCCTGTTCCTGAGCAGCCAGAAGATGCGCGTATCCCTGTGCTGGCAGAAATGATCTTGCCCCAAGGAGCCAGGAGATGCCCATGTCCCCAAGCAGGCAGAAGAGGCAGAAGGGGTTCCTGTCCCCAAGGAGCAAAAGGATGCCCATGTCCCTGAGTAGGCTGGCAGTAAGCAGAGAGGGCTACTGTCCCCAGGCTGATGAAAATGGCCATGTTCCCAAGCAGGCAGAGGGGTACACTCTCCCTGAGCAGCCAGAAGATCCCCACATCCCTGATCAGGCACAAATGAGCTTGTTTCCGTGTAGGCACTCAAGGATCCTGTCCCTGGGCAGGGGAGAGTGACCTGGTCCCTGAGGAGCCAGGAGATGCCCATGTCTCTAGGCAGGCAGAAAAGGCAGAAGGAGAGGTTCCTGTCCCCAAGCAGGCAGAGCCACAGAGAGCCATTGTGTCCCTGCACAGGCAGAGCACGTGGGAGGAGCAGAGAGCCGGCAGCGAGCACAGGGGCTGGCACATGGTGACAATGCCCTGTGAGTGACGATGTCTGCCTCGCAGGGTGACAATGCTGCAGGGTGTAAGGATGCCACACAGGTGCTGATGCCATGCAGAGTGAAAATGTCCCACAGGGTGACGATGCCCCACAGGGTGACAGTGCCCCACGGGGTGACAATGCTCCATATGGTGACTGTGTCTCTTGGGGTGATGATGCTCCACAGGGTGATAATGACCCACAGGGTGAAAATTCCCTGCAGGGTGCTGATGTCCTGCACAGTTCCAGTGATGTCCCGCAGGGTGATGATGCCCTGCAGGGGGCTGATGTCCTGTACAGCAATGATGTCCCTTGGGGTGACACAGTGGCCCCAGGGCAGACACTCCAACTCTGGCTGCTGCACGGATCCCAGACACACACATACACCATGGGTGCCACCCCCAATGTCACCCCAGGAGTTGGGGCAAAGGGGACCTGAAGTACCCCTCTGCCCACCCGGCCTTTTTGGGGTCATTCAACATTTATTCAACACAAGGCAAGGACAAGGTGAGGGTTGGGAATGCAGGGATCTGTCAACACAGTGAGGTCATGGTCACAGGGGGTGCCAGGAGCTGTGGGACATGCAGGAACACCTTTTTGCATACAGGGACATATTTTGCATGCAGGGACACCTTTTTGCATGCAGGGACAACTTTTTGCATGCAGGGACACTTTTTGGTCATCAGGGAAGGTAAAATCTAAACTCAAGAACTGACCGGCTCTGGTCCATCTGTAGTGGGCAGCGAAGTGTCCTGTGTGCTCACATCCTTCTTCTCCTCCTCTTCCTCCTCCTCCTCTGACCTGCACAGGGAGACAGACAGTCAGCATCCCCATCCTAGACATGATCCCATAGGGATGGGGCTGGCTGCTGCTCCATGTCCCCCTTGAGGGATGAAAGCTCTGTCAGGGTGAAGCTTGACCTTCATCTCTTCCCTTCATCAACATCAATTTATTGTTTGCAAAAGGCAAATTGCTAAAAAGCCCCTTAATGCTACAAAATATCCTTAATGGTTTGAGAAAAGGGATGTGGAAACAGTGTCCCTGGTCACATGGAACGATGGTGGCATCCCTTACCCGGCCTCCAGCTCCCCATCCAGATCCAGGCAGTAGTCGGGAGCTTCGGAGCGCGTCATCCCATCTCGCACCAGCCCCTCACGCAGAGACCGCCCGCCAAGGAGCTCCAGCTGCCAGGCAAGGAGTGAAGGTGGTAAGGGATGGGGGGGAGACTGTGGCAGGGCCGGCAGAGGCCTCATCCCGAGCCTTTCTCACCGTTGTCAGCTTCCTGAGGGCAGCAATGCGCTCCTCCCAGGTGGCGGAGGACTTCTCAAAAGCCTCATGCCGCTTCAGCAGCTTCTCCACCGCATCCACCGTCTGCCCGTAGTCGCTACTGGCCAGGTAGGGCTCCTGAGCCATGAGCCATGACTCGGCCACTGAGGCGTCGCGGGAGAACTGGCACACCTCCAGCACTGTGGGAAGGATGGGCAATGCTCAGCCCCTGGACCAGCTGCCCCGCTGCCCCCGGCACTGCTGCACTCCTCCCTGGCACCCCCAGTGCACTCACACAACCGCAGCCGCTCCCAGCGCTGCTCCCACGTCTCCATCATGGCTTTCCTCTTGTCCACCAGCTCCACCAGCTTCGCCTTGATCTGTGAGGGGATGCTGTTAGGGAGTGGCACAGATGGCATCACCCCCACCACACCCCATCCCTGATTCCCTCACCTCTGGCGAGTCCTGGTGCTTGCGCTGCAGCAGTTTCTTGCCCAGCTCGATGCAGTCAGTAAAGTTCTTGCCTCGAGCATCCACCTCAGCCTTAATTCCCTGGTGGTATTTCATCAGCAGCTCCACCGAGGAGACATCCCTGAGGACACAGAGGCGTCAGGGACAGTGGTGCCATCAGTTCCATGTCCCATGCCGGGTGCCCACTGGGTGCATCCATACCTGGGTTTCTCCTGTGTCTCAATCTGCCGGACGGTGCTCTCCATCCAGGAGAGCAGATCCCGTGCCATGCTGAAGAAGCGATGTTTGTCAGCCGTGTCTGTCAGCCGTGCCCGGCGCCCGCTGCACGCTTCCAGCAGCTCCTGCAGCGCTCGGGACACCTCCTGCTCCTTCTCCTGGATTCCAGCTGCCTTCTCCCCGGCATAGGCGGTCTGCAGGCGCGCTGCTGTCTCCCGAAACTGCTGCACCTGCACGAACCACAGAACCGCTTGGGTTGGAAAGGACCTTAAGGACCGTTGAGCCCAGCCTCCCATCACGGGTAGGGACACCTTCCACCAGACCACAGAGAATGCTGAGTGCTGGCACCCATGTCAGGTTGGAGCCTCACCTGTGCCTCCAGCAGCTGGAGGTCCCTCTCAAAGGCGTTGTGCATGCGGTGGAAAGCCTCCACTGTGCCAGCATCCTCGCCCAGATCCTGGGGCAGTTCCTGGCGCCGGGTTGCGATGAGGGCCAGCAGCTCAGCACCGTCGTAGAAGTATTTATGGAGGTCATGGGAGGCGGCGAGGAGCTGCATGCGGGTGTCAATCAGCTCCAGAAGGTCGGCCCAGCTCTCGTTCAGCCCATCCTTCCACTCAGCTATGGTGGCTGCCTCGATGTGCCCCGCATCAATGAGGTCCTCAATGGTCAGGTTCACCCGGTCCACGCGCTCCTGCCCCACGCTCCCTGTCTCCCGCGCGAACTCACGAAACTTCTCTCGCAGGAGCTGCATGGAGGGAAGAGAAGAGTCAAGTCACCCCCCTCAAGCCACCCGCCAGTACTGCCACATCCACGGCATCATTCTCACCATGACATGGTCCAAGTCCTGCCCCATCTCCGGGGAGGAAGCAACCACATCGCGCTCAGCAATCCACTGCTCCAGCTCTTCCACCTCCCGCTTCAGCTGGAAGAGGTGGGACATGTTCTCCAGGCGCCGGCGGCGCTCCTCGGCCGCCTCCTTCAGCCCCGCGTAGTGCTTGTCCACCTGGCCCTGCAGCCGGATGATCTGCTCCCTGCGCGGCCCCGGCACACAGACACCCAGTTCTCACCCTCGAAAAAATGTCCCCGACCCACCCGTGTTGACATCCAGGGGGGTTGAGGGTGAAGGACCCGCTTTGTGCTCCCCATATCCCTCTCCGACCACCTCCCTGCCCAACTGGAGCAGCTGACACTGCCAGAGCTCCAGCTAAACCCCCCACCCACACAGTGCTGAGGGCACGGGGCTGCCACGAAGGACAGGGGACATGTGGCATAGCACCTACCCCTCGGGGTGGCCGGCAGAGAGCAGCTGCTGCGCCCTCCCCGCCAGCTCCTTGATGGTTTGTCCGTAGTCCTCGATGGAGCGCAGCTGCCGGACATGTCTCTTCAGCATCATCAAGCAGCTCTCCTCATCCTATGGCATGGAAAACATCGGTGCCATCAGCACCTGGCATGGCTGGGGGACAGGGACTAGGTTCTAGACTCAGTGCCTGCCCTACGGGAATGTCCTGGCTCCATCAGATACCACAGGGAGCAATGGTGAGCTCTGAAGGGCATGGCATGGAATGGGTGGATGCTGTGTGATGGCATGGGAATGACACATAAGAGCAGAGCACACCATGGTGTCACATGTGGACAATGTTCAACAGAACAGTGTGGCACTGCCTGGGTCAACACTAGATATCCCAGCAAGGCATGGCCCAGTGCAGCACAGACCCCCAAACACGGAGCACCACATGGAATCACTCCTCACCTTTGGTTTCTCCTCAGGTCCCATGAAGAGCTCCTGCTCGCTGACCCAGGCCTCGGCCTCGTCAGCATCCAGGTAGTACTGCTGGGCCTCTTCAGCCTCCCGCAGGCGCCGGTGCCGGGCAGCTGCCTCCTCCTGCAGCGTCTCCCACAGCGCCCGCAGCTCCTGCGCCTGTGCCGCCAGCTCCGGGCCTGGCTCCTCGCCGTTTCCCGCTGCCTCTCCCCGGCTCAGCACCTCGCCCAGGCGGGGGGCATGGCCCGCCAGCTCCTTCTGCAGTGTCTGCCGGCAGGAGGGAAGTCACAGTGAGAGTCACCCATGGAATGGATCCCGAGGGACCACCTGGGATGGTGGCTGTTGGTGCAGTACCCAGGCTCACCTCATTCCTCTTGGTCAGGCGCTGCACGCTTGCGAGGTCGGTGCCATGATCCGTTGATCTCGCCAGGGAAAGCCGCTCCTGCACCCACAGCTGCGGGAAGGAGCACCCACTGAGTCCCCTGCAGCACCCATGGGTACCCCCAGCCCCTCAGCCCCTGCCACAGCAAGGACACTCACCGTCTCATCCTCCAGATCCCGCCCCAGCTGGTACATGGCCTTGGCAGTCTCCAGCTCCTTCCTCTTCCTCTCCAGTGGCTCCAGCAGCTCAAGGACTCGCTGCCGGAGCATTTCCTCCTGCCTGGTGGTATCTGGCACATCTCCAGTACCAGGGGTGCCCTGCCACCCCAGTTCCTCCAGCTCCTTCATCCATGTTCTCACTTGCTCTTCCAGTCTCTGGCAGGGTAAATCCATGTGAGTTAGGGATCTGAGCCAAGATGGAGAACCCCAGTCCCATTTGGGAACAAACTCCATCACCTTGGACCTCCTGCCCCTTCCCAAAGGACCCTGTGAGGTGCCAGTACCCACCGTCAACCTCTTCAGCAGCAGGTTGGTGGCGGTGAGATCCTTGACCTTCTCGGCATGGCGCAGCTCCTCCTGCGCCCGCCCCAGCCAGCTCTCCAGCTCCCCGTAGCTCCGGGCGTACAGCGCCGCGCGCTCGGCCTCGAACAGCTGCCGTCCCTTGTCCTCGGCCGCGCTGCGCAGCTCAGCCCAGCGCCGGCGCAGCTCCTGCAGCCGCTGCGCCACCTCCACGCCGTACTGCGGCTTGCGCCCAGCCAGCTCCGTCCCCTCCTGCGGCAGCAGCACAGAGCGGGGTGGTCACTGTGGCACGGGGACATCTCACCCATGCAGCAGGCTGGGAGCATTCCGGAGTCATGGGACCTCTCAGGACAACGAGTCCAACCATTCCCCCAGAACCGCCAAGGCCACCACTAACCCATGTCCCCAAATCCCGCCAGGCATGGGGATTCTACCACTGCCATGGGCAGAATGTGCCAGGGCTGCACAATCCTTTCCCAGAAGAAATTTTCCCTGATACCCAATCAAAACCTCCCCTGGTGCAACTTGAGGCTATTTCCTCTCATCCTTTCCCTTATTTCCTGGGAGAAGAGGCCAATCCCTAACTGGCTGAACCCTCCTGTCAGGGAGTTGTAGAGAGCAAGAAGGTCCCCCCTGAGCCTCCTGTTCTCCAGGCCAAACCTCCCAGCTCCTCAGCAATTCCTCATGCTCCAGATTCTTCCCCAACTCCGTTCCCCCTCTCTGATCACAGTGCTGGCACCCACCGCCTCAATCTTCTCCAGCCAGCTCTGGTTGGGTGCCAGCTCAGCCATGAATGCCTGGTGCTTCTGCCACTTGCTGTGCAGACCACGGGCTTCTCCATAGGAGACATCCTGAGCCATCAGCATCTTCTCATCCACCCAGGCATCAAACTGAAGAGAGGGGTGTCAGTGCTTAGCCAGTGGGGACCCCAGGGATGCCACCAGCCATCCTGAATTCCTACCTCACGGCAGCTCTGCAGGAAGGTCTGTAGGTCGTGGTTGTCCTGCATCAAACCCGCTGCCTCCTCCACCTTGTCCATGACAGCTCCATGCCTAGCAGGGAACCATGGATGTGCAGCATCAGCCCTGCTGCCCACACACTTTCCACCCATCCGCTGGCTCTGTGCCGGACTCACCGCTCCTGGAGAGTTCGGCACTTCTCAGAGATCTTCTCGGCAAAGATGTTCTCCTCAGCCACCAGCTTGGTGCCACCAACCACCACCTCTGGAACCTTCTTGGCATTGCTCTCCACACCAGCGCGAAAGTTCTGGAAGCGGTGCAGGGCAGCAGCCGAGCCCTCCAGTGTGGAGGGCAGCTCCAGGTGGGACAGCGTGTACTCCTGAGGGGCACAGCAAGGGATCAGCGCATGATCACCCGTTTTTGGGGTGCCCGTGAGCCCCAAAGGACATCACTTGAGCACCCACCTGCTTGGTGAGGAGGATCTCCGCCTGCTTGGTGTCGCGAAGGAACTCCTGGAAGTTGCGGCACTGGGTGAGGAAGCGCTTCCGAGCCTCTGCCATCTTGCCCAGGGCAGCCCAGCCGTCCTTCACGCCGCCCAGGCGCTGCCGCAGCCCCTCGTATTCGGGGTCTGTCTGTCCTCGCAGCACCCGCTCCCCTGCCTCCACCAAGGCGGCGAAGGCTCCCGCATGCTCCTCAGCATCGCGCCGGGCCGCTTCGTGCCGCTGCAGCATCTCCTCTGCCTCCCCCAGCGTCGCCGGCACCTCATCGACGGCCGCCACGGCTTTCTGAGCGCCGAAGAGCCACGCCTGGAAGTCATCCAGGTCCTGCAGGAAACTCCGGAGCTGCCCGGCTTCCCCCAGGGACGCTGCGCGCTCTGCCAGGGCCGCCTGCAGCTCGTCCCAGGCCGAGGTGGCCATGGCCAGCTTCTGGGCAACCTCGGTGGCCGCCTCGGGCCGCTCCTCGGCCAGGCGCTCGGCTTGGGAGCGCAGGGCGGCCAGGCGGTCCTGGGCCACCGCCAGCTCCCGCTCGATGCCGTAGAGCTTGCGTTGGGTGGCCAGGACGCCGGCCAGGTCACGGCCCAGCTCGGCCGTGGCCTCCACCGCCCGGGCTTTGCTCCGCAGCCATTTCTGGGTCTCCTCGGACTCCAGGTTGTAGTTGAGGAGGCGCAGTGCCGAGCCCACTGCCCTCCGGCGCTCCGACACCAGCTCCCGGAACCGGCCCCACCTGCGGGACAGAGGGGGGGATGGCAGGGAATGCACTGGCACCGCGTCACCGCCTGCCCCGGCACCACCGCCGCCACCACCGCCACCGTACCTCTCGTTGAGCTGGTCCCGGCACTGCCGGACCTGGGGGCTCCGTGGGTGCCCGCTAGCCAGGAGCCCGTCGGCCGCCTGGTTGACCGCGGCGATCTGGGAAGCCACGGTGGCCATGTCTTGCTCCAGCCCGTCCAGCCTGTGGGAAGGTCCAGGCTTAGAACGAGCAGCAGCTCAGGACAGGGCACGGCGGCACCGCCACGGCGGGGGCTCCTTCCTACCTGCGCTGCGTCACGTCCAGGTCCTCCAGCGCCTGCGGCACCTCCAGCTCCGCCAGCCAGGTCTCCTTGGAGCCCATCCAGAGATGGCAGGCGTCGCTCTCCCCGAAAACAGTGTAGAGGTTCAGGGCATCCTGCAGCTGGCGGCCGCGGCGCTCGGCCAGCGCGGCCGCCTCGGCGTGCAGCTCCCGCAGGGCCGCCAGCCGGCTCTGCGCCTCGGGGCCGGCGCGCAGCTCCGGCGGGAAGCCCTCGGCCTGCTGAGCCAGCCTGTCCAGCTGCTCCCGGGCAGCCGCCAGCTCGTCCAGCAGCTCCTGGTGCTGCCGCAGCAGGACGAGGGTGCGGGATTCATCCTGGCCCAGCTCCTCGGCGGCCGCCCGCCGGCGGGCATCCTGCAGCCCCTCCGCCAACTCCTCCACCTCCGCCTGGAACTGGAAGAAGCCCTCGGCTTCCCGCAGGCCGCGCCGTCGGAACGCCGCCAGCTCCTCCAGCTGCGCCCACAGCGCCCGCACGGCCGCCCCCCGCTCCCGCAGCTGCTCGGCCGCCCGGCCCGCGGCCACCAGCCCCTCGGCCACCGCCAGCGTCTGCTCCAGCTGCCCGCCCCGGCTCCGCAGCTCGGCCTCGAAGGCAGCGTGCCGGCGCTGGAGCAGCAGCACGCCCGGCAGGTCCTTCCCGAAGTCCAGGGAGGAGTAGAGCTGCTCCTGCTCCTTGATCCAGCTCTCTGCCTCGTCTAGCTCCCACAGGCAGGTCCAGAGGGAGCGGGATTGCTCCAGCAAGGCCCTCCTCCGCGCCGCCAGTACCTGCAGCTCTCGCCGGCACATCTCCAGGTGGCTCACACGGTCCCGGATGACTTTGGGGTCACAGGGACGATAGCCTGGGCAGGGAGCAGGGTGGGTGCTCGTCAGGACAGTGTCCTGCTTTCCCTTGGCCATGCCAGGGATGCAGGGGTGTCCTGGCACACTTACCCTCAGCATCAGCAAAGCGGAGGGCGGCAGCGCTGATGGCCCGGGTCTTCTCTGCCTGTACCGCCATGTCGGCCTCCAGCAGACGGTGGGTCTGCAGCAGCTCCTCTGCTTCCAGAAGGTGCTTCCCAGATTCAGGAGATGCCAGTTTCACCTGCAGGAGACCCTCAGCTATTACCCACTGACACCCAAAACTCAGCACCAGCACCCTGACATCTCATCTCCCTCCTTGGTGAGCTCCCACCAACACCTGGTGGGACAAAGACAGCTCACCCATGGTGACACCCAATGCCCATAGCTCACCTTGACCTCATCCATCCAGTCAATGCAATGGAGCATCTCCTGGAAGAGGTGCTGCAGGGTGAGGTTCATCTCCAGGCGCTGGCGCCGGGCAGCCAGCAGCTCCAGGAGCTGCTCCCAGAGCCGCAGGATATTGTCCTTCCGCCCGTTGATGCGCTGGATGTCGTGGTAGCCCTCCAGCTCCAGCTCCTTGGCCACCGCCTCAATGGCCTGCACCCTCTCCCTGTAAGCAGCCGTGTCTGTCTCGATGGCCTCATGCTTCTTCTTGGCCGCCTCCACCGCCGCCAGGTCCTGCCCAAAGTTGTCCTGCCCGGCACAGAGCCCGTGGTGAGGCTCTGGTGAGCTTCCCAGGGTGGGGGGTCCCCGGGGTGGGTGGTCCCCTCCTCACCTGGGCCACCAGGCGCTGGTTCTCACTCAGCCAGGCCTCCCGCATGGCTGCTTTGCGGTCGAAGCGCCGTGCCAGCTGCTCCAGCTTCTCCTGACGGATCAGCTCATTACGCAGCGCCAGCTCCCGCTCATGCTCCGCTTTCTCCAGCTGCTCCCAGGCCTGGGGGAAGGCGGCATTGGACAAGTGGCACAATCCCCATATCCCACATCCTCCCACCCACCCGTGTCTTGTTCTGTTGGTGACCCCCAGGTGGAGGAACACAGCCTGCCATGGGATGGATCAGTCCTGTCCCAGTATGGATTCTGCATGTCCTGGGATGGACCTGAACTGCCTCAAGAGATGGACTCAACCTGCTCCAGGACTCATCCCAGCCTGCCCAAGGACCTGAACTGCTCAGGGATGGACCCAATCTGCCCCAGGAGAGGAGTTCAGTTTCCCCCAGGAGATGGACCTGACTCGACCCCAGGAGACAGCCCCCAGCTCCCACAGCAGACGGAGCCCGTACCCGGTTGATGTCAGAGACCAGGCGCCCCTCGTGTGGGGTGTAGACGCGCTGGTTGTTGGCCCTCATCCGCGACTGGATGGTGAAGAGCAGCACCTCCAGGTTGCCCTTCTCCTGAAACCTGCCCCAGAGAGAGCTCAGCGTTGGGCACCCTTGGGTGCCCCACACCACCGGGCGGGCATGAGGAGCGGGGGGCTCTTACTTGGGGGGCTTCTCCACGGTGCGGTAGGTGCTGAAGGCTTGCAGCTGGTGCTGCACCCCAGCCAGCGAGTTGGCAAAGCTGCGGCTGTTGAGGGAGGCGATGGTCTGCTCAATCCAGGTGAGCAGGTCGGACGCCAGCCCCCCATAGCCCTCGATCATCCGCTCTGTCTCCTTGGCGTGCTCGATGACCTGTGGCGGGACCAGGGGTGAGCATGAGGGTCTGGCACCCCAAGAGAATACCCCCAACCACTTCAACACCATACCCTACCTTGCCCAGGCGCCGTCCCTCCACCTCCAGCACCTTCATCTTGGAGAAGTAGTGGTAGAAGGCCACCACATAGGTGATGATGGACTTCTCATCGGGATTCTCCGTGAACACATCTGCCCGGTGCGAGTGAGAGGTGTCACTCCTGACCCAACCTCAGCCCACTTCACAGGCCACCCCAGCCTCATGAGGTCCCTCCTGTGCCCACCCAGGCCCTCCTTCCATGTATTGGGAACCTCTCTGTGCTCCAGGCTCTGGAGCCTGGGAATATCCCAGGGGAAACTGAGGCAGGAGGACTAGCAGCAATTGCCTCACCTTCAGGGTCGAGGAGAGGGGTGATGCCCAGGTGCCGCTCTGCCACGCTGAACGCATGCTCCAGGTTGTGCCGGGCATTGGATTTGGTAAGGTTTTGGAAGTCAACCAGCTCGGGCCTGGGGACAGAGGGCACGAGACAGCAGTGACACACCTGTGGGACATCTCTCAGTGACACTGCTGCCCCAGTGCCTGCTGCTGTGCCACCTACCTGTGCCTGTGGATGAGGGCATTGAAGGCCAGCCCATCCTTCCAGCTCGAGGTGAAGTTGGTGACATTCACATGGGGGTACCTGCGGTGAGGACAGGGCATCATTGTCACTCTCTGGACACTCACAGACCCTGACACAGTCACATGGGGGTCCCACCACCTACCCTGCTGTCTTCATCTGGCACCAGAGCAGCAGTGCATCCCTGGCAGAGCGAGTCTCCCGGCCCTCCTGCGTCTCCACAATAATGTCCTGGATCTGGGGGCAAAAGGACATTATTCTGGGGTTGGAACAGCAGTTCCATGGAGAATGGCTCCCACCTGGGAATGAGGTGTGAAGCAGAGGGATTCCCCAAACCACCTGTCCTCACCTGGAAGCGGAGGATGATGGTCCAGATGAGGCCGAGGACAAGGCGGTGGTTGCCATCCACGATATCATGGGAGCCCATGTTCTCCAGGTGCACCCGCTGCTCCTTCAGGAACTGCAGCGCCTTGTCCACATTCTCCAGGCAGTGGATCCGCATCCGGCCCTTGGTGGGCTTGGGCTGGTGTGTGACAGTGCTCAGTACCCTCCCTCCCACACCAGGCACCCCAAGCCCTGCCCAGGGACACCCCCACGCCCATGCTGCCACCCCTTGGCCAACACCAAGAAAAATGGTGTAGAGTGCCATGGGCAGGCCACAAGTCCTAGGGTCTCCAGCTGGATGGGATTCCTACCAGAAGCTCTCCTGACAGCACTTCCAGCAGCTTGATGAGCACCCGTCCATCCCGGAGGTCCATGTAGAGGTCTGAGATGCGGCAGGTGACACGAGCCAGGTGCGAGTTCACCCACTTGGTGAAGGTTTTCTTCTGCACGGCCTCCCGTTCATCTGGAGGGACAGCGGGCATGGGGTCACCGACAGTGGGGACAACCCAGGTGGGATCGAGGGGACCTGCCACCCACCTGCCAGGGCCTTGATGCGGGAGCGCTCGAAGAGCCGTGCGGAGCTGTTGTCATTGTCCAGCTCATCGTCGGACGCGTCCCAGCGGACATTGATGCGGCTGTACTGCTGCTGCAGCTCCAGCTGCTCGTAGTCATTGGCCGAGGTCATGGTCCCAGTGTGCCCCGGCCCGGTGGCCGTCAGCTACCGGTGAGAGGCCCCTGGGGGACAGCGGGACCGTGAGCATCAGTGCGGCCACGGTGGCTCACTGGCCCTGCGGCACGTGGGGATTTGCGGCTCAGAGCCTTGGGATAAGCTGCTCAGAGGGATTTAGCCTCGCCCCACCCAGGTGTGGGGGGGGCACCTGGCAGCTGCCCTCTCCAGGACCACCGTGCTGAGCCCTGCCGAGCTCTGCTAATGGCTATTTACGGTGCTGAGTCCTCACCCAGGTCCGTCTGCCCAACTGAAACCCCAGCCCAGGTCCCCAGAGGTGTCCCCCCAATCCTTGGATGCCCCCAGGGAAGGGGCTGCTGCTCACTCCCACCCCGACCCCTGCACTGCACAGGGGCTTCGCCCGCACTGGTGGCAGAAAGTGGGTGACAGCTGCCGGCAGGGGGGGGCACCCACCCCCGGGGACATTTGAGACATAGATAGGACATGGCTGGTATCTAAAAATGCCTCTGAGCAGCTGTCGGTGGCTGCTGGGGCCCCTGAGGGGTGCAAGGAGATGGGCTGGGGCTCCCTACAGCCAGCAGCATGTCCAGGACCTCTCCTGCAACCCAGAGCTGCAGAGAGCCCTCAGTAGTGGGTGCCAGGGGGAACCCGTGTGCCCAAATCCCTGCTGTCCCCGTGAGCTGTGACAACTCATGGGCCCCCAGCTCCCCCTCGGATGCCCCGGGCATCCCCCATGTCCCCCCTGGCAGGGTTATCAGGGTGGCCCAGGCTGTGCCACACCCCAACTCCGCACCCTAATCGGGGCAGCACAGGCAGGGCCTTGGCTTGAACCTGGAGGCACCGGGAGCGTGCAAGGACATGGAGGAGCGTGCAGGAGTGTGGGCAGCACAGCAAAGACACTTGGGAGCACACCAGAGTGTGCAAGTGTGAGGGAGGGCATGGAGAAGGGTGGCAGGGTGTGTACCTGTGAGCCAGGACACGCAGGGACTTGTCACAGCATCCACGTGTGAACGAGGACATACAGAAGTGTGACAGAGTGCGCCTGTGAGCAAGGACACACAGGGACATGCCAGAGCGTGCACAGGTGAACAAGGACAAGTAGAAATGTGCCAGAGTTTGTATGCCAGAGCAAGGACATGCAGGAACACACCAGAGTGTGCATGGGACACACACGACAGGCACTCGCGTGGGTGCAGGGCCATGCAGATGTGTACCAGAGCAGGCAGGAGGGCAGCCCCTCATGCCATGACTCCGTGCCTCTGCCAGAGCACTCAGCTTGCCCTAGCAGGAAAGCCTTCTGGGAGACCAAATCTGGGGATTTTGTCCCCAAAACTTCAGGGACTGCCAGCAGTTTGGGTATGCTAAGTTGTGTCTGGTGTCTGCAGGAGAGACCAGTTCTGACTGTGACCCCGACAACACAGCAGCGGGGCCATGGCTGCGAGCATCCAAGGAGGAGAAAGAGGAGGAGGAGGAGGAAGAGGAGGAGGAGGAGGAGGAGGAGGAGATGACGCCGAAGGGAGCCACAGCAGGCCCATGGGAGCATTCCGAGCGCGGGCGCTCACCCACCCTTTAAATCTCCCTCCGCCACACCGGCACCTTCCGAGCATCCCTCCCTGCCACAGCCACGCCGCCACCAGCACCCGCCACTCGGGAATTGTCATTCCTGCCGCTCAGCGTGCGGAAAGCTGGGAATGCCAGCATGCCGGCCTCGCCGCCAGCATCCTGCGGCCATGGCCCGGGCAGCGTCGCCTTCCTCGGCCAGCGGCTCGCCTCGGTGAATCAGCACTTCCCGGTGAGGGGCTGGCACCGTGCCACCACCACGGTCCCCCCGCCGGGCATAGGGAATGTCCCCCCACACCCCAAGGGCGGCTGGGGCAGCGTTTGGCACCTGGCACTTATGGCACCCTCAAACCCATTCCCTGGCTCATCCCTCACAGCCACAGTATGCTGCCAGCAAGCCCATTTCCAGTTACAGAAACTCATCAGAATCGCCCAAAACACCCCGAAATTCTGTCCCATCACTGCCACCCAGAGCCTGGCGTGTCCCCATTGCTCCACTTCACCAAAACACTTGGATTTGGCATCTCCCCCATGTCCACAAGCAGCCATGCTCCGGTTGGGAAGAGGCAGGAGCCGGGGGGCAGCCCCCCAGCAGCCCCCTGCGTGCCAGGCGCAGGGCCAGGCCCGGGAGCAGATGGTCCCTCTCGGCACGGCCGCGCGGCACAGCACGGGGCACCTGGGCATGGAAAGGCACGGCACAGCTCCTCCGGCAGCGCTGCCCTGCCCCGGCCAGGGCTCCCCAGCCACACTCCCACCCGCCAGGAGAATTTGGGCTTCCCCAGGGCCACATGCCGGCCGTGCCAGGACTGTCCCATGTCACCCAAGCCGGTGACACGCACACGTGCTGACACTCCACAGACATTTTTTGCTATAAATAGGCCTCCCCTGCGCACGGCGCTAGCTGAGCCCCGCTCCCTTCTTAGGAGCTGCCCCCCCCCTGCACCCCAAAACCACCAGGCAGTGCCCCAAAACCACATGATAGCTATAAAATATTCTGTGGGGGGCCATGCTGGCATCCAGCAGGGTTTACCGAGTCTCCTGTGCTTGCCACTGTCTTCCAGGGCACCCCAATCCCCTGGTTTGGGAGCTGGAGATTTATAAAGGGAAAAGCTGGGAAATCAGGCCTGGGGGACCCCTGGGTTATTGGGGTGAGGGTAAGAATTCCCCCAGCCCAACGCCCACCCGTGAACATCCTCCTGGCACCAGGACAAGGGGGACAAGGGCATGGCACCCCAAAAACCCTTCCCAGTAACCCTCCAGTTTGCCCAGTTGCTAAAAGCTGGGAAACGAAGTGGGTTGGGTGATGTGTCCCACCAAGACCCTCAGGACTCGGCTTTTCCACCGTGTCCCAACAGTGCTGGGAGCACCAAGGACTAGTGTGGGGAGCCCTCCAGGAGTTGACACCCCAGGAAAAGTGTCCCCAGGGTGTCCCCACACTGTCCCCGGGCTGTCCACAGGGTGTCCCTAGAAAGTCACCGCCACTCGCCCGCCCCGTCCTTCCCGAGAGCAGCCCCGAGGGACGCGCGGTGACAGCAGACCCCCCGCCGCGGGGGAAAAGGGGGCTCAGGCTCCGCGGAGGTCTCTTCACCCTCGCCACCAAACTTTCCTCCGTGCCCACCGTCGCCCCCCGGTACCGCGCCCGGTGTTCGGTGCCGCACCCCCCACCCGGTATCCCCGGGGCGGGCAGCGCCTGCCGGTGCCCCCCCCCGCGTGTCCCCGGGGACCGGTGCCTCCCGCTGTCCCCCGGTCCCTCCCGTGCTCCCCGGAGCGGCGCATCCCGGTGCCGCGGGGTCTCACCTGCGCGGGGAGGCGGGCGGGCGAGCGGCGGCGGCGGCGGCGGCGGGGCCGGTGCGGGAGCGGGGCGGGGGGAGCGGAGCCGCCCTGCACCGCGATATAAATAACATTATCTGGGCGCGCAGGGACATTCCTACCCGGAGCCGGCGGCGCTGCCCGGCCCCGATAGCCCCGCTCCCCCCGGGAGGGCCGGGCCGAGCCGACCGGGCGGGCGGGGACGGGGATGGGCGCAGGGACGGGGACGGGGACGGGCCGCCCGCCCCGCAATGCAGCACAGCGGCGCCCCCCGGCCGCCAGCGCCACCGGCACCGGCAGCAGCACCAGCAGCACCGACACCGGCAGCACCGGCAGCGGCAGCGCCGTTGGCGGCAGCATCATTGGCAGCAGCACCGGCGCCACCGGCACCTGCGGGCTGCGGAGAGGCGCAGCGCTCCGCCGACACCGGCGGGGGTCCCCGACCATCCCCTCCGGCCAGCCCACGTGTCCCCCGCTGGCCCTGGATGCCCCCCAGCTAATCACAGGCACCCCTCAGCTAGCCCTAGGTGTCCTCCACCAGCCCTGTGAGTAGCCCAACTCGTCCCAGGCACCCCCTCATTAGATCTCTGTGTCCTCCAGCTCCTCCTAGGCATCCCCTAATTTGTCCTGGGTGACCCCCAGCCGCCCTGGATGTCCCCCAACTAGTCGGTGGTGCTCTCCATCCAACGCAGGCAGTCCCCAGCTACCCCTGGATGACCCCCAGCTAGCCCAAGCCGCCCTACAATCAGCCCTGGGTGTCCCCCACTATCCCCGGATGCCCTCCAGCAAGTCACAGGCACCCCGCACCTGGCCCCGGGTGTTTCCCACTAATGCAGAGTGTCCCCCAGACAATTTCCAACACCCCATAGTTGGCCCTGAATGTCCCCCAGCTCGTCCTGGGTGTCTCCCACTAGCCCTGGATGCCCCCCCAGGTACTTCCCGGGGTCTCCCACTAATCCTGGATAGCTCCCAGCTAATCCCAGGCAGCTCCCAGCTAGCCCTAGGTGGCCTTCGCTAGCCCCTGGTGCTCCCCAGGTCTCTCTAGGTGTCCCCCACCAGCCTTGGGTGCACTCAGGTAGCTCCAGGTGTCCCCACTAGCCCTGGGTGCCCGACTATCCCAGACCCTCCCCAGTTATTCCCCGTTGCCCCAAGCAGCCCCACGGCTCCCTAGGCCACGCCCGCTTATCTAAGCCACGCCCATTGCGCTTCAGGCCACGCCCACACCCAGAGCCTCGCTCTCCAGCCCCGTCGCTGAGCCCCGCCCCTCGCCGCAGGTCTCGCGACATTTGCGGGGGAGGGCGGTGCGAGATGTGTGGCGGCTGTGTGGGCACCGAGTACCCCGAGCGGGTGAGGGCGGGCAAGGGGGGCACTGACACCGGTCCCGGTCCCGGTCCCGGTCCCGGTCCCGGTCCCGGTCCCGGTCCAGGTCCAGGTCCAGGTCCAGGTCCTAGCCTGTGCTCCCGCCCTAGGGCACCACCTGCCTGGAGGGCGGATCTTTCCTCCTGAACTTCGTGGGGTGCGCGCAGTGCGGCCGCCGGGACTTCGTGCTGGTCAGCAACCGGGCCGAGGGCCTGCAAGACGGGGAGGAGATCGTCACCTATGACCGTGCGGTGGGGGGCACCGGGGGGGTGAGGGCCGGAGGGGCCTTGAGGGGGTGGGGGAACTTTTGGGGTCTTGAGGGTTGGGGGCCCTGAGGGGACCTTTGGGGTTGGGACTCTTAAGGGCGATATTTGGGGGATCCCTGAGCCATTCCTGGGGCTTAGGGTTCACTGAAGGTTGGGGGTCTTGAGGGCTATGAGGGGTCGGGGGTCTGGGGGTGTTGAGTATTGGGGGAGACCTTGGGTCTTGAAGGTCTTGAGGGATGCTGAAGGCTCTGGGGGAGCTTTGGAGTCTGGAGCTTGGGTGATCTTGAGGGTTAGAGAGGGCTGGAGGGGACCCTTGGGATCTTGGGGTCTTGAAGGCTGGGGGGCACAGGTGGAGGTTTTGAAGGTTGAGGCCTGGGGATAGCATTTGGATTCTGGGGGGTCTTGAGGGCTGGGAAGGGGGGGCTCTCGAGGGCTGGGGCGTGATGGGGTGGGGAGGCTCAGAGGTCAAAGGAGGGGGAGGCCTAAGGGAGGATTAGTTTGAGTAGGGAAAAGTTGGGGCCCTGATATTTGGGGGGTCCCTGAGGGTGGAAATGGTGGATGCCCAGGGAGGAGGTCTCAGGTTTTAGAGGGAGTATCAGGGAGCTACTGATGGGCATTAACGGGGGGTGAGTTGCTGTGGGGGGAATTTTGGGGGCTTGATGTTTTAAGGACTGGGACGTCTATGCCCTGGGAACAAGGGCAAGCATGGAGGATTGGGGCTTGTCCCAAGAGATTGGGACTAGGGGGATACCCCAGGGACAGTGTCCTTGTCCTCTCACCCCACTGTCCCCTGCCCCACAGACCTGTGCAAGAACTGCCACCACCTGATCGCACGCCATGAGTACACCTTCAGTGTGGTGGATGACTACCAGGTTTGTCTCTTGTCCCCCAAAAGCCCTTCCCAACTCTGTCTCTGGAATTCCAGACCCATCCTTACATGGGCTGATTCCCACCTTCCCTGGGACAGAGCCTTGAAGGATTCAGAGCCCCATCCCTGTGTTCAGGGCTACCTGGAGACCCCCCAGCACCAGTCTGTGCCTTGTGGAGGAAGCCCAGCTCACCTGGCATGGGAATGTGGATGATGGGAGGGGGCTGTGACCCCCATTCCTCATTCCTGGCACATCTCCTATGCAGCAAAGGGCTGGAAAAAGGGCTCAGGGGAGCCAGTGGGGCTGGAAACGAGATCTCCTGGCTCTGATTGCAATCGGGGATCGGGTACCAGATCTGGCTCAAGTTTCCCTGTGGGGGAGCAGGGCTGTGGCAGCCCCCCTTTTTCCAGCCCCCCCTTTTCCTTCCCCCAGGAATATACCATGCTGTGCCTGCTCTGTGGCCGTGCAGAGGATTCCATCAGCATTCTGCCTGATGACCCTCGCCAGATGACCCCGCTGTTCTGATCCCCGTGTGTGTCCCAGGATGAGCTTTCAGCAGCTCTGGGAGATCCCTGGATACCTGGCACTGTATTTATGGGGACCACACAGTCCCTGACATAATTTGCCCCTCCAAACTTCCAGCCTGGATGCAGCGAATACCCAACACCGGATGCTCCCATGTTTCTGGAGCTTTTTGGCTTTGACCCTGACTGCAAGGATGGGATGCAGTGCCACATTCCAAGCTCCTGTGTGCTGAAGACATAAAAGGGTCCCTAAAACAGAATCCAAAGGGATTCCCACCCCATCCCACCTCAGGAGCCCTCGTATGTGGGGTAATAAATGTGATGTGTGACAGCTTGCTGGCACAGGCAGGAGTATTTTGGGAGTGGGCTTCACCCCCTGTAGTTGGTGAAGGGTGTTGGGAACTGATGCAGGAGACTTTTTCCATCCCAGAAGCCTGTGGAATTCCTCCTTGGCCCTTCCCAGCACTGGAGAGTGCAGTGGAGAACTGCACTTTCCAGTGCTCTCCTAAACCCTGCAGAGAAAGGACTTGGATCATTTTCCCTTCCCACAGAGTTGGTTTGGGGTCACTTCGCCCTGCCCTGGGGTTTGGAACCTGGCCCTGCCCTGCTGGGAATTCCCTATTCCTGAGGCAGGAAGGAGCTGGGTGTGGGAAATCACTGCCCTGGGGTGGGTGAAGTGTTGCTCTTGGCACCCGGCCCCAGCAACACCCATGGGGAACTGGGTGCAGCCAGCCTGGCACCCACCTATCCCTGAGCCTCCATTTCCTGGATCTGGCCTTTCAGGACTGTATCCTCCTTCCCGTTCCCCCTAAAAACCACATGTTTCCAAAAACCTCACGGATCCATTTACACTCCCAAAAACCACGTGGATCCAGGCACGCTCCCTGCGGCTCATTTATTGCCACCAGCCCACGCCACCCCAGCGGCTCCAACCCTCTGCCCCCATCAAGCCCCCTCCCCGTGGAGGTTTCAGAGGGGGCTGTCACTCTGCGGAGAGCTGAGGCCACCCCGGGGTGACACCAGAGCCAGGATCACACCAGAGCCAGGATCACACTGGAGCTAGGATTACTTGGCCAGCTTGAGGAGACGCTGGATGTCGGGCTCCAGCTGGGCTGTGGGCACACGGGGGCTGTAGCGCCGGAACGGTTCCCCCTCAGGCCCCACCAGGAACTTCTCAAAATTCCAGGAGATGTCGGAGCGCCGCACAGGGCTCCAGACGACAAAGCGGGGCTCGGCCATCAGATGTGCGGGCTCGTCGGCCGGTGCGGGCAGGTGAGCCTTGAGGTAGGCGAACACGGGATGGGTGTCACTGCCGTTCACCTGGCACTTCTGGAACAGGGTGAAGTTGGGCTCGAAGCCACCCCCGGGCCGCACGTGCTTCAGGGTGTTGAGGATCTCCTCGTTGGTGCCGTTCTCCTGTGGCGGGGAAGGAGAAATCCAGAGCCCTGTGTTTCCCAGCTCCTCGCCCCCTGCCTCGTGGCCCATAGGACTTACCTGGTATCCAAACTGGTTACAGGGGAAGCCCAGCACGACCAGCCGCCGGGGGTAGCGGGCTTGGAGCTGGTTGAGCTGGGTGTAATCCCGCACCGTGGTGCCTCAGAGCGAAGCCACGTTCTCGATCAGGACCACGCGGCCCCGGAAAACACCAAAATCCACTTTCTCCCCCTGCAAGGAGGTGGCGCTCAGGTCATAGAAGGACTTGGCGATGGGGACGGTCATGGCTGCAGGCGTGCGGCTGCTTGTGCCCCGTGCCCTGCGCCGCCTCTTAAGGGCTTCCCGGTGCTCACGTCATGGTCCAAAGGTCTCCAGGCCCCGCCGCAGCTCAGGAGAAACCTGAGCCGCCCGTCCCACCCATGGAAGTAGGAAGGTGGCACGGGGCCAAGGCGATGCTCTACCTGCCTCAATAATTCATGGCACGGCATGCTGCGGCTGCTCATCCTGCTGCCTGCGGGGTGTGGGATGCTCCCAGCCTAGCATGGCATGTTCCCGAGGGTTGGGAATGGCAGTGAGAGTTGGGGAATAATGAGAGTCAGGGAATTACAGGAATCTGGGAGCTGGGGCTCTGTGGGGCAGAGGAGGAGGGGACAAGTGTCCCAGTACTCCTCCTTGCCTGGTGCTGCCATGGCATCACCTCTGGGGCCTCCTGTGCTGCCCATCCCAGTGCCCACTAGTCCTGGGGCCCACTGGTCCCAGTACCAGCTCCACCCTTGGGCCTATCTGCTGTGGTGTCTAGCATGGTCCTGTGGTGCCCATCCGAGCACCTGGCAGCATCCTGGTGTCCACCTAGATCCCAGTAGGTTCCGCTATCTTAGTGCCCACCATCATCCCAGTAACCACCCATCCCAGCCCATCACCATCCTGCTGCTGGCTCATCCCAGTGCTGCCACCAAGTTTTCCGGCCCTGTTCCCACAGCTGGGGCAGAGCTGGTAGCCTGGCAGGCTGTGGTGGTGGCCGTGGCACTCCATGGGCATCATGCCCCATATCCCTGTGACCAGCCTGGAAAGGGGACACCATGCTGGCAGCCCCAGATCACCCTCAATTATTGATCACCACTCGAGTGTCCATGCCCAGGCTGTGCCTGCTGCCATGGCATCATGCCCACAGCCCCCCTGGAGCACACAGACCACCAGCCCCTCCAGCATCACCTTTATTCTGCAAACCACTGTGTAAAACCGGGGGTCCCACGGGCATGGGGTGGCACAGGGTGGGCACACAGTGCCTGGACAGCCCCCACCCTACCCGCGAGCTGAGGAGGGCACAGGTGCCAGGATGGGGGGGCCCCCCTTGCCACGTTCCCTGTCCCTGGGGGTGTCCCATGTCGCTCCCCACTCTGTGGGGGCTGCCTCAATCCTGCCCCTACCATGCCCCCTGACACAGCCTGGGGAGGAGGGGTCGGGGGGTCCCAGCCTTCAACACCAGCAGGTTTTGGGGGTGTCCTCGCTCCCCAGGGGCTGCTGCTCGTCCTCCTCCAGCCGAGCCAGGGTGGGGGCGCGGGGCAGCCCCCGCAGCTCATCCAGCTCCTTGCGGTGCGCCTGCAGCACCAGCTCCGTCAGCCGTGTGAAGGACTGCGGGAGAGGGGTGGGGTGAACCTGGGGGACCTCTCCAAGACCCGCTGACCTCTCCAGGCCCCCCAGGCCAGCCCCAACCCCCTCAGAACCCCCCTGCCCCAGTCTCCTCATACCTCCTTGATGTTGAGGTTGCTGCAGGCACTGGTCTCGTAGAAATCCATCCCGTATTCCCTGGCCAGCTGCAGCACCAGGGGTTTGGCAGGGAGGGGGGGTAGCATGATTTGGGAGGAGGGGGGATTCAATACCCCTGCCCCCCTCTCTGGAATGTGAACAGCCGGGCACGGACAGACAGGAGAGCTACGGGGGGGCTGGCATAGGGGCACACCTGGGTTGGGGTGCTGGATGCTTTGGGGTTCAGAGGTCACTGAGAGGGATACTGGGAGGAATTGGGGATTGTTGGACACCCTGGGGTAGCACTGGGCAGTAAAGGGGTTTCCTGGATGCTCTGGAGCTGCTGGGGGAGGTCAGTGGTCCCTGGGTTCAAACTGCAGGAACGTGAGGGGTCACTGGATACAGGTAGGGATGTTTGGGGGGGATCCCTGGATATGGGTAGGGCTGCAGGAGGGCTGTTGGGGCCTATGTGGAATGCAGGGGGGGCTTGTGGAGGGTCTGGCCATGCTGGGATTGTAGGGAGGTGCACTGGGTGCTTTGGGGGTCAAGAGGTCCCAAGGGGGACACCAAGGAGGTCACTGTGTGCTTCAGGGGCACAGGAGACCTTGCTGGAGGTGCAGGAAGAGGTTAGGGGTCTTTGAACATTTTGCAAGTGGGGAAGAGGGAGCCTTGGGGGTGCACAACCACTGCAGAGATGGCGGGAAAGAGGGTACCCGGACACTGGGGGAGCTGGGTACAGACTGCAAGAGGATGGGGGGTCCCTGGTCATGCTGGGAGGGACTGGGGAGGCTTGGGGGTCCCAGATAGAGGTAGGGCTGCAGGAGGGCTGTCGGGGTCCCAAGTGCCGGGGGGGGGGCTCAGGGAGAGGCTGGCCATGCTGGGGGTGCAGGAGGGGTCCTGCCCCCTGGGGGGGGCACACAGCAGCCCCCGCTCACCTGCAGCCCTTGCTCTTTGGGCACTTGCCTCTTGTGCTCCTCGTCTGCCTTGTTCCCGATGAGGATTTTCTGGACGCCATCGGGTGCGTACTGGGTGGGGGAACAGTGTAAGGACCCCCCAACACATGGCTGGGGAACCCCCAGACCTCCCCTCAAGAACCCCCACCTCATCCACGTCGCTGGCCCACTTCACGATGTGCTGGTAGGAGCGCTCGCTGCTGATGTCGTACACCAGGAAAATGCCCTGCAGGGGGTGGGGGGCGGCTGTTGACACCCCAAAATTGTGCCTCAGTTTCCCCTCTCCTGTGTAGCAGGATGGGGAGCCCCCATACCTGAGCCCGCCGGTAGTACTGCTTGGTGATGGTCTGGTACCGCTCCTGGCCAGCTGTGTCCCTGCCCAGCGACAGCGGGTCAGTGCCACCACCCATGGCATGAGTATGGCAGGGCTCAGCCCTTAGCTTGGGTGGGGGGAGCAGGACTCAGAACCCCCAGAATTACTTCTCTCTTGCCCCCAGGTTCCAGTGCTGCCACTCACCAGATCTGTATCCGCACCTTGATCCCATCCACCTCGATGGTCTTCATCTTGAAATCGACACCTGGGATTGGAATGGGGTGTGGTGTCCTGGTGTTTCCCTTTCCAGGAGATGCTGACACTGGGGGCCCTCTGGTCCCCTCCTCCCTCCTGACCCACCCCATGCCCCAACATGGCCTGGTGCTGATCCCCGCACCCAGTGCCTGGCCTTGCAGGAGGCCTCGGTGCCAGGTGCTGATCCCGGTGCTCCCAGTTCCCCGGTGCTGTGGCTGTCCAGTTCTCCCAGTTCCCCAGCGCTACAGCTTCTCGGTGCTGTGGCTGCCCAATGCTCTCACTTCCCGGCTGCATGCTGCTCCCGGTTCCCCTGTGCCAGAGGTGCCTGGTCCTCCTGGTTCTCCCATAGCCAGGATTTCCTGGCTCCCTGATGCTCCAGGGAACTGGCTCCCTGATGCTCTCGGTTCCCTGGAGCCGCGGCACTCCAGAGCCCCCGATTTCCCAGTTTCCCTATGCTGCACCCGGCTTGTGGATGCCCACAGTTTTACCGTTTCCCGATGCCCGTTACTTCCCGGTTCCCCGGTGCTGCATCTCTCGATGCTCCTGGTTCCCCGGTGCCCACAGTTTTCCCTCTCCCCAGTGCCCGGTTTTCCCGCTCTCTGGTTACCTGTTTCCCCATGTTCCTAGTGTTGCAGCTCTCCAGTGCCCACGGTTAACACTTTCCTGGTGCCCCCGGTTTTCCCGTGCCCACCACTCCCCGGTGCCCTGGTTCCCACGACTCCCTGGTGCCCTGGTTTCCCGTTTCCCCGATCCCGTGGTTTCCCGGCAGTTCCTCGGCAGTCCCGGTTCCCCGATGCCCACGGTTTTCCTGTTCCCTGGATTCCCATTTCTCGGTTGCTGCGTCTCCCGGTTCTCCACTTCCCACGGTTTTCCCGCTCCCCCGTTGCCCTTTTTCCCATTTCCCCGGTGCTGCGGTTGGCTCTCCAGTACTCACGGTTTCTTGGTGCCCACGGCTCCCCAGTTCCCCGTTTTCCCTTTTCCCCGGTAATGCAGCTCCCAGTGCTCCCGGTTACCCGGTGCTGCGCCTCCCCATTGCTCCCGATTCCTTGATGCTCCCGGTTTCACGTTTCCCCGGTGCCGCGGCTCCCCGTTTCCCCGGCATATCCGTTTCCACGGTGCTGCGGCTCCCAGTCTTCCCGGTTGCCCGGTTCCCCGATGCTCCCGTTTCCCCGGTGCTGTGCCTCCCCACTGCTCCCGCTTCCCCGATGCTCCCGGTTCCCCGTTTCCCCGCTCCCGCCGCCGCGGCCGCCGTGCGCTGCCGGTGCCGGTACCGATGGTGGAGATGTGGGCGGGGTGGAATTGGTTGTCGGTGAACCGGCAGAGCAGGCAGGTCTTGCCCACGCCCGAGTCCCCGAGCAGCAGCAACCGGAACAGCACGTCGTACTGCTTGGCCATGGCGGGCCCGGGCCGCCGCCGCCGCCGCCACACCGGGGCCGCTCCGGGGCCGCGAGCTGCGCCGCCGCCGCGCCGGGCCGGGCTGGCACCGGGGGATGCACCGGGGCGGGGCGGGGCGGGAGCGGCGGCGGCGGGAGGGGGCACCGGGAGGGGAAACGAGGGGGGCGACACCGGGGATGGACCGGGGGATGCTGTGGGGAGCGGGGAGGGGACACCCGGGATACACCGGGAGATGCTGTGGGGAATTGGGCGGCGACGCGGGGGATGGACTGGGAGGAGAGCTGGGGAGAACGGGGGGATGGAGCCAGGAATGCACCGTAGGATTTGTTGGGGATGCTCTGGAAAACCGGAGGTGGGGGACAGGGGATGTACCAGGGGGAGCAGCAGCGACTCTGGGGACTCTGGGAGCACCAGGGATGTACCCGGGATTGCTCTGGGGGTATTGGGAACTGGACAAAGGGGCGCAGCAGGGGACACTGCGGTGACACAGAGCTGCACCAGAGGGACTGCTGACACTTAGGAGGGATGGGATGGCACCCAGCAGGACCTGGACAAGGGTGCGTTGTCCAGGTTTTTCTGTCCAGGGACAAGGTTCCCGTGGGAACTCTTGTGAGGGTAAACAAGGCAAAGGACAGGGCTGGCACATGGGTCAGGACAACTCCCAATATAAGTGCAGGATGCAGGTGGTGGGATGAGGAGCAGCCCAGATGAGAGGAATCTGGGGGAGATGAGAGACTGGATATGACCTGACAAGGTGTGCTGGCAGCCCTGGAAAGCCACCCATGTCCTGGGCTGTGTTGCTGGCAGCATGGGCAACAGGGTGAGGGGGGATTGTCCTCCTCTGTCCCACTCAGGTGAAACCCCACATGGAGCACTGTGTCCAGCCCTGGGGTCCTTGTCACCAGAAGGACAGGGAGCTGCTGGAGCATGTTCAGAGGAGGCCACAGAAATCCTCCAAGGGCTAAGAACAGGCTGGGAGAGCTGGCATTGCTTGGCATGGAGAAAAGAAGGCTCCAGCGAGAGTTAGAGCCCTTTCCAGTTCCTACAGGGGCTCCAAGAGAGGTGGAGAGGGACTTGGGATGAGGCCATGGAGTGACAGGACAAGGGGAAATGTCTCCAAAATGGAAAAGGGGAGGTGTAGATTGGATATTAGGAAGAAATTCTTTACAGTGAGGGTGCTGAGGCACTGGAGTGGATTTCCCAGAGAAGCTGTGGCTGCCCCATCCCTGGAAGTGTCCAAGGCCAGGCTGGACAAGGCTTGGAGCAACCTGGTCTGGTAGAAGGTGTCTCTGCTCACGGCACAGGGTGGAACTGGATGCGTTTTAAGGTTGTTATCGACCCAACCCGTGGGTTATATGATGATGCAATAAATGACGTCACATCACGATGACGCAGCGGCCCCGGAGTGGCTTCTCTGCGCACGCGCGCCGGGGCTGGGCGTGCCCAAGACATAAGAGGCGTGGCCATCCGGGGGGGCGGGGCCGTGTGTGGTGGGGCGGGGCCAGGAGCGCGGCCGCGCGTCCCCTCCCGGCCGCCGTCGCCCGCTGCCCCCGCGGCCGCAGCATGGCGGGAGCGGCCCCCGGCTCCGGCGGGCGGCGGCGGCTGCGGGACGATGGGCTGCGGACCTGCACCTCCGCCGAGCAGGTGCTGGGGGGCTGCGCTGTGGGGCGAGGGGTGCCGGGGCGGTGGGGTGTGGGGTGCCGGGCAGCCATGGGGCTGGGCTTTGGGCTGCCATGGAATGGTGTTTAGGGTGCCGGGCTGCCGTGGGGCTAGGCTTTGGGGTGCCATGGAATGGGCTTTAGGCTGCTCTGGAACGGGATTCAGGGGTGCCATGGGATTGAATGATCCCGATCCCAGTATCCCCACGACACTACTGTCCCCACACCCGCTGTGACAACAGCGCAGCAGTGACCAGTGTTTTGGGGGGCCCGGCGGTGCTGCCACCCGCCAGCCACGGCAGCTTCCGCGGGACACGTTCCCCAGCACCAGCTGCGGGAGGGTGAGGAGTTCTGGGACAGCCAGACTCTCCCCTCCATCCCACTATCCTGACCCAGCCCCTGGCAGCTCCCCTGGGTGCTGGGACGGGGTAAAAAGTGACTCCGGGTTTCCCAGTCCATGGGGTTCTTGCTCAATTGTTCTCTGGCAAGACACAGTGCCATGAATGCAGGTCCCCGTGTGGCCCCTCCTCACCCCTGAGGCTGATCCCGGGGTATTTCCTTGAGGATTACCGTGCCTTAGAGTGTCCAAGTCCCCAGTTATCCCAGCGTGAGCAGGAGGAGAGTGTTTTGTATGACAGTCTTGAGCTGAACCAAACTCAAGCTGGATTTGTAAAGCAGCACAGGATGGTGCTGGATTCTGGCATAATTTGGGGCACAAAGCTCCTGGGAATTCTTAGTTTGGTTTTACTGGGTGAGATGGGGCTGTGAATCAGATAAACCCCTGGGATGGGGTAGGAGTTGCAGGGTTCAGTGGGGATCATGTTTGGGACATGCAAAGCCTCTTCCCAGAGCTCACCATAGTCTTTATTCCCATTTTTCCTGACTAGTCCAAGGTGGAGGACATCGTGCAGGAGGTCTATGATGCCTACAAGACAAACCATCACTCCTCACAGTGAGTATCAAAACTCCCAATAACCATAAATAACTCCCATCCCAAAAGACCGATTGACCCCAGTGGGTGCTGCAGGAGGATTCTGCCCCTCCTGCCACTGTCCCCCTGCTTTTTCAGGCCACCCTGCCTGCTCATCCTGTCCTCTCTGTATTCCAGGTACGTCCTGCAGCGGGAGAAGCACTTCCATTACCTGAAGAGGGGTCTCCGGCAGCTCACTGAAGCCTATGAGGTACCGGGAATGCTGGATGTGCCACCTGGAGCCACTGCCTGGGGTGCTCCCCTTGCCCTGGGGCTGTCACCAGGGCTGTTTGTTGCCGGGGGTTTGCCAGCCCCAGGGTGGACACAGCATTCCCTGTGTGCCCACACTCATCCCAGCGATGCTCTGGGGGCTTCCTGGCTGTCTCCTTGCTCCTGCCATGTCCAGTGCCATTCCCTGACTGTCCCCTCTGTCCCTGCAGTGTCTGGATGCCAGCCGCCCCTGGCTCTGCTACTGGATCCTGCACAGCCTGGAGCTGCTGGATGAGCCCATTCCCGATTCGGTGGCCTCTGAGTGAGTGGGGAGAGCTGGGGGGACCCCACCATGGCCACTGCCGCTGCTGGCCGCCCGCGTGACTCCGGAGGTGCCACCTCCCGCTGTCCCCAGAGCAAAGGAGTGCTTTGTCTCCCTGCCATCGTCAATGCTGCCCATTCTTCCGGCGGCTTCCTCGTGACGACGGAGATGGGAGGGTGACACCCCCGGCTTCGACCTTGGGGGGCATTCACGAGGCCGGGAGGGGATGCATCGCCCCAGCGGGGTGACACAGGTGACGCTGAGCCCCTTCCCCACCTTCTCGCAGTGTCTGCCAATTCCTGAGGCGGTGCCAGAGCCCCCAGGGTGGATTTGGGGGGGGTCCCGGCCAGCACCCCCACCTTGCCCCCACCTACGCCGCCGTCAATGCGCTCTGCATCATCGGCACCGAGGAGGCCTTCGGCATCATCGACAGGTCTGGGGGCCGGGAGGAGCTGGGTGGGAGCTGGGCTGCGTGTCCCCCCTCTCACAGCCCCTGGCTCCTGCAGGAAGAAGCTCTTGGAATACCTGTACTCACTGAAGCAGCCGGATGGCTCCTTCCTCATGCACGTGGGTGGAGAGGTGGATGTCAGGTGGGTGAGGGCTGCATGGGGAGGCTGTTTTGGAGGGAGGGCCTGGGCATTTTGGAGAGCCAGTGCTGGAAGCAGGTGCTGTGGTGGGGAGCTGGTGCCATTCTGGGGATTCAGTGCTGGGAGCTGGTGATGTTTGGGAGCCAGTAAAATTTTGGGGAGCTGGTGCTATGGTGGGGAGCCACTGCTAATTTGGGGTACAGTTTTGGGCAGTCAGTGCTACTTCTGGGGAGCAAATGCCATTCTGAAGAGCCAGTGCCATGGCAGGGTGCAGTTTTGTGGACCTAGTTGTGTTTTGGGGGGCTGGTGGTGTTTTGGGGAGTGGCTGGTGCCACACTGGAGAACCAGTGCTGTTCGGGGGAGGTGGTACCGTGGTGGGGAGCCAGTGCCATGGGGAGGTGTAGTTTTGGGGAGCCAATGCTATTTTGGGGTGTTGGTGCCATGGCAGGGGACCAGTGACACGAGCTACTGCCATGGCAGGGTGCTGTCGCAGGGAGCCAGTGCCTAGATCAGGCACTTTGTGCCATTTTGGGGAGCCAGTGTAATTTTAGGGAGCTGGTGCCACTTTGGGGTTCCAGTGCCATATCCCTGAGCACTCACCTCCTGAATCTCTGGGCACCCTTTTCCTGCAGGAGCGCCTACTGCGCCGCCTCAGTGGCCTCACTGACCAATATCCTGACACCTGCACTCTTCGCTGGGACGGCCGAGTGGATTGCCAGGTGAGATCTGGGGACAGGTGGGGGACGGGAGATGACATTCCTGGCGTTCCTGCTGCCCTGACTCTGCTCCCACAGGTGCCAGAACTGGGAGGGTGGGATTGGCGGCGTGCCGGGCATGGAGGCACATGGCGGCTACACTTTCTGTGGCGTGGCCGCACTGGTCATCCTCAAGCAGGAACATCTGCTGAACCTCCGGAGCCTGCTGGTGAGTGACCCCTCTCCAGGATACTGGGGCTCTCATCCTGCTGGGGAGCTTTGGTCCCACACTGGTTCCCATTGCCCCGCAGCACTGGGTGACCGGGCGGCAGATGCGCTTCGAGGGCGGATTCCAGGGCCGCTGCAACAAGCTGGTGGATGGGTGCTACTCCTTTTGGCAAGCTGGGCTCCTGCCCCTGCTCCATCGGGCACTCCATGCCAGGGGTGAGTTACCACAGGCTTCCTCTGTCCCCAGAACGGCATCTGGAGGGATTTGACACCTTCTGTGGTGTTTCTCCTCTGGGATTTCCCTTCCAGGCGATCCAGCGCTGAGCATGGCACACTGGATGTTTGACCAGCTGGCACTGCAGGAATACATTCTCCTGTGCTGCCAGTGCCCAGCTGGCGGGCTGCTGGATAAGCCAGGAAAGTGAGTGTGGGGGGAAACACGGGGCTGCCTGGCACCAGGGATGCCTCGATGCCCCCTCAGCATCCCAGTATCTCTTTGCATGCAGATCCCGGGATTTCTACCACACCTGCTACTGCCTGAGTGGGTTGGCCATAGCACAGCACTTCGGAAGTGGAGATCTCCACAATGAGGTGGTCCTGGGTATCCCTGAGAATTGCCTGGTAAGTACTAGGCATTGCTGGGGAGGGCAGGGATGAGCTTCCCGCGCTCCACAGCACTGAGAAAGGCAGATCCAATGGCAGTGAAAAGAGTTGGGGTTCAGCATGGAGAAAAGGAGGCTTCAGGGAGAACTTAGAGCTGCTTCAAGGGCCTAAAGAGCTTCAAGGGAGCTTGAGTCAGGCTTTGGACAAGGGCTTGGAGTGATAGGACAAGGGGGAATGGCTCCAAACCAGAAAAGGGGATTTTCAGATGGGATATGGGCAAGGTATTCTTCCCTGTGAGGGTGCTGAGGCCTTGGCACAGGCTGCCCAGAGAAGCTTTGGCTGCCCCGTCTCTGGAAGTGTCCAAGGCTGGGTTGGACTAGGCTTGGAGCAACCTGGGATGGTAGAGATTCCCTGTGCACAGTGGGCTGGACTAGGTGATCCTTAAGGTGCCTTCCCACCCAAACCATTCCAGGACTCCATGATTAACATTCCTCCATCCCTCTCTCTCCCACAGCAGGCCACGCACCCTGTCTACAACATTGCCCCGGAGAAGGTGGCGAGGGCGGTGATGCACTTCCTGCAGTATCCTGTGCCCAGCCTGGATCCAGCATCCGCTGCCCAGTAGGGGAGTCCTGCTGCTGGCTCGGGGTGCCAAGCCCCAGGAGCGAGCGGCACAGCCCATCCCATCCCATCCCCACGGCAGCCTGGCCAGGCAGAGCACGGTGCTCAGGGTGCTAGCAATACCAAAATCCAGCCTGCTCCAGGCCGGGTGTCCTGCTGCCATCCTGGCCAGAGCCCAGGTGGGACACAGGCTCTGGCAGAGCTTTTTGGCATCAATAAACCAGAAGTCACACCCGCCGTGTGCTGGTGGCCCCGGGGATGCGGGGCAGGAGGTGATGCCACGTCTGGATCCGGTGGCACCAACTTCCCCCATTCCAAGAACAAATGGTAACCACGGGGGAGGATAAAATAAGTGGAATTTTGGCTTTTTTTGTTTATTATTTATAGTCTTATAGTAAAGGGAAGCCTTAACTTGCAAGACAACTCTGGGCAGTATGTACAACATACCTTAGATCCATGGAATGGCATCAAAATGGGGGGAAGAGGGGCACCTACGGGGCAGGGACGGGCCACTGGAGTTCGGAAAATGACACGGAGGTTGGGAAGGGTCAAGGGAGGGAAGGAGGAGGAGGAGGAGTGGGGAAGGAGCCCCTAAGCCTGGCTCTGTGCTCCGCCGACTCGGGCAGGTGGAGTTGCACACGGAGAAAATAAATAGGGAGATCCCCCCCCAGTGCTTGCTCCTTTTTTGGGGGGGGGGGCTGCCTGGCTCCTCCCCGTTCTGGACTGCACTGGTCCCCGGGTATAAATAGAAATGCTCCTATAAAACCAGGAGGGAAGGGGAGGGGGATCGCTAGCGGAGGGGAGTTGGCGGGGGAGTCTCCCTGACGCCCCCAAGTCTTTCTGCTCGGCCTGGCCGGCTCCCCCCGGGGCCGGCACGGTGGGAGCAGGGAAGGGGCCGGGGAGGGCTGGGAAGCTGCAGTCCAAGAGCTTCTAGGAGCGGAGGGAGCGAGTCCTGCCGCGGGCCGGGGGGTGGCGGAGGGGCCTAACTGGCCTCCATGCGCAGCTTCTTCCTGTTCTGTGGCTCGTCGGGCTCCGAGTCAGAGCTGGAGTCGGAGCCGCCGTCGAAGGCGGAGATGGCACTGCCCTTGGGGTTGGTGTAGAGGCTGTTGTCCGCAGGATAGCTGGCCTGGAGCTGAGCGCTGGCTCGGGCCTTCTCCAGCGCACGCACTGTGAGGGACGGCACTGTGTCACCCCCAGGCCTGGCCCTGCCTGCAGCCCAGCTCCCGACAGGCCCCAGCTCCCCCTGGATCCCAAACTCTTCCGGACCCCAGATCCTTCCAGACCCCAGCTCCCACTGAATTCTGGATCTTGCCAAACTCTGGTCCTGCCAGACCTCAGCTCCCACCAGATCCCAACTCCCAGTGGATCTCAGCTCCCACCAGATCCTAGATTCTGATGGATCATATCTCCTGCCAGGCCCCAGCTCCTGGATCTCAGACCCTGCCAGACCCCATCTCCAGCCAGATCTCAGCTACCACCTTGCTGCTCCAGCAGCGCATTCTGCCGCTTGAGGTCGTCAATGTCCTGCTGGTGTGTGTGGTTTTTCCGGCGCATGTACTGGATGTACTCTGTGGCTTTGTCCAGGATTTGGGCCCGGGATGCCTGTTGCAATAGTGGGAAAAGCCAGAGGCAAGATAAAGACCTAGTCCAGGGGGGAAAACTGGAATTTTACCTGTCTCATCATCCCACCCTGGCTCTGGTCCTTACTGGGGACTCTCGTGGCACAAGACAGCCTCGGGATCGTCCCAAATTGAGAAGCCTGGACCATGGGTGGGTGCTGTCCGTGCCCCCAGCACGCTCCATAAACTCACCTTCTCTCCTTGGAGCGAGGGCACGGAGTCCCGCAGGCTGTGGAAGCTATCCTTGATGTGGTCCCTGCGCTTGCGCTCCAGCGCGTTGTGATGAGCCCGTTTGTCGGCCTGGGATGGGGGGGGATAGGGATGGCACCGGGAGGAGGCCACCACCTGCACCCCTAAAATTCCCTCTGGGAATCGTTGTGGGAGCTCAGCTGAGCCTCCAGGGCAGCTCCGTGGCTGTGACGCCTCCGGCTGGGCCGTGAGGGCGTGGGAAGGAGGCGTCTCCCGGTGCTTTCGGTTTCCCCAGCTTCCTGCTGCCGGGGCAGCTCCGGGCCCCGGGGCGGGGGGTACAGCACTTTCCCCCTGGAACACGGTCACCTCCTCCCCATGTCACCTCCACCCCTGCCCCCCAACCAACCAGGCACAACCCCCCTCATGCCCTCTGTCAACCCCTGTTGTTGTTCCCCCTGTGCCCCCCAAACGTAGCCCCACCCCCCTAAATGACTCGGCCCCACACGTAACGCCTCCCCAACACCCCCATTTTCCCCCAGAAAGCCTCCCACTTCCCCTCCCCTAAAGAGCCCCGGATCGTCTTCCACACAACCCCAAGCCTCACTGGTGTGTCCTCACCATAGGACCCCCAGCCCCACAGGACACCCCCAAACCCAGCTGCCCCCCCAAAAGACATGACTCCATGGATCCCCTTCTGTGTCACAGCCCCCAACCCAAATAAGACCACCCAGCCAGAGGTGTCACCTCCCCAAGCCCAACCCTCCTCCCCCAAAAGCCCCCCAGCCCTACTGGTGTTCCCCCATTCCAAGAATGCCATCCCCACAGGACACCCCCCAAGCCCAGGTTTCTCCCCCAGGACCCCCATCCGCACAGATCCCTCTCCATGTCATAGCCCCCCCAGAAGACCCCAACCCCAAAGGTGTGTTCGCCTAAAAAAGACCCCCAACCCCACTGGTGCCCCCGTCAGCACCCCCAATCCCACTGATGTCCCCCTTCACCCCCACAGGACACGCCCAACACCACCCTCTCCCCCAGGATCCCCATTCCCCCAGTCCCCTTCCATGTCACCCCCTCCCCAAATCCCGCCCCCCTCACACCCCCGCCCACGTGCTCCCGATCCCGAGGGTGCCGCGGGGCGGCCCCCAGCGACCTACCGCGGACTGAAACCTCGGCTGCTCCTCCTGAGGAGCCCCGACCCGGGCGAGGAGGAAGAGGAAGAAGATGGTGGGGGGGGGCGCCGCCATATGAAGGAAGAACACACACAAACCAAACATTACCACATTCTCAGAGCTCCTAAAGTAGGGAAGAGCCACGGGGGGTTATCCCAGGGATTGTCTCGGGGTTGGGGGCCCAACTCACGTCGCTCTCCACCTCGATGTCATCGTTGTCGCTCATCGCTCCCGCCCGGGTGAAGCCGCGGGCCGGGCCGCGCCGCCACAACAACAGCCCGCACCACGCATGCGCGGAAGTCGGCGGGGCGGGGGGGGGGGGGGGGGGCAATGATGGCGCCGGGCGACGCGGACGGTCGCGGGAGTTGTGGTTTGAGTGGGGAGATGGAGGCGTCTTCCACGTGGCGGGGACTACAACTCCCGGCGTCCATCGCGCGGGGCAGCGCGTGGCACGCCGGGAGCTGTAGTCTACGCTTCGGGAAGGGGACGCTTCGGGTGCGCGGCCGAAGGATGGAGGAGGTGAGGGCCAAGGGAGGGAGGGAGGGGGTTTATTGAAGGAAAATGGGGATGGGATAGGTCGAGAAGGCTGCGGGGCCGGCCTGGGGACTGCAGGCTGAGCTAGAAGGGCTCCGGGACAACCTAGGGGGGGCTGCAGGGTCTGCCTGGGGCGCGTGTGGGTCTGGTCTGAAGGGCTGTGGGCCAGTTTGGGAGGGGGTCTACCTGCCTGGGGGCTCCAGGGTAGCCCTGCGGGGTCTGGATGCTAATGGGCTAATACGAGAGGGCTGGGGGTCTGCAGGACATTGCGGGGGGCTGCAAGCCTTGCTAGAGGGAATGTGCATCTGCTCAGGGGTCTGTGGGCCTCACCTGGGGGGGCCTTTGGCCAAATTTGGGGGGCTGTGGATCTACCTGGGGGGCGTGAGCCTTGTATGAGGGGCTGTGGATTTGTGTGTGGGAGCTCTGGGCCTGGCATGGGGGCCTGCAGGTCTGACCTGAGCAACTACATCATAATTTGAGGGGCTATGGGCCTGCCTGGGGGCTGTCCCACAATTTGGGGGCTGTAGATCAATCTGGAGGCTCTGGATCTGATCTAGGGAATCTATGGGCCAGTGTGGGGGTCCTTCAGCCAATGTGGGGGGATCTGGGCTGCCTGGGGGCTTTAGGCTTAGCTCGGGGGCTGCAAGCCTGACCTGAGGGGGTTTGCAGAATTTTGGGCCCACCCAGGGGGAGCTGTGGAACCCCCTCAGGTACCAAGAGCAGGATGGGGCCCAGAACAGGCTGTCCCTATCCCAGCAGCTCCCCGTCCTCTTTTGGCAGCTCGTCTTCCCTGGTGGCCTCAGTTGGGTGCCTGTCATCATTCTCCTTGTCCCCGTCACCGTCAGAGCCAGTCTCATCCGAGTTGTCTTCCAGGTAGCGGTATCCACGTGTTTTGTGGCGTGGGCGTGGGATACGGGGCAGCCGGACTTCCATGTTCCACGCCACCTTCCGCTCCATCCACAGGTATGTCCCCACTGCCACTACCAGCGTCAGCAGCATGATAGACAGCTTGGCCTGCGGCACACAGAGTTTTGGGATTGGTGTGGGGGTGTGTCCCCAAAAAGCCTGGAATCTCTCAGAGTGGGCTGGGGCATATCTGGGACTTACCTTCATGGGCAGCCCCGACCACAGGTAGACGGTGAAGATAGCCAGGGCCTGCCACCAGTGGTAGATGGTGAAGATGAAGTCTTGGCGCTCCTTTTTCTTGTACAACATCCCCAGGAGGACTGTGGTAGAGACTGGAATCAGTGTCCCCTTCCTGTGGTGTGTCCCCTTGGCAGGGGGGACAATCACAGTGAGTCTGTCCCGTGGATCCAAGGACTGAGACTACAAACTCGTGGTGCATGAGGAGAGGATGTGTGGAAAAACTTGGGACAACCCAGGTTGTTTTGGGGACCCCCAAGGCGTTTTGGGGACAACAGAGGCTGTTTTAGGACCTTCCCACTACTCACTGCTGATTCCGGTCTTGTTGAGGGCACTGCCGGTGCCCCAGAGTGCGGCAATGCTGTAGAGCAGCGGTGCCTGCGCCAGGCACCGGGGCTCCGGCGCCCAGCAGAAGAGCGTCACCAGGAGCACAGAGTGGATGAGGGCTCCAGCCAGGAGCGGGATGTGCCGGCGCAGGCGCAGCATGCACAGGGCCAGGCTGGAGCACACCGAGGCGGAGAAGCCGTAGGCCATGAGGAGATATGCCAGCCTCTCCAGCCCGAGCGCGCACACGCCGTAGTTCTGCAGAGAGCAGAGGCTCAGCATCACCTGTCCCCACTCCGTCACCTCCCACCCCATTACAGATCCTACCAGGGAAAATCCAGTGCAGACAAAGAGCACCTCGAAGCCGCTGTAGATGAACAGTGGGAAGAGGTGCCGCAGGCGATAGTCCCGCATGTGCTTGAAGGGCAGCTGGAAGATGTTGCCCCAGCCGATGCTGCGCATGTCGATCTCCTCCATGGGCCGGTACGCCGCGCCGCACAGCACCAGCACCTGCGGAGCGCCGGCAGGTGAGGTCCTGCCATTGTCCAGCCCATCCCTGTCCCCTCCCGCCCCGGCGCTCACCACCAGCATGGCGAGGAAGGCGGCACCCATCAAGGCGCTCTCCACGATGATGAGGTTGACGCTGCGGGGAAGGCTCTGCAGCACCGTCTTGTTGAAACCAGGCAGCGTGCCATGGCTCAGGGTCCCTGCCAGAGGGGCACAGGCCGTGGTTAGTCCCAACCGGGGGGCTCCCGGTGCCGCCCCGCGCCCCGCCCGCAGCCTCACCGCAGTGCTTCACTGCAAAGAGCGTGTGGTTGAGTTGGTAGAGGTAGTTGTTGAGGAAGAAGACCATGGGCATCTGAGCGCAGACGAAGCTCAACTACAGGATGTAGAGGGGTGCATGCTCAGTGCTGCTGGCGTGATCCCCCGCCCATCCCAGCCACCCCACCGGGGCTCACGTGGAAGCAGGAGTAGAAGACAGTCTGGAAGATGATGATGTAGGCATTGCAGGCGTCCCGTGGTGCCCGCTGCTTCTCCTTCTCCTGCTCCTCCTTGTAGTTAATGTACTCATAGTACTTCTGGGCCATCCTGCGTGGAGCAGCGGGTCAGCCAGCACCCCATGCACGCCCCACCCACCCTTCCGATGCCTACCGCATGATGTAGGTGCCCATGGAGGCCCAGAGGGGCACGATCACCATGCCAATGGCCACTGCAGAGGGCACCAGCGTGTAGTAGCGCTCCCAGTAGTTGCTGGAGACGAAGAGGGCGTAGATGCCAATCGCCAGGAACATGGCCCACTTGGTGCCAAAGAACCTGCCAGGACAAGGAGTGGAAGCGTGGGTGGCCATGCCAGTGATCCATGCTGGCGGGGAGTGTGGTGGGGCTGTACCTGATGAGGATGGGTGTGTAGAGCAGTGCTGCCACGGGTGTGACATTGATGCCCATCAGCACCTTGCGGTCAATGTCCTCCAACCGGATATTGCTGTACTTCACCTCCCGGTAGGTCTCATCATAGTGAAGGATCAGCTGCATTTGAAGCAGACCTGGGGGTGTCCAGGGGTGGTCACCCCATGCCCTGAACACCCCGAGTTGTTCTGGGGGTCCCTGGGAGGTCCCATACCCAGGTAGACGCTGTAAGTGAGAGTACCAGCCAGGCTGGCAGCCACCACGTTCTTGATGACACCGAGGCGTTTGCGGCGAAAGTACTTCTGCTCTTCTTCCTCCTCATTGTAGTCAGGGTGAGGACCCACAAAATCGTCCAGCTGTGGGTAATTGCAGCTGTCACCCCTCGGGGATGGCCACCACATGCCTGCTTCCCCCCACGGATGTCCCCCTGGTCTCACCTGTGTCTCTGTCCCCTCGGTGCCCAGCTTGGTGCTTGGCTCTATCTTGGCCCCATCCTGGCAGCTGTCAACGTCCTTCTCCATTAGTGCTTCTGGAGAGCCCTGGATGGTGTCAGGGTGGAAGGAACCCTGTTGGCACCCCAAGTCTTGCACCCATATGTTTTGCATCCCTGGGACCTGCACACACAGACCCTGCACCCTCATGCCCAGCACCCCCAGCCCTTGCACCCCTACATCCAGCACCGTGTACCCATGTACATGGCATCCCCAAGCCCTGAACCTCTGTGCTCTGCACACCCTGAACATGCACTCATGGTTGCACCCCTGTGTTCCGTACCCCTGTGAACCTTGAGATCCTGCACCCCTGAATCCCGTGCCCCCTACCCAGCTTTGCACTGCCCAGAACTGCACCTCTGGGCTCAGCACCCCCAGCCTCCTCACAGCCCCCCCGCCCCGTCACATCGACCCCAGCCCCGCTTGCCCGTGCCGGAACTTCTCGGGGGCGGGGCGGGGCGGGAGCTGCTTCCTCTTTCGGTTAGCACGGGCGGGACGGAGATGGTTCAAGGGGCCGTTCCCAGACCCTCCCCTCCGCTCCCGGATTCCCCCCCCCCGGTCCCTGCCCGCCCTCCTCAGTGCCCCCCACCCGCGTCCTTTCTCAGCACCGCGGCCTCTGCAGCACTCATCACACCCCAACCCGCACAGCACCCTGGCCCCCCCGCACAGCACCCATTGCTCCCCCATCGCACAGCACCCCAGCCCTACCCTCCTCTCCGCTCCCCTGTGACCCCCCAGCCTCCCCAGCGCTCCCACCAGGCCTCGGGGTGGATGCTGCCTCCTCGGGGTACCCGTGGCACTGGGTGCTGTGCCCTGCTGCTTTCGCTTCCCCTTTCCGGTCCGGGGGATGTGCCAGAGTGCCTGGGCGGGGGGACACCCCAATCGGGGGGTGTAGGGCACGTGCCTATCCTGGTGTCACCCCAGAGCTGGGGCTGGGAGGGTGCCCGGGTGCGTGGCACGGCGGGGTGCCCCGGGGCAGGGCGAGGGGACTGCTGGGCAGGGCGGATGGGGTGACTGACATCTCCGGGACAGGATCTGGCCCAGCCGGTAGCGGGGGATTCTTGGGATGGGACTCTTGGGAGGGTGCTGGTTTCTGCAGGATAGGGGGGATACACAAGGAACAGCCCCAGAAGGGTCATGGCGGTGGGGCAGGGGCAACACCCGTTCCTGAGGGCCCCCCACACCCCAGGCAATGGGAGCCACCCTGGGGTGCTGGGGCAAAGGGCCCTTCCTGGGAGCAGGATGAGTGGAGTCTATTGATCATGGAACCCTTGGGAAACAGGATGAGGGGTATTGGTGGGACCCCTATGGGCCAGGGTAGTCATGGTAGCAGCATGGTGGGTGTCTATTGATCATGGAACCCTTGGGAAGCGGGATGAGGGGTGTCTGTGGGACCCCCATGGAACAGGGTGGTCATGGGAGCAGGATGAAGGATGTCTGTGGGGTCCAAATGGGTCAAGGTTCATGGTGGTGGTGAGGTGGCCATGGGACTTCTACCATCCCAAGGGGGAGGTCCCATTCTATCCTATCCCATCCCAGACCTTTTCCCCACTGCCAGCCCCACGGAGGCGGGGCCCAATCTTTCCCGCCCCTGGCCATGGGGCCCAGCCCCACAGCATTTAGGGACCCTCACCCCGAGCCTCAGCAGTGCCTGCCTGGCCTCGCGCTCCTCCAGCTTCCACACGAGCTCCCAGGTAAGCACTGCGGGGTCCCCAAAGCTGGCACTCCCTGCATGGCACCCCTCTGACACCCCCCATGCTGGTGGGGGCTGTGGGGCACAGGGGGTGTTCCCTCGAGGAAGGGTGGGTGTCTGGGCATGGAGAGGGAGAGGGTGACAGATGGGGGGCTGCAGCTCTGCTCCCCAGGTTTGGGGGTGTCTTGTCCCTGAGGTCCCCATAGGTGACCCTAAATCAGCAGGGCAACCTGGGCAGGTCAGTGTCCAGAGGATGGTGATTATCCCAGGAATCCCAGGCATCTCCCAGGGCCTCTGGCAGCTGCTCTGGGCTGAGTCACCCCACAACCAGGACGGCCCCGAGCACCAAGCTGCTCTTCAAAGGTGCCGCAGGTGACTCCTCTTGGGATTGAGCCGGCATCTCCAGCACTTCCATCCTGGCATAACCCACGCAGTGTCTCTCTCTCCCCAGGGCCACCACGCTCTCCATGGAGACTGGCAGCTCCTTCCAACAGCTTGGCATGCAGCAGCCCCTCGAGCCCCCCAAGCAGCAGCTCCTGGGCTGCGGCAAGTGCAGCAGCACGGGCAGTGATCCTGGCAAAGATCCTGGGAAAGCTGCTGGGTGCAGTGGAAGCAGCGGGATTGGGAAGGGGCCAGTTCCAATGGTCTGCAGCACTCCATGGTGAGAGCAAGGGGCTGGGGGCAGGAGGGAGACAGGGAGGTGGGCAGGGGAAGCTGTGGCAGTGCCAGGGCAACGGGGACCCCGGGTTAGTGCTGAGGGAAAAGTTTGAGGTCTGTGAGCCACCATGTCCCAGCATAGCCCAAGGGAGAAGACAGGATCAGCGGGGAATGGTGCTGTGTTGAGCTGCTCCCAGCAGCAAGGGAGACAGGTGTGTGCAGACTCCCTGCACTGTCCCCAGGGAATCCGGGATCCAGTTTCATGCTGGAATGGGATAATGTGGATCTGGGATGACATGAAGCTCTGGGGAGGTAGAATGGAGCTGGGTCCCCTCTAACACCCTCACCCCTGCAGTGGGAACCCCTATGCAGGGCTGGTAAGCCACCTGCGGGCATCCTGGCTCTCTGGGAAGACTCGGCCCATGGAATACCGTGTGGCCCAGCTGGAGGCTCTGGGACGCTTCCTGGATGACAAGAAGCAGGAGATTCTGGAAGCCACTGAATTGGATATGGGAAAGGTAAGAGGGGCTGGGAATTGGGGGCTACTGGCATCACATCTTTGAAGTCCTTCAGACTCCCTTGTCCGGGTGCTGTATCCTTGTGAGTGTCTGGGCACAGGGCTGTCCCTTCCTTGGGGTCCTGATTCCCCCTTGATGCCTTGATGTGCTCCCAGGCTGGTGCATCTTCTTAGTGCTGGATCCCTGCAGATCCAGGGATAGTGGAGGGACTGTGCTGTTGATCCCATCCCTGGTGCCCTGAAACCAGGCAAAGGCCCTGTTGGCCTATCGGTGACCGGCCGAGGTGGAAGCGTTTCACACTCTGGTCTGCATCCTGCGGGTCCACGTGACCTCCACAAGGGTGACATCCTGGGGTGCTCCTGGCCAGCCTGGCACGCCCAGGATTACTGGCATTGTGCAATGTGCTGGCACTGCACATTCCTCCCAGGGCCTCCAAGGGACTGGTTTCACTGGCATGGTGGCATGGGCAGGGCTCTGGATATGGCTCAGGGTATTGTGGCATGCCAGGAGCTCCTGGATGATCTGCTGGTGAAGTGGGAGCATCTACACTATGGATAATTCTAGTGGTCGCAGCTCATCATCTCTGGAAGTGTTCAAGGCCAGGCTGGATGGGGCTTGGAGCAACCTGGGCTAGTGGAGGGTGTCCCTGCCCATGATGGGGCAGAATTGGATGAGGTTTAAGGTCCCTTCCAAGCCAATCCATTCCAGGATTCCATGAATCCTCACCTCTTTGTTCGGCATCAGTGAAGTGGCTCATGCCCTCAGTGATGTCTTTCCCTGTCCTGCCATCTCCCAAGGCTCCTGATTGCCTTGTTTGTTGGAGGTGAGGCCTTCTTCTTCAGCCAGGCCTTGATAGGCATCAGTGCTCTGAGTGTGTCCATCATCTTTCCTAATTACTCCTAATTAGATCCGGTTGTCCAGTAATGAGCTGGTTATGCAGCCGGGCCCTCATAGCTAGATGGACACTTCACCTGCTCTTACGTAGCTGAGGTGGTGTCTCACCTCCAGCAATGCCAGTTCCTCTCTGGTGCCCATGATTGGTGGCACTGGGATGACCTCAGACTTAATGTCCTATCTCAGAACCTTTGTATCTCATCAAAATTCTTAATGAACCATCATCTTCCTTATCCTGGTGATGCCATCGTCATCCTGGGTTGAGAATGGCCCCGTTGCTTCACTCCATTATCTCATATGTCTCCTGAGCCCTCGCTTCCAAGAGGGTCCTTGCACCTCCTGGCAGCTGCCTTTTGGGGACCTGAAGGTCTCTTGGTGGTGGAAGATCCTGGGAATCAGCAACCAGCCTTCCCAACTCCAAAGTGGTGTGGAGATGGGAGGAAGACTCCAATCCAGGGGTGGTTTTGGGTTGGAGGAGTCCAAAATATGATGTCACAGCACAGGAGCTTTGCTCCCCTGCTCCCCAGGTCATGAAGGGGCTCCAGTGAGCCTGCTGGGCTATCCCTGGTGTCTTCTCACTTCTCCTGCAAGGATGATATGATCCCAATCTGTGCTCCGCAACTATCAAGAGGACCCACTTCTCCATCACAAGGGGTTTAAGCTGTGGTTTTTATTACTTCCCTTTAGTCAAGGTCTTAAGACTTTGACTAAATTTAAGACTAAAAGGTGCAGCTTTAGTCCACAGGCAGTGAAAGGGAGGTTGGGGCTTTGCTTCCAGCTTGAACATTCAAGTGGGAAGGATGCCTTCCACCAGGACCAGCTCTTCAGGAGCTTTGGTGACATTGCTTTGGCTCAGGGTTCTGTTGCCAGTTCACAGTGCTGAGCTCAGGAATTTGACAAATAGCATGAGAATTTTAAATTTTGAGGGTTTTTTTTCCTTCTGGCCAAGTAACTATTTTCATAAAATTTCTGGGTCACTGATATTCCCTAGGAGTTACAGGAGGTGATGGAAACTTCTGCTGAAGACATCCTCCTGCTATTGATGTTTGGAAGGAGGGAGAGATGCCTCCTAGGGTGATGGGGTTGGTGTTGGGTAATGGGGTTTGTGTTAGGGTGACAGGGTCAATGATGGGGTCAGTGATGGGGTGGCACTTCCATGATGTCTGTCCCCAGCCATCCTTCGAGGCTTTCTTCAGTGAGATCCTCCTCTGCAAGAATGAGCTCAATGTCACCCTCAACAACCTGTGCAGCTGGATGAAGGATGAGCACGTGGACAAGAACCTGGTAAGAAGGAAGCTCCGGGCAAAGCGAAGTGGGGGAGAGGGATTGCTGGTGGGGAAGGCAGTGCTGAGATCATGTTCTTCCTTAAAGGTGATGCAACTGGACTCTGCCTTCATCCGCAAGGACCCCTACGGGGTGGTGCTCATCATAGCGCCCTGGAATTACCCCATCCACCTCTTCCTGGTGCCCCTCATCGGGGCCATCGCTGCCGGTGAGCCCAAACTTCCAGTCCCCTGGCCTGGAAGTGCCAGGATCTCCACAGGGGTCTCTGTCACCATGTCACTGTGCTGATGTCCTGTTCATCTTCCCTCAGGGAACTGTGCCATCATCAAACCCTCAGAGATCTCCAAGAACACAGAGAGACTCATTGCTGAAACTCTGAGCTGTTACCTGGACAGTGTGAGAAGCCCTTCTTGTCCTTGTCTGTTGTTCCTAGACCATGGTGTTCCCAAGCCTGCCTCACACCCACCATCCCCACACATCATCTATGTGCAGAACCTCCTCCCTCCATCCTCGGCCAATGTCTCAGCTTCCTGGGATGCTGTTGGTGGGGACACATGGTGACACAAGGGGATGTTTTCTGTTTCCTTGCAGGACTGCTTTGCTGTGGTGACTGGTGGCGTGCCGGAGACCACCAGGCTGCTGGAGAACAAGTTTGACTACATCTTCTTCACTGGTACGTCCCATGGGACAGAGCAGAGCCCTCCTAGATGTGGTGCCAGGATCTGTTGGAGGATCTGGGATGTGTATCTGAGGTCAGGTGTGACCCAGTGCCACATCCCAGAGCTGTGCGATGGCTGGTGGGATTCCCACCTCAATCCATGTTTTCCCTACCCACAGGCAGCTCCCCGGTGGGGCGGATTGTGATGACAGCCGCTGCCAAGCACCTGACACCGGTGACACTGGAGCTGGGGGGCAAGAACCCCTGCTACGTGTCTGACACCTGTGATGTGACCAATGTGGCACGACGTGTGGCCTGGGGCCGCTTCTTCAACGCGGGGCAGACCTGCATCGCGCCCGACTACCTGCTCTGCACCTTGGAGATGCAGGAGAAGCTCATGCCCGCCCTGCGTGAGGCCATCACCGAGTTTTTCGGCCCCAACCCCCGAGAATCCCCAGATTTTGGCCGCATTGTGAGTGACAAGCAGTTCCAGCGCCTGCGGGCGCTGCTGGGCAGCGGGCGCGTGGCCATCGGGGGACAGACGGACGAGGCCGAGCGCTACATCGGTGAGGCTTGGGGGTCACTCACATCTTGGTGAGCACCTTGGGGGTTTTCAGCGGGTCTGCGTAGAGAGGGGAGGCTCTAGAGGGAAAAGAGTTTTAGGGGTGCTTAAAAATGGGTCCTGAGGGGAGGTTTCATCTCCAACCTCTGTGCCTGGCTGATCCTCTCTGCAGCTCCCACCGTGCTGGCAGATGTGCTGCCCTCGGACCCTGCCATGCAGGAGGAGGTCTTTGGGCCCATCCTGCCCATCGTTGTAATCGCCAACATGGATGAAGCCATTGACTTCATCAACGCACGGCCACGGCCATTGGCCCTCTATGCCTTCTCCTGCGACAGCAAGGTGTGTCTGTGGAGCAGAAAAAGTGGGGAGGGAAGTTGGGCACCTCCTCCACGAGCCCCAGGATGCGCTCTGAAGGGTCTTTAGAGCCCAGACACTCTGGGAACATCTGGTGGGTAAACTGGGTAATGTTTGCCAAGTGCAAGCCCCTCATCTACCTTCTCTGCTCCCTCCCAGATAGTGAACCAGGTGCTGGAGCGGACGAGCAGCGGAGGCTTCTGTGGCAACGACACCCTGATGCATGTGACACTGACCTCGCTGCCCTTTGGAGGCGTTGGTAGGTCCAGAATCCCCAGTCCTGGCCATTGGGAGCCAGGTGTGATCCGTGGCCTGAGCCATGGTGAGGAATGGAAGTTTCTTCCTCCAGCCAGTGTGGTTCTGGCCTGGATTCCTTAATGTCCCTCAGGAGCCAGGTTGTACCTTCATTCCAACTTTTAGGACAAAATACTAGGAACAAAGTGCTTATGAAAACCTGGAGAAACTCTTCCAGGATCTTGGAGAAGAAGAAATTTTTGGTCTCCAGAGGCACCAATTTTTGCTTTTTCAGGTGAAAAGTGAGGCTGCTTAGCTCTGGGCTGTGGGTGCAGCACGGTCCAGGGATACAGAAATACAGGAATGTTGTTTCCCAGAATACTTCCGTATGACTTGATCTCTTCCCAAAATATTTCTGGGATAAGTCCCTTCATTTGGTGCTGCTCTTGCTCAGCATCTCTGTCGGCGCTGGCACCTGAGTCAGACATAATGAAACACCCAGACAATTAATTCCTCACCTGCCTGTGGCTCAGGGAACAATTTTTTGTACTTCCCATTCCGTAACTTATCTTAATTTGGAATGATTCAGACCAACCACCTTCAATTATTAGGTAAAGCCACTTTAGAGCAGGTGAAGGGGCTGAAGTCATTGGGGTGAGATGGCACCAAAGCTTCCTTGAGAAGTCACTTAACCTCCAGTTAAACCAGCCACAGGAACTGGGAGAACTGGTGTTGCCAATGTGGCTCCAGGCTTTTAGAGTTCCGGGAAGAGGGTCGAACAGCTCCAGCTGTGGGCAGATACGGTGGAGCATCATGGAGTGAAATCAAGACTTGCAGAACCCAGCAAAGCTTGTGTAGATAAATGGAGTGGGTAAAAAGGAGATGCTGGGGCCTCCAAACTGCTGAGCTGCAGCAAGATTGGCTGGACTGAGCATGATATACCTGGAGGAGGCACTGGAAAATGGAATTCCTCCACCATGTCTGTGCTGCTCAGAAAATCCCGTAGTTGTCTTTTTCCCTCATTTTGATGCTTGGAGAAGGCATCATCAGGAACAGAGTCCCATCCTGAGCATGGACCTGTCCTGTGTGTTTCAGGGAACAGTGGCCTGGGAAAATACCATGGGAAGTTCACCTTTGACACCTTCTCCCTCCACCGTGGCTGCCTGCACCGGAACATGGGGCTGGAGACGCTCAACACCCCGCGCTACCCCCCCTACACCCAGCAGAAGTTGGGGCTCCTCACCACCACCTTCGAGGTGAAGCGCAGGGGCACCTGCACCCTGCTCTGAGGCTGCCGTGCCCTGCTCTGAAGATGCCACGGAGTCAGCGGGAAGAACTGGAACTGTCCCACTCTCCCTCTTCATCACACTCCCCACTTCCTCGCTGTGTCCTTTGCCTCGCTGGAGCATGTCAGACAGCCGGGATGGACATCCTCTCCTGCACCCTTTGTGGCCTCTGCTCCAAACCATTTTCCAGGACACAGCTGAAATGACCAAAATCTTTTTCTTAGTCCAAACTTCTCTTTCTGGTGGAGAGGTGCTCCCATCAGTCCCATCTCCCCTCATACGGACTTTTCCTTTGGAATGAACCTCTCTCCCTCCTTGCTGTTGCTCTTTGCTCCGTGTAACTCTGCCTGTAGTAAAGACTTTGCATCAAACTCTCTGCCAGCCTCTCTTTGTGCCTCCCTCCTCTGGTCTGGGGGGTGCTGGGAGGGTTGGGGGGCGTTTCCCTCCCCAAGCAGTTATAGCTGGAAGGGAGGTGTGGCAGGGCAGGCAGGCAAGGGGAAGGACAGCCAGAGGGCAGGCAAGGGGAAGGCAGCCAGAGGGCAGGGCAGGAAGCTGGCAGCCACCGTGTTAGCTGAGAAGAGAGAAGTTGTGGTTGATAACCCCGGTGCAACCATCCCATGCTGCACCTGTGGGAGCATGGAGACTGGAACTGTCTTCCCCCAGCTTCCTGAGAGCGAGGCCAAGAGAGCCCCCGAGGGCAATGCTGGGAACGAGAGTGTGGATGGTGACACCCTGAGGTGACAGTGTGGAGGGACGGACGGGTGGCAGGAGGGGTCCCAGTGCTCCATCCTCTCTCTGGAGTGGCACCTGGATGCTGGGCTGGGATGATGTGGAGCTCTGAGGAGCTGGAATGGGGCTGGCATCCCTCTAACACCCCTGTCCCCACAGCAGGAACCCCTTTGCAGGGCTGGTCAGCCACCTGCGGGCATCCTGGCTCTCTGGGAAGACTCGGCCCATGGAATACCGTGTGGCCCAGCTGGAGGCTCTGGGACGCTTCCTGGATGACAAGAAGCAGCAGATCATGGATGCCACTGCCTCTGACTTGGGCAAGGTGAGAGGGGACAGGAACAGGAGGACTTGGTGGCCGGAGGAGCTGAGAGGCTCCTACAGCCCAGCTGGGGGTGCTTTGTCCTCCTCTCATTGGGTTCTCCAGCCCTGCCTGGGCTCTGCCTCGGACTCACAGCCTCTGGATTTGGGAGACTGAGATGAAGCATGTCACTGTCACCCGTACTCCAAAGTCCATCCATGCTCTGCCATAGACAGAGGGTGTGGTGAGCGGCACCTTGACAGGGATAACCAGTCCCACACCCACCAGCCTCAGTTTCCCTCTTCCCTGGGCAAATTAATCCCAGATTTCTGTCCCTGCTCCCTGCCCTGAACTTCCCACCTGATGTCACCCCCTTTCCTCCCACGGGGCTCACCCAGGTTGTGACTCCCTGAGCCCAGATCCCCTGGCTCTGTAGCCAGAGCCTTAATACCACACAGGGCTCATTGTTTTCTCTTCCCCAGCCTAGTCCCTTTGGACACCCTCCCTATTCTTCCTGTTGTCTGGATGAATGGGATCTGCATAATTTTTCCTATTTTTAAGCAATCAGTGCTTAAAAGCATCATGTTGCAGACACAGGGGGTGCTCAATGCCCTTAGGGATTTGAATCCAGCATGGGATGTAGAGGGCTCCAGTCCCCAAGTCCTGGGCAAAACACTATGGAGCACTGGGATAAGAGCTGCAGGATATGCCAAGGTCACATGTTGCATCCTTGGTGTCTGTAGGCACCCTTTGAAACCGAATTATCTGAGATCCTCGTGTGCAAGAATGAGCTCCATGAGACCCTGAACAACCTGTCCCGCTGGATGAAGGATGAGAAGGTGGACAGGATTCTGGTGAGAGGGGAGAGAGAGGATGGGAGGCAGAGCTGGGTGGGATGGTGGTGCAGGGTGGGACCTGATGTGGCGGGTGTCCCACAGGCAATGCAGCTGGACTCTGCCTTCATCCGCAAGGACCCCTACGGGGTGGTGCTCATCATAGTGCCCTGGAATTACCCCATTCAACTCTTCCTGGTGCCCCTCATCGGGGCCATCGCTGCCGGTGAGCCCAAACTTCCAGTCCCCTGGCCTGGAGGATCCCAGCAGTGCCAAGCACTGGTGAGGGCACTTCGTCCATAGAGGGGCTGGCTGTCACCATGTCACAGCTCCAACATCCTCTCTGTCTTCGCCAGGGAACTGTGTCATTGTCAAACCCTCTGAGGTGTCCAAGAAGACAGAAAGACTCGTGGCAGAAGCGCTGCCCAGGTACCTGGACAAGGTGGGACACTCTTCCCCCATCCCTGTGGCATGGCTGAGGCACCCCTGTGTTCTGAGCCTGCCTCACACAGCATCTCTGGTTCCATGTACTGCCCAACTTCCTTCCTCCATGCCCAGCCAGTGTCCCAGCCTCCCAGGGTGCTATTGGTGGGGACAGATGGTGACAAGAGGGGGCCTTTCTCATTTCCTTGCAGGAGTGCTTTGCTGTGGTGACTGGTGGTGTGCAGGAGACCACCAGGCTGCTGGAGAACAAGTTTGACTACATCTTCTTCACTGGTACGTCCCATGGGACAGAGCAGAGCCCTGCCTGGATTTTGTGTGAGGAGGAAGATGAATTCCCTCCAGACATCCCTGGAGAAGAAGGCAGGGATTGGGTTGGAGATGTGTACCAGGATCTGTTGGAGGATCTGGGATGTGTATCTGAGGTCTGGTGGGACCCAGTGCCACATCCCAGAGCTGTGCGATGGCTGGTGGGATTCCCACCTCAATCCATGTTTTCCCTACCCACAGGCAGCTCCCCGGTGGGGCGGATTGTGATGACAGCCGCTGCCAAGCACCTGACACCGGTGACACTGGAGCTGGGGGGCAAGAACCCCTGCTACGTGTCTGACACCTGTGATGTGACCAATGTGGCACGACGTGTGGCCTGGGGCCGCTTCTTCAATGCGGGGCAGACCTGCATCGCGCCTGACTACCTGCTCTGCACCTTGGAGATGCAGGAGAAGCTGCTCCCAGCCCTGCAAAAGGCCATCAATGATTTCTATGGCCCCAACCCCCGAGAATCCCCGGACTTTGGCCGCATTGTGAGTGACAAGCAGTTCCAGCGCCTGCGGGCGCTGCTGGGCAGCGGGCGCGTGGCCATCGGGGGACAGACGGACGAGGCCGAGCGCTACATCGGTGAGGCTTGGGGGTCACTCACATCTGCATCCTTGCATGGAGCACATTCCAGGTTTGGAGAAGAGTATGAGGGGAACTGGGTACTTGGCCAGGTGGCCTTTGGTACAGGTGATGTGTCCTGGGGGATCACCAAGGTGCCATCTCCGACCTCTGTGCCCGGCTGATGCTGTCAGGTTTCCTCTCTGCAGCTCCCACCGTGCTGGTGGATGTGCAGCCCTCAGATCCCGTCATGCAGGAGGAGATCTTTGGGCCCATCCTGCCCATCGTCATCATCACCAACGTGGATGAAGCCATTGACTTCATCAACAGCCGGGAGCGGCCCTTGGCTGTCTATGCCTTCTCCTCAGATGACAAGGTAGAGCCAAGCCAGGACTACACCTGCCCTGTGCTTCTTGGTAGCTGTATCCAGCCATGTTTGTGCTCCAAGTGCTTCCCTTACAGCACACAGCCCTAGTCAGGGGGTATGGACTGTGTTTGGAACTAGTGGAATGGGATGGGAGATCCATGTCTCATCTTCTTCACGTCACTCCCAGGTGGTGAACCGGGTCCTGGAGAGGACAAGCAGTGGTGGCTTCTGTGGCAACGACACCCTGATGCATGTGACACTGCCCTCACTGCCCTTTGGAGGCATTGGTAGGTCTAAAATCCCCAATCCTGGCCATTGGGAGCCAGGTGTGATCCCACCCATGGTCAGGAAGGGTCTCAGGGGGAACTCTCAGCTCCAGAGGGCTCAGTAGTCCATAGGGAAATTCTCCTCCAGAAGCACTTTGCTTCATCTTGGGCTCTTGGGCTTTGCTGGACAACCATGGAGCACCCTGAGGTTCCTTCTCTCCATATTCCCCATCCCAAGCTCTGTGTTCCCGGGATCCATGGAAATGTCTGGTTTACCACACAGGGAATCAGAGCTTGAAGCAACCTGGTCTAGTGGGAGGTGTTCCTGCCCATGGTGGGGGGGTGGAACTGAATAATCTTTAAGGCCCTTTCCAACCCAAACTATCCTGGGATTCCATGATGGAGACACCTGCTTTTTATGGGATGATCTCCACTACCAGCTCCTGTTTTCCACCTTTTTTCCTCTCTTCCCACTCAGCTGGCCAGGAGGCATCAGTGACTTCCCTTTATCCTGGGGCTGCTGATGTGTGAGGAACTGCACCCAACGCATCACCCCAACCATGATTAGCATTTTATCAGGAAGACTGACTGGCTCAGGCTGACTCATGGCATTTTATCCCATCTGTTACCAAATCATCTGTGGATTTCGTTGTTTTTTTGCCAGCCTGCCTGGCTTTCCTGTGCTTGTTCCTGGCCAGCCAGCTTTCACCTCCCAACATTGATCCCTGGTGCTGGGTCCCACCTTGCCAAAGGCACCTCGGTCATTGTGCCTCTCCACCCCTGCAGTCTTGCCCCCCTGCAGCAGGGCTGGATCCAGCATGGATGGGATGTCTTTTGGAGGGTATTCCTGTGGTAGGGAAGCTCATCTGGTGGGAGCATCTTGCTGCTGCCATCACCTCATCAGTGACGCCCATCCAGTTGCTAAACATGTTAATTGAAATGGTAAAATCCACTGATGACAGAGTTTTGGAGTATTTCTCCACCTTCCAGCCTAATCTTCCCACTCCAAACATCAGCTTGGGTGTGCACTAGGTCACTTTGTGGTCCTCTTTGAGTCACATTCTTGAGAAGCTCATCCATGGCTTGGAAAGCAGCTGGATGAAGGCGTGGTGCTGCTTTCACAGAGCTGGGAGCCTAATTTTGGGTTCTTTGACCCAAAGGATGGCCAGATCCAGCTCCCCACCAGGGTCCTGTGCTGTGTATTGCAGGGAACAGCGGCCTGGGAACGCACCACGGGAAGTTCAGCTTTGACACCTTCTCCCACCCCCGTGGGTGCCTGAAGCGTGGGATGGGCCGGGAGTCCCTCAACGCCCCGCGCTATCCCCCCTACAGCCAGAGGAAATTTGGGCTCATCCAGGCCACTTTAAAGGTGACACATAAGAGTGACTGTACCCTGCTCTGAGAGTCTCCACATCCCACTCAGGGTCTGCCCACTCAGGACATCTCTTGCTGCTGGTCCTGGTGCTCAGGTGCAATGAAAGGTGTTTCTCAACATCCTGTGTGCTTCTCTTTCACTTCCCTGTACCCCTGCTCACCCCAAGAGTCCCTTGTCCCCCACATCTTCCTCCATTCCAGTCCCATATCCCTCTTTTCTGGCTGTTTGGGGCTTTATTTCCACTGGTACCACCAAAGAGAAGGGTCTCCTGTGCCCCTCATTGTGTACTCTGCCTTGAGAAGGTCCACAACAACTCCCTAATCCTAAATCCTTGAGCTGGGACGATCCTGGTTTCTCCTGCTCTATGATCCCAGTCTCCTTTGCCCCATGATATCAGTGTCCTTTGCCCTGTGTTCCCAGTTTCTCCTGCTCCATGATCCCAAGTTTCCTTTGACCCATGTTCCCGTTTATCCTGCCCCATGATCCCAGTTTCCTTTGCTCCATGGTGCTCCATTTGCGGGGCTGGTTGTGCCGCTAAAGGGATAACCATTTCTGTTAGGCTGTGGGTTGTCCTGGCTGAATGCCACGGGGATTTCCCCGGGTGGGCGGATGGAGAGAACTGGACGAGGCAGCTGAGATAAAGACAGTTTAATAGGGAAGGGGAAACATCCCTGATGCCCGCCTCCAGGGACTCTGCCGGGGCTGAGGGATCGGGGCCAGCGCTGAGCCCGCCAGAGGCGGAGCCGGACTTTGTAGTGAATCCAAGTATCTGGGCCGCTCCAGCTGCGAGACCGTCCGGCAACCGTGGTCCGAGCTGCTCCAGAAACCGGACGGAAAGCTCCGGAGGTTCGGGAAGCCCTGGAGGAGCGGGAGGCTCCGCGCCAGCACCGCAACCGCGCGCCTCCGCCATGAACCCGCGCTTCCGCCCGCCCTTCGGACCCGCCCCCTCCCGCCCCACCAATCGCCGCGCAGCACGGCCGCTCTCCGCCCAATCAGCGGCGCTTCTCCCTCTTTCTTCCCGCCCCCCTCGCCCTTTGCGGGACTCCCACCAATGAGAAGCGCGTCCGCCATCGTTCGTCCCGCCCACGACGCGCAGACGCACGCGCATGCGCAGTGCCCGCGGGGGCGACCAGGGGTCAGGACGGCGGAGGGCCCTTAGGGCAGGTGAGGTGGGAGCGGGGGGCCCAGGGGAGCAGCCTGGGGGGCCCGGGGGGGCAGCCTGGGGGGCGGCCCGGGGCTGTGGTCACCCCCAGTGGCGTGTAGTGGCCGCCCAAATCCGCCTGGGGCAGAGGGGGCGGCCCGGACACTGCGCTGCCCTCCGCCGCCATCCTCTCCGAAGGGACACACACAGGCTGATCGGGGACTTGGGGGGTGACAGGAAGGATCGGTCCCGCGTGGGCGCTCAGGTGGGTGCGGGGCGGCGGGGAGGGGCATGGGGACGGGGATGGGGGGACACGTGGGGCCCTTGGGAGGGGCAGGACATCAGGGCCCCTGGATCCTTAGGGGTGGGATGGGGAAGGGACATCTGAGTGTCCCTGGAGGGTGGGGTGTGGATGCCCGGGTCCCCTGGGGGAACAGCTGGGTCCCTTTTAGGGGATAGACAAGATATTGGGGGATACACTTGGGTCTCTTAAGAGGGGGCTGCAAGGAGGGGCAGGATGCCTGGGTGCCTTGAGAGGGGTTGGCAAAAGAAACAGGATGCTTAGGTCCCTAGGGAAAAGCACTTGGAGTCCCTTGTGGAGTGTTGGGACAGGAGTGCCTGGGGGTCTGGGTTTCTTTGGGTGGAGGAGTGGGGATCAGGGTGCCAGTGTCCCCCATGGGGGCCCCTGGCAGCCCCACTCCCTTACTGGTAGTTGCTGAGGTTCCCTCTGCCCCCCAGGACCGGCCATGGCAGCACTGCGACTGCTGTACCAGGCTGCCCGTGCAGGTGAGGCCGCCCAGGAATCCCCAACCTCCTGAACCCCCCAAACCCCATCGTGACCCTGCTGACCCTCCTGTCCCTCCCCAGGCCCCCTGGCCCCACTGGGCTCCCTGCGCCCGCTCAGCACCAGCACCCCCAGGGACTGTTACAGTGAGTACAGCCATCCCACCCCCTGGGGGCTGAGCTCCCACCCCAGGGCTCTGCAGGGTGGGCACAGCTCCCCTCTTCCCGCAGAGTATGTCAACATCCGGGAGCCGGCCATGGACATGCGATCCATCACTGACCGCGCTGCCCAGACCCTGCTCTGGACCGAGCTCGTCCGAGGTGAGACCCCGCTCATCCTCCTCATTTGTGGGGTGATCCCCCGCTTCCCAAATATGCCATAACCCCTCTTTCTCCCCCGCAGGGCTGGCCATGACCCTGAGCTACCTTTTCCGTGAGCCGGCCACCATCAATTACCCGTTTGAGAAGGGCCCGCTGAGCCCGCGGTTCCGTGGGGAGCACGCGCTGCGCCGGTACCCATCTGGGGAGGAGCGCTGCATCGCCTGCAAGCTCTGCGAGGCCGTGTGCCCGGCACAGGTGAGACTACTTCCTCCTCCTCCTCCTCACCCGGGGCTCTGGCCATGACGGTGTTCCCGTGCCAGGCCATCACCATCGAGGCTGAGCCCCGCGCCGACGGCAGCCGCCGCACCACGCGCTACGACATCGACATGACCAAGTGCATCTACTGTGGGTTCTGCCAGGAGGCCTGTCCTGTGGATGCCATCGTGGAGGTGAGTGGTGCCTGCAGGGGGGACTGCAGGGACTCCCCTTTCCTGCCACGGTGACCCCAAGGGTGACCCCGTCCTGCCCTGGCAGGGCCCCAACTTCGAGTTCTCGACGGAGACGCACGAGGAGCTGCTCTACAACAAGGAGAAGCTGCTCAACAATGGCGACAAGTGGGAGGCTGAGATTGCAGCCAACATCCAGGCTGATTACCTGTACCGATGACAGCCCCACCCGCCCCCCAAATAAAGCGTTTGGGGGTTCTCCCCCTCTGCTGGCACTATGGGTGTCAGCCCCTTCCCATAACTCTGTGTCTTTTCCTTTCCAGCGCTGGGGTCAGAGCCCCTGACCCCTGGGGGGACCCCAACCCTGGGTGTGGGGTTGTGTTTTGGGGAGTAGGATGCGGGTCCTGGGGGTGCTGGCACCAATGCTGGGGTAGGGTGTGGTTTGCAGGGAAAGGTGTGGGAGGTGGAGGGGAAGCAGGCAAGGATGGAGGAGCAGTGCTGGGGAATCTGGGAGGGTCATTTCCAGTTTCTGAGGGCAGCCAGGGTGGGGGGGCCTGGTGATCCTGGCAAGGGGGGTTCACAGTAGTACTGGTATGAGGATCCCAGTGATCCCTGTGATCTGGGTGATCCCAGCAGAGGGTCCTGATGGCACCAGTGGGGGAGCCTCTGGTGGTACTGGATGGGTGTCCCAGTGATGCTGGTGTGTGGGTACCAGCATGAGGTGCCTGGCAAATCTGTGGTCTCACAGTGGTACCAGTGTGGGGGTCTCGGTGATCCCAGCAGGGCGATCCCAGTGCTACCAGTTGTTAGAACTTGTCCCTCAAAGGTGAGAGTAACACAGGGGCAGATTAGAGTGAAAGGACTCTTAATGATTGGTAAGTATGTATGTGTAGGGTTTATTTTAGAACAGTTGGGTGGCAATGGAAAGCAGGGATGTAGGTGTTTTGGTCATAATTATCAACAGTAATACAGCTACATGAAAGCATAAAAAATTATTACTTCAAAGAAACGTCTAAGGGAAAATAGAAAAAAAGAACTGAAAGATAAGGGTAAAAACAAATCACCCCTAGCAGATCTTGTGACTTGATTGTTGCAATAGTTGTCCCTTGGTCAAAGTGATGGTCTAGATCTGTCAGCAGTGGGGGAAGAAGCCCACAAAACACAAAGTCTGATGGGTTAAAATGCGATCAGGCTCGGGGGGAATGCCCAGGTTTCAGTCCTCTGGTGAAAGACCTCAGAAATTAGTCTGGGAGCGCTTCGGGGGTCTTTGATGCTCAGTGATCCCTTTTCAGCTGCCTCTCACGGCGGCGCAGTTCAGCCTTCTTTCTTCCGGAGGGGAAGCATTAGAACTGAGCCAGTTGTGCAAGGGAGGGCCAGAGCGTGACGAGAAGACCGATTGCGCCTTGCAGGATGCAGGCAGTGATAGTTCACCCCCTTTGTGTTATGCAGATTGGGCAGTAGCACCCCAAACCTCTTCTCTCCAGGGATGTCAATCTGGCCCCAGCAAAGCACGCTGGCTCCTGCACAAATGGGGATTGTTTGGAGTAATTACTCACTAACAGCCCGGTCTCACACCGGTGCGGGGGTCCTGCTGATTCTCGCGGGCGGTTTTCCGGCTCCGCCCGGCTCCGGGAAATGTTTCCCATTTCCGTCCTCCTCGGGGGATGCTGCGAGGGTCCTGTCTCCGAGGGGCCGCTCCCCAGGCAAGGCGGTGCGGGGTGCGGTATGTCCCGGGGAACGGGTTTCCCGGGGGGCAGCGGGGCCGGGCCGGCCGGTCCCTCCCCGGGGCCGGGCTCTTCCTGGGGAAGAGGAAGTGCTGGATCCCGGCCGAGCTCGGCGCGGGGGGGGCACGGCCGGGTGGGTCCAGAGAGGGTCCGGCCCGGGGCGGTCCCGGGGCGGGGAATGCGCTGGCCCTGACTCAGAGGCAGCTGAATGGGGCAGGGGAAGAGAGGGTTTCGAAAGTACTTTTCCAGCCGGGTGCTGGGCGCAGCCGCGTGTGCCTGAGCGGGCCGGCTTCCCACGGTCACAGCCCTGTTCCGTCGCCGCAGCCGCCGAGACAGCGAGGCCACCTCTGCCCTGTTGTCCCCCTTTCCCGCCCTGACGCCTGAGGAAGCTCTCAGTGTCCCATTCTCATCCTACCCCATTCCCTCCTGTTCCGTTCTGTCCCGTCCCCAGGTGTGTGCCCTGACGCCTCCGCACCCCGGGCCGGACCGGGCGTCTCGGGGGAGGCCATGGGGTCCCTGTTCCGCAGCGAGGAGGTTTGCTTGGCCCAGCTCTTCCTGCAGTCGGCTTCTGCCTACAGCTGCATCAGCGAGCTGGGGGAGCGCGGGCTGCTGGAGTTCAGAGACGTGAGTAGGGGCTGGGGGGCGTTTTGGGGTGTCTGGGGTGCAGGGGGTTCGGCTGGGTGAGCCTGGGTGCGCTGGGTTAGGGGTGCTCTGTGTACAGGGGGTTTGGTCTGCTCGGGTTTGGGGTGGGTGTTCTAGGGTGCCGTGGGAAGTTGGTCAGGCTGGGTTTGGTGCCTGGGCTGCCTGTTCCCCGGGGTGCTGAACCCCCCAATCCAGTGTGGGGCCATGCCTTGACTGTATCCCCGCAGCTGAACCCCAAAGTGAGTCCCTTCCAGCGGCGCTTCGTGGGCGAGGTGCGGCGCTGCGAGGAGATGGAGAAAATCTTCAGTGAGTGCCGCGGGCTGACTTTGGGGGGGCTTCTCAGGGGAACGCCCGGTTCGGCCCCTCAGTCTGACCGTGTCCCCCCGTTCTCCAGCCTTCCTGCAGCAGGAGCTGCGCGCCGCGGGGCGGGTGCCGGGGCCGTGTCCCGAGAGCCCGCGGGCGCCGGCGGCGCGGGAAGCGCTGCGGGTGCAGGAGCAGTCGGAGCAGCTGGCGCAGGAGCTGCGGGAGGTCAGCCGGAACCGCGCGTCCCTGTGCGGCCGCCTGCGGGACCTGCGACAGTACCTGCACGTCCTGCGCGAGGGACAGCGCTTCACCAGCCTGCCGGTGGGTCCGGTGGTCCCTCGCCCCCCTGGGAGTGCTGCCGCGTGCCTCAGTTTCCCCCAGGCTCATCCCTCTGCTCCACCTCGCCGCAGGCCCCCCTGGGCTCCCCGCCGCGGCCACCGGCGCTGTCGGAGCGTGAGCCCATCCTCGACCCCTCCGTGCATCAGCACCTCGAACGCAAGATCAGGTGAGAGGGGGAAGGGTGTGGGGCGGGGGGTGGAGAGGGGCTCTGGTGCAAAGGTGTGGCCATGGGGCAGCTGGGAAACTGCGGGATAAGGCTTGGAGATGACCTTTGGGGCAGCGGTGCAGCCATGGGGCCATTTGCCTATCCCAGCACTCCTGCTGTGTCTCTGCAGCTTTGTGGCCGGTGTCATCCACCCGTGGCGAGTGACGGCCTTCGAGCGGCTGCTGTGGCGCGCCTGCCGCGGGTACCTGGTGGCCTCCTTCGTGGAGATGCCCGAGCCAATGGAAGACCCGGCCACGGTGAGGCAGCACCCGGGGGCGGGCAGGCACGGCTGTGGGGGCTGGGACACCAGAGTGACACCGACTGTGCTGTCCCCAGGGCGAGAGCATCACCTGGGTCATCTTCCTCATCTCCTACTGGGGTGAGCAGATTGGGCAGAAGATCCGCAAGATCTTGGACTGGTGAGTGGCCATGTATCCCCCGCAGGGGGGTTTATTTAGTAACATCCACTCTGGACCCTGCTATGGGGCCGGGCTTGGCAGCCCTGACACCCCTGACATGGTGATGTCCCTCTGTCCCAGCTTCCACTGCCAGGTGTATGTGTACCCGGAGAGTGAGGCCAGCAGGACGGAGGCCATTACCAGGCTGCATGGGCAGATCCAGGAGCTCAGCGTGGTGAGCTGGGTGCCATGAGGGGATGTGGGGGCCACGCTTGGATTGCCATCCCTGACACAGGTGCCCGCAGACGCTGGAGGAGACTGAGAAGTACCTGGCGGAGGTGCTGGACAAGGTGGCACAGGTGCTGCCCACCTGGCGCGTGCAGGTGCAGAAGATGAAGGCCATCTACCTCGTCCTCAACCAGTGCAGCTTCGATGTCACCAAGAAGTGCCTCATTGCCGAGGTCTGGTGCCCCGTGCGGGACCTCACCCAAGTGCAGGATGCCCTGCGCCAGGGATCTGTGAGTGGCTCTGTGTCCCCATGTCCTTGCACCAGGGACTGTTCAGTGTATACATGTTCTTGTTCTGGGGTTGCTCAGTTGTCCTTGTGTCAGCAGTTGCTCTGTGTTCCCGTGTCCTTGTGCCTGGGTTTCTTGGTGTCCCATGTTTTCATGTCAAGGGTTTGTTGGTGTCCCCATGTCCTCCTGCCAGGGGCTGTTCTGTGTCTCCATGTCCTTTTTGTGGGGTTGCTCAGTGTCTCCATGTCTTTGTGCCAGAGGTTGCTTGGTGTCCCTGTGTCCCCTCATCATGATGGAGCATGTGCCAGGCTGGGGGGGATTGTGGGGTGGGTGCCAAGAACAGGCTCCAGGTGCTGGGGGCTGGTGCCAGGTGCTGGGGGTGTTGTGGGGTGGGTGCCAGGGGCAGGCTCCACGTGCCAGGCAAGGGTGTGCTGGGGGTGCTGGGATCAGGTTCTGGGTGCTGTTCCCGCAGTACCAGAGCGGCTCCAGCGTGGAGTGCTTCGTGCAGCGCGTCCCCACCTCAGAGAGCCCCCCCACCCTCATCCGCACCAACAAGTTCACCGCCGGCTTCCAGAGCATCGTGGACGCCTACGGGGTGGCCAGTTACCAGGAGGTGAACCCCGGTACGGCCCCCTGGCACCCCCCGAGCCCAGGGCTGAGAGGGGACGCCTTGTGTAACGCAGTCCCTGTGTCCCACAGCACCCTACGCCATCATCACCTTTCCCTTCATCTTCGCCATCATGTTTGGGGACGTGGGGCACGGGCTGCTCATGTTCCTCTTTGCGCTCTGGATGGTGCTGTACGAGGACAGCCCCCGCCTGCGGCAGGGCACCAACGAGGTGGGGGCACGACGGAGGGGTGGGACGGACACAGTTACAGACATGGGAAGGCGTGGGGACATGGAGCGGGGTTGGAGGTGTGGGACATGGTTGGGGATGTGGGATGGGGCTGGATGATACAGGATGGGGCTGGTGGCTTGGGACAGGGTCAGTATGGGTCAGGGTGGTGCTATGGGAAGGGAGTGGTGTGGGGCAGGGGAGGTGGTGTGGGACATGGGAGCTGTGTTTGCCCCCCTAGATCTGGCTGACATTCTTTGAGGGGCGCTACCTCATCTTGCTCATGGGTGCCTTCTCCATCTACACCGGCTTCATCTACAACGAGTGCTTCAGCAAAGCCACTGTCATCTTCCCCTCTGCCTGGAGCGTGGCCACCATGGCCAACCACTCCTCCTGGAGGTGGGGTCCCACCCCCGTGCCCCCTGCCTGGGTCCCCATCTCCCTGCTGGCACTGACACCCCTTGCTCTGCATCCAGCGCTGCGTACCTCGCCACCCACCCCTCGCTCACCCTGGACCCTAATGTCACCGGTGTCTTCCGAGGGCCATATCCATTTGGGATCGACCCAGTGAGTGTCCCATGGGGATGACAACGAGGTGGGACCCTCTATGGGGTGGTGCAGAGTCTCACCCACCTTGTTTGTGACAGATCTGGAGCTTGGCCACCAACCACCTCAACTTCCTCAACTCCTTCAAGATGAAGATGTCAGTGGTGCTGGGCATCGTGCACATGGGCTTTGGCGTCGTGCTGGGAGTCTTCAACCACGTGTGAGTCCCTGGGCTGCACCCACGGGCTCTGGTCATGCCAAGGGGACCGGGATTGGACTCACCTGGGTGGGATGGGGGGGCAGCTGGGGTCCTGTACCCCTGTACCTCAGTGAGTGCCGAGGATGTGCGTGGGTGGGAAGGGACCGGCTGAGCATGGCCAATGTCCTCCCACCCAGGCACTTCCAGCAGCGGCACCGGCTGGTCTTGGAGTTCCTCCCAGAGATGATTTTCCTCCTGGCTCTTTTTGGCTACCTGGTCTTCCTCATCTTCTACAAGTGGATCAAGTTCAGTGCTGCTGACTCCATGGTGGCCCCCAGCATCCTCATCCACTTCATTGACATGTTCCTCTTCACCTCCAATGCCGAGAACCTCCCGCTCTACCCGGGGCAGGTACCACCCACCACCCTGGCAGGCACCTACTCCCCACCCTGGCTAGGAGAGCAGGGGTCAGGAGTGGGGGTAGACCCCAAAATGCTGTCCTTGTGCCCCAGGTGCCAGTGCAGGTGGTGCTGGTGGTGCTGGCGCTGGCGTCGGTGCCTATCCTGCTCCTGGGGACGCCACTGTACCAGTGGTGCCGGCAGGGTGCCCCAAGGACGGTAAGGCCAGGGGCCGTGGGGGGCTCCCTGGGGATCACAAGGAGGTCTCACTGTGGGTGCTGTCCCGGTGCAGCCGCTGGCCACGGGGGAGCAGGAGCCGCTGCTGGAGGGGCAGGAGGCTGGGAACTCTGTCAACGCCACCACAGAGGATGTGGAGAGTGGAGGGCACAGCCGTGACGCCAAGGTGAGGAGCATCCAGGCAGGCTTTGGTGGTGGGATGAGGGTGTCTGTGCCCCCAGCTGATGTCCCCTCCCTCCCTGCAGCACTTGGACTTCGCTGAAATCTTCATGCATCAGGCGATCCACACCATCGAGTACTGCCTGGGCTGTGTCTCCAACACTGCGTCCTACCTGCGGCTCTGGGCACTCAGCCTGGCACACGCCCGTGAGTCCCCTTGGTACCCCCCTGTCCCACTCAGAGCCAGGCAGACCCTCACTCTCCGCTCCTGCTCTTGTCCCTCCCTTTCCCAGAGCTCTCGGAGGTCTTGTGGACCATGGTGATGCGGAATGGCTTCGTGGGGCTGAGCTACGTGGGCGGTGTGGTGCTGGTGCCCGTCTTCGCCGCCTTCGCCGTGCTGACCGTGGCCATCCTGCTGGTGATGGAGGGGCTCTCTGCCTTCCTCCACGCCCTGCGCCTGCATTGGTGAGCCCCCAAAGCTGACAGGTTCCTGGGTGGGTCTGGGGGGGGTGACAGACCCCCCAGAGCACTCCTCAACCCCCTCTCCTTGCCAGGGTGGAGTTCCAGAATAAGTTCTACGTGGGTGCCGGCTACAAGCTGTGCCCCTTCGCCTTCGCCCCAGACACCTGGGAATAGCTGTGCCAAGGGGATTCCAGGGGCTTGGAACATCGGCTGTGCCCCAAATTGCCCCCCCCCATGGACCCCTGGAGCCTCCTTGGTGGTGAATAAAGCCATCCCTTTGCCTCCCCCCAGCTCTGCGTTGCCATTGCTTGGGTAGGGGGTGCTTGGGGGTGCCCCCTGTCACTGCTGGCCGTAGCCAAAGGTGGGGGCTGTGGTGGGACCGTAGGTGCTGAGCTGGGGGAAGGCGGGCAGGGGGTAGGGCAGGGTGCGGGGTTTGGCTCCCACATAGACACCAGAGGGGCAGGTGAGGGGCTGGAAGGTGGGTGCAGGGAGCTCGGGGAAACTGGGGGGTGCTGCTGGCTGTTGGGGGGCAGCAGCCAGAGCCCCATGGCTGCGTGGAGCCCCTGCAGGGGGGAGAGGCAGCAGCAGGGGCTCGGCCCCCCCTGCAGCCCCCCTACCTTTCTCCTGCTTCTCGGGGCGGGGGGGCAGCGGGGCGGCCCGGGCGCGAGGCATGGCCCCCAGCAGGGACCCTGCTGGCACCCCACACCTGCAAGAGACGTGGGGTGGGGGCTCAGGGAGGTGACATCCTCACCGTGGTGGGGGGACAACGTCCAGGAGTGCCTTACCATGGCTCTGGGTCGCCGTCCCGAAATCCCTTGGCAAAGGGGTTGCTGGCAATCTTCAGCTGGGTGATCTGCGGAGGGGAGCGGGGTCAGGGAATCCCTGGGAGGGGCCCCAGTTTCCGTCTGGCTGGTGCTCACCCGGTGGTTCTGGTAGGCTGTCACTGCCATGAACTGGGTCTCAGGGAAGCTGAAGGACTTGAAGTTCTGGTGGGCGAAGCGCTCGCTGTCGCGCCGCGGGTCCACAAAGATGACGTGGAAGCGGGGCTGGTAGCGGTGCATGGAGTTGAGGATGATCTAGGGGTGGGAAAGAGGAGGTGGCAGGACCCCCCCAGGCAGGGATGCATTGTGTCTCCCCCAGCACCCAGCCCGCAGCAGGGTCCTCACGTGGCCGTTGTCGTCCAGGAGGTTGTTGGTCAGCTTGAGCTTGTCGAAGGACACGATCTGCCGCATCCACTGGGCACCCTTGGCGGGGGAGTCGGGGTGGAAGTGGACGCGGCCAGGAGCCGCCGGCTCGGCCCGGCCTGCTGCCAGCCAGGATGAGCTGTGGAAGGCGTATCTGCAGGGCAGGGAGGGGCTCAGCACCCCCAGATCTCATCCCCTGCCCCCACTGCCCCGTCCCCACCTGTATCTCTTGTCATCCAGCGGGATGAAATCCATGAGCAGCACGTAGTCAGCCAACGGATCCAGCCCCGAAAGCTTCACCTGAAAGGTTGGGAACATCCTCCTGCACAGGGAGGGGGGTGGGAAGGGGGTGCTCCCCCCACCTTTGCAGTCCCCCAGGCCACTCCGGTTCCCACCTGCCTGCCTTGGTGACGATCATCTCAGTGCCCAGGCGGTTGAACTCCTCCCAGAGGCTGCCCATCTCCAGCCGTGCCGCAGCGTGGCACACGTGCCGGTTCTTGCCACCGGCCCCCGGCCCCTCGCCAGCCCACCCGAGGACAGAGGTGCATGGAGACCCCTCAGCTGGGCCCCCCAGGAAGGCTGGCAGAGGGTTGAAGGGATGTTGGTCAGGGGGAGCAGACCCCGTGCAGGGCCACCCCATCACACCCTCCCTCCATGGAGATGGTGGCAGGATCAGGGTCTCCTGTCCCCTACCACAGTGAGGTTTTATCCCCATCCCCCCACCCCCAAACCACCGCAGGACCCCACCACTGGGTGCAGGGGGTGTTGTCATGGGTGGGCTTTACCTGCCATGGGTGTGGTGTCAGGGCAGGAGGCGTCCGTGGCTCCGTTCCCCGGCATGGTGGCAGTGGGACGCTGCCAAAGCCCCCTCCCAGCGCAGTGCTGGCTCTGCAGTGTCCCTGCAGCCTGCCGGGGGTTTTATGCCCCAGCTCGGGGATGGAGAGGCGGGGGCTGGAGCCGAGGTGGTCCTTGGGGGCTGGAGCACGGCCCCCTTGCCCAGCCTGCCTTCGCGCCTTGACGCGGTGATGATGGACGGGACGTGAGCGGTGGCACCGCTGGGAGCACCCCCAGTCCCCAAACAGGGCTTGGGATGCCCCAGGCTGGGCAGGGACATCTTTCTTGGGGTCTTCTGGTCCCTCCATATCACAGATCTGAGTGGGGGGAGGTGGGGGCTCCCCCAGGCAAAGCCCCTCTCTGTATGTGGCCGTCACCACCTGATATTGAAAATCATGGTGAGGTGTTGAGGTATTGGCAAAGATCCACTGCTCCAGCAGAGCCTCTGCAGCTCCAGAGGGAGGAACGAGCTTCCCCCTCCCCATAACCCCCTCAAGGTGGGTCCAGTCTTTGCCCTGATGCTGGGACCCCCTCGTTGCACTGACAGCAGGAGATTGATGGGGACAAGCAGGCGCCGGGGGGCTGAGGGCTCTTTGTGGGAGGTGACGGACACCAGGATGGGGCAGACACCAGGAAAAGCAGAGGGGTTGCTCCAGAGCCCCCCTACTCCCCTCCAAACTGCACTGGGGCCATGGACGCTGTCTCATAGCACACCATGGAGTGTGTTCTTGAGGGATGAGGGATGCTGAGGCTCTGGGAGAGGGTCTGGAGGACCAGGGCATGTCCTTGTGGGGGTGCTGATGGCTTTCTGTACCTGTTGGTGTTCCAGTGATGGCAGCACTGGTCTGAACTCCCTCCCTGCTCTGCACAGAGCTGGACATTTTCTCCCAAGTGGGGCTCAGCCTTCTGTCCAGCCTTGGGTTCAGCACTTGAACATCGTAACACAGAGGGGACCCCGTGTGGGGCAGCCAAGGGGGCAGCCCAGGCAGCTCCTGCATTTGGGACCAGGGCCAGGACTGATGTGAAGTGTGGAGGCACCACCTCCCCAGGTTCCCCCACATCCCTCAGACATGTCCGTGCCCCGCGGGGCCGGCTCAGCCCCATCCATCTCCTGCTGTCAGCCGGGCTTGGCTGCGGGGCTGGTATCGAGCGCCAGATGAGGAGGTGTGAGAGAGGCAGAGCTGACAGCGGGCAGGAGGATGGAGGGGGCTCAGCCCTGGGCAGGATCACACCTGCCAGGGCTCATCTGCAGCTCCTGGACCTCTGGGGTGGAACTGGATGAGCTTTAAGGTCCTTTCCAGTCCAAGCCATTCCAGGATTCTCTGGCTAGTGAAGATGACTGCAGGTGGGTCTCCTGAGCCCATGTTGAAGCACATGGTACAAAATGGCTTTTCAAAATGAACTTTTTTGGTCCCAAATGAGCAAATGGGAGCCAGAAAAAACTTCAAAAAAGGTAAGCAGTGAATCTTTCTCACGGGTAATAACTGCCCCAGACAGCAGGACAGGCTGGACAGAGCTGCGGAGGTTGTGGTGGCCACCAGGATGGAGTAGGAGAAGAGCGTTGGCACGCAGTCAGATGACTCCTTGCAATGAGCCTCTGACTCAGCTGGAATGGGGAAGTGAAAGCTGCTTGGGGTGCAGTGAGGGGAGAAGAGGAACTGACCCTGTTTCCCAGGGAGCGGTGAACAGCCGGCACGGCGGGGTCAAGAGGGAACTGAGAAGGCAGCAAGTGACAATACTCATTTCTGAACCAGAAACACGTGTATCTGTTAGGTAAGACTGGGCAACTCTTGAGCAGCAGTTGGCTCTATTTATTTTATTTATTAATTTTTAATTTTTTTCTTTAATTTTTAAAGCCCTGATTGAGAAAAGAGGAAGTGAATTTTAGCAGGTAACGTTATACCCTGGAAGTGTCCAAGGCTGCCTTGGCCAGAGCTTGGAGCACCCTGGTCTAGTAAAAGGTGTCCATGCCCATGGCAGGGGATGGAACTGGATGATCTTTAAGATCCCTTCCAATCCAAACAATTCCAGGTTCCATTTGCTCTAGGGAATGTGTAGTATGAAAGAGAATTTATAATTGCTAAGATAAAGCAATAATTTCTTTTAATATGTCCATTACTTAATGTTTTTTCCCCTCCCATGTATAATGAATAAAGGATATGTTATACAAATATAATTATGTATAATTAAAAGGTAATGTAGAAATAGAGAAGAATTAAAAAAATCTTTCAAACTCAAGTCTCCAACAAACCAGTTTGATTTTGCTTCGCTCCTGCTGTCACCACTGTGCCCGTGAGCGGCATCGCTCCGTCTCTGCAGGCATCCATTCCAATGTGCCGCGGGGATCCCAGCCCTAAAACCCCAGCATGGATCCCAAGACCTCTGGGGAAGGCTCATTCTCTTTTCAGGTGCTTCAGAGACCCTTTGGCAACTGCTCATGGGGGGAAGGTGTGAAAGTTAAAATCTTCCAGCCACTTTAGAGGATGGAACAGGAAAAACTTCCTGGTTCTGGTGAGACCGATGGGGCTTGAGGACTTCAGCTCAAGGACCTGTGAGTATCTTGACTCAAGCTGCCATTAACTAAAGGGTAGGACTTTAAGTGGTTTTGGGACAATTTTTTACTTGATGGGAACAGTCATAAATTGGATTGGGGGGGGGGGTGGTTTTCCCTTGAAGCTGCACATGGATGAACTTGCAATCAGGAATGCTGGTCTCATTTTAATTGACCCAAATTGATTGGAAATCACTTCAACGGTGTCTGTTGTCAATTTAATGCAACACTAATTAATGTGGAAAATTAAGGCATGGTGTTATTGTATTTGTTATTGTATTTTTTGTCTCTAAATAAGAACATCTCCCTCCCTCTCTGCAAAATCTCATCCTTTCCAGGGACAGGGCATCCACAATTCTCTGGCCCTGGCACAGCTGTCCAAGGCCAGCTTGGACAGGGCTTGGAGCAGCCTGGGAGAGTGGAAGGTGTCCCTACTCATGGCAGGGGTGGAACAAAATCAGCTTTAGGATCCCTTCCAACCCAGCCCATTCCAGGATTCCATAATTCTGTGTTCTGCATTCAGGCACACCCAGCTCCTTTGATGCTTCCAAACCTCCTGATGTTGTCCATACCTCCTGCACCTTCTCCTCTCCAATGTGTCTCTTTCCACCCAGGCAAAGCTGATTTTCCACCCCAGCTGCAGTTTTCTCATTATTCCTGCTCCCAGGTTTCAGGACTTGAGTCATCTCAGCCCATCTCATCCTCTCTCTTTGTAGGCTTTGAATGAGTCACCACAGGTTCCCCCGATGGAGACAACAATGTGTTTGGGGGCTTTGACTCATCTGATCTATTTAAAACATTTTTTTATGGAAAAATGGCATGGATTTCTCCACTTGCTGCCTGATGGTGAAGGGCGGCAGGGTGACACAGTCACATGGGAAATGCAGGATTTATTCAGAGCAGGCATGCTCCAGGCACGGGCTGAAGAGTCAATTTAAGCCTCAAGGGCTTAAATTCAGACTATAATCATCACCAGGAAGTGTAAAAACAATTTTTTGCAGCAGGAGAGTTCCTGAAGGGTTTTCCCTTTATCCCAGTTTGCAGTTGGAACACTTCTTCAAATCCTGGGTCATCTCCCAACTCCTGAATCTTGATTTCCTACATCAATTCTTTTTAATTCCCTGTGATGCCTATAGATCAGTTACATATTTCAAGAGATAAAATTGTAGGTATATAATTATGTATTTCTAAGAAAAAATGCTTTATATATATTAAGAAATTATATATAAACATTTTCTTTATATATTAAAATAAATGAATATATTGAAATTATTTTTATATGTTTATTTTATTTTAATGTATTTTATTTTTATTATAAGTTTATTTTTATATGTTTTTAATATATTTTAATATATAAAATAATATTAAAATGACAAATATGTTATATATGTATATAGAAGTAGGAAATCAATCCTCAAGTTTCCATTTAAATTTCGGAAACTGATTGAACTTTATTTATTTATCAGTACAGGTCTCCTCTCGAGGAGCTTCCAGAGTAACCAATTCCCAAACCATCCCAGGATTCTGTGTCACTGTGTGTGGGTCTCACTGGGACATGGCACATCCTCTTCTGGGCTACCTTGGGCATGTTGATCACTCTAATTCTACCTGAGATGTCACAGCATATGAAAACCTGCTCCAGCTGCACCTGGGAGGAGAGAGGAGCCAAAATCTTCCTCCAGGTATGTTTGCATTTGGTATAGGGAAGAAATCCTTCCCTGGGAGGGTGGTGACGCAGGGTGCCCAGAGCAGCTGTGGCTGCCCCTGGATCTCTGGAAGTGTCCGAGGCCAGGCTGGATGGGCTGATCCTGGTGAATCCTAGTACAGCCTGTTGGGAGGTCCTCTACTGCCCTGCACTGGTATCTTAGGGAATTGGAGTAGGAAAGCAGGTGCCACGATGGAGATGCTTACCCCAGGAGGGCAGGGATGAATATTCCACACCAGCCTCTCAGCAGGGATGAAATCTGATCCCTGCTTTTTAACTGAATTCATTTCCATTCTCTGTCTCCCATCCTACCACCAAGGTTCATTGAGTAAGAAAAAGCGAGGCTGAACTTGGATTAATCAAAACATTGGAGTCAGTTTTCTGACAGGGCAGATTTCCAGATCCAGGCAGGTGGGGGCTGCCCCTGGGGAGGACTCAGCCCCCAAACCGCTCGATTTTCATTATCTGTGACAGCTCCAGCACCGGCCTGGTGTCCCCTTCCCTCCAGCACCTCCTTGTGGGTGATGAAAAGCCACTCTAAATCCTCATTACAGCACCAGGAGACCAGACACATGGCTTGTGCGACATGTGAAACGGGATGTCAGGTTCTGGGGATGAGGCTCAGCCCTTCAGCCAAGGTTTATCCAATAATGATGATTTCCAGGTCTGGATCCATTTGGCAGGAGCCTGCGGTGCCTACCCTCGGTTTACTCTCTAGTGTAACTCTGTCAAGCCATGATTAATGTTATCCAGGAGAAAAAATCAATGTTTATTTATTCTATCTGTCACAGAGGGGGATTTTAGGAGCTGTTGATCTCTCCCTGGTGAGCAGCAAGACAGAGCCTGAATTTATCTTTTTATCTCTAGATGAAGAATCACATCTAGAGCACAGTGAGGTGAGACAAAGCCCGGCTCTTATTCCTAGTGCTTTCACCTAGACAAGCTCTTCCTGGGACATGGAGAGCAGGTATTTATTCCTCAAGTGCTCAGCCTGGACTGGGAACACTCAGAAAACAAGGAAAATTTTAATTTTTCCAGCGGGTACTGGGAAAATCGTGGACTTCCATGCACGAATGGTTGGAGGGGCACTAAGAGGAAGCCTTGCAATTTCCTGATGATCTGTCCTGGTGCGGTATTTCCCTCTTTGATGCCCCAAAAATTCCCCTTTTCCAGCAGCTCCGCCCGGGGCTCAGCGCGACGGGCGGCGCGCTCGTGCTGCCCTCTGCGGGCGGAGCGGGGTACTGCACCCAGGGGCTCGGGGCTGAATTAGTCTCACAGCAGTGCGCATGCGCAGTCCGCCATGTCGGGTGGTGGCAGGGGTGGGGGGGGCAATCCTGGCCGTATCTCGGTGCTGCCGCCGTGTGGGAGCGCCCGGCACTGCAGGCGCCGTGCCCGACCTGGGTCGCTCGGGCACCGGCCCTGAGTGGGGAAAGGGGAAGGGGCAGGGTCCGGGTGACCGGGAGGATGTTCCTGCGATCGAATTTGGTTCGGAAAGCACCGCAAAGCGCATCTAAACTCTTGCTTTCCGATTCTGCAGCAATGAACGCGTCTGACTCCTCGGCCTCATGGACGTTGTCAGTACTTTCCGTGGTGCTGTCCGGGATTGTCCGGGAATGGGAACGGCTGGTGGGAGCTCGGGCGGAGCACTTGGAGACCAGGTAAACTCAGAAATGGGATTGTTCTCCCTGCTGCGGGCTGTGCGGTTCTTTTCATGATGTTCCTCTGATCTGTGTCACAGTAGCTTCCTAGAGTTAGAGTAATTTCCTAGGAGGGAACTTGGAAGCTGCATTCCAAACTTTTGTCCACATTTATTTTATCTCCCACATGGAGTTCTCTAAAGAAGCAGAGGTGGGGTGTTTCTAACAAAAGAACATCCCAATTCATCTGTGGTAGAGGGCTTAAAATTAAAGTGTGAGTGGAGCTGCCTTTAGGACACTTCAAATTCCTTAGTATATGAGTGGAATTTAAATGAAATATCCAAATCCTGAGAAGCTTGTGTGAACTCCAGAGCCTCTGCAAGTGTTTTACAGCCAGGGAGGGAGACAAGAGTCTGGAGTCTCTCCCCAAAAACTGGCTGCTGTTTGTTTGACCAGGCATAGGAGTGACTGTGTATTCCCTGGGGCTGTCCTTATGGAGAAAGGTTTATTTATGTGCCCTGGGTTTATTCAGGGTCTCTTCACCATGATGGAAACTGATTTCATTGAAATGCCAGAGGTGCCCAATGCTGTCCCCAGCCAGAGCTCAGAACCAGCCCTGTGGGAAGGGCTTTAATGCCCATTTTCCCAATCCCTCCAGGCAGCAGCACTGGAGCACTTGAGCCAAACATGGCCAAGGTGCCCAGTGCTGGCAGGAGGCAAATCCAGGGATTGGACAGTGGGAGTTTGCACTGCTCCTGGAATCCCAGACCTGGAGCTGTGCTTCAGAGAGCCCAAGAGATGCTGCCTCACTCAAACCTCATTTAAACCTCAGCATCCTCCCTGCTCCCTTGGAATTATTGCTGCTCCCTTAGCTGCTCTTCATCATCATCATCATCATCATTATTTTTATTATTATTATTACTATTGTTATTATTACTATTATTGTAAACTCCCACTCCCTGTCTCTTCCATAGCCCTTTGCTTCCCAGAGGTGGTGCTTTAGGAAGCCCCTCCAGCCTGGGAAGGGCTTTTGGCCCCAGACACGTTCCCAGTGCCCAGGAGCAGCAGGACCTGTGCTGCTCCCAGCAGGTGAGGCAGAGGTGCCTTTCCTTCCTTCCCTGCTGCACTTGGGCTTTTTGAGGGGTCTCTGGGGGTCTGAGGGAGAAGTTCTTTGTCACTCCAGGGCAGAATTAGCCCTGGTCCCACTAAAAGCAGGAGAATTCATTTTATCCTTGGTTTTGGATACACATTTTGTGTTTTCTCTCTGTTGCTGACACCGTGTGGTGAAGCAGCAGCTCCCAACCTTGTCAGTGCTGCTCCCTGGAATAGTTTTCATCTGTAGAACCATGAATTCCCTGCTGGAATCCAGTCACAGCCCCCAGACCAATGTGCAGTTGAAGGTCTTACACCCTGACCAGGACAATTTCCTGTCTCTAGACATGGAAAATGGGGGAAAACTCAGTCTGGAGTGGAGCCAGGATGCAGAATGGGGCAGTGAGGCAGCGTGCTCAGCCCAGGCTGGGGTTGGCACAGGGGCTGTTCCCTGTTGGATGACACCCACGTGGAACAGATCCTTCTCTTCCTTTGGCCAAAGTCCAATGGCAAAGGATTGAATAACTCACAAGTGGGGCCTGAAATGAAAATGGTTCTGTTAAAATTAGGCAAAGAACGTGATAAGAAAAAATGGGCATCCTTTTTATGTATTAAAATAGTAGGGAATAAAATGTTGACAAGGGACACTTTTATTTGGTGTCACCTTTCATTTTTTATGGAGTGAGCAATCAGAACAGAAGTAGGAAAGCCAGGAGCCTTTGACTTCCAGAGTGGACCTAATTTCCATTTTCTCCTCTCTTTCAAGACAGGAAAAACCACTTAACTGATCCCATCTTTGCCCAGAGCTTTGGAGTTTGAGCAGCCAAACCCAACGGGCTCCAGCTGCACTGGAGGGTCCCTGCTCCTGCCCATGGTGTGGGGTGAGTCTCCAGCTGTGCCCAGAGCGTCACAGACCCAGAGGGATCTGCCCTGGTCCCAGGCTGTCCCTGCCCTGCTCCCTGCAGTCCCCAAGGCCTGAGAGCCAGAGAGAGCCCTGTCCCAAGGGGCCTTTGTCACCTTTGTCACCTTGTGGGGAATGTGGTGGCAGCCCCGGGAGCAGCTGGGAGCTGGGGCAGGGCCTGGCACTGATCCAGGGCAGGGCAGTGCTTCCTTGGGGGGGTTGGCCCCCACGCTGAGCTCAGGCAGGATCAGGCTCACAGATGCTGCATTTTGTGCCCCCTGAGAGTTTCTGTCCCCCCTGGGGATTTCCTGCCGGGATGGGGCAGCGCAGGAGCAGAATTGAACCTGCAGCTCCCGTGGCCATTGCTGGCCTTTGTCTCTCTGCTGTGCCATCAGACCGTGGCAATTTGCTGCTGCCACTGCCACCCCCTGGGGCTGTGTCCTCCTGGCAGCCCTTCCCAGCCCCAACAGGAGCTCCAGTGGTGCCTCTGTGCCTGTTGGCAGTGTTTGCTGGCAATGTGCCTCACCCCTGGCAGGATCCTTTTGTTCCAGGGCAGGCAGACTCCAGAGCTTTTGGGCTTCTCAGCTTCAGGGCTGGATTGCAGAAGTCCCTGCAAAGAAGAATAACCATGAGGTTTGTCCAAGTGGTGCTTTCAGAGCCCACCTGACAGTCTGTGCTTTGTGCTGGAGGCTGTTGTGCATTGGCACTGCAGGGAATGAATGTCCCCTTCCCAGCTCAGCCCAGCAGATCCCAAAGGCTCTTACAGGAATATTTATCCTTCACTTCCCTGTGTGATAACTTAATCTCCACCTGTCGTGGGCCATTCCTTGAGTTCTCCTGGAGAAAACCTCACAGCAGAGGAGTTTGCAAAGAGCCCAGAGCTGTGTTTGGAGCAGAGAGAGCTGAGAGCTGTGTCTGCCTGCGCTGCCCCAGCCTGGCAACATCCCCATGGAACAGCCTGGGCAGATGGGATTAGATGGAGCAAAATCCCTTCATGCAAGAGGTTTTCTCCTGTGCAGATCAGGCACGGGGCAGGCAGTGAACTTTGGAAATCAGCTGATTTCCCCAGAAAGCATCACTCCCAGCAGCATGAATGACAGGACCTGTGCCCACTGCTCAGGAGTCACCCAGCCAGAATCAAGGGCAAAGCTTGGTTTGGGTCTGAGAACTTGAAATAACTTGGAAAGAGAAGAAATGACCTTTTTCTTCTTCCTTTCCTTCAGATGCTGGAATTGCCTCTGTGGATGTGCACTGAGCTCTCGCTGCAGGGAGCTGCCAGGCCTTAATGGTGGTGAGCTCATGTTCTTCTCACTGGGGAACTGGAAATAATTATTAATTAGTAATTGCAGAAACGTTTTCTGAAACCTTTCCCCTTTGCTGGTAGATCTTCTCTTTGTGGCTTTGAATTTACAGAATTCCCTGCTCTCCTTTGCCCTGCCTGAATTCCTTGCAGCTCCTAACAGGGAAAACCTGGGATAACTCAGAGGGGACAGAGGTGACATTTTTAGCTGAAAACCTGGGGCAGCTGGGAGGGGACACAAGAACTGTTTGTGCAGGAAAATGTGAGGGGATGTCAAGGGGAGCCAGGTGGCATTTTGAGGGAAAAGCTGAGGTGATGTTTAGGGGAAAGAATGCAAATTTCAGAGTAGAAAAGAGCTAATCAATATTGTACAGGAAGGAAAATTTGGGGGGTAAAACTGGATGTAATCTGTAGGGGACACAGTGAATATATTGGAGTAAAAATGAGGTACTCATTTTTAAGTCAGGAAAATTTTGGAGACAAAACTTGTCACAATATCAGGAGTAGAGAAGGAACAAACTGAGGGGAAAAATGAGGTGATGAGTACTGAGCATGTAGGAAAAATTTTGGGTGCTAAATCTGAGATAATTTCTAGGGGAGAGCATGAACATACTGAGGTAACGTGAGGGAATCAGTTGTGGGCAGATGGGGAAATTTTGAGGGGTAAAAATAATATTAAATAATCTGTAGGGCAGAGAGTGAACATTTTGAGGTAAAAGTGAGATCATCACTAGTAGACAGATGGAGAATTAGGGGATAAATAATGAGACAAGCTACATGATAGAAAATACAGTGAAAGGAAAATGAGGGAATCAGTAGTGGACAGGTAGAGGAATAATGAAATAATCTAAAGGCTGAGAATAAATATTTTAAGGTAAAAATGAGGTAGTAAATTGGGGACAGGTAAGGAAAATTTTGGGAGTAAAACTGGAGTAAATCTCAAGGGAGAGAGTGAACACTGACATGAACTAAGGCAGTCAGTAGAGGTAGGCAAGGAAATTTTGGGGGTAAAACTTGGGAAGATCTGTAGGGCAGAGAATGAACATCTTGAGGGAGAAATGAAGTGATCAGGAGTGGACCAGCTTGGGGGAATTTGGCGGGCAAACCCTGAGCTAATATGTAAAAATAAATGTTTTTGAGGAAAACTAATGTGATATGTAGGGGACAGAATTTGGGGATAAGACAGACATAACTTGTGTGGTTTTGATTTTAAAACCTAGTTAGTATACAGGGGACAAAATAGGCATTTTGGTAATAAAAAGTGAGCTAATCTGTGGGTGAAATAATTAATATTTTGAGGTTAAAATGAGGTAATCAGTACTGGGCAGGTAGGGAAAATTGAGGGGGTAAAGTGTGAGATTATCTTTTGGAAAGAGCAGGAACATTCTGAGGTTAAATTGCAGTGGACAGATGGGTAAATTTGGGGGTAAAACTTGAGGGATTTGCCATGGTAGAAAATGAGTATATTGAGGTAAAAATGAGGTACCCAGTGGTGGAGAGGTAGGGAAAATTTCAAGGGTAAAATCTGAGGTGATCTGTAGCAGAGAGGATGCACTTGATGGGGTAAACTGAGGTAACCGGTTATGGACAGGTAGGGAAATTATTGGGAGGGAAAACTGAAAGCAGCTGTAGGGTAAAGAATGAAAATATTGAGGTGGAAATGGGATAATAGGTAGAGGACAGGTAGAGAAGATTTTTAGGGTAAGTCTTGTGGTAATCTCCAGAGTAGAGAAAGAATGCTTTCTTGTAAAAAGTGAGGAAATCAGAAGGGGACAGGGAATATTTGTGGGGGAATGTGAACTATTCCCCAGGGAAGAGAATGATCATCATGAGGTAAACTGAAGTCATCACTTGTAGAGAGGTGATGAAAATTTTGGGTGTAGAAATTGATATTTTTTACATGATGGAGAATTAGTATTTTGAGGTAAAAATGAGATAACTAGTGGTAGACATGTAGGGAAGACCTTGGGGGTAAAACTTGAAATAATCTGTAAAAATATTTTTGAGGAAATACCTGATATAATTTGTAGGGGACAGAATGAACATTTAGTGGATGAGATAGAGAAAACCTGTGTGGGTTTTGGTTTTAAAAATAGGTAATATAGAGAGGACAAAATGCTGGTAAGCTGGGATTTAGAGAATTCCATCCATTTGGCTGCTGAAATTTCCCAGCCCAGGGGCTTTGGCTGGCAGGGCAGCACAAAGATTGCTCCCTGTGTGGTGCCCAGATTTGCAGTTCATCTTTGCAGTTTAGATGAATTAGAGCTATAGCCCTGAATTCTCTGCTGGAATAACCTCTCAGTGCCTCATGCAGCATGGATATCCATGGATATCCTCATGCAGCATGGATATTCCCACACAGAGCTGCCTATTTGACACCTGCTGTGCCAGGAACCAGCAGAGGCTCTGAAGAAGCTCAGTGGGATCAGGACAAGCACAGGTTGATATTCCATAGCATTTGCTATTTTTAACCCTTGGCTATTTATTCATCCCCCAGCCCCACCCATGTTCCCGGGGGCACTTGCAGAGTTCCCTGGAATTCCGTGGGCTCCACCCCTGGGCTCGGGCTCCAGCTGATGCTCTCAGCGGCGAGGGCGGGGCCGGACGCGCTCCCGGCCCTGCTGAGGCAGCCCCTGTGCCCAGGGGAGGGCATCTCTCCCTGCAGGAGCTGAGCTCATTCCAGAGCCTCGGCACGGCCTCCGGGAGCTCTTTTCCCTGAGGAAAGGGATGCACATCCGTGCCTGCAGGGCACCTGCACTGTGACCCACCTGTGCGAGCTTCCCAGCACTTCTGCAGTCCCAGCTGGCTCCCGAAAAACTCCAAACTTCATCCAAACAAAACTCCATCTAACTCTAACCTTTTGTTTTAAGGCATCTCCGAGGGCCTTGCTTGGGATTGAATTGCTGTGAGGGGAATTCCCTTGGCTTTAAGGCTGCTGCTGGAGGATGGCCCCAGGGTGGAAGGGAAGGGGCTGGAGTGGCCGGGACACACCCGGTGGCTGTGTGGGAGCTCCAGGAGGTGGCACCGGGAATTGCTGTCTGAGCTCCTCTGCAAAGCCAGCGTGCAGCACTCCCAGGCAATGGCAGCTGTTCCTTGGGCTGGTTTTGGGATGTCAGGGGGCTCTGTCCGGGCTGCAGCATCTCCGGGGCCCCGTTCAGAGCAGCCCCTGGCTCAGGAGCCGCAGGCAGCCCTTGATCCGTGCCCATCCCAGCGCTGCCCGGGCATCCCAGCGCCTGCCCCGGGTGTGCCTGGCACGCTGCCTGCACGGGCAGGACACTGAGGCACAGCTCCTGCCCTGCAGGCACCGAGGGCAGGAGGGGCTGGTTCCCCCTGGGCTCGGCCTCCTCCCGCCCCGCGTTCCCGGCCAGCCGGGACACACGGAGGGAGCAGCGAGGAACATTCCTGGCAGGGAGCAGGAGTCCCCGAGGGCTCCGTGCAGCTCCGGGCCGGAGAAGCAGCGCCGGGCTCAGCCCCCGCCGTGAGTTTGGGCTGTGAGCACTCACCTGCAGGAAAGGCCCCTCTGCAGGCGGGACCAGCCCTGACACTCTCCAGAAGAGCTTGGGCCTTGGAGCAAGGGAACCCTCAGGACTTGCTCGGTTCTCCCTGGAAAGGGACACGGCATCAGCATCTTTACAGCTCTGTAGGAAATGCTGGAAAAGGCAGGAAATCAGGATTATACAAATAGTTTCATGCTGTTGTGTCAAATGCCAGCCAGTTCTACCCTAGAGCCATTCCAGAGGCTGGTATACAAAGCAGCATTAGCAGAACATTTGCTGATTTGCATGGCAATTCCTTTGCTGGCAGCAGCCATTCCCATCCCAGGCAGGACATTTCTCGTGACCCTGAGAATGGCTCGGGTGCTTGGAGCAAGGTGCTGAGAAGGCCAGGATTCCGAGTTTAATGCCCACATGGGCCAGTCAGCTATGACTTGACGATCCTCGGGGCTCTTTCTAACTCAGAATATCCTGTGCTCTGGAAATAAAGAATAAACACTTCTCACTGGCTTTTTAAACCCAGAGGTTTTTGCATTGGAGAGCACGAGCCACAGGGGAAAGGAGGGAGAGCATCAAGTCTCACCTGGCAGATACCCAGTGAGCGGCCCGAGCAGAACCGAGCCCGGGCAGGGCCCCGTGCCCGCACCCGGCACAGTCGGTGCAGGAGCAGCAGCGCCGGGCTCGGCCCCAGCGTCCGGCCCGGAGCGGCTCCTCCGGCCCGCGGCGATGCAGCCCCGCTCGTTCCGCGGGGACGCGGCGGGCGGGAGCCCCGGGGGTGCGGGCGCGGGGTCCGGGTCCCGCTCTGCGCGCGGTGGCCTTGGGGGTACCGGGGCTGAGGGGGCTCCGCATCCCCGCGGGGACCGGGCCGGGAGCGCGCCCCGGGGGCCGCCGTGCTCGCAGCTCCGCTCCGTGTCCGCCAGGGGGCGCCCCGCGGGGCGACGGCGCTGAGGCAGCGGCGGAGCCTGAGGGCTCCCGGGGCCGGCACGGGCGGTCCCCGCGCCCCGGCCGCTTCCAGCCGCGATCCAGCGCCTGCTCCGGGAATGCGCCGCTCTCTTGCCGGGCCCGGCACCGGCACAGCCCCGGCTCCCCACGGCAGCAGCGGGACTTGCCCGAAGCACCGGCGGGGCTCCCGCCCCTCTCCGGCCGCAGCCGGAGCGGCAGTGCCGGGCTCAGCCCCAGCGACCGTCCTGGAGCGGCTCCTCTTTGCCATGGCGATGCTTGTCCCGATCCCTACACCCAAACACCACCCCGCTCTTGCGGGTCCAGGACCCGCAACCCGCTCTGCCCGGGACCCCCAGCAGACCCCGGCAGGACCCGGATCCCCAGGCCCGGGTCCTGTTCCCGGCCCCACCTCAGCGCCTCGAGCCTCGCGCAGCAACGGGAGCAGCCCCCGGTCCGGGGCTCCGCACAGCGCTCCAGCGACGGCCCCGCCGCATCCCGGGATGAGCATCCATCGCACAAAGCGGAGTGGGCGTGGATCCGCCGGGATTTACGGGCGCGGGCGGGGCGGGGCGGGGCCGGCTCAGGTGTGAGGGGCGGGGCCGGCTCAGGTGTGAGGGGCGGGGCCGGCTCAGGTGCGCGGGGCCCCAGCGCGGCTGCGCGGGGCGGGGCCGAGAGGATTTAACCCCCGGGAATCGCCGCTGGCGCCATTTGCCCCCTCGGCGCTCGGAGGGGAAGGTTCTGTCTGCGCGGCCTCCATATCTTTGTTTCTTTTCTTTTACGCTTATTTTTGCTTCTTTTTTACAGATACCTCTCCTCTCTCCCTCCCTTCCTCCCCTCCCCCACCCCCTACACCCTCCCCCCCCCTACCCCCCCCCTCCCTCTCCCCCCTAGCCCTCCCCTCCCTCCCCCCCAAACCGCTCCCTCCCGGGCCGGTCCCCCCTACCCTTCCTATGCCCCCACACACCCCAGCCCTACCTTACCCTTCCTTCCTCCACGCTTCCTTCCCTCTTTAGCCCAGTTCCCACCTGCCCCCACATCCTCTTTCCCTTCCTCCCAATTCCTCCTTCCCCTCCTTCCTTCACCCTTTCTCCTTCTCCACCTCCCCCTGTTTTCCTTCCTCACCTTAACCCCCCCACCTGTGCTCCATCCTCGTTCTCCATCCTCTGCCCGTCCTGCCCCCGCCACCCCACGTGCCCCTGCCTCCCTCCCTGCTCCCCTGCACATCCCGACCCCCCCACCTGCCCTCCATCCTTGACCCAGCCCGACCACCACCTCTGTCCCCCTGTTCCCGTCCTCTGTCCCCCCCTCCGTCTTTCCCCCGCAGCCGCGGGGCTCGGGGCGCCGCAGAATAAAGCCCAGAGGGCCGGAGCGGCGCCCCCGCTGTCCCTGGAGCCCCCACATGGGGCCGGAGCCGCTGGGCGGGTCCCCCCATTGCAGTGCAAAGCACGGCCCGACACCGCCGGGGTTCCGGCTGTCCCTACATCACACTGGGGGTCCCCGGGGGGGGAAAGGTTGAGGGGCGGGGGGTGGGGGTTAGGCAGGGCCCCCTCCTCGGGAGGGGGTCCGGGTGGGAGGGGGGTTGGGGGGTAGGGCCCCCTCCGGAGGAGGGGGTCCCTGGGAGGGGGGCGGGGCGGGCCCCCTCCGGAGGAGGGGGTCCCGGGGGAGGGGGCGGGGCCTGGAGGGGGATTCCCCCCTCCACCCCGCTTCCTCCCCCCGGACCCCCTCCGCCGGACGGGGCTCGGCCCGGCCCCCATCCTGGGACCCCCTCCTCCGGACCGGGGCCCAGGGGGAGGGAGGGCGGCGGGGTGGGGTGGGCAGAATGGGGGGGGGGGCGTTTGTCTGTGCGGTCATCTCTGTCGGTGTTCACGATGCAGAGCGACGCGACGCAGCCCCCCTCCCTACCCCGCCCCCCTCCCTCCCCACCCCGCCCCCCTCCCTCCCCACCCCGCCCCCCTCCCTCCCCACCCCGCCCCCCTCCCTCCCCACCCCGCCCCCCTCCCTCCCCCGCCCCCCTCCCTCCCCACCCCGCCCCCCTCCCTCCCCACCCCGCCCCCCTCCCTCCCCCTGGGCCCCGGTCCGGAGGAGGGGTCCCGGGGAGGGGGCCGAGCCGAGCCCCGTCCGGAGGAGGGGGTCCGGGGGGAGGAAGCGGGGCGGAAGGGGGAATCCCCCCCTCCAGGCCCCGCCCCCTCCCCCGGACCCCCTCCTCCGGAGGGGGCCTGCCCCGCCCCCCTCCCAGGGACCCCCCTCCTCCGGAGGGGGCCCTACCCCCCCCCCACCCCTCCCCCCTTCTCCCCCCTCCCCCCCTGGGACCCCCTCCCGAGGAGGGGGCCCTACCAAACCCCCACCCCCGCCCCCCAACCTTTCCCCCCCGGGGACCCCCAGTGTGATGTAGGGACAGCCGGAACCCCGGCGGTGTCGGGCCGTGCTTTGCACTGCAATGGGGGGACCCGCCCAGCGGCTCCGGCCCCGTGTGGGGGCTCCAGGGACAGCGGGGGCGCCGCTCCGGCCCTCTGGGCTTTATTCTGCGGCGCCCCGAGCCCCGCGGCTGCGGGGAAATGAAGGAGAGAGGAGGAGAGGGGAGGACGGGGAGAGAGGAGACGTGGAGGAGATGAGGAGGGGTAGGGAGGGGGGATCGGGGTACGGAGAAAAGCGGGAGGAGAAGGGAAAGGCCAGAAGGGAAGAGAAGGAACGTGGACAGAGGAGGGAGAGAGTGCGAATAGAAGGGATTGAGCGGGTAGGGACAGGAGAGGAAGGAGTGTGGGGGTTTGGGAAGAAAGGCGGGGAGGGTTTGAGGGAGAAAGGGAGGAGGGGGAAAGGGAAAGAAAGCAGGGGAGCACGGGGAGAAGGAAGAAGGGGTAGAGGGGGGGACAGGAGGCGAGGCCGAAGCCCCCGCGCCCCACCTGAGGACGGCGGACACGGACGCGCCGCCCGCACCGAGCTCCGGGTGAGCAAATGCCGGCGGAGGCGATTCCCGGGGATTAAATCACCTCGGCCCCGCCCCGCGCAGCCGCGCTGGGGTCCCGCGCACCTGAGCCAGGCCCGCCCCGCGCACCTGAGCCGGGCCCGGCCCCGCCCCTGGAACCGCCCCCGGCCCCACCTCGGGCCCCACCCCGGCCCCGCCTCACGGAGCCCCGGCCCCGCCTCACGGAGCCCCGGCCCCGCCTCACGGAGCCCCGCCCTGCCCGCGGTGGGGGCGGGACCATCGCTCGCGGCCTCGCCCCTCTCACCTGGGCCGGGCCCGTCCCTCACGGCTGGGCCCAACCGGGGCTGCTCCCGGCGATGGAACCGGGGCTTCCGGCCCGTGTCCACTGGGGGTCCCGGGGCCGGAGGACCGGGGCGGGACTGGGGCTGGCGTGGGGACCGGGCTCGCCGCGGGCGGGAGGAGCCGCTCCGGGACGGGCGCTGGGGCGGAGCCCGGCGCTGCCGTTCCTGCTCCGGCTGCGGCCCCGCCCGGGCTCCGGGCGCGGTCCCGCCACGGCCCCGGAACCCTCCGAACCCCGCCGGTCCCCGCAGCGCCGGAGGAATATTTTCGGAATTTTTTATCCAGCGTAGGCAGATAATTCTCATAGAGAAAGCCCAAAAATAAAGGCTATGGGGTCGAGGTAGGTGGGAGGGGCGGGCGATGTTCTGCTTTAAATTAAAACACATTGGGAAAAATCCATCTGTGGAACAGCTCTTTTTCTCTCCTGGACTGGCTTCTGTGTGATTGGCTGCGATTCCAGCTGTTCGCATGGCATTTCCAGCCTGTGGGACTCCAGTGGAATGCCAGGTGCTGAGCACGAGAGAACACAATGGGAAATCTCTCTGGATCAGGCAGTGTCCCAAAGGTCTGGCAGCACCCAGCATTCCTAGCTGGAATTTGGGGATCCCAGCACAGCCCCTCCATAGTGTCCCTGTGAACCTGCAGTGCCCAGCATTCCTGGCTGGAATTTGGGGATCCCAGCACAGCCCCCCTCAGCACATCCCGCTGCTTCCTCAAGTCCCCTTTAACCAGGATCCTTTTTTGGGGTGGGAGCACCCAAACCCAGCAGAATTGGCTTTAACCAATTTTGGGGGCTCTCTCCTCTCCTCAGCCAGTTCCTGCTGCCAAAACCCAGCCTGAGGCTCAGCTCCCCATCCCCTCAATCTCTCCAAGGAATTGCACTTGGATTTCCCAATCCAGCTGGGCAGCAATGCTGTTCTCCTCACTGTGTATCTTAACTGTAGGAATTGCTTAAGAAATAATTAAAATAAATTCAAAGAATGAAGAGACAAGAACTGCCAGCTCCAACCAAGGGCTGCTCAAGCCCCTTCTCAATGATCTGCTTTAATTAATCAATGCAAATGAACCAATTAAGATCACATCAAGATCACATTATTCTTTTTACTCAAGTTCTAGAGAAAAACTGCAGCATAGGAAAGAAACTTTTTAACCCAAAAACCCTTCTAGGAGATCCACAGGGCAGGGCTGCACTGCACCCCAAACTGAGGAGAAGTGGGAGCAAAGACAAACCCAGACTGAGATTCCTGGGAGATTGGTGCAGCTTCTGCCAGCCAGAACATTCCTTGGTCTGAACACACACCTGAGAATTCCAGGAACCTGGGACATCATCAAGAACCTTTTTATTAAAAGCAGATTTCCATGGAGAATTAACAGAATACAGAAAATTAAAGGCAAAGGAACAGCTCCCCCAGCCCAGCAGGCTGCAGCATCCAAAAGAAAATGAACAGAAAGATGATGGATTGGGACCATCACCAATCCCAAATCCCTGGTGTGGAATATCACTCTGCTTTGATTTATAAATCACCGCTTCTCTTAGTGGACAAACCCTTCAGCTTTGCTTCCAATTCACTGAGTTCCCAACTGTGGCCACCAAGATTCTGCTGCACCACGGTGGGATCCAGGGAAACACGCAGGGTCTGGTGCTCTGGGAATGTTGCTGAGGAAGCACACGGCCCTCACCTGTGCTTGCAGCCAAGGGAATCTCTTCCCAACAGCTGTGGCTGAGCTCGGTGTGTCCCGACGCTTCCCAGGCTGACACGGCACAGCTTCCTCTGCCCGCTGCCTTGGGAAGTATCCCTAAGGTGCCACTAGGAAAGGAGCCTCATACAGACACAGAGTCTTGGGATTCAGGGGAAGAAAAGGAGTTTTCAATCTTTAGCATCTCCCACTCCGTCGGCATTGATAGCGAACATGGCTTCGGCCTCGGGAAGGCACGGAGAGTCGTAGATTTTACAGATCCTGGTCTCACCTCGGCCTTTCCGCAGGTACAGCCTGACAGGGAGAGGGAAGGAAACAGATCAGGATGGACTCCCAGAAAATCATCCTAATGCAGAAAGGAGTAAACAGAGCTGTAGGAACTGCCCAAGACATTCATTTCCCCATGGACTGAGGGCCCAGAGTGGCACTGAGCTGAAGCACAGGCTGGGCCTACCATGGACAGACTGGAAAGCCCAGAAGTAAAAGCTACTTGGCCAATTCCATAAAACATTCCCAGCCCAGGCTCGTGGGATATGACCATCTCTTGTCTCACCTGGTGGTGGAAGCATGAGCAATGATATTGCCTCCGATGGGCTTTTTGGGATCTGCAGCAAACATGGCAGCTCCATCTACCTGTGCCACCACCTGGTTCGTGATGACGATGGCCACGCCAAACTGCAGGAGAAACAACCCAAACCCAATTATTTCCCACAATCAGAACAGAAAAGCAGGGAAAACTACACAGGGGCATTCCTGGTGTCCATAAGTGTGGGATCCCAGCCTCTCCAAACCAATGGGAGCAGAGGGGGAGACAAAGCCCTTGGGACCTTTTCTCCCTCAGCAGTGGGAGAAGCCTTGGGTGGATGAACCGACCAAACCCTCCCATTCCCATCTCACTGTGCCATTGGCATAGGAGGAAGAGCTGGGAAGGAGGGAGAAGTGGGAGTAAGCTGTTTTTTTAAGAGCTTATTTTACTTCTCATTATCCTGCTCTGATTTTGTAAGTAATGATGTCACTTCAAATCTCTAAGCTGAGCCTGTTTTTCCCGTGCTGCTAATTGATGAGTGTTTTCTCCTGGTCCTTACCCTAACTCACAAACCCTTCATTACATTTTCTCTCCTCTGTCCAGCTGTAGAGGAGGGTGAGTGAGCAGATTTCATGGGTGCCTGGTGTTTGGCCAGCAGCAGCCCGCGCCATAAAGCCCAGGGGATGCTCACCTCGTCGGCCAGGCGCAGCAGCATCCGCAGGAACCGGGCCAGGTGCATCTGCCTGGCGGAGAGCTCGCCCCTTCCCGAGTAATCCGTGCGGTACAGGGCCGTGGCACTGTCCACGATCAGCAGCGCGTACCTGGAAAGGGTAGGCGGGGCTCTAAGTCCTGGTTCCAATGCCAAGCTGCCTGCACAGCTCTCCTGGCAGCTTGGAAATCATCAGCACTGTTTCTAACCACAGCTCTAAACTGAGCTCCCAACTTGCTCCTCGGGCTGGCACTGGGGAACCATGAATTCCCTATGTTTGTGCAGCCACATCAGCTGGAGCCAGTTGCTGGCACCCAGAATTCCAGCAGCAGGATGTGCTGCTGACAGCTGACTGCCCATGGAGCAAGCTGGCTCCCTGGAGAATCAAAGGCTAATCCCATGTGGGAACAAACTCCGTGAAATCAGTGTCATTACCGTGACTCAGCCATCATGGCCGAGGCCTGGTACAGCAGCTGGGTCTGGTGGTCGGTGTTAAAGCCCCGAGCATAGGCCACGTTGTCCAGGACATCACTGCCAGACAGGCCATACCTGCCAAATCAGGGAAAACAAAGGGATGAACCTTGAGTGACAACTTCATCCATAGCAGTTAGACAGGAACTTTGCCAAAAGACTGGAAGAAAAACTCACATGCCCAGCAGAGATAAAAACAGATGGAAAAAAATGCAACCTGTGGTGATGAAAAGAGAACGGAATGATTGGAACCATTTGAAATGGATAAGAGGAAATGGCCTCATGTGATACTAGGGGAGGTTTAGGCTGAATATTGGGAAGTCTCTAAGAGGAAAGGCTGTCCAGCCCTGGCAGTGGAGGCTCCATCCCTGAAGGGATCTAAAGCCATGTGGATGTGGCACTTGGGGACATGGGAGAGTGGGGGGCTCAGAAGCACCAGGGAATGGTTGTGCACAGGGATCTCCCAGGGCTCCTCCAACCTGAAAGATTCCCTGATTCCAAGGACACTCTGTACATGGCCAGCACAGACACAGCTGTGCCTGCTGCAATCATTTCACTTCCTCTCCTTTGCTTGGCTGCTAAATATTCCCTGGTGACAGGGAACATGGGAGCAGTCCATGCTGTGGGAGAAGCCAGCAGGATTCAATTAAATTCCCTTCGGAAAGAGCAAACAGAACCCAGCCAGTCTTGTCCCAGCTGCTTGGGAAGCTACCAATCCCTTCCAGTAGCAAAAGACAAGGAAATCACCTCATGCCAAGGGACAATGACACGAGAGCTCTGGGGAAAGAGCGGCAAGGAGAGGAGAGGAATGGCAACACTAGAGCTTTCCAAAGGGAACACCTGCCAAATCAACCTCCAGGACCTCTGGAAAACATTTTCCAACTGAGTTGTGAGTCCATCTATTCCTGTCTCCCACTCACTGACCTTTCAGCCACGGCCAGGAGCCGCTCTGGACGGAAGGTGCCCTCTGTGTCAATGTACATGGCCTTTCCCTCGCCGCCACCGCGGTCTATGGGGAGCTAAAGGAGAAGGAAAGGAAGGAACAGGGAATAAAGCATCCATAAGTACAGCAGATACTGCCACATGCCCTCACTGAGCTCATACAACAAATAACATCCAAAGTTATTGTGCTTAAAGTCCCATTTAGCTGGGACAAGTGAAAGATCCCTGATCCCCATTGCTGCTGACACCTTCCTTTTGTAGTCCCTGTCACCCTGGAGTGCCAGCACAAGGGGGAATGGCTTCCCACTAACACAGGGCAGGGATAAATGAGATATTGGGAAGAAATTCTTCCCTGGGAGGGTGCTGAGGCCCTGGCACAGGTTGCCCAGGGAAGCTGTGGCTGCCCCTGGATCCCTGGAAGTGTCTAAGGCCAGGCTGGATGGGGCTTGGAGCAACCTGGGATAATGGAAGGTGTCCCTGGCCATAGAACTGGATGGGCTTTAAGGTCCCTTCCCACCCAAACCATTCCAGCATTCCATGACTCTACAAAAGATGACAGGTGCTCAGCTTTGAGCTGGGAAGTTCAGGGAGTAAACTCAACGATCAAATTAAGTCCAAGCCTCTAATATTTTAGGGAATAGAAACTTCTAGACAGCAATAAACACTTAGAAAGTAAAAGGAAGTGCCCAAATTAGCAAATATCCCAAGGCAAATTAGCAAATATCCCAAAAGGCTGTGGGGTCTGAATATTGGATTGTGATGAGGTGAACCCCCACCTGACAGGTGACAGCCAGGGTGTGACACAGCTGCGTCTTCCCAGTACGGAATTCCCCGAATAATTCTGTTATGGACCCTGTTTCTATTCCTCCTGAAGGGAAAATAACAATAATAATTATTAATAAAAATCAAAAGGTCACATGCTACATGTATGATCTATGTATCTATGTCACACATAAAATATTACATTTACAGAGACTCAGTTAAACACTGAATTTGGCTGAAAGTTTCACAGCTAAGAGGGAAAATTGTTTGTCATCATGAGGTTTGTTCATGCTGTGGTTAAGAAGTTCACTTGTGTTTTTGAAGATGCTGAAGAGCTGAAATTACTTGTTTTCATTTTTAGATTACCAGAGGAATGGGGAGATGGTGATGCCTGGTTTTGTTTTCCCTAAATGCATCATGGACTTAAAAAAACCAGAAACATCCAAAAATGGACAGCTCTGGATCTTGCATCATGACTTAAAAGGACTAAAAACTATTTCTGCAGCTTCTAAAATAAAAGCAATTATTCAAGAGCAGTCCTAGAGGTTTTTCATCTAACCAGGACTTGCCTTCCATGATTCTGTGCAAGGATCCCACTCATGGCAAAACCCCATCCCAATAAGTGAGGTTAAGCAGGGAAGAGAAATAATAAAATGCTGACCTTGGAGCAGCTTATCCAGCTCTTTGGAGCCAGTGGTGATCTGGATGATCTCCGACCGCCGCTGGTGGAATTCTGTGGCCGTGGTGAAGCCCATGGGAACCAGTTTGGCTGCCTCAGCCTGAGGGAAAACCCAGATGAGCAGTGCCAGAGGAGTTAATGCCATTTGTTAATCCCACAGTAATTAATATTTCCTGCCTTGTGGAGCGGTGCCTGTATCATTCCATGCACATTTCATAGACTTTGCACTAGTTGGTACCTATGAACAGAACTCAAATTCTGCTCCAAGAAAAAGCTCCAACATCCCTTTTATGGAAATATTCTCCCCTTTTCCCCCAACCTGTTCAGTTCAGTCCTGTCCTGGTGTGTTTTGCCTTTTCCCATCACAAGTCAAGTCACACCTCTAATCACCCCTTACTGCCCTTTGGACACTTTCCAAATTCACCACAACACTTTCAGCCAGCAGAAATAAACCTGTGGAATATCTCGGGTTAAAGTTCCAGGACATGCCTACCAAGATTTTGTCGGCTTTGGCTTCACTGATGCCTTTAATGTTCAGCAGCTCCTTCTTTGGCGCATAAGCCACGGCCTCCACTGTGTGAAACCCAGCTTCTTCCAGCTTCTTCACATCATTGGCATTTATGCCACATTGCTAGGAGAGAGGGACGGAGGGAGAGAGGAAAAATTACACCTGTTGGTATTTTTGGGTATTTCTGAGTTTTTTGTTCGGTAGGGTTTTTTTAACAGAACACAAGTAAGAATTTAGCAGCAGAGTTTTTGGTGTCACCTTGCTTTTAAATAAAAAGGTTCAGGTTGGATATTAGTGAGGAATTCTTCCCTGGGGAGGTGGTGAGGCCCTGGTGGAGAGCCTGGAAATGCTCAAGTCCAGGATGGATGGGGCTTGGAGCAGCCTGGGGTAGTGAAAGGTGTCCCTGGCCATGGCAGGGGATGGAATGGGATGAACTTCTAAGGTTCCTTCCAACCCAAACCATCACAGGATTCCATTCTAGGAAAAAGAGCAGCAAGTGCATCTATGGAAAAGTTCCTCCAGAGGTAACTCCTCACCTACCTCCAACCTGGATATGAGCTGTGGCCCAAAGCTCTCCTCCTCTGCTGAGGTGTCTGCGCTGGCCTCCAGCTGCATCTGCATGGCCATGGCAGCGAGGCCCAGGACAGCCCCTGGAAGGAACCAGACATTTCAGTGCTCCCTTTTAGCAATAAGTTTTGTGGTCACATAAATCAGGATCACGGAGTTCTTAAAGCTGGAAAAGCCCTCTAAAATGGCCTCTGAAATGGCTGGGCTGTGCCCCAGAGCTTGCCCTCGGGGCTGCCACAAACACCTTGGAAAGGGCTGGAAGATCCTGCAGAGGATCTGCACCACGCCTGGGATTGCTGAGCAGGATGGCAGGCAGGAGCTGTCATGGGAAACTGAAGGATACAAGGGAATTCACACACCTGGGATATAACACACAATTTGAATATAATACTGACAGGACAAGTGGGAATGGATTCAAACTGACAGAGAGGAAATTTACATTGAATACTGGTAAATTCTTCCCTGTGAGAGTGTTGAGGCTTTGGCACAGAAAAGCTGTGGCTGTCCCTTGATCCCTGGAAGTGACCAAGGCCAGGCTGGACGGGGCTTGGAGCAACCTGGGATAGCGGAAGGTGTCGCTGTCCATGGCAGGGGGTGGAACTTCATGGCCATTCTGGCATTCCACGATCCGAACTTTACCAGGGCCCCGGCCAGCAGCACCTCCCAGGTACCGCCCGCCGGCGATCTGGAGCTCCCTGGACTCCGCACGCCGTGTCCCCTCATTGTGCTCAACCCCAGCCCTTTGTTTAACGCCCTCCATGGCTGCCCACAGCTGACGGCCTTGCCCACCCTCCGCCGCCAACGCCCTCAGGCTCCCGCACCGCGGAGGCGCCGGGGGGACCCCGAGAGGCGTCGGGGGTCCGGCGGCCCCGGGCCCGTCCCGCCCGCCTCAGCTCAGCTCAGCTCATCGCAGCCCGTGCCCGTGCCCGTGCCCGTGCCCGTGCCTCACCGCGGCCCCGCTCCGGCCGTTCGGGCGCTCCCGCCGCCGCCTCACGTGACCGCTCCGCGCAGGCGCCGCCCCGCCCCCGGCGGCGCCTTAAAGGAGAGCGCGGGAACGGGCACCGGGAACGGGCACCGGGACCAGAGTCATGGGTAGCAGCCCCGGCGTACCGCGGCCTTCCTTTCTAATCCTTTTTCCTTCCTCTCTCTTTCTTGTCTTCCTTTCTGTTTCCTTTAACCATTTTTCTTTTCCTTCTCTCTCGCCCCTTTTCTTTTTGCCCTTCTTTTCCCGCTTTCTTTTTCTCTTCCCCCCCTGCTTTTCCTTCTCTTTCTCCCCTCTTCTCCTTTTTTATCTCCTTTCTTTTTGCTTCTCTCTCCTTTCCATTACTTTCTCTTATTTCCCTTATTTTCTCTTTTCTTTTCCCTTTTGAAGCACAACCCCGTGCCCCCATAAATCCAGCAGCCCACGCAATTCCTGAGCAGTGACAATTCCTCAGAACCCAAGAACAAGCAGCTAGAGATCGAGACACATCTGGAGCAGAGGTTGCAATTCCACACTGGAAGCTCCATCCCTTGACTTTGATGGAATCCCGTTGCCTTGAGGTCTTGCACAGAGTGGAGCTGCTGATTCCTGGCACACGGAAGTGAAGATTTCCATGATTTTTTAAAGCTGGATAATGGAAAAATTTCTGCCTAAGCTCCCTTTCTTACCACAAATGTGTGGCTTTAGCTGCTGCTTGGATTCAGTATTTGGAACAATATAATAAACTCCACCAAAAACTCACTTGAGTCTTTAGTTATTGATGCTTTAGTGTGTAAATCCACTGAAAGAAAACAGCCAAAAAGGACAAGAAAAGAGAGGTGGATAATGCTCTTGGAGAACTGCCACAGCACTCTCTGCTAGTTCCTGATGCACAGAGAATGGCCTGGGGAAATTCCAAATTCCAGGTATGGTACCTAAGTTGAGAATGATTTGGGTGCTATCTTCCTAATTAAAATACAATACATTCTTGTGAAAAGCCAGGATATAGAAAAGTAGCACTAGAAAAGGTAAGGAAAAAAATGATATTGTGAAAAGCCTTCCCAAGTATTTGACACATAATTATTTCAATATTTTGAATTTAATTTAGTACTGAATTTTCAATCACCAGTTTAAATAGAGCAGCCCATAATCTCCATTTGAAACAGGAAGAGTGATAAATCCAATCTTTATTAAACTTCCACTTTTCAGACAGACACAAACTTTGTAAAAAGACAAAATATATAAACACTAAAATACAGGAAAACATTTTAAAATTCAACATATTTTACAGGGTCCAAAGATTTGCAGCTGCAGAACTGAGAGCTGAGCCAGGGTTGGTGCTTTGGCTCAGTAACACAGGGTGAGATCAGTTCCAACAGCAAGACCCACATAATACACAAAATTATACACAAAACCAAGCTAGAGCTCACAGATGCTCCCAAGTTTAAGGAGTTCAGTCTCCTCACTAGAAGTCCATGGCATTTCAAACTGGGAGAGTGCCCCAGCACCCAGAGATAGTGCTGGACTGAGGCAATGAATAAAGAACTGACTTCTGCCAGGGAATCACAGTGATGGCTCTGAGGCTGTTGCATCCCAAAGTCTGTGGGCAAGCACAGGGATTTTTAGCCTTAATTCCAAAATATTTCTGACTTTGGTTTCTGGGGTGAATTGCTACAGGTTAACTGGTTAATTAATCAGATGCAGGGATAGTGTCTGGCCTGGGAGGGGTGCCAGGCAATGGATAAACACCAGATGTGGTGGGATCTGTTAAATTGTACGTGGTAGTGAAATAATGACAGCAAAAGTAAATTCCAGTTGTAATAATTTAGAGAATGCTCATCATTGCGTTTTCCAAGTGCTCTGTAAATGACAAAATTAATGAGGTATGGCAGAAGAATATCCATGCTTGGAATGGCTATCCAATCATGACTATCTGTGCCAGGAATGACCACCAGTGACTGGCAGAAGGTAAAAGCACCTTGAACTTAGAAGGGATCTAGGAATTTCCTTCTTCTCCTCTTTAGACACCCCTGTCCTTGTAAAACTCGTGGCCTGCACCAAGGGTTCTACTTGGTCTAAGCCACAAGGAGACTAAATAGGCAGGAATTGTAGAGCTGAGTGGGTGACAACATTCCCATTTCAGGGAGACACAGCTGGAATTCTCATAAGAGCAAACTCACAGACCACCCACTTGGACTGCTTCAGTCCTGCCTGTGGATGCAGCAGATCATCTGGGAGCCTGGAGCAGATCCTGATGGATTGAGGTGACTGCTCTCTGCAGATAGTGGTGACCAGCTGGAACTCTGGAGAGAACTGCAGCAATTTCCTTCTCCCTGGGGAAGATAAAATTATCACACATGTTGGAGAGGATCCTGAGTGTGCAATCCCCCATCCCAGCTTTGGGATGGAGTCACAGCTCTGCCAGCTCACCCGATATCCCCAATGTGGGTTTGGACCCTGAAGGGAAGCACAGCAGATGGGTAATCATGAGAGAGAGCCAGAGTCAACTCAAACTTTGCAAAAGCCACTGAAGAGGAGAACAGAAGTTTCACCCTGTGGAAATAAACACAAAGATCCATGCAAAACAGTCAAATGGGCTGCTTCCACCTTGGAATTAGTGCCAGGAGCAGAAATAAGTGATAAGTGATGCAATAATAAGTGATGTCACTGATGGAACAAGCACAGTAACTTCTAAAGAGTTCTAGCACAGACAGGAACTTCAGGAATAAGATAAAAAAGACCCTTCACAATTTATCAACACTTCAGAATGTAAACCCCCAACTTCCCCCACAGAAAAAGTTAATGTACACATAATTGACAGAACCATCCAGAAACTGAGAATAGAGAATAGAGACTAAAAACTTAAGGTTTTCTAATGCTTTAAGTTGGACTGATTTACCTCCAGCTCCATGGGGTTTTTGGCACTCTTGCAAAGGGAGCTACAAAATTAGAATGACCTCTGAAATAGCACCAAGGTAGGCAGAGGAAGTTCATACTTGGGCACCTCTCAATTAAAGATATGGATCAGTAATGGAAGGATGAGGTGAAATTGTATTTGTGTTGTACCACTGGGGCATGCCACAAAATTGGGAAGTAGCAAGGGAAAATGGAAAGTAAAGAAAGTAAACTTCAGTTTCAGTGCATCCCTCCTTCCATGACTGATTCTGCTTGGCTGAGGCAAACACAAGATTAAAAGAAACAAAGCCCTAAGCTACAGGTAAGCTCTTGGCTCTGTTTCCTTTGCATTGCTACAATTTGGCCTCAGTATTTAAGAAAGGCAAGTCAAGCAGGAAAACAGTAAGGAAGGAGAGGCTGTCTGATAGTCCTAAAATCAATGAATCCATGAACAGCCTAATTTCCATGCACTGGGACACTATAGTGCAATTGTATGAAGATCAATTAAATTGTTCTTAAAAACAGCAGCATAAAATGTCACTTTTAAGAAAACCAAATTGAAACTATTTCAGTGTTTTGCTTCTGATTATCTAGAAACTCCCTCTTAAGGCTGCTGTGGGCTCCATCTTATTGAACCAGGGAACATCCTGAGTCAGAAAGGACCCACACAAGGATCATCAAAGTCCAGCTCCTGGCTCTGCACAGGACACCCCAACAATCCCACCACAATTTTCTGAATTTACTCACTCTGTGTCTTTGATATCTGTCTCCAGGAGCTGGAATTTTGCTCCCCACCTCTGCAGAAATTCCAACTCATCTCCCAAGATTCTGCAGCGACTCACCACCAAGGAGATGTCAAAGAGAGCCTGGGGGGGCAATCAGAAAGGAACATCAGCACTCAGGGGGCGACCATGTGATGCTTGAACACAAAACTCATCCTAGAAAGTATAAAAAAAATGTGGTTTAACTGCTACCTCAGTTTGGGTGGAAAAATGAAATTATACAAGTATAACAAATGTACATTTTTTGCTTTAAATTTGTCCTTTCAGCTTTGCCAACAGCCACAGAGCAACACAAAAGTTTGGCTTGGCAATTTAAACCTACATGCTTTAGGAGGCAAAATGACCTTCAGCTCAATTTTTCTTTTAAGGCAAAAAAATGTTTTTTAAATAAACTTCAGCTTTTAGGACTCCTGCCTTCAAAGACAGGTATTTCCCCTCACACCTCAGAATATTCCTGAAGCAGATTTTGGTTTGCATTCCTGAAGCTTTCATTAAGGTGCTTTGCTTCTCATCTCAGCTCTATTTTCTCTGTTGCAGAAAATAATAACTGGATTTTTTTTCAGAATCTCCTAAGTTTCCCTGGAATGTTACCTGGGGCAAGTAGCACAGTTTGGGACACTTCTTCTGCCAGCATCCCTGACTTTCAATAAACTGGAAGATGAGTTTTTGGACTAAACGTGAAGAGGGTGGAGCTTGTTCCTCTGTAACACAAAAGAAAACCAGAAATCTTTGAAAAGCCATTTCATAAAGCATTAGGAGATGGAGCAAATCTTCCCAACAAAAGATTAGCAGGGCTGCTACTTTCACAATATTCAGAAATCTCACCATCCAGGAAAGATTCAAAGTCCAGGCTCATGATGCTCCTGGAAGGATGTGCAGCAAAAAACTCATCATCTGAGAAAGGAAATTAAAAAAATTCCAGTTATTTCCATGCTTAGTTCTGGAGTTACAGCTCTCCTCACCTTCAGAAACAGCCATGCATTACACAAATTTCTGAATTCTCATATGAAAAACATATTCAAAGCCACTTCTCTCAGCTTACACACTGTAGTATGTTTTCTATTTCCTACTTCCTTTCAGCAGATCTTTACAAATATGGACATTTTAGGTTTCTATTCTCTAACATTGCAAATTCACAAAACATAAACCTACTTATTTTGTGACTCACCTAGTGGGGGTCCAAACATAACTGTGAGTGTCACAGAATCATAAAGGAAATTAAAGACAGCTTGCTGCTCACTCCATTCCATCAGCTCCCATTCAGTGAAGCTGAAAAGGGGAAAAAAAAGCCACCATCATCCCAAGTTTCAACCAACCAACCCAAACAACTTCTGAGGGACAAACATCAGAGTATTAAATGCTCTTGCAGCTCTTTCTACATCATACAGCAATGAAATTTCCCAAGCCAAACAGAGTCTTTAATTCCAAAAGAATATAAGAATCTCTTGGGAATGCAAGCATATTACTATAAATTTAATGTGAATGTCAGTTTGGTGATTGAATCAGAGTTGGATGTAGAAACCCTGAACACAGAGTACCACTGCAAAGCTGCTAACAGAATAACTGCCTCACACATCGAAGTCTTCCAAAGCTTTATTGCCAACCTTAGGCTGCAAGGAGATGGGCATTCCAAGATTTCCCACATCAAATAACAAGGAAAACCAAACCCAAACACATTCCAGTACAAATATGAGCTCCCAGAAATAGCTATTAAAAAATAAAACCTGGAGGTGTTTTCCTTACTCATATTTCTCCAGGATTTCCAGGCAGGCCCTTTCAGTGTTCTTGAGCTTCTCCATCTCAGCCAAATCAAGCTCATCCTCAGCATCCATCTGTGACAGTTCTCTGCAAGGATAAACCAATCTCATGGGATGTGGGACAGTGCTTAAAAAACAGACCAACCCTCTAAAATCTGAGTGTGCAGCTGATTCTTAAATCCTCCTTGACATCTTACCTCAAAAGTTCCTCTTCTTGGGCTGTGATGCTTTGCAATTCTAAAGCGAAGAGAAAAAAGGAGAGAAAAGGAAAAAAAATGAGAGAAAAGAGCAGCACAGGCAGCCTTAATTTGCTGTGCACTCACTGTTCTTATGGAGTTAAAGCTTATAATTATTGGACAATGAAGTGCTGAATATCATAATCAGCATATGCTCTTCAGGTAAACAGTTCTAAATTCCCCTTTTCCAGGGAAAAAAACAGTCCTTTTCATTCTCTAGCACCTATGTATCTGTGCAATGCAGGAAAGACAGCAGCAGTGTCTGCATCCCTCTCAGAGTTCATGCATCAGAGTGGGGGGTGAGCATCACCCTCCCCAAGCTCTAAAACACCAGACAAAAAGTGCATTCAGCTGGTTCCATTACCTTCCTGGACATTCTGCCCTCCTGCTGCTCCAGCACTGCAGCCAGCTTCCTTTCCATCCCAAAAAGAATCTGTGGGAAAGAAGTGTCAGTTGTGTGCAGAACTTCCAGATTCAATACTTAGAGTTACTTTTGTTTGTTTGTGGGCTCTAGACATCTCAGCACTTCAAAGTTAACTAAAAAACATACAAAAACATGGAAACGTATCTACCAAAAACCTCAAAAATTTCAACAACAAGCAAGGCTTGTTTTATTGCACTGGTTTAGAGCTGCTACTGTGCAACTGGATTTCTACTCAAGGCATTGGAGAAAAAGAAACTACAGAGCATCATTACACAGTAATGCCAAGTTCTGACTGCAGCTTGTATCAAACAACCACAAACTGACCTTTTTTAAACAGCAGTTCTGCAGAAAAAAGAGAAAGCAGCATATTGGCCACCTCTTTGGAAACACACACCTGATTCCAGAGCAACCACAGAGCTCTCTGCCTCCTTCATCCATTCATCCACCTTTTCCATTCTTGACTGGAGCTTTCTGTATTGCTCCTAAGATGGGAAAATTGTACTTAAGTTAATGATATTATTTTAAAAGCTGAATTTTTTCTGGGATCACCATGGGGCTCTTTGCTTGTTGATTAATTAAAGCAGTTTGTGAAATTTGTTATTATTAGAGGGAAGAGGCAATGGACAAACCGTGGGGGAGTAGCCAATAATAAGAAATTACCAAATGCTTACTGAATCTAGAGCTTTGGTATATACACATCTTTGATCCCTGGCACAATGCATTACTTGTGCACTTCCTTTTTATCTGAAGAGAACCCCTGAATGGTTTGGGTTACAAAGGATTTTAAAGATCATCCAATTCCAACCCCCTGCCATGGGCAGGGACATCTTCCACTATCCCAGCTTGCTCCAAGCCCCATCCAACCTGGCCTTGGACACTTCCAGGGATCCAGTGGCAGCCACAGCTTCTGGCAAACCTGTGCCCACACCTCAGCACCTTCACAGGGAAGAATTTCTTCCTAAATACTTGCTAATACTAGTAACCTACTTACTAACACTGGTCTTGCTACAGTATAAAGAACTCATTTTTGGTGGTGTTTCCCTTAATGCTCCCATTTTTCACTCTGCTAATCACCAAAACTCTTGGGCAGAAAGTTCCTACAGTGTAAGTGCAAGAATGTCACTGTCCCAGTGTTATATTTGCATATAAATAAAAGGGAAATGTATTCATAAGAAAGAAACTTCCATGAAAGTACACACTACAATAATTAGGCTCCTACACATTTAAAGACAAGAAATGTGGTAGAAGTGATTTTTTAAAGGTAAATGCCTGCAGCCCTGTGGCTCCTTACCTCAGCACTCTGCAGCAATTTCCTGTACAATGTCTCCTTCTCATTGTGAGACAAGATTTTAGCCTCCTTGGTGAAACAGGACTTCATCTTGTTCAGTTCTGCTCCAAACTTACTCAGCTGTGATGAATGGGAAATATAGAAGAGAAAGTGAATAGAAATATAATCCTTCCTGACTCTAGCTCAGCACCCAACCTCAGTGACATCCCCATGCCAAACTAACAATGAATTATGAAAAATACTGTGTCTCTAAACAATTTAGACTTTATTTTCAAGGAATACATCTTTATTCTTGGCATTAGAACCACAGAATACAAAAATCTCTTGATCCACCTTCTCAGTTCTTGTGGGATACTTCTATAAATTTTCTGGGTTTTCTATGCAGGTGGGTCACTTCTTTTCCCTTTAATATATTTCAAAGGACACATTTCCTTGCATTCTCCTGACATGCTGTAAATTCTCAGCAGGTTTCCACTGAGAAAATATTTTGCCTTGTTACACCTGCTGTTATTTTGTGACCATTCTGGTTCTTATGTGATGTGAATAAATCAATTAACCTCACTTATTCATTACCACAAACATTCTCTCCATGCAGCATTACCTCTTCATCAGTGCAGGTTCTCATTACTTCCCACAAACTCCTGATCACGTTCACCAGGGGCTGATCCAGGACAGTCACATGTGGTTTTAACCTGAAATATGGGGGGAAAAAAGTTGCAAGTCTTGCAGCAATTTCACTGACCACATAAAACAGCATGCTGATATTTACACAATTCATTTCTAAATCTGCAATAAACTACTAACTATATTTTCATTTTTCCCGTATGTAATGTAGTAACTTTCTTCAGGCCATTTCCATGCACCCAGACCTGAAAAAATGGAATTACTGATAAACTGTGTGACTGGAAAAGCACTCACTCCACTATTTTCTGAGACAGGTCCTGGCAATCCTCCTCGTAAATCCTCAGCTTGGGCCGGTGAACGTACTGGCTGTAGATGAGATCTTCTGCAGTGGGAGGTGCACTGACTGCACACTGAGGGAAAACACAGGGAAAAGTAGGAAGAAAAAGAAGAAAAAAAAAATCCATCTTTTTCAGAAATAGTAACTTCCAGTCATTTCAATTCTGCTTTCACAACTTGTGTTTCCTCACACCAGAGCACAAGCTTCCTTTTGGGATATGTGCCTCATCATTAGAGCTCAAAACAATGAAATTAAATATTACTGAAAGAGGTCTCCTTTTTAGATGAAGACTTGAAAATATTATATGTTATGCAGATAAAAGAGTGCTCCCCAACAAAGCAATGCTTAATTCAAAGTCATGCTTAATTCAGAATTAAAGACCCCAAGCCTTAGGGAAGCTTTATGGAGCTTTATTGCTCAAATAAATATGAGAGGGGTATTTCAGCAAGCTGCCTGTATAGTAAAGCTCATAAATCACTGACATTAATTATTTCCACTCCTTCAGAGAAAGTTTCCAGGGGCTTTTGTGGGGGTGGTGTCTGTTTTGTATCAGTCACTAAACCACAGTAGCAGTGTTATTAAGCCTGATGAATACTTAGAGACAACTCAGTAGGAATACATTTGTAAATTAAACTGTAACTAAGCTAGGAGAGTATTTTAAATAAAGAATAGAAAGGATTTAGAAGGCAGACTTCTGTTCTGTATTTCTTCCCCTTTCTTCAGGTGAAGGAATAGAAGTAGCAATATCATAGTGAAGCATTTCTAAAGGAGAGAGTAGAACAGGCAGGAGGAGCTCAGAGTAGCTACAGGCAGTAGTGGCTGATGGACACAGTGAGAAGATAAAGTGAAAAGGTCAGACTGAGCTTCTAATTCTTTCAAATTTATTGTCCTTAAAACAAATTTTAAAAGCAAGAATTAGCATATTTATCCAAGAACAGTAATCCTGAATATATGGTATTTGGTGAGGAGATGGAAATCTGTTCTGGTTTTCATTTAAAGATGTCTGAGTTGCTAAAATTTAAAACCCAAACCAACAAAGGAGTATTATCTAAGGTCAGTTATATTGTTCCACTCACACTGGCTGGAAGCTGGCTGTGCCTGGGCTTCTGAATCACAACATGCACTTGAAGAAGGGTAAAAAACTCCCCAACCGTGATAGCACCACTCTGAAATTTCTGTGCATTTGAGGAAAAACATACAGGTAAGTCCATTTTTCAAGACAGCATGCTCACTAGTGTATAAACACAGGAGGTTTTTTCCTGTTAGGACAGGAAATTGCTGTCTTCCAGCCCTGTCCATACCTCCCATAAATTTTCTTCACAAATGCTGTCCGTGAGAAGCTGGGATTCCACCTGGCTGCTGCGCTGGACTGGGAAAACAAAACAGAAAGGGGAAATACTGGTGGGTTAATAACATCCTTACAGGGCAAAGAACACAGGGTTTGGGACTCTTATCACAAATGGTCTCTTACTTGTGGATTCTATGTCAGCCTTCACAGAATCCAGGGAGCTGCTGGTGCTGGCATGGGGACACCCAGGGCTTTTAGCTGAGCGATTTGGAGGCTCTCCAGCTTCATCAGCTTCTGCTTGGTCCTGGGGCACATCAAAAGTCACCTGTTATTAAAAAATTAAAAAAAAAAATTAATGTAGTTCTAGAAGACAACCTAAGTGGATCAGTGGTTTATTGTAGCTGTTCCTTGAAAGGATTAAAGGGATACTATGCAGAGAATAGTTTAAAATTGGCAAATCCCTCATTCTGCCTGTTTTGCCTGGTACAGGACTGTTGCACACACCAGCCCGATTCTTCTGGCTTGGCAAAAAAATGAAAACCAGAGGGAATCACACAGGAAAATGACAGCAAGCTGGTGGTTATGAAAAACAAGAACACCTACTAACAGATCCACTTACAGCCCCAAAACTTAAGCCTTGGTGGTGTTCCCATATCCTTACAGTGAGGGACCAAGCTCACCTCCAAGTCTTGAGAGGCCCCAGCATCCACATGTTGATCCCTCTTGGCCTTCTTTGGGCTTTGAGCATCCTCCTCAGTTTGTCCTAAAGCTCTTTTCATGTTGCAAGCTTTTGTCCCTTCAAATGGATCCTTTTCAGAGTGGGGGATTTGTTTCTGAGTTTTATCATCCCAAGCATTTTCCATGAGTTCGGAGCTGACAGATTCATTGGAATCCATTTCCTCCAGGCACACAGGGAGAAATTCTTCTGCTATGAACTGAAAAGGACTGAAGTTCTGCCTGCTGGACTTGTTACCTGGGGTTTCACTGGTGTTTGCTGGAACTCGGGCTTCTACTCTGTCTGATTTTGTATTTATGTCCTGTGCACTGGAAACACGATTTCTCTTGTTTGGTAATTTAGGCTGGAATATACCCAGAGGGATATTGATTCCTGGATATTTATCCTTTGGTGCCATCCCTATGGGATCAGCTCCAGATTCCAGACCTGTGTTCTCCTGCTTTTTGGGCTCAAAGAAGTTATTTGCTTCACTGTCAGTGTTTTTTCCCAACCTCAGGGTATCCTCTGGCTGAGCTGAGGAACTGGGCAACTGGTCAGAAGAAGCAGTTTTGGAACCAGAAATAGATTTCCTTGTCAAACCCATCAGTTTTGAACAAACACCTATAATACCTGAAGCTGCTGGTGGAAGAGTGGCTTGTGTCTGATCCTCTGAACTGTCACTGACCAAAGGCTGCCTAGTTTGTTCAGAGTTTATTTGGAAATCTTTTGGAGATGCCTCCCCTTCAGCTGACAGCTCCTCATTTTTCTTGGATTCCTTGTTAGCAGCTGGAAGGAGGTTTGCTCCAGCCAAGCCCAAATCAGAATCTCCAGGCTGAGATGAATCCTCTTCCACTAGCTGGTTTCTCTGAGTACCAGGGGCATCTGGATGACCCTTCCAAGGATCTGATCCCTGCATGGGAAAGGCAACACAGGATCCCAAACTGCCACTTTCTTCCCTGTGATCCACAGGGCCCTTACTTGGGAACTCCAAAGATACTCCCTTTGACTGCAGTTTTTCTGGTGGTGCGAGATCCTGCTCCCTGCTCACAGGGACAGAATTATCTGTGGGAAGGCCTTGATCATGCGGTGCCCCCACATCCATAGTACTTTCCTGAAGGGAGACAGAATAAATGGAATGTGGTGTTGTGCCACTGGGGACCTGGGTAGCTCCTTTCTCACTAGGAAATGCTGGGACTGATGAGGCAGAAGAGGGAAGAGGTTTTGTGGCATATTGTGAGGAATCCATTTCACCTCTGCAGGGCACCAGCCCGCCATGCATGTGCTGTGGTGGCTGCTGGGTGTTTGTGTGGGGCACCTGCTGGGCCTCAAACCCGCAGATGTTCTTACTGACAGCAACAGTGTGGGATGCAGTGATGTCCATGTCCTCCTGGTCATGGGCAAACACAATGGTTTTGTCAGCAGGAATGGCTGGGATGGGCTGTCTGTGCCACCCTGTGTGAGTTGTGGTGATCTCCATGTCCTCAGCCAGAGGAAAACTGATGGTTCTGCCACCTGCAGCCTCCTGCCTGCCCTGCTCCGCCAGCATTGTCGTGGTGACCTCTTTTTCCAAGGACATTCTTTCATTTCCACCTTGACCAAAGCATCCAGGTGCTGCTTTGTTTTGTGACAAAACTCTGACAGTGTGAACTGGAACCATCACCACACCGCTGCCAGTCATGTCCATGTTTTCACCGTGGGGAAACACAACAGACTTTTCTCCAAAGAAAGATAACTGGGAACTTTCCTTGGGTGCCTCAGATGTCCTGGCCCACACTGGTTCTTCTGCACCCCTCTGGAGCAGCCCAGGAGCCAAGGGAAGAGTTTTTAAATCCTGTCTTGAAGAACCTGTTTTACCCATGGAAAAATGTCTCTCAGAGTCTCCTTGGGTAGGCAATACTTTGCTTACTGCCCTCACAGGCTGAGGTTTCTCTTGCCTCTCTGACTTTTGGCCCTCTGCATTTATTCCTATTACTGTCCCAGACTGTTCATTTCCTCTCATTCCAGAGGGAGCAGGATTGTTATTAAAAGCAAATGAACCACTTGGAGCCACAGCAGTAACAATTTGCTTGTTGGTGCTCATTTTCAAGTCCCCACATTCCATTGCTGCAGTTTGACTCACGATATCCACACCATGATGACTGGAAACTGGGAAGGGCTGGTTTTGCAGCTGCTTGGATACTGCAGTGTTTTGATTATAATTATTGCATCCTTGTTCTGTGTTAATAGGAGCAATCTCAAAGGCAGCAGGATGAGCTTTGGTTATGTCCATGCTTTGATCACCTAAAAACAAGCCTGTTGTGTCATTTGTGCAGAAATCTGAGGGGCTTGGAGGGTTTTTTCCCAGAGGCTGTGACCCAACTTCTTGGCTTTGCAAAGACAGGGATGCACCAGTGTTGGTGACAACATTCTCAGGGACTCCTCTGTTTTGCTCTTGTAGCAGACACATGCTCTTGGCACAGGAACTCAGACCACTTGCCTGGAAGTTGGTTTTTCCAAGCTTCTTATCAACCATTACCATCTGAAGATCTTGAGCATTGCTCTCCATAGCCTGGCTCCTTTTAATATTCCTATCAATACTCCTCACTTCAACATTTTCCTTGTCCATATCTACAGAATATGCAGATATGTCACCCTCAGTGACATCTTTGTTCTGGTTCTTTCTTGGAATGATTTTACAGGGCATTTGTTTTGTCTCTGCTGTTATCCCACTGCTTTGACCATCAAAGAAAACAGTGTGGCATCTTGTTATTTCCATTTCTTCCTGCTCAGTTACATTGGAAGACATGGATCTGTTGCCCAGGAAATGAGGTTTGCACGTGACAGAGGTGAACACTGCAGTGGGATGCTCATTATCAACATTCTCTCCACCATCCTTAACAAACGTTTTAGCCAAGTCCATATCTTCCCCTCCAAATATTACTGTCTTCTCACCTGAAAAAACAAGCTGGGGGTTTGCAGAGGGATCAGACCTGCTCTTCAGAACACCACCAGCCACAAAATGTGTATATGAGCCAAACCCAGAGCTGGCTGCAGCAGGACCACAAGCTTGAGACACATTTTCCACTTGTCCACCTGAGGCTGAAGGCAGTTCAAGGGCACTGTTTTTATAGGGCCCAGCAGCAGGATTATCTCCAGGTGCCAGACCCTTTGGGATGTCACCACATGCCAGGGATCTGCTCCCTGCCAGCGGAGGGTTGGTACTCACTGGCTTTTCACAGGGTTTATGGCATGAACTGCTCTGTTCTGTGGTGCTGGCCTCATAGATGATGTCTGTGTAATTCCCAGTCATTTCCATGTCATCACACTTGGAAAACACAATGGTTTTGCCCCCTCGGAAGATGGTCTCAGATGAAACAGATCCCTGGATGGCAGCCAATGCCCCGGCCTCCTGCTTCCCAGCTCGCAGCACTGGGGGCTCTCCTCTGCCTTCAGCACTTGCTGCTTTTCTGTCTGCACAAAGCTGAGGGTCCTGCTGAACATTCAGGCTGGGATTAGATGCTCCCCTGAACACAGAATTATCTAACTCTGTGGGTGGGAAATCCTTTTGGAAGTTGAGCCTTTGGTTCCCAACAGTGGAGAGGACAAAGGACACCTTTGCAGTGTGACTGGTTGTGACGTCCATGCCCTCGTCTGCAAAAGCCTGGGTAACATCCCCACACTCCCACTGCTCTGCTGGAACCTCACTGATGCCAGGGAATGGAATTTTAACATCAGCTGCCTCACATTTTGTCATCTCCATCCCACCTTCTCGGCCTCGAAACACTCTTGTCACATTGCAGGTGTCCAGCGGCTCATGGGAATAGCCAAATTCCCCAGACAGCTGCGTCACATCTCCCGAGCCTTGGGAAGGGACACAGCAAACATTGTCCCTGTCAGCTCCCTCAGCAGGATTGTTTGACTTCAGTCTCAGCAGAAATTCATTGAAATCTATTTTTTTCACAGTAGTGGCTTCTTCCTTCTGTTCCAAAGAGGGGCCCGGATGGTTTGTGGAGTCAGAGAGCAAACTCAATTCCTTGCTGGTTTCTGCCTTCCCCTGGCTGGAGTTTAACTTAGCCAGGAAGGAGCTGAAGTCTATTTTCTCAGTTCTGTCAGGCTGGTGGGTGCTCAGGTTCCGTGAGATCATGGCTGTGTGACTGGCTGTCATCTCCATCTCATTCTCCTCCGAGAACAGGAGGGTGGTGTCCTGCTTGTCCATCCTTGGAGCAGCCTGGTCCACGTCATGCCACTGAAAAACAACAAAAAAAGGAGAATTCAGTGACTGGCACTCAAAACAAATGATCAATGGTTTATTCTATTTAAAACAGAAGTCAGCTAATGTTGATTAATGTAATGACCTAAGGTTTTAGCTCTATAAGCCTTTTCTTAAAAAAACCAACCTGTTAATTTCAGGCCTCCCTGATAAGCAGTAACATATTTGAGGAAAGGGCAATGACTAAATTATGCAAATATATAACATTTAAATGGCTTTTAACAAAACAATGTGTCTCATCTTACACCTCACATCGAACCACATCTTAGCAAGCACAGACCTCTTACCGAGGCTTATGGATCAGTATTTTCTGATATTTCTCTACAACATGATTTCCACCTTTTATTTCCACCAGTTTATTGTCCACCTGCTCCAAAGCAGCAACACCATGCTGGATGTTTCAAAAGACTTTTTCACCACTGATAAGGGAGATTTTGGTCTCTTGAACAGAAAGCACTTATAGTTTTATAGCAGTGGGAGGAAATTGTAATGAGATATATTATATTTTATCAAGCATAATGAATATATTTGTTACCAGATGATAAATTGTCTATACCCGGTGAATTATCACAACGCTTGTTTTCCAAAAACTACTGGCCTGGAACTGCTCAATGCCCATTGTGTAAGAAGGAGAACTTTAAAAATTTTGTCATCAGTGGTGGCCACTTTATACACAGGAAGATCAAGAGATGTGGCCTAAGGATAGAACCTTGCAGTAGAATAAATATTGCAATTTGCGTTGTTTCATAGAATGGAAAATAAGTGGGATTAAATTCCTTGTACACTTGAAAAGGAAAAGAAGGCAAAGGGTTAAAAGAGGTGCTTAAAGTGCAGGCAAGAAGAGCAGGAGGATGATTTAGAGCTGATGGTTGCTCTGTGGCAAAGAATAAAGGGGGTGAATCATGAATCACCAGGGAATACAGTTAGACACATAAGTGAGTCTTGGAAAAGTGGACTGGAACAGAGAGAACGTTTTAGGGGATAGGAGGATTTTGGTCCAATTGCAGGACAGGCTAGAAGGCAGCAAGGAGATGTTGGGAGAGATGCCAGGGAAATTCTGATAACCCCCCTCCAGCAGGTTGTTGGGAATTATTGTCCAGTAATCTTGTTTTTAATAGTGGATTTAATGTCATGGAGAAAGGTGGCAGGAGTTTAAAGGGAAAATCTGGACAGAGCTGCTGAAGTGTTTGAAACTATAACTAGGACTCAGGACCCCTCTCAGTGAGAAACAAAGTATATAAAATATAAATAAATATATAATATAAAAATATATAAAGTATAAAGTATACTTTAGTAACTTGTATTAATTAGTGGCTGAAGTATATCTGGCAATTTGCATTGTGATAATCAGTGTCTGAAATGTATTTGGCAATTTGTAAAAAATGGGGACACTGGAAAAGGGAGTGTCCCCAAGCCAGGTAAATCAAACAAAGAACCTAAACCAGGTTTTTCAAGCCATCAAGCCCAAGACCTTAAGTGAAAATGAAAAATCCCCCTAAAGGAACCAGGGGAATCATCCTTAGCTGAGCCCTGGTTACATTATTGCAATGAATGAATGAAAAGGTAAATTTTTTAATTGATACAGAAACAACTTATTCAGTATGGAATATATGCAGAGGAAAACTTAGCTCAAACCTGTAAGTGTTGTGGGGGCAATAGGGAAGAAAGAGAACAGGCCTTTTTTACAATGATTACTATTTAAATTAATAAAACAGTGGGGGAAACACCAGTCTGTATACTCCTGGATGCTCAATCCCCTTGCTGGGGAGAGATTCATTGGGAAAATTGGATGTTCAAATAACTTTCTAGGATGGGCAAATACAAATTGAAACACCAGAATCAAAAGCCATCATGGCAAAGATTTTTATGTTATAGGACTAAGAAGAGCTGGACAAAATCCCAGAGGAGGCAGAGAATGCTGTAACCCTGCTGGTATGGGCAACTGAGATGCTAGATGATCAAAGGTGGCCAAATTGGTGAGGATTACTCTCAAACCTGAAGCCAGACTGGTAAAGCAAAACCAATATCCTATTAAGTCGGAGGCATGAGGAAGCTGGAGAGACTTATAAAGAAATTTTAGAATAGTGAAAGAATAGGAATCAGAATATAATACATCAATATTATCAGTTATAGATTTAAGATTTAAGGGCCATTAATGAAAAGTTCCTGATATTCATCCAGTGGTAGCTAATCTGTACACACTCTTGACAGCAAATAAAATTGGAAAGTATTCTGCCAGCAATCAAGACTGAAAGTAAGTGACTCAATGCTACTGTAAGTCTGCTACATTTCTTAGAACTGTCTGGATACAGGGTGTCAGAGAAAATACCACAAATAAGCAAAGAAGCAGTAACATACTTTAGTTTTAAGATCTTGCAGGAAAAAAAAAGAAGCTTGGGAAGCAGCTGAAAAGAAGCCATTTGCCAGACTCCAGAGCCAAGGACTATGAACCTCCTTATGTATGGCTGGATGGTGTCACTTATGGATTGCAATTATGGGCTTTGCATGGCCCTCCACCAAAAATACTTGGTTTGGACCCCTGAGAGCCAGAGCACCTGAAAGCCCTGAAAGAACCTTAATGCCAACCCCTGCACTGAGAGCCTCAGTCTTGAACCAAACCATTTGAGTTATATCTGTGCATGAAAGGATTTACCTGGCACTGGGGGCATTGCTGGTGTTTGGGATCATGGAAGCAGCCTGTCCAAACAATTGGACAGTGCAAGGGAAGGTGACCCAGATACCTGAGAGCAGTGGTAGCTACAGAGAAGCACAAAAGCTGATATGTGTCCCCCCATGGGCACAGCTGGTTTGGAGCCAAAAGGAGAACATTGGATATTGCCAGCAGGATGTCCTTGTAAAGCCCATCAGTTTGGAGACTTCCCATTTAATACAGGGAATCAATTAGCTGACACAACAGCAAGAGAAGTTAATGAAAAAGGTATCCTTGCACTAATACCTAGCAAAAAATTGAATGTCTGGGAACAAAAACCAAACCAGGACAGGCAGTTAGCCCCACTATTGGAAGCCACGGAAAATCCCAGCAAGTGATTAGTAAATTCATGTAGGTGAGTAATTGTACCTCCAAATTAATGTATAAGATAACAGAACTAAAACCATCAAGAAACACTTAGGAAATAGAAAATACAGTAGCTAATGTATAAAGGAATTTAGTAAGCACAAAGGTGACCAAAACTAAGATCATTAAATTGAAAAATAAGTAATTTGTTTTCCACAATAATTTGTTTTCCTTTCCAAGGAAGGAAGGCCACCTCCAAGGCTAGTAAAACAGAAGAATTTACCAGGTAATTATTGGCAAACTGAATTTGCAGAACTGCCCAGGCAGAATGAGGGGGGCTGGTACATTTTAGTATTTTGGTACTTTCTCTAGATGGCCAGAAACTTTCCCCATGCCACACCAACAAGGTAAGGGAAGCCACAAAATTTTACTGTAATTAATATAATAGTATTAAAATTGACTCTCTTAAGTTTTACAAGGTACATTGTTACCAGCAAATCACTGGGACCAGACTCGCCTGTACATCCTTTCAAACCAGAAGATCTGGTGTTCATCAGAACCTGGAGTTTTGGACCAACCCAGGAGAAGTGGAAGGGACCATATCAAGTCCTCCTGGTGACCTACACTGCACTCAGAGTGGAAGGAATTGAACCCTGAGCTCATCACATGTGGGTAACACAAGAACCACACATTAAACAGCAAGACTGACTCACACTGTGGAGTTTTTATGCAGATATGCAAATCCTATTGTTTTAGGATAGGATATGATGTTCTAGGGAAGTATTATTTATTACATCCAGATGAAAATGATAAATAATTACATATTTACAGTAATAATATAAACGATATTAATTTCTTGGAAGGAAAATGTAGTCTTAAAGTAAATGCAAGATTTTGGCAAATTACAGAATGGAACTTCTATAACATGAGACCTTACAAAGCAGATTAGCTTTAGAGCTATTACTGTTACACAAACATGAAATATGTAGTTATTTAAATTTAAACAATAATTCTTGTTGTGTGCACATTCCAAATGTGACTGCTAAATCAAATGATCAAATAAGATAAGAACTGGTTGCTGCATCTAGCAGAGAATTAAAGGCAGAATTAGAAAGTAACTAGTGAAATAAAATATTTAAAGTATTTGTATTTTCTCTGACTGGTTAGTTGGCCTTACTTTTGCAAAATATAATTGTGATCAGATGAATATCTGATTATTATACTTGCCTTAAAAACTTATATTAGTAAAAAAAATAAGGGAGGCTCATGAAGGCTTGCAAAGCAGACAAGAATGGAGGAACTACTGCTTTACTGAGAAGTTGTAAAGGAATTTCAGAAGCAAGAGTTATTTATGTTGCAGTCCAATGACTATCAGATTAGGACACACTTCAAAACATAGAATACTCAGTACTTCAAAACATAGAATACTCAGTTTGAAGAGAATTTTATGTGAATACAAAGGCAGTTAACATTTTTAATCTTTACTACACAAATTCTTGTGATGTATTTTGGACACTGGTTTTTCAGCACCAAAAAATTACAGCCTTCACATACCTCAGTCTGCTGTCCCAAGGCCTGGATGGGGGCATGAAGCAAAGTGTTCATCCCTGTGGAAAGAAAGGGAATACTCCAGTTTTTGTGCTGTTTACTTATTATTTTATCCACTGAGCTGAAGCTCAATGCCTGAGTAAATAAACACAATCAAACCCAAATATATTTTGAAAAATATTTTCATTACTCCTTCAGCACCTCGAAGGGCCACCCAGACTTCCATAACAGGATCCTTGTAAACAACTCCAAGGGATAAAGCCCATCCAGAGTGAGCTCTCCCAAGGCAGGGAGACTGCTCTAGGCACAATAAAATTTCTTAAACATAATCAATAAATAAAAAACTGTTTAAATAAACAGTCATTTAGTTATTAAATCTGTTCTCAAACTCACCAGTGATCTCACATGGAACAGCCCCAGGGTCTTCATTCCTACAAAAGGTGGGTTTGAGAAACAGTTTGTTAAAAGGTTTCAAAGGGAAGCCTTGACCTGTAAACTGAAGAGGCAGAGAATTGTGCTGCACAGAATTCCATGGCAGAGCTCATGTGGATCTGGGCAGCAGGTACCAGACACTGCTTATCTGTCTTCAATATATTCTAATTTGATCACAATCTTATCTTTCCCATGAAATTATCTATTATGCCACAAACCACTGTTCAACATACAGTGGTATTTTAATTTTTAGATGACAAGAAAGATTAATTCTTTATTTTTCATAGCATCTATGGCTCTGTGAAATTCCCCTTCTCACATACAAAGTGTCTTATCTGTTATTCTACCACCAAGTGTTTTTAATTTTACAGATCCCACCACTGTGCTTTATCTACAAGAGCTTTGAGGCCAGACTAACGCTTCATCTTTTTCTGAGGAAAACACTTGGTAATAAGCATTGAATAATAACAAATATCTATCAGACATGATACTTACTGATTAGTCAAGGTATCATCCTTGTCATTTGCTGAACACCCTAAAAATAAGAAAATGACAACATTACAATGTGAGAAGCATGATCACAGTTGTACTTGATTATCTTAAAGGTTTTGCCCAACCCACACAATTCTGACTCAGTACGAGACAAGAGTGAAGTGCACAGAAAACAATGTTTTGAAGTTCTCACTCCTGATGCGTCTTCTCAAGACAAGAACTCTGTGACTAAGGAGTTTTCAGCCAGGCCAGGACAAAGAGCTGACCACGTTGTTCCTTCCCCGGATGGAAAAGTTCTGATTTCTTAAATTCAAGCTAAAATCTTGTTGCTCATAGCTGTCAGAAAAAGGAGTTTTACCTGTATTCTCTGTTTCTGATGTGCCATTCTTAAGATCTCGCTGGAAGACTCTGCAGCTAAGAACAAAACCACCAGTTTTTAAAAACACAAAACCATCTCTAAAAGCAAATTTTTAAAAAAAAATCAGCACTAATTTATATACATTATATATGTTCTGAAACGAGATATCAAAAGCCAGAAATGTACTGAACCCAGCTGTAATTTTCAGGGAGAAGATGCCGTTATGACATTTAAGATGCATGAACGGAAAACAAAAGTTCCTAACTGGATGAATTTCACTGAACTGGACTTTTTTTCAGGCAGGAAAATGAATAATGGCTCTCAGGGTTTGACCCAACTGGATATAACAATCTTCCTGCTGCTTGCAGCCATTTGTGAATACTCAGTGAGGACACTTTCAGGGGGAAGGGATGTTACTCCCTGCGTTTTCTGGCTGAGGAAGGGGTGTGGGTGTGCAGCTCCCTCACTTGATGGTGCTGGCGAAGCTGACCCTGCGCGAGCTCCTCCTGCGCCTCTCTGCGTGGATGTCCTGCCAACAAAAACCACAACAGCTTGCTACCCATGACAGGCACAGCTCCCCAGGAAACACAAAACCAAACAAAAGCGCTGTATGAATGTTATTATCAAAAATGGTGCATTAAAACCACCCGTGTTATTACAGTGACACAGCTGAATCAGGAAAACACTGAGGGGGATTGGTAGGAAAGGGCATGGCAGACCCACCTCTGTAATTTCATTCCCATTTCCCAGATCATCCAGAGGATTTCGTGGAGCCTTTAAAATCTGAAAGAAAATACAGAAAATTTTGAAAGAAAATGCAGCTGAGAGTCCAGCTGCAGCTCCAAGAGCTGCTTTCTTGGCTGAAGAGAGTTTCTAAGAGCCAGCAGTGCCCCAGTCAATCCTCTCAGGACTGACAGTCAGTCCTCTGAGGACTGACAGGATCTTTTGGAATGCTTTTCTTCAAGCTCCTCTGTCAGCTTCCCTGGGCTCCTTTCCCCCCTCACACAGTTTTACTTTGAGGAATACTGAAGGTTACTCACAGAGGACAGTCGCTTCCTTCTGATGTGCTCTGTGTTATCCCTGCAGGGCAAAAAGAGAAACAGGTATCAATGCCTAAAGTTTTTAGCTTTTATGTATTTTTCATGTATTTGTAGCTTTGTAGACTGTTAAATGCCTCAGTGTAACTTCCAGTACTTTCCCACCTTTCATTTCCACAGGGAACAGGCCCTTATTGACACATTCCTAAAATTTTTTTGTCTTGCCTGTTACTTCTCCAAGGACATTTTTATTTTGCACCACGTAATGACTGGCATAATAAAGGTAGGGTAGAAGGGCAGAACCCAGCAGGGAGATTACCTAACCACCTGCTCCTCCAATTGGACAATATTGGCCAGACACTCTAATTGCTCCATCTTACAAATTGCAAGGATCTAATCTGGGGCACTGTTTTTCACCACCTTATGTACCTGAAGATCCCAAGTAAAGTTTTGCTTTTATAGTATCATTATATGGCCTGGAAAAGTTTGTGTTCTATTTCCAGGCATCAGTATGAAGGCCACAAAATTGCACCAAGGTACGTTTTCTGAATGGTCCGGCCACGATTTTGAGGTTAATAAATTGATTTCTCTGTTATTTTTACAAGTGTGAAATTAAATAAACAACGTGCTTGGAACAGATTGATCATTTTAGCACTGGTTCCCAGGACAAGCTTTGGAAAACTCAGCAGATTGCCCTCCCAGTCCCATGGTCAGTTCATCTCCTGACAACCCACCACTATGAAATCCCCTCACCAAACACCAAAGAAACTCCCTGGTCTTCATCACAATGGAAAACACATTTCATTCAAGGGATGTTGAAGTGCATTACAAAAGGTTTTGCCTCTAAAGGGCAATATTTTATGCCACAGTAAAATTCTTAGAGGGTTTCAACTCACATTTCCATGTTAGGGTCTGTGTAAATCTTGTCCATTGCTGCAGGATAAGCTTTTCCTATAAAATACAGCACCAAAATACAAAACCATTAAAGAGCCTCAGTAGGACAACTGCATAAACCCTAAAAACTGCTACTAGCTTTTGATGCTGTGTTTTTTTCTGTATTTTTCCCTCTCCATCCTTCTCTAGTCACAGAAATGCTCTGAAGTACAACAGGCCTCTCAAGTCAACCTTCTCCTGTTGTACTCACATTAGAGATATATTTCCTATTGTATATCATGTTAGAAAACAGCTGTGCTAACAATTTAAGTATTACCGGTTATTTTATTTAAAGTTAAGATTCTGGTAAATGCTGGGAGATAAATGATCAAACCTTATCCTAGACAATGTTTGCTCTGACACATCCAAGACATTTTCCCTCTTGCTCTAAACTGAGTTTCTGGTATTTCAGCTTGTGCATGTTGTGTTTTGTTCCTTCTCTAGATACAACCAGAAGAGCATGGCTCAATTCTCTTAAAACCCTCCTGAAAGGAATAAGAGGAATGTGTTTTTACAAACTATGAGTCTGCCTAAGGCGGAGAATTAGAGATGAGTTAAGCAACAGGAGAATGTTACTTATTGACACAAAGTGCTCCTTATCCAAGGTGCTGCTAAATTCCTGGACTTGGGGAAAAAGAACAAATATACAAAGAAAATGAGGGGACCAGGGTGCACATTAGAAGAGGGTCTGTATTAGGCAATTCAGGAAGTCTGTATCTCTCAAGTACCTCAGGCAATGGGGAAAGGTAACTCGGGATAAAAAGGAGGCTGCATTCTCCAGCAATTTGAGACACCCCATGGAAAATGGCCCATGGCCTCTCTCTTGATTCATGAATAAAGTGACTCCTCTGTCTCCTTTCTAGACATAAACCTCATGAACTAAATTTTCCCAATGCAGGGAACAATTCCTTCCCGATATCCCATCGAAACCCACCGTCGGCCAGGCTGAACACACAAAGAAGGGAAGGACAGGGAAGATCGCTGTGAGAGATAAGCCAGGAGCTATGAAAGCCCTGATCACTCTGCTATTTGGGATATTAATCTGAAATTCATTTCCCAAACACTTTCCTTAACTGTTCTTCTCTAATCCTGCTTCAAAATCCGCTACAATCCTTGAGGGACGAGCTGCGAGCTGTGCTGATGAAGACACCCCCCCCCCCCCCCACACACTTTTTATTCCCCCGTTTGACTCTGCGAACATGGGAATGGCTCCATAACACTTCAGTCCACCCCTATCGCCCATCCCGCCCCTCCTCGGCCTTTTCCCTATAGGATAAACCCATATAATCTCTTTTTCCGTCTCTTTTTGTCCAAGCGCCTTCGCTTTAGAACCCACACAGCCCAGGCGCCAATCACTCATCGATGACAAACGCCGCATTAATCACCTCTGCATTAATTACACCACATTAGCGCGTTCCCCAGACATTAATTACCGCCCTTATCGGGGGGTTCCCCACACGCTCCGCGCCCACCGCAGGTGGCACCGCCTCAGCCCCGCTTCCACCCCGCCGCTCCCGGGGCAGCGCCGCCCGCCTTCTCCCGCGCTCCTTCCCCGCAGCGCCCGCCCGGCCCTGGCCCCGGCCCCTGGCAACGGCGGCCGCCGCTCCCGCGCCGCCTCTCCTCCGAAGGGACCGCTCGGCCGCTCTTACCTCCCGCTCGAGGCCCCCCGCTCCCGAATCCCGGTTTCCGGGTCCCCGGCCCCGGTTCCCGCTCCCCGGCCGCCGCCGCCCCGTTCAAATCCAACCGCCCGCCCCGCGCCGTGACGACACATTGGCGCCGTACAGGACGGCTGCCCCCTTGTGCAGTACAACATGGCGCCCCCTTGTGCCGTACAACATGGCGGCCTCATGCGGATCGCCCCGCTGCTGCCATTTCGGTGTCTCGCGCGGCCCGCACGCCCGCAGATGCCGTGACAGGGATGGCACGGTACCGCACCGGCTCTGCAGGATGCTCGGTCGCGGCGTGGAGGCTTTGCTCCGCACTGTGCCCGTGCAGGGCCACGTAACCCGTGCCGTCACGCAAGGGTGCAGCTGGCGGGAGAAGATGATGGAGGCGCTGGATATACTTCCTTATAGGTCCGGTGAGAGAAAAGTTCCCGTGACGAGGTGGCCGAGTGGTTAAGGCGATGGACTGCTAATCCATTGTGCTCTGCACGCGTGGGTTCGAATCCCATCCTCGTCGGGGAATAAAATTTTTCCCTCACACAAATTTTTTTTTTCTAACATTTCCAAGGGAACCTCTCCCTTCCTCCTCTCCTTTCGGCCCTTATTGGGAGAAGGAAAAGCGGAGGCGGCCGACAGCATCCTGAGGGATTCAGGGTTCCAAGGCAGGATAGAGTGTGCCACAGATTCTGGGGGTCACAACCAGGAGGGAGTGTCATGAGGGATCTAAGGGTCACCCAGGATAGTGTCCCACAGAATTTAGGGGTCACAGCCAGCACAGAGTGTCACGAGGGACTGAAGGGTCTCACCCCATATCCAGGTTCCTGTGGTGCCTCTCCATGGGGTATCCTGACTTACCTCCTTCCTCAGAGCACTCCAGCTGTGCCACCAGGGACAAATCACTTCTAGATCTCCACCTCCTCTGGGATCCCAACAAAACATCCTATTAGGGTTGGCTGGGTCCTTTGTGAAAGCTCTGAGTAAGAATTAGAGGGATGGAAGATCTCTCCTATGAGGAAAGGCTGAGAGAGCTGGGATTGTTCAGCCTGGAAAGGAGGAGACTGCAGGGAACCCTCTGAGCCCCTTCCAGTGCCTAAAGGGGCTCTAAGAGATGGACTTGGGACAAGGGGAAATGGCTCTGAACTGGAAAAGAGGAGATCTAGATGGGATATAGGGAAGATAGGGGCTCCTCACCCTCCTCACCTGGGAGGGTGGGGAGCCCCTGGCACAGGTTTGCCCAGAGAAGCTAAGGCTGTCCCTGGATCCCTGGAAGTGTCCAAGGCCAGCTTGGACAGGGCTTGGAGCAAGCTGGGACAGTAGAAAGTGTCCCTGCCCATGGCAGGGGAGTGGGACTGGATGGGCTTTAAGGTCCCAGCCCCTCACTGAAAATGACATCCAGTTCTCCTCAGATAGTTACTGCTTTGTCTTCCATAAAGTTATGGCAATTGAAAAAGCATAAATGAGTGTATTGACAAGATACAGGAAAACTTTTCCTCTCTGCCTAAGCCATCCATGGTTCACTTAAAAAAAAAAAAAATCTGGAATTAGAGGCCTGGAAGTAGAAGTTAGTGAAACTCAGAGGCTCCAGGAGAAGGGACATCTCCCAGCTCTGCTGTGACAGCTCTGAGCCCTCCCTGCACACACTGCCAAAATTTTAACTACACTTAAATCCTTCTGGAAATTAGATCATACTCAACCCTGGGCAGAGTGGCTGGATCACAACAGTGCAGCCTCACAAAAGGCTCCCAAACGCAATGTAAAGCACAAGTGAACAAGAAGCACACTTCCTTACTGTGTGGAAGGTGAGTACTCAGGGGCTGATTGCAGCCAGACCCGCACGGGGACAGGCCAAGGCACAGGGAAGTTTGCCAGGAGGGTTTATTTGTATGGAAAAGTGCTTTAGCACAGTGAGATAGACATTCTCCTGATAAAGAAAGAATTACAGGATTGTCTAGGATCAAGTCCAAAGCTAACCCAGCAATGTCAAAGCATGTCCAAGTAAAGGTGTACTAAGGAAAAACATTCTTCCAGGATCTACATTTTGTATGGAAAACTTTATGCCATCAACCAGGACCCAGTACTTACCTCAGACCCAACCTCAAATGTGAATTTATCACAGGGAATCTCCAAGAACAACATTTTTCCAGCTAACAAAACATCAAACACAGTTTTGACAAATTAAAATAAATAAAATAAAATAATTTTAAAATAAATAAGTAAAATAAAATAAATAGAAATAAATAAATAAAATCTAAAATAAAATCTAAAATAAAAATAAAATGAAAAATAAAAATAATTAAAAAAAATGAAATGAAATTAAATGAAATAAAATAAATAAAAATAAAATAAAATAAAATAAAATGTAGTATCCTTGTGAAAGAAATCCTAAATCTTCATAGTTCAAAGAATCTTGGAAACAGAAGCCCAGGGGTTTCTTGACCAGGAAATTAAAAGTTGCCAGTTGCAGCCATTATTCCAGGAAAAGAGGAAAAAGCAGTGCTGAGCTCCAGTTCCTCATCAGGCCCTTTGGCCCCAATGTCAGTCAGGAAAATCCCTGACAGAGCCTTTTTTTGTTACAGAAATTTCTTACCAAAAAACCTCCAAGCATAACTTGGGACACATTAAAGTCTAATTTAACTGTCATCTCTAAGTCTACCCCCATTCCCCTGCATCCAAGTTCAGTAACAGCTCCAGCCACCCTTTTTGATACACCAAAGGTGCCCAAGTTCCATTTATTTCCATGAAAGGTGTATTCCAATGCATCAAAAATTTGGATAACGCTGACTTTTAGCATCACCTCCCTAAATACCTGGAATTAAATTAGAATCACGAAACCACTGTCAGGATGTGGAAGAGCAAAGCTCAAACCTGAGTGAATTATTATGGAAATATTCAACATCAGCTGGATGATCCAGCAGAGAAAGACACCACTTGGCTCCTGTGGGCTACTGGAGGCAAGCAATGGTTTATTGTGATTTGGTAGTTATGTCTCGACCCTGGTGACATCATCAAGTGATTTTAGGAGGAAGGTACTAATTCCTGTGGGCTGGCCAACCTGAGATTTCCAAAATTAACATAAAAACCCTCCCAGAAGCCAAGAATCAACTGTGTAAACACTAATGAAAATAAGAACTATGGTGATATCAATCATTCATATAAAATTATTTTAAAAGAAGTCTTCTAAAATTATTTTAAAAGAAGTCTTCTGCTTCATAAAACTGCTTTTGTTTTTCTTGAAATCTGACTGTCACACTGAAGTGATATTAAAAAATATCTCCAGGACAAAATCTGGTAAACAGTACCTCCAAAACCAGGCCCAATACCTGCACCCAGAACTACTAACTTAAGTAATTATTTGAATGAATGTTGGTGATTTCAAAGGCAAGTGGATGTTGCTGACAAACAGCAGGCACAAAACAGATCACAGTGTCCTGGTTTTACCTCACAGTGTTCTCAGGAGTAATCTTGTCATTTTGAAATCAATCTGACAACAAAATACAATAAAAACAGGGTGTTTTATGACTTGACATCCAGCAGCTCTCACTGTAAGACACAGCAACACAGCAGGCTGGAAGAAAAATCAGTTTGACTTTTAGTGCATACACTTTGTTATCCATGTGGATAATTGACCCAGAATCCATTGAGGTGAAGGCGAAGCTGCCTGTGCCAAGCAGAGTTCAGTCCTTGCTGCCCCCAGGTGCCAGTTCACTGAAGGGCAACATAAAACTCCTGTTTTAGCCTCGCTTCCCTGCTCATCCTTCACAGCACCTGTGGGAAGCGGGATAATTCTCCAGCCCCACCGATCCCTCCCAGCCCAGCTCAAGGCAGCTTTGTTCACCTCAACCACCATGCAAAGTCAGTCTTTGGTCTCTGTATGCTGCTGTCCTGGCCAGCAGGGCCTGCAGGTGCTGGGTGTCCTGGTCACTCCTGCCAGTCCTCCATGGCCCACTCGGGCATGCTGGAGCAGTACTCAAAGTCGGCGCCCTTGTAGCGCAGGGCGTGCAGGAACATCACCAGCTCCTTGGGAGAGGGGTCCCGCCTGCTCGTCCTGCACTCCACACACAAAGGGTCCTTCTCTTCCCAACCCTTCTCCCCCGCCTGCCCATCCTGATTCCCACACAAACTGAGCTCTTTGTCTTTATCAAGCGTTTCCAGGTTGGTATCAGAGTTCAGTGGACAAGCTGCTATGTCATTCCTCTCTGGATCCTTCTCATCCTCAGCAGGGCAGGAACTCCCATTTACAGGATCAGACTTTGTGCAGTCACCTGAATTCCCACAGTCTTTACTTTCACCAGCAGAGTTCAAGTCGTCCTCCCCAATACCCAAGACCTCCAGGCTCTGTTTGGAGCGATGCTCCTCCACCAGCGCCTTCAGCAGCTCCTCGTCCGTCTTGCCGATCCTCCCGCCCTTGCCCCGGTGCGGTCCCCAGGCCTCCATGTTGTAGATGGGGTCGTTGAGGATGGGGTGTCCCAGGAACTGCAGGTGCACACGAATCTGGTGCGTGCGGCCCGTGCGCGGCAGGCACCTCACCACGCTGCTGCTGCCATTGTAGCTGAGCCGCTGGAAGAGCGTCTGGCACGGCTTCCCCTTGGCATCCACGCGGCACACGCCCACCTTGTAGGAAACCACCAGGATGGGCTCCTCACAGACCACCTCGTGCTCCGGGAACTCCCCCACCACCCGGCAGACGTACTCCTTCTCCAGCTGCCAGGAGACACAAGAGGAAGGCTCAGGAAACACAGGGGGGAAACACAACCAAGCTCCAGCCTTGCTTCTCCTCCTCCTTCTCCCCTTAATAAAATACATCCCGAGGTGGCATTTTATTACAACAGGAAAGGGAAAAAAAAATCAATCAGCTACTTAAAAGCCAAATTTCCCCATACATTTTCCTCAGCTAGTTGGGATATCAAGAGCAGAAAGGCCTGGCCTATTTGCCTTGTTTTAAATTCAGGAGCCATCTCTCCAGAGCCTTTTGCTTACAGCCCTGAAGCCAATCCTGGAAAAAGTTCTGTTTGGATCAAGAGATTCTGGAAAAATGGGAATTTTAAAATTAAGAAAGTGGTGGATAGTTGACATATGTCCACTCACAAATAAATTTCATCTCTAACTGGTCTGCATGACCCCACTAAGTTTGCACAATCCCTTAAGAAAGATGATCCACGTCAACCCAATATTACTGAAATAATTTAAATTTTTAAGAGATAACTTCCAACCTAAAATTACCAAAATCAATTAAAGTTTTAGGAGACCCTTTACAATTAAATATTACCAATTCAAAATAAATTTGTAGGTGATCCCTTTTAGTCCAGTATTACTAAATGAAATTAAATTACCACATCGAACCAAATTTTTAGGAGATACCTTTCAATCCAATATCAAAAGCAGTTAAATTTTTAGGGTTTTCATTCTAATATTATCACGCTAGGATTACCAAAATCAATTAAATTTTTTAGGAGCTCCCTTCCAATCCAGTATTACCAAACTCAATTTTTACTCTCTCTTTGGCCTATTGTGGTGCTCTGTAAGAAGCACCACATAAGAACACCAACACAACTACGAGTTGTCTGGAGAACTTGAACTCACCTAGAGAGCAAACCCGGCTGACTGTGGAGCACAGCAGCGGCTCGCAGCCCTCACCTGCCTCTGCCGGACCTGCTCGTCGATGCGCTTGGACACGGCGGCGGTCTTGGCGAACATGAGCACGCCCGAGGTCATGCGGTCCAGGCGGTGCAGGGTGTGCAGCTCCCGCAGGCCGTGCTCCTTGCCCAGGATGAAGATGACCGTGTTGTGCCGGAACCTGCCGCAGGGGTGCACGGGCAGCGACGAGGGCTTGTCCACCACCACCACCTCCTCGTCCTCCGCCAGGATGCGGATGGGCTGGGCGGTGACCGGCGGCTCGTGCCGGTGAACCGTGTTCCTGAGGAAGTCGTTGTTCTGGAATGGGTATGGACAGTCAGCCTGAATCCGGCTCGTGGGACCACCCACCCGGCCACACACAACAGGGACTTGACATCGTGGGAGAAGAATTAAAGCCCTTCTCTCCCAGGATCCCGGATTTAGGATAACAAGTGTGTGTGTCACCATGCAAACCCGACCACCTGCCCATCGCGCATTCCCATTCCTAAGGGCAGAGGAAGCCGTGAGGCACGTGTGGGGCTGTAGGAACCACACATTCCCGAATCCAGGGGGGCAGGGATTCCCCGGGAGCCCCGATTTCCCCTTCAACCCCTCCACAGGGTTCACAGAATCGTAAAATATGTCGAACTGAAAAGAACCCATCAGGACTATCGAGTCCAACTCCCGGCCCTGCGTTATCTGACCACACCGCTCACGGGGTGATGTTCACCGCTTGGGGCAGGCCGGGCTCTGTCCCCAGCCCACGATCCCCGCCGGGAGCGCCCACCCCGGGCCCGCCCACCTTGAGCACGATGTCCAGGTCACGCACGGGCTCCTCGTTGAGGCGCAGGCGGCCGGCGCGGGCGGCGGCACGGTAATAGGAGAGGGGCTGCGCTCGGAACTCGGTGCCGAAGACGTGCAGGAGGCTGCGGCCCACCCAGCGCCCCTTGCAGTAGGTGCGGAAGTCGAAGTAGTAGGGGCGCACCTTGCGCAGGCCGCCCTCGAAGTAGTACGAGGTCTCGGCGAAGTGCTCGGCGCCGAAGCTCACGCCGGGGTTCAGCTTCCGCGGCGGCGGCACGTACCGCTCGCCGCCCGCCAGCCGCCGCTTCTTGGGGGCCGGCGCCGCCGCCTCCTCCTTGCCGGCGGGGCCCGGCTCCTCATCCCGGGCTCGGCCGGTGCCGGGTCCCCGCTCGGCCATGTCGCCGCGGGGCGGCGGCGGCTGGACCCCGATCCTCGCCGCGCGCACCCACGCCGGCCACACCGCGCGCCGCACGCCGTGACGCATGGCGCTGCGCCGGGCGGCGCGGGCCAATCAGCGCGGGCCGGTCCCGCCAGGCCACGCCCCCGGCGCCCCCGTCCAGTTCCCGCCCCTCCCCACAGCGCGTCGTGAGGCGGAGGCGATGGAGGAGCGAGAGCACCTTTATTTATTTATTTATTTATATTATTACTTCCCAGCAGTTTCCCCCCTCAGAACTGCTCCACAAATGACCCTCGAGCGTCACGGCAGCCAGCCTGCCCCTTGTGAGCCTCCTCAGTCACGGCCTGCGGGAGGGATGCATGAGGGAAAAGCCGAAACATGAGCATTATTTTAAAACCCCAATCAGAAAAGCCAAGAAACGCGCATTTTTCGTAACCCCAAAGAGGGTCAAGTCCAGAAATGAAAATTTTTCAAAACTCCAAACAGAAAAAAACGAGCATTTTTCATACCCTCAAAATCCAGTGTTGCTGCCCATCATTAAATTAGCTGGTGCAGGCAGGAAGAGAACATGCTCCCATATTTTAAAAACTGACAAGTCAGGGTACATTGCTGCTCCAAGACACTAATTGCGACTTATTTTCGCCAAGCATTAGGCAGAGTAGTCGATATTAAAGTGGTTTTAGTGAAGCTTTGGGTATTCTTGTCTGCTATCAGAATTCTCTGTGATCTGATGTTATCTAGAGTTTATCAGAGAGGAAAGCTGGAGTTGTCTGGATCTGCTCCCTGGAAGCTGCTACGGCCTCCAAGAGCCTCCCCTGGTCCTGTCCCTGTTCTCCATCCCTCCAGAACGAGTTCCTCTGAAGCAGAACTTCCCTTTATCCATTGATGAAATTTCCATCAAAAAGCAAAACCATACTGACCATCTACAGGCCTAAGTCCCTCTCATGAGATTTCTGAGATGCCTTTAGAGATATCCATCCATGTGTCAGAGGTCATCCCTGAGGCAAAGGAAAACCAACAGTTACTACTCCCTCAGTTCTGTGCCAGCATCGCATGGAATTTAAACACACACACAAGCTCCAGAAAAACAGGAAATAAAACTCTGCAAGCTCTATCAAAGAGAAAATACCCCCTGCTTTGCCAAGCTGTTCTCTCCTTTTTTCCACAAACAACATCCACCAGGGATCCAGGAGTCGGTCAGCAAAGCCAAGGAGAGCAAGCTCAGAGAGAGAGAGGAAGGAGTGTTCCTCAGGGAAGAGCAGGTTTTACCGAGGCCACTGCTTCTCCTTGTCTGTGAGAGGGACGTAGATGACGCCCATGAGCTGGGTCTCCACGATGTGCCCCTCGCTGGTCTTGTCGTACTGCATTAGCACCTGGTTCGCCCCCTCGGGCCCCACGGGCACGATCAGCCGCCCGCCCGGCTTCAGCTCCTTCAGCAGCTGCAGCACCGAGACATCCCGGTCAGCAGGGGCAAAAAACCCCACACATTTCCTCTAGGGATACCCAGCATGGCCTGTCTTACCTCCTTGGGGACGGTGGCTGCGGCCGCTCCCACGTGGATGGCGTCGTAAGGAGCTTCCTCGGGGTACCCCTGTCTGCCATCTCCAACTACAGACAGAAAGCAACCAGGGAACACTTGGGTTGTGTCATAACACCTCAAAGCATCAACACAAACTGGAAGGGCTGTGAGGAGCAGAGCCAAGGGGAAAACCCCGGGGCTGCAGGGAGCTCACCCACGAGCTTCACGCGGCCGGAGCTGAGCAGCGTCGGATCATCCTCTTGGACGTTCCGGATGGATTCGTGCACCAGCTCCTTGATGTGCTCCACACCCACAGCTTTTCCCGTCGGGCCAGTCTGCAAAAAACATCAGTCAAACACCTGATGCCTCCCATATGGAAGAGACAGGGCAGGTTTCAGTGGGAACTGGGGAATCTCCAGGGAGAAGCTCCAGAGCAGAGGTTCTGAAGAGGAGGTGCAAGCCCTGTGCCTCTTCCTTGGTTTTAGGGCTGAGTAGTCCCCGTTATAGCAGCTAATTAAGGGATGTGCTTTCCAGGCTGGGAATAGAGTGCCGTGAGCTCACCATCCTGGCAAAGCACGCGGTGAGGTATCCACTCCCAGATCCCACATCCAGTGCCTTGGCACCTTCCACCAGCTGATCCTTGAGCAGCTCCAGCGCGTGGGCGTGCTGCAGGGACACCCAGGACAAGGAAGAGGGAAACATCCCGGGGTTAGTCTCCTCTTCCAACACCTTTTCTTGTTTTCTGATTTAATCACAGCACACCTGGCCTCGTGCCTGACACTTCCAGAGCAAAACTCAAGTGTCAGACCTGGAAGATCTTTTGCAGGACATCATTTAGGCAGTGGCTCAGAAATTAGATATGAAACAGCAGGAGAAAAGGTCTCATGCAAAAAAAGGGACAGCATGGAATTCCCATCTAAGCATGCTTTTAAAGCAACTGAAAGAGTACAGGGGAAACTCCTCTACAGAAGAAAAATCCCTAAAGAAACAAGCAGGATAATCATGTCCATGGGATGTTTCAGTTTTCTACTTGAAGAAAAATTAAATATAAAAAGAGAAATAAACAATTCCCTCCATTGCTGTTGAAAGTGAGGAGTTTTCACCTTACCATGTGTGGAGCGCTGATCGTAGCCTTGTAGCCTAAAAGGAAACAGGTGACACAAGTCATTTGACAGGGAATAAAATTCCCAATGGGAACAGTTCCTAATTCTCCCCCACCTTCCCCCAAAAATAGGAAAACACTTGTCTCCTTTCACAGAATCACAGGATGATTTGAGTTGGAAGGGACCTTAAAGCTCATCCAGTCCCAGTCCCTGCCATGGGTGGGGACACCTTCCCTTAGACCAGGCTACTCCAAGGCCCATCCAGCCTGGCCTTGGACACTTCCAGGGATAAGGATTCCACATCACAACCATGGAGTACCTGCCAAGGCACCTTGTGCCCTGCTGACAGCAGATGTTTTGCCAGAAGTGACTCACCAATGGATTGAGGAGAATCCATGTATGGGAAATACTTGATGTAGTGACCTCTGTCCGTAGCCAACAGCACATCAAAGACTCGCTGAGACTTAACGATCCCTTTTTCTGGGAAAGAAGGAAAAAAGAGACAGGCGGGACTGAAATTTTGGGCATTCCAGCAAGAAGAAATTTGAAAGGGGAAGTTCACACTTCAGGGAGTTCATGGATCTGGGGGTATTAATGAGGGATCTGAGAGAGAGAGCAAACCAAACGCCGATGGAAGGACATCTTTTCCCATTCCTGCTGGGGCCCAGCCACCAGCCCAGCTCCAGAGGGTGGCCACCTGCAGCCACAACGCCTCTGGCACTGCCAAGTGTAACGGGAGTGAACCGGAATCACGTTTCACGGCGGGAAACGGAGACTCCGGTTCAGGTTTCAGCAGTGAACTCAAGGGCCACGGCCGCAGAGACATCCAACATCCCTTCACACCTTTCTGCGGGAATTCTGGAGAAGTTTATAGCTATTTTTATGTGTGTTCCAGCCCGCTGTCCTGGCACCGGGCACCATTCCAGCCCTCGGACAGAGCCTGGAAGTGCGGGACACTCGGCTGCACCGCCGGGCTCGAACACCGAGCTGCAGCACTCTAAAGGGCGCCACACACTTCCAGAGGCAGGGAAGGAAGGTGTGGAGAGGCGCTCCTGCCCCTCCTGGCATAGCACCTTGTTTCCAGCTATAAATAGAAGGAGTTCAGGCTGGGACAAATGCCGAAATTCAGGAACGTGAACCCCAACCCTTCCGAGTGAGCAGCGTCACACGGCGTGACACTAAATATCCATACACAGCCATTAAATATCCGTGTACTGCCGTTCCAAGGGATGCTGCCTGCACTCACTGTACAGGTTGTTGACCAGCTCCGCGTGCGTTTTCCCGCTGGACGTCCAGGCCATGGTCCTGGCGAAGAGCAGCCCCATGAGTGCCAGCACGGCGCCGCACGGCAGCTGGCTCATCCCACGGACACGGCAGCGGTCTACGGAGAGAGGGGGTGGTTCAGAGCCCCGCCGGAGCTCCCCGTGTGGCGCTGGAGCACATCCCGGCCTCGCTGAACCGCGGCGGGGGCGGCAGCGCCTCGGGGATGTCACACCGCCCTCGCCTGCGCCGCCCGGCGCAACTTCCGCCCTCTGCCAACATGGCAGCGCGGCGGCGTCAGCGGCCCCCACTCTTCGGACCAATGGGCGTCCCCGCTCCGCCGGCGGCGGTGGTGATTGGTCGGATCCGGGCCCGGTGGCGACGGTGATTGGCCGGGTCCGGGTCCGGGGAGGCGCGGGTGGAGCTGCCGCGGTGCCTGGAGCGCGGGCGGTGGGTGCGGGAGTGGGGCGGCCCCTCCGCCTCACGGGCAGCCGCGGGGACATCGCTCCCTGCAGGGCGGCCGGGAGTCCTGGTGGATGGGAATTCCCTGGAATGTCCGCTGGCGTGACTTGGGCAGAGGGAGGGGGGTGGCGGAGGCCTGGGCGGGCGGCTCGGCGCTCACCGTTTGTTCCCCCCGTGGCAGGATCCCAGGATGAGGATGATCGAGAGCGTGGACTCCGTGGTGACCCGGTCCAGCGAGGACCTCTGGGCTGAGATCTGCTCCTGTCTGCCACATCCCGAGCACAAGGACGCCGGCGATGCTTTCACAGACTCCTTCATGGATTCCTACGCCGAGGGCAGCGGATCGGGTGGAGCTTCCCAACCTGCCCTGAAGCCCTGGGCACCCCTGAACGACTCAGAGGTGTATTTAGCATCCCTGGGTGAGTGTCTGCCTGGTGACAGTTCTGTTTTTGTGATGCCGTTGCTGTGGTCCAAAAGTCTTCCAGCTTAAATACACAGAATCTGACTCATTTTCTTCAAGTGCAGCAGTGGAAAGGTGAAGCTCAGTCAGAGCTTCTTCATCTCTGGCACAGAAAGGAACTTTTTATAAAGCAAAAGCTGAAAAAAGTTGTTTTTTACCCTCCACAATAAGTAGGAGGCTGCACACAGCAACAGAACAGGTGGCAGAAGTAGCTTTTTAAGCTTTTATTTCTGCCAGAACTTTCATCGTGCCTTTGTTGCTGTTTCACAGCGCACCAAGTAGTGCAATGAGAGTGATTTATTTTCCAATTTGCATGGAAATTGTGGGAACTCGGTGCCTGTGAGATCTGTGCCGTCCTGTGTGATTTCATGGGAGCTGAGCAGTAAGTGTGAAAGTTATTAAAACCCCAAACAGGCAGAGCTGGCTGATTGCACAAACCTTATTTCCTTCAGAAGCATCACCTGAAAAAACCATCCTGTGCATATATAGGAAAGGAAGCCAGGCAGGCTTGAAATACAGGGAGAAAATTACTTTTAAAATAGAAATTAGTCTTGAACAGTTAATTTAACTTTCTTTTTGATATAGAAGTCCAGACCCTTCTCTTCTCTCCTTCCAGAAAAAAACCCATAACCAAGGTAACAAAATCCCCTGTTCCCCTCACAGAGAGAAGACTGATGAGGATCAAGGGCCTGTCCCAGGAGGTGACCTCCAAGGACATGCTGCGCACGCTGTCCCAGGCCAAGAAGGAATGTTGGGACAGGTTCCTGCAGGAGAAGTTTGAGGCAGAATGTTATGTTGAGGGCCACGATGCTGATGAGAGGTAACAAGCAAATTAGAGGGAAGGGATCACCACTTACCCCTCAAAAACTGCAAAAAGGTTTTGTCAGGACATTACACAGAAATACCCATTGGGGTTGTGCCAGAGGGAACACAGAGCACGTAGGGTTTGAGCTTCCAGTGCTCCCCTCTGATCTTTGCACCCCTCAGCCTGCACGGAAGCACCTGGGACCTACTCAGTGATTTCCCTCCTCACACGTGGGGTAGGGAAGGAATGGAGCAGAGGAGGGAATGTCCAGTATGTCTCAGATGGGGATTTTGGGTTGGTGCCAGTCCTGGCATGAGATTTCCCTTCCCTGCCTCTCTTACAGTGCTTCTGCTCTCTCCCCCACTACCCTCTCACAGGTGATGTCAGAAGTAAGATGGGAGCCCTTTCCCTAAGCAATCTCCCACTCCCAATCACATGGAATGCTCTCCAAATTCCTCATTTCTCAGCTGACATTTTTCATGATTGCTTCTGGATGACAAGAAGATTATTTCTCTCCCTTCAAGAAAATCTACTTAAGCCAGAACTATGAAAAGTAATCCCTGTTTATAAGGAGGTTTCAGATGGTTTCTTTGGTCTCCAAAGAAACTTCAATGCGATTTATATTTAAAACCAAGCTTTTATGGGCTCTTTCTACTGTTTTTAAGTGGTGGGGGTTATCCATGGGGATGTTATCCATGAAAGAATTTCAGTCCCTAGAATTTAACTATGAAGTTCGAGGTCACTCTGAATGGTGCTGAAGTTTTGAGTCTCACCCACCAATGTAATTAAAGAAGCCTTAACTTTTAAGTGCACTGAATTATGATATTAGAGGGTTAGGATTATATTGGTTTTTTAACCTTCCAGTGCTATTAATGCTCACACATTTTGAGATATTCTTCCAGCTTTGTTTTTGTTCCCTACCCTTTCTCCCCCATATTTCCTGATCTTCATCACCAAGAGGCAGTTGGGGTTTTGGTTTGTTTGAACAAGAGGTTTTTTACTTCCAGCCCAGAAAGCTGGAAACTTCTGGAATCACAGATTGGTTTGGGCTGGAAGGGACCTTAAGGCCCATCCAGTGCCACCCACCTACCCTGGGCAGGGACACCTTCCACTATCCCAGGCTGCTCCAAACCCCATCCAGCCTGGCTTTGAACATTTCCAGGGATGGGGCAGCCACAGCTTCTCCGGGCACCCTGTGCCAGGCCCTCAGCACCCTCACAGGGAAGGAATTCTTCCCATATCCCATCTAACCCTGCCCTCTGTCTGATGGAGTTGGAGTCTTTGGCTACAGAGGCAGAGCAGAACTTCAGGTGTGTAAAGGCTGAAAGGTTTCCTCTGCAGGTCCTTTACACTGAGAGAAATCAGAGCATAAAACCTGTTCTAACCACACTTCCAAAGGCCCGCCTGCAGGGAATGGCTTTGGAGAGTGACAGATTCTGCTCGTCCCTGTGGCACCAGGATCCATCCACGCCAGGCCTCACCTGTGGGAACGGGAATACCTGCAGAGGGGCAGGAAATGCCTGTGGAGGCTTTTCCCGTCGCTTCTCCTGTGCGTTGCTGTGAGGCTCTGTCCCTCCCTGGTCTCATGGTGTCCCTTTGCTGTCCCCAGCACGCTGGAGCACCTGAAGCGCTGGCTGCAGCCTGACAAGGTGGCCATCAGCTCCGAGGAGGTGCAGTGCCTCATCCCGCCCGAGCCGCAGCCGGAGAAGCCGGAGGGCGAGGAGGAGCCTCCGGCTGCCGAGCAGTGAGAGCCCCTGGCCCTGCCCGGGCTGCCTCTTGTCCCAGCCCCCAGGAAGATGTGCCCAGCCATAGGAATAGCAGGAAGGGGGGCACAGAGCAAATAGTCAGTAATTGAAGAAGTAATTTTTAAAAGAAAGAACCTGCAACGCACCCAATCCCAGCTCTGGAGCTCCGCAGGCAGTGGCTGGCACTGGTAGGGACAAGAGGGAACACCTGTACCAAAACCTCACGTGCATCTTCTCCAGCCTGCTGCCACCTCATCATTCCAGCCTGGATGTGGATTGTTTGGAATCCATCAGGAGACACATTCAACAACAACAACAAAAGCAGTTGTGGAGAAGCATCAGAAAACATCACGGTCTAGAATAGAGCAGAGAAACCACTGAGTCACTTTGGTCCTGTCTTTTACCTTTTCATTACTCAGCTGGGCATTTTTTTCCTCTCCTGCCAAATCCATTTTGGTTGTTTCTCCAGATCTTCACTGTTTCAGTCTGACTTGGCCCCAGGCTGTGCCAGAAAGAAGATGGATATTTCCCACCTCTGTGAATTTGGGACCCTGAAGGAAGATCTCACTGCAGTCAATAAATTGATGGTGTCATTGACATTGTAGCTATTTCACATTCCTCTCTGTAATGTACCCCCTAATATCCCATTTTATTGCCCAAAATCTCTATTACAGACTGTAGGGGGAGTATTTTTCCTCTTGTTGGTCGTTTTGTACCTGTTCAGCCTCTCCAGAAAAAGATCAGATGAGATTCTGTATTGGGAAACCAAGAGGGGTAGCTAGGGAGGCTACAAACAACTTGTTTTCATCACAGACATGCATAGAATTCTCTGACTTGAAATATATTTAGTATTTAATTGTTTTTTTCACCCTGCTTAACTCTTCAGAGGGTTATTTCCTTTTACTAATCCGAGGATCTGTGATATTGTGCTGATTTTTCGCTGATCTGTGTGTTCTGCCTCGGCACCAACACTGGGGGTCGGTAGAGGGAAGCAGCACAGTCTGTCAGAGCTTCTTAGGGGAAATTGTGGTTCTAGGAGTTAATCCTCACCGGATTCATGCCGTGTTCATTTATGTACCTGTTTGAAAATACTTTTTTAGGAGTAAATTTTTGCTGGAGCCTCCCAGTTTCCTGTCTCTGTACCCAAAAAGAAGCGCTGCTCTCTTAGTCACCGTGTCACAACTCAGAGGTTGTTCCCACCATCAGCTTTCCTGGTGTAACTCCCACCCCAGCTCACCTCTCAAAAATGTCAGGCTCAGAATTCTCCATTAAAACAATCCCTTGTTTTTTAAACCTTGAGGAATGGGGTGAATCATCTGAGTGCCAGTGATGCACAAGCCTCGTGTCTTGCTGGTTTGCTCATTAAATGTCCCCTTTAATTTATGCTTTAACTGTCCTCTGTTAAGTCTGTGTCCTTGTGCAGATCTCTCTCACCTGATGTGACAAAGCTGTGACAAAGATGCAGAACTCTGAGCTGTTCCCAGAAATAGTTTGTGCAGAGAGAGAAAGCAGTAATTTCTTTGTCCCCAGCCTATTTCCCAGTCAATAAAATTCTTATGGGTAGCAAGCACAGTGAGGATGCTTTATATTATCTTATCTGTTCTTAAACATATTTGAAGAAGAAATGTACCCAAAAGAACTGTGCTGAAATTGTTCCATATCCATATCACCAGGCATTTCCTTTGGAGAAGGGACCTGAGAGAACAGCTCGTATCATTTCACTCGTAAAAATAATAACCATTCCAAGATTCTCTGACCTGCTCTATGGAAACATGTGGGGCAAAAGAAAATCCAACTGATAATTGTAAAGGTTGAGCAATAATTTCCTTAAATGGATCCTTTATGTAGAGTTAACTTTTTTCCCCTCCCATATATAATAAATATATTACATAAATATAATTATATATAATTAAATTATAACTGAGAGTATAGACTTGGGGTGAGTCTGTACTTAAATCACCAAAAAAAACCCTTTAAAACTTTTTTACAAAATCACTGAACCTGTAAATAGGAGTGTGATGTGTCCAAGCAATGTTGTTGCACTTGGTGATGGCACACATGATTCGAGTAGCAAGAGCTTTACCTCCCAGTATTTGGGTTTATTTTGGGAAAAACAGACTGCTGAGCTCCTCTGCACCAAACCAACTCTTGCTGGTAAAAGCAGCAGCCTCACTAGGGGTGGGTTTTGCTTCTACATCAACACCAATCTTCCTATGTGTGGAAATAACTCCCACAGAGGGAGAATTGTTGAGGCTGGAAAAACCCTCTGGGATCATCGAATCCAAGCCCAGAACAGCTGAGCCCACCCATGTCCCCAAGTGCCACAGCCACATGGCTTTAAAATCCCCCCAGGGCTGGGCACTCTACCCTTGCCCTGGGCAGCCTGTTTTTAACAATTGAGCCCAGAGGGGACATCAGTGACATCTCAGGGACACAGAAGGGGCCCATCCTCAGAGGCACAGGCAGATCTGCAGCTCTGGTGCCTGGTGGCATCAGGTCCAGACCATGAAGCACAGGCAGACACAGGGAATGACTTTCAGGCAGGATAAATGAGTAAATCACAAAGGAAGTAGCAGCCCCTTGCCCCTTTGTACCTTTTAAAGGCATTATTTTACCTTTTTCTCTGCATGAAGCAGCATTTCTGCACCCCTGGAAGCCAGTGGAGAGCCCATGTGGTGATGCAGCCCCAGCCTGGCAGGGGTTTGCTTTCAAAATGGGGCAGAATAAAGTATCTAACACGATTCACCTGCTGCCTTCTCAGAGCAAGGGGAGGGCAGGGCTGACAGAGCACTCTGGGCAGCAAGGATAGCCTTCCACCCATCCAAATGGGAAAAAAATGTGGTTCTCCACAAGCTTGAGCCAAAGGAATCAACCCCACAGAAGCATGAGGTGGCAACATCCTGTGGTGCTGCTGAGAATCACAGAATTCTAGCATGGTTTGGGGTTTGAAGGGACCTCAAAGCTCATCCAGTTCTACCCTGTGCTGTGTGTAGGGACAGTTTCCATTATCCCAGGCTGCTCCAAGCCCTGTCCAACCTGGCCTTGGACACTGTGCCAGGGATGGGGCAGCCACAGCTTCTCTGGGCACCCTCTGCCAGGGCCTCAGCACCCTCACAGGGAAGGATTTTTTTCCTGCTAACCACCCAAACCTTCCTTCCTTCAGCTTATGGCCATTAAATATTCTATCCTCCTTTGGAACTGACAGGGTCTCAGGGATTTTTGGTTATTTCTAAAAACCACCCCAGTGACATGGAAAAGAATAAAAATCACAGAAAACTGATTCCTGTCCATCATCTCTACAGGTTGGGAGGGACACCAGGATGCCACAGGAGGGGCCTCCAGCACCTCCGGCTTGACCATCAGGGTGGGCTGCAGCTTTCAAACCCATCCTCGTATCCCTGAGCCAGGACCTGGGGCAGGGCAATACGAGCTCTGGGAATAAGAGTGATTTATTCTGCAGGCTCTGGAAGCAGCAAAGAGGATGTCAAAGAAGGCTTTTCCAGGATGAGCCTGTGCAGAGGGAAGGGCTCCCAGTGCTGCAGCCAGGTCACCCTGGCCGTGGCGCATCCGGGTGTGGATGGAGCCTGTGCCTGCCTTGGGCTGGACTCAGCATCCTGCAGTCAGCTCCAAAGCCCAGCTCTCCTCTCAAACCAGCCTCTGGCTCTCCTAATCTGATTGTTCTGCTCTTTAAAATTAACAGCAGCTCTCGTCAGGCACTGATATGGAGACAAAGATGATTTTTCTTCCTGCTGATTATTCGGCAGGGGTGAGCAGTCTCCTCTTGATCGGCTCAGCCAGCTTTAATAACCAGCCCAGCTCCATCAGATTGGGATGAATTAATCACCCTCTTGCACCAAAACTTCCAATTTTCTGTGACTGCTCTGCAAATTTCCATTCCTCTTATCCCCCCAAAATTCCTGTGGGTGATCATTATGTATCATTTTCCCTTATTAAAGTAAGGCTGACCCTGGTACCCTTTCTCATCTGGGGCAATTCACAATGGCTGGACCGCCCTCACGCCATCCTACACTTGCCCCCCCAGCTGGGGCACCAGCACCCCGGGGCTGGGTGCCCATCACCCTACGGCTGGGCCACCCTCACCCCACTCTGCCCTCACCCCACTCTGCCCTCACCCCACTCTGTCCTCACCCCCTCTTCCCTCGCCCCCGGGCCGGGACCCCCCGACGGGGCGGGCGCTGCTGACGCCGGGAGCTCCGCGGGGTCCCCGCGCTCGCCCGCCCCGTCCTCTCCGCGCCTTCCCCTCCTTCCCTGCCGGGAGAATGTGCCCGGATCCGACCCCGAGGGCGAGGGAGGGGCTCCCCGCAGCCCCCCGGTGCTCCCCGCCGGGCCGGGGGGCGGGATGCGGCTCCACCTGCGGTGGGATGTGCGCGTCCCCCCGGGTACCTGGAACACCCAGCGCCGGGGGTGGGAACGTCCTGTTCCTCCGGGACTGAAAGGCTCAGGCAGCGGGGAAAAAAAAAAAAAAAAAAAAAAAAAAAAAAAAAAAAAAAAAAAAAGACAAAGCAAGACAACAAAAGCCCCACACCACAAAAGCCCGCCTGAGATCGGCTGTGCCGGAGTCTCCCGGCGAACACCCCGCGAAGGGAACGCTCCTCCTCATCCTCACGGGAACATCGGCGGGCAGTGGGCGGCTCCCGGCCCCGAGCACTCCGGACCTTTCGGCAGGTAAGAGCTCCGGACTGGGACAGGGGGTCCCGCAGCCACACCCTGGACCCCCCAAACCCCGGCCGGAGCCGCGCGGTGCAGCATTTATCGGGGAGAGAGCAGGAGCCTGGCGATGCACACACAGAAGGGCTGGTTTGACTCTCGTGGGTACATGAAGCAGAATTAAAGAATTTAATTGAGCTTCAGAATTTTCATTCTGTAAGTTAATGAGCATTTGGCTCCTCAGCTGCAAGTTTCCTGATGGATTTTGTGCTCCTGCCCCAGGCAGGGCATGGGGACCTGGAGCTGTGGTATCACAGCGTGCGCCTTGTGAGTGCAGCTGGGATGTAGAAAACCTCAATATCCCTTGGTTAATTACAAGGGTTTCTTAATTAATGCTGATTTGACTCTCCACTGGGGGGAAAAGGCTGTCCAGATCCTGGCAAGGGGGATCAAACAATAATTTTTGAGAGTGTGGGACTTGAAAGGAGGGTCCTGGAGGGGAACTCTTAATTTCCATACACTTTGTGCTGGAATACATTTCACCTCATTCCCACTGAGTGGTTTGTAGAGGTGCTTAGGGAGCGAGGCTCTCCCTCCTTCCCTCCCTCCCATCACAGCTGCCACAGGGAAAGACAGGAGAAGCCAAAGCTCCATGGGTGATGAAGATATAACCAAGGGGATAAAGGAACCCAGTGGGATGGGTTGGGGTGGGGTGAGCTGGCTGGGAGAGACACAGGAGTGCAGGGGATGGAAAGGATGCTCCTTTCCCTGCCCAGCCAGGTGGCATGGGGATGGTGGGTCAGGGTGGGAAACTGAGAAAAATAAAAAGCAAGAAATGCAGGCAAGAAATTTTTTTTTTTCTGCCTTAAGTCAGCTCAGCTCCCAAGTGGAAACTCTCCATGAGGTTTCTCGAGCTGATTTCTGGGTCCTGCTGCCCCAAGCTGGCAGCTCCCCACAGATCTGTGCTGGCTGCTTCACTATTTCACAGCCAGCTTCCCAACTCTCCTCCATACCGGAGCTCCTCTGTGTCTGTCACAGAGCATCTTCACTCTTAAGCAAGTCATTTAAACCAGCCAGTAGTGCCTCAGCACAGGCTGTGCAAAAGGCCATGCCCACTTGGGACATGTCCTTCTGCCCAGAAGTTCAGCCAAAATGTATTTGTGTCCCCTCCAGAGCTCACAGGCTCATCTGTGTTTGACTTTGAGTTGTGGAGAAGCTGCATCAGCCACAGGGGCCCCCATGGCTCAGCTGCCCAATGACTCCTGGCACAACGACTCAGTCCTGATCTTCACGGGCCTGGACCTGCTCCTGGAGCTGAAGCCACTCTTCATCCCGCTCTACACCACGCTGGTGGTGGTGGCGTGCATCGGGAACCTCTTCCTCATCCTCCTCATCGCCCTCACCAAGAAGCTGCACTGCACCACCAACTTCCTGATCGGGAACCTGGCCGTGGCCGACTTCATCATGTGCCTGGCCTGCGTCCCCCTCACCGTGTCCTACGCCTTCGAGGAGCGGGGCTGGCTCTTCGGCATGTTCATGTGCCACTTTGTCACCCTGCTGCAGGCCGCCACCGTCTTCGTGTCAGTGCTGTCCCTCACGGCCATCGCCATCGACCGCTACGTGGTGGTGGCGTACCCCATCCGCAGGCGGATCGGCCGCAGGGCCTGCGCCAGCCTCGTGGCCTGCATTTGGCTGCTCTCCATCGCGGCCTCCGTGCCCACCTCGCTGCACACCCACTACCTGGACCTCAATGCCATCGGCCACGACATGATCATCTGCGAGGAGTTCTGGAAGCACGAGGAGAGGGAGCGGCTGCTGTACTCGTGCCTGATGCTGCTGCTCTCCTACATGCTCCCGCTGCTGGCCGTGTCCATCTCCTTCTGTGCCATCACCTACCACCTGCGCAAGAGGAACGTGCCAGGCGCCGCCTATCACTGCCGGGACAAGTGGACCAGGACCAAGCACAAGACCTTCCGGGTGCTCACCATCTCCGTGGTCTGCTTTGCTGTCTGCTGGCTGCCCCTGCAGGTGGTCAACTTCATCCGGGACATCGACGAGGAGTTCACCATTCTGGACAAGAGGTACGTCAACGTCATCCAGGTCTCGTGCCACCTGATCGCCATGAGCTCCGCCTGCTACAACCCCTTCATCTACGCCTCCCTCCACGACAAGTTCTGGTCCCACCTCAGCAGCTACTTCTACCGCAAGAAGCAGAGCTCCAGGAGCACGTCCTGCAAGGCTTCCCGCTTCAACACCTGCTCCACCCTGGCTGATGCTCCAGCCGGGGCCTCGGACAAGATAGCTTTGCAGTCCAGGTTACCTTAGCCAGAGGACCTTGAGGGATAGGGTTTGCACATCCCCACATCCCAAACCATGGCTAGGCCATATCCTTATATCCCAAATCCTGGCTGGGTGTAGTAGGTGTCCAGTGCTACATTTGGAGCACAGAGACTTCCCCCCATGGTTTATGCAGGAGGTGGGTCAGTGTCTGAGCAAGGCAAACACCCATTGTGTAAAAAACTCTTTGGAGAGAGAACATCTTCATTTTAGTAGGATATAGATTGTTCCTAAGCAACAGGCAGCACTTTGTGCCATGGGAAGAGATCAACTTGCACAGGGAGCCATGAAATTGCTGTGCATTTATCCTTTAAAATTGTGGCTTACTGGTGAGGAGACAATGTAGGACAATGTGCATTCTGCAGGTGCAGATGGGGACACGTGGCTGCTGACAGCAGATGGCTGTTTGGAATGAGTGTGATTTTCATAACCTGCTTGGCCTGCTGCAGGAGCTGCCCCCGTAACCAGACAGGGCATCCCAGTTTCTCCAGCCAAAGGTGCAGATGCAGCAGGGCACATCCATGAAGTCATCACTGCTTTTCATGGCCAAGTAGGACTCAAAAGATCTCATGTGATGAGTTTGCTGGGAATGGTGTCCTAAATTCTGCTCCCAGGGAAGTTTAGTTTGGTGTTTGTCCATGTTCAGGGCCCTGCAGTGGAGGTCGGAATCCCAGTGCCAGGCTGTTCTGCCCCAGAAGCTGCCAGATGAAGGGTGGGTTTGCTTGTCAGTGCTCCTCAGTGTCTGAAGTGCCTCTCTGGCCTCTCAGGCTCCTCTGTGCAAGCAGCACATGCAGAAGGCAGCATCTCCTTACACCCAATTCCCATCTAGGTTTTAACCTCTTGATTTCCCAGGAGAAACCCTTGGGAACAGCCCACAGGCACCAGCACTCCCACAGGTACCACAGCTCAGGGCCACGGCAGCTCCCAGCTGCCCTGCTCTGTGGGGCCGAGCCGTGACCTCCCACTGCTCCTCGTGCCCAAGGACAGGACTTCAAAGCCCCCAGCAACATATCCTCAGCCCTGCACAGGACCTGTCCATGGCACTGGCCAGCATCCCTGCTTCTGCCAGCAGCTGGGGAGCATCCAGTGCAGACACAGCTGGCTGGACCCCAACAGGATCCCTAACCCACTCCCCTCACACCCACCCACCAGCTCATTCACCTTCCCGCTGAGGCCCTCGTGGTGGCCCTAGAAGGGCTCATGATCTTCTGTGGGGTGACCAGCAGAGACAGAGACCCATCCAAGGTAGTGCCAGGGACTCTGTCGTGCTCCCTCAGAGCAGCTCCCTCCTCAGCTTCCTGCAGCTCCCCTGGGCCTGGGCTGCTCATCCCAGAGGAGCCAAGCAAGGCAGAAGGTCCCTGTTTGTCCTTCCTGTAATAAAGGCTTCAAGAGCTTGGGCTGTGTTTGTGTGTTGATGTGAATCCCACAAAACCCAGAAACCCTTGACTGCAGCTCAGCCACATCCCAGGAACATGCCAGCTTGGATGTGCTCTGTCCCAGTCCTGGGCAGTGGCAGATCCTTGGGGTTAAACCTGGGATTAGTGCTGGACCAGGTTGCTCCAAGCCCCATACAGACTGGCCTTGGACACTTCCAGGGATGGAGCAGCCATAGCTTCTCTGGGCAACCTGTAACAGGGCCTCACCATCCTTGGAGCCAAGGATTTCTTCCCAGTATCCCATTTAACCCTGCCCTCTGTCTGAGTGAAGCCATTTCCCCTTGTCCTGTCACTGCTGGTGTTGATTCCTTCTCTCTCCATTTCATCCCATTGCAATCTCTATTACTTCACTCTGAATTAAAAGCCCCAAGTTTCCCTAAATTACTCTTCTTAGCCTTTTTTTCCTTTCAACTCCACCACCCACTCATTCCCATCACTGTATTTATCTGCAGGACCATTTAAAATCCATACATCCATACATCCATCCCGGAGAACTGATCCACAAAGAGAATGAGGCTTCCTCTTCCATGTTTGCAGACTAGACTAGAATTTGCAGTTATTGAGCACTAGGAAAGAAAACCCCCAGCCTGAGGTCCCCCTGTTTAGATGTTTTGCTGATTACCCAAATTACATGCAGGAAAAGGGAAAACACTATTTTGGGAGAGTGAGCTAAAAGCTGAGTGACTTCTGAGAATAAATACAGAAATCCTGGAGCTGTAGTCTGTGATTCACAGAAACTGGGTATATAAAGGAGAACACGGTTGGTTTTCTTAATGAAAGTAAATTAATCAGATAGATGAGAGAGAAAAACATGTTTGAAGGCTGATTCTGCAGAGCTTTCCTCAGGAAGCTGCTCGAAGCTTTTCTCCCAGGAGCCAGGGGGTATAAAGGGAATATTTTCATTAAATCATCCTCAATTATTGAGAGCTTTGCACAATATTCTCCCTGAGGCTGCTTCTTCCTCACAAACTCTCTTTTTGGTTGAAATATGGTTGATAACAGTTGGACTCTAGGATCTTAAAGATCTTTTCCAACCTAAAAAATTCCATTCTGTTACCCTCTTCTCTACCAGGATTTGATGCCTGTAGCTCTCCTATCTGCCAGGACACAGCCCAGGAAGGGAAATATTGTTCAGCCTGTTCAGGTGTTTACAGCTTTAAGGGGCAGATAATATAATTGGGGCAGATAATATAATTTATTCCAGTGATGTTCTCTCAAAAGCACTCAAGAGTGATTATTCAAAGAGCTTACCTACAAGCAAGGTATTATTCCCATTATTTGGTCCCCATCCAGGTTTCTCCCATGGCTGCAGATGATGAGGCCCTTTGGCCTGCACTGCAGAATGAATTGAAATGAGGATCAGCTCCAAATGCACACAAAAGATCAACACTGTTTTCATGTGTACTCCTAGAAATTTCCTCCTCTGTCTCCAAATCAGGCATAGCAAACAAAATTAGCCTGGTAATTTTCCATTGACTTTTAGTCCCCCTCTTGCTGTGTTTGTTCTGTCTGGATGTCACCAGTGATGACAAAAATCCAGAAGAGAGAAGCTCTTCCACTGAGCCAGGATCATTGGGCAAATTTTATTTATGGATCTGGAAAAAGCTTAGAAATTGCTGGTTCATTTACTATTATTATTATTATTATTATTATTATTATTATTATTATTATTATTATTATTATTATTATTATTATTGTTGTTGTTGTTGTTGTTGTTATTGTTATTGTTATTATTGTTATTATTGTTATTATTATTGTTGTTATTATTGTTATCATTATTTCCTAGTTTATTGTGAATAACATTCTGACTCAAGCCGCTGCTTCTCATTTCCTTGACAGGGCTTGCAAAATATCTTTTGCATTTCTCTGAGCAGATTCCATGGGCTGTACAAACCGTGGCCAACTCTATTCCCAGCTCTTGGCTCTGGTTAAAGAGGCAGGTTTGTGACACGTACATGAGTAAATCAGGCTTATTTTCACTTCTTTTGGCTAAAAGCACAGTTGATACAGCTCAGGCTCACAGTAATGACTGGGAATGGGTCCTGGTTTGGGATGGAAGGGACCTTAAATCCCACCCAGTCCCACCCCCTGCCGTGGGCAGGGACACCTTTCAGCAGCCCAGGTTGCTCCAAGCCCCATCCAACCCAGCCTTGGACACCTGGGGGCTGGATCCCACTGGGTCAGGCACACTGAGCACCTTCCCATGGGCATCACCTCTCTGTGAACTGCTGGGTCTCCCAGCATCGTTGCATTATTGAAAGCACCACAGGTGATTTATGGATGTACCCACTTCCGACTCATGCCGTATTCCCCCGGTGCCTCCTCCTCCTCCTCCTCCTCCTCTGTCGCTGCGAGCGCTCACGCTTTAATTTCTGTGAGCATAGCGAGCTCTCGCTGCAGCAAATTAACCAAGATTTCCTAAACCCCAGTTTAGTCCTCATTCATCTGTTTTATCCCTCATCCCTCTCCCACTGCAGATGCCAAGAATCTCCTTAGTTGCACACCACGGTCACCGTGCCCCAGCTCAGGGACAAATCTGGCATTTACCAGACTTGCTTCTCCATTGCTCCCCAAGGTGATGACGAGGGATGGGGTGCCTTGTGCCAGTCTCCAAAAACCTACAGACGCATCCCTGGCTTGGTGGCACTGCCTGGGACTCTCCAGCATGCCAAAGACGGAGCAGGCTTGGGAGACACCCCAAAACCCTCCCACTCAGAGCTTCATTTTTACTGCATGTTAATATCCAATTTTGGGAGCAATGAGGGAGACACAGGCATTTCATGCAGCAGGGATGGATGGAGTCATCCCACAGCCCCTGGCAGCAGAGAACTGGGGGTGATGCTGCAGGCAGATCCCCCACACGGGGGGTGTCTCCAGCCATGTGCCGGCTGTGATGAGCGGGATGGGGCCGGGGCCACACACTAATTCACTAATTCCACAGATGAGGTGAGCGCTGATTGCCACGCAGGGAAGCACTGCCGAGCGGCTCTTGGTTGCCATAGGAACCATCAACCCCCCTGGGAAAAGCTAAATTACTGGATCGGCGGCTTCTCTGGCGGTGACAGTGGGGGGCTCTGCATGGTGGCACCCTCCCGCTCCAGGAATGGAACCAGGGCAGCCTCAGGGGGTGAAAGATGGCAGTGGGGATGCCTAAGGGTCCAGGGAAAACTTGGAGCCCTTTCTTGTGCCTCAAGGGGCTCCCAGAGAGCTGCAGAGGGATTTTGGATATGAGCCTGGAGTGACAAGGGGGGAATGGCTTCCCACTGCCAGAGGGCAGCTTGGGAGATTGGGAAGAAATTCTTCCCTGTGAGGGTGCTGAGGCCCTGGCACAGATCACCCAGAGAAGCTGTGGCTGCTCCATACCTGAAAGTGTCCAAGGCCAGGTTGGACAGGACTTGGAGCAACCTGGGATGGTGGAAGGTGTCCTTGCTCAAGGCAGGGGCTGGGATGGGACAGGACGGGACGGGACGGGACGGGATGGGATGGGATGGGACGGGATGGGATGTCCTGGCAGGGGAACAAAGAGTCCCCACGGATTTTACCAGGGCTCTGAAGGGAAAGTCTGCATTACTGAGAATGTGCAGGATGTTGATAAAGCTCCAAAGTTCTGAACTAGGACCCTTGCAGCTCTTTATCCCAAAAATGTGGCCAAAAGAAAAAAGCTATTGCAATAATCCCACCGGGTTGCAATGGGAGCCTGGTGAATCAAATGGATGAATTTTCAAGATTTACCCTCAAACTCACCCCAAGGCACAGTCTGGTCCTTCTCAGTTCATCAGGAACCATCACCTCCTGGGCCACCCTGAGCCCGAAGCAACACCTGGAAATATCCAGGCAGGTTTAGTGATGCTCATCCCTCCTGCATTAACGAGAAATCTTAATTTCTCCCTTTGCCATGGGGTATTTCCAGGCTGACAGCTCCCTCCTTCCACAGAAGACGACACAGTTCCTGGGTCTCCATAATTATTTACATGTGGGCTGTGTTTATTGGCAATTAAATGGTTCGGTGGCTGCGAGACATCAGTCTCCTCTAAACATGTTGTCTGCCAGATTGCTTCCTGCCAGCAGTCCCTGTGGGACCGGGAATTCTGCCCAGCCCTCCGGGGCCGCCTGTGGATGGGAGGGAGCAGCTGGCAGAGCCCCCCCGGAAAGACAATGCTCCAACGGGGCAGGTTTGGAATTGGGAGCCACGGGCGGGGCTGGGGTTGTGTTAAACACTGCTCAAATAGGCGGAGCTGAGCCCTGGAGGATCAGAGGGGTGGCAGGGATGGGGTGTGCAGGAGTATCCCAGGCTGGAGCAGGGAAGGGAGGGATGCGACAGGCCGGGATGGGGCCGTGGCACCGTGTCCCCACCAAGGCAGCTGCCCCAGCCCCGCCGGGGGACACTTACCACTTACAGTCTTCAAAGACCCACTGAAACGCTGCAGGGCTCACCCCTGCTATTGCAAGACTCGGTGAAAGCGATGCTTTATACGGAATTGTCTGAAGCCAGCGAGCGGAGGGTGGATTCCTGCTCCAGGGAAGGCTCCGGCGCGGAGCCGAGAGCCCGGGGCGGCCGCGGTGCCCTCGGACTCCGGGTCTCTGCAGCACCGTCCTGTCAGCGCCAGGAATTTGCTGCCGTCCTGCAGTCCTGGCTCCAGGGGGCTCTTTGTGAGCACTCAGCGGGACAGACCCCCCAGCCCTGCCCTGCTGCCAGGGCTCTGCCACAAACCAGATGGCTCCACGGCCACCCCAAATGTCCCCACATCCTCATCCCAGCTGCTGCTTCCTTCAAAGCCCCAGCCCCCAAAAGCCTCCCACAGAACACCTTGATTCTGAATGGGGCTTGGAGCAACCTGGTGTAGTGGAAGGCGTCCCTGCCCATGTCAGGAGGCAGGACTGGATGACTTTTAAGGTCTGTTTCCACCAAAATCATTCTGGGATTCTCCCCAAAGGTCAGGGTGGCGGGGCTCTCATCAGCTTAACATCCACTTGGACTTGCCAATGAGCAGGAGGTGGGATTGAGGTGTGAGAAGAAAATAGGGATATTTATATGCATTTACTATGTTTTCATATTTTAAATTTCAAGCCTTTGCTGCTTTCCCCTGCTTGGCCCTTTCCCAAGTTAGAAATGAGCCTGAACCTTCTGAATTCTGCTCTGCTGGTGGCAGGGATCTGAGCCTAGACCCAGCCACACTCTTTATCCTTCACTCCTCACTCTAGCACCTTAAAATTCCTTCAAACAGTGGCAGCTTCAACAGGGGTTTCCTCAGGCACCTGTGTGTTGCTGCTGGTTCCCACATCCCTGTTTTCCTGCTCACCTGATGCTCCCCAACAGCAACAAATAGGATTTTGCTGGTTGCTTTGAGCTTCTTCCCAAGGCCCCAGTGCTTTCAGGAGAGCAGAAGGATGTGCTTAGGTCCCAAAGTGCCCTGGTGTTCCCCATTCCAGCTCCCACCAGCAAATACCACTCACCAGAGCCACTGAAAAGTGCAGCTCCCTCACTGATTCTGGGCCTCACCAAAGAGCTCTGCAGCTCATGGATAAACCCTGATGGAGATTTATTTTAGTCCCTCTCATAGCTCAGCAAGGATTCTGAGGTTCCCATTAGCACTTTGGAGAGGTATAAAGCAAATTCCTCAAGCCTCTTGGCTCGAAATCACCTTAAGATTTCTGAAAGCAACAAAAATGCAGGTTATAACTGTGGGTCTGCAAAGAAAAGGCTTTTGGAGAGTTTAAAATCCAAAGGTGTTTTTTCCCTAGAAGAAAAGGAAGCCACCTTGTCTGTCTGTATGGGCAAGTGGAAAACACACCTGGAAGATTCCTGGACACGAAGAAGAGGCTGGATATAGCTGAGACAGGAGACTCCTGCCTGTTACCTGAGATGGAGTTCCAGCTTCGGTTCCTTTGGGATCCTGAATGTGGGGCAGCTCTGCTGATTTGGTGGCACCAGCACGGTGGAAAGAGCAGGTGAAGTTCTACAAGCCCTTCCCATCCAGTCGTGACACTTCTGATTTCTCCTCTTTTAACCCAAAGCACAAACTGCCAAGGAACACCACGTGGAGGCACATGGGCCCTGGCAGAAGGCTCCTGACCGACAAGGTGTTCCCTCCTCCCTCCCGCTGGCGCCGGGCCTGGACATATTTTGCTCACGATGCAACTTCCATTATTTCCATGGCAACCATCCTTTGTCGGGGCTGAAGACTGGAGATTTTTTAACAGCTCCCCGTTCGCCAATTCAAGCCCCAGAAGGAAGTGGGAAAGTTCTCATTCACATGCAAAATAGCTGCGATAAAAGCCGAGGGGTGCAGGGCGGGGGCAGCGCTTGGGCACGGCGCTTTTCATCCCAGCCTTCCTCATTTCCTTGCTTTACAAACAGCCTCATCCAGGGATGTGCCTGACACCCTCACAAACCCACCCAGGGAAGGGGGCTGGAACTTGACGATCTTTAAGGTCCCTTCCAACCCAAACCATTCCGGGATTCTATGAATACCAAAATATCTCGACACACAATAGACTCATTGGAGATGCTTTCTTTTGGCTCTTTGAAATTCCTGCCTGCGAGGGAAGGAACATCCCAAGGATGTCCGTGCTCCAAGTAAGGTCCACAGCCCGTGGTGACCCTCGTCCATCAGGAAGGAGGCTGGGAGCCAAGAGGAGCAGAAGCCAGGCTGGTGTGACGCCGTCTGCAGGCGTCAGGGCAGCCGTCCCTGGCATCGCTCCCTCCCGCCGCCATTCCCAAAGCTTTATTCCCGCTAGATCCGGGGTCATGGCTACCAGCCAGCTTGGTGACTGGCAGCTTTAATGTGTTTATTTCAGCCCCAGTGCCTGGCCAGGAAGTCGGTTATTCCTGCAAAATCCACACAAGATCCACAGGAAGAAGGAGAAACCTGACATAGACTCTGAGCTGAGCATGGGGACCAAAGGGAATGTGTCCCAAACCCCTTCCCAAGACACACTGCCAAAAGCCAACAGCTTGGGGTTTGGAAAGGGTGGAATGAGGCTTTGAGGGTGGAAGGAGGCTTTGCAGGTGTAATGTTGGAATTAGTAAAGAAGATGACACATGAAGTGAGATTTTTGGAACAGCAAAGGTTCCTAACCTGTCTCGCTCCCTGGTGCACAGGGGAACACCAAACCAGCTCCAAATTCCAAAAACTGAGCAGAAGTGACTAATGACAAAATACAGTATCATTGTGGTACTTCAGAGGGAATCAGAAGGTTTCTGTGTCATGAGGTGGAATTAAACTGTTGGGCTGTCTCCACATCCCTGGACAGGGTTCTACAGGGAGAACATGAGAGCAGCGGGGTCAGGGATGAGATTTATCAGCACAAAATTGGCAAAAGCAAGTGAGGAAAAAGCAGGGAGAAACCCCGATGCCAAAACCTTGGGCTGTTCACTCAGGGAAGTTTGGGGCATTCAGTGCAGAACTGAGGATCAACAAAATAGAATTCAAAAGAGGAAAGATTCCCTTTTGATTCTGCGGGATAACTGCACGTGTAGGGATGGAAAGGTGGGAAAAGGAGCTGCCAGACTGGAGCAGATCCAAACCAGTTCAGAACTTCATGTTTTCCTCTCTGCTCCTGCAGCCGTCACCACTTTCCCCGTGCTCCAGGGGATGGCTGAATCCTGCTCAGCACCTCTCACCTCCAGCGCCTGCTGTCAGCTCTGGAATCTCCTCCTGATTTATTCCACCCTGGAGAAACACCTGACAAAGGAAAGAAATGATACAGCTGCAGAGGGAGCTGACTTTTTCTTCACTCTACTTGTACAAAGCTGCCACGGATAATTGTACCATTGGTCACAGATAAAAAGAAGCCCAAACAATGGAAACCTGATAGATTTCTCATTTTTGCTGACCTGTAGACAAACTTCTTTCCAAGCTACAAGGCTCTGTCTGAATTAAAATCCTCTTCATGGGAAGGTACAAGGAGGTGGGAGCCTGTTTGCTTTATTTCAAGAGAAAAGGGTGATCATTGATGCTCAGAAAAGGAGAGAGAGAGTCTGAGAAAAGCAAAATCCTGTGCACAGTAAATTAGATTAAGGGGACAAGAGACAGAAATTTAATATAGAGAACAGAAGCTGCAGCAGATAAACAAACAAGCAGCATAAACCTTTAAAACTACTGAGAAATAAACATTTAATTAAAAACCAAATTACTAAACGAGCAGGAAATGTTCCCAGAAGCAAAGATAGCAAAGTCTCACCAACTTACTCCTAGTTAGGGAGACCTGGAGGTCAGGTTTAATTACAGCTCAGCCCACCGCCCCTCAGCAGCATCTGTTTTACAAACCAAAATCTGATTCCCAGCCAGATCTGGTGCCTTTGGCTGGAGGACAGATCTCCAGTTCTTCCAGCACCGCGCACCAAAACCCCTGGGGACAGACAGGAATGCTGCTGATTTCATAGTGGGCACAGAGAGAGAAAAGCCAATTTCTGACCCATTTTTGGCCTGGGATCAGTGCCCACAGATTCAGGACATGGCCAGGAGCTCAAATCCATGAATATTCCAGCAATTGCCCTCATACCCAGCCACGGCCCCCTCAGCAAAGGTAAAAATCCCTCAGCCCAAACTGTCCTTGGCCACTTACCCCAACAGTGGGCTTGGATCTGGCTCCATGCCCTTCTTTCAGACAATGTTAAAATCCTGAAGAAAACACCTTAAAAATGGGGAAAGAAAATTAAGAGAGGAATCCCAGGAAGTTGCCAGCTCCAAAATCACTTTGTACTAACTCCACAGCAATTAGGAGCCCATTTTGCTGCTTTTCATCCCATTTCCCTGTGTCCTGTTATGCCTTCGCCTCCAATGTGTCCCTTCCCCATGTGTGGGTGCTGCTCTGGCAATTAAGACATTAATTAATCACAACAGGAACAACCAATTCATCCCACCTTTGTGTTGTGGCTCAGCATGAGGGGCAGAGGCCTCCTCAAGGACACAAACAATCCCAAGGAAAAGCACTAACAGGCTAATTCATATAAAAACTTTATTAGAAACAAGGACACAGCCTCCCAGGAACAACATCCTGTCTTATCTCCCAAACTTTCACCATTTCAGAGCCATAATTAAATAGAAAAGCTATAAAAAGGGTATGCACAACTATTAAAGGAGGAAAAATCAATCCACAAGTTGCCATTTTTTTCAAACATGGCTGGAGAAAGGGTTTTTCCACAGTGGTTTCCATGCAGGGACCCACGAGGCTGAAAGCTGGCACGTGGCCCATGGGATTTGTTTTCCATCCTAAGGACCAGGATGGGCTTTGATCTTATCCCGAGTCTGTATTGCTTCAACTCAGAGAAAAGAGCAGAATGGGATGGCTTGATATTGCATCTGATACGTGATGTTGGGTAAATAGTTGTAGTCCCAAAATCACCCAAAAAAGGGGGACTATCCTAACCCTAATTATATTTCAATGGTAAATAATAATAATAATAAAAACCAGAGGTGCTACTGACACAGAAAAAATGACCAGCCTCATTTCAGTACCATCTACAATGAAAAAATAAAGGATAAATGGGGCCTGGTTTACCTTTTTTTCCTACTTATACCCAAACCCCACCTGGGACTGGTTTAACAGCACTAATTTTTAGTGCATCAAGTGCCACATTATGATCTCAATTCAACCAACGTTCAGTACAAAACCGAAAAAAGGAACAAAAATACTTAAAATATATAAATTTCTCAGATTCCTTACAGGAATTCTCCACGTTGTGGCATAAAAAAAGGATTTAGAGCAAAATAGAGATACAAAAGCTACTGTGCTCGAGCCAGTAGCATATGTACATGGGAAAGTCAGAGAGGTACAAAAAGGATCCTAAGTAGTGAAGGCAGTAGAGAGTATTTCATACGAACAGTGCTTGCAAAGTATAAAATTAGGAAATAATGCATAGAGGAGCGTGCTTCACACAGCAGCAAGGGCCGTGCAAGCAAATCCTTGTAGCCAAGGCAGAATTCCCACCGTCTCTCGACAGGAGCCGCTCAGTGCCTGCAGAACTCGCTGGTGATGTTGGGCAGGGGGTAGGCGAAGAGGAAGAAGTCCAGGATGTATTTGGGGAGGAGCTCTCTGATCAGGCGGCGCGGGGTGTTGCACAGGTAATAGTGCAGCGTCTCGGCCGTGACGGGCTTGTACCAGGCCTGGCGCTCCGGGAAGCGGACGAAGGAGGGCGACTGGACGTGCTCCAGCACGTGGTTGGCGTCGGCGTGCAGCCGCTCGTAGGAGCCAATGAAGTCGTACCTGACAGCGCAGGGCTGGCACAGGTTGTAGATGGGCATCCAGTGCTCGTTCATGCGCTCCACGTCCTCGTCCAGCAGGTACTGCAGGAACTCGGAGAAGGACACGTCGTCGCCGGCCGAGTTCCCCCCGTTCTTCCGGTAGCGCCGGACGATCTCCACGCCGTACTTCTGCTGGTACTCCTTGATCTCCCCGAATTTGTTGCGGTAGGCCGAGAGCAGCCTCTCCATCGGGTTCCGCACGAAGATGAACTTGTAGTAGTGCTTCAGGCGGTAGCTGATCTCCTCCGGCTTCATGTCGCCCAGGAACACCAGGTCGCTCTGGTGGTCCATCTTCCCCTGCACGTTCACGCTCTCCAGAGCCCCGTCCAGCACCTTGAGGACGCGCTTCCAGTTGGAGCAGGCCACCTTGGGCACGTAGCAGTAGAGGAAGCGGTACTTGTCGCTGACCAGGAGGTGCCGGAGCACCGTGCGGCGCTGCCCGGGCGGCAGCTCCCAGACGCTGCGGGGCATGGAGGGCTGCCCGCACAGGGCGCGGATCGTGCGGTTCCGCGTGTCCCGCAGCACCTCCAGCTCCAGCTCCGCCGCCGAGTCCCGCCCGTCCCGCCGCGACGGCCCCGCGGGCGGGTGCAGCGGCGGCGGCCCGACCTGGGCGAGGATGCCGCGCTCGATCATGAGGAGGAGCCCGCTGGAGGCCAGGATGACGCCGAACATCAGCATGGAGGGCAGGAGCGCCGCGCCCGCCGCGCCCCGGGAGCGCACCCGGCTGCGGCCCGGCGGGACCGCCCGGCGAGGCTCGGCGGGACCGGAGCCGCGGGGCTGCATGGCCGGGAGCTCCCGGGCCGGGCCGGCTCGGCCGGGGCTGCGGGAGGAGCCGGGCTCGGCGGGGCGGGGCGGGCGCGGTGACGGCGCGGGGCGGAAGAGGCGGCGGGACCGCCCCGCACTGAGCCCGCCCCGCCCGGGGCCCTGCGGCGGGGACGGCGGAGTCACGGGATGACCGAGTAGCGGGACTGCAGGGGACCTTAGGGCCTGTCCAGTGCCACCCCGTGCCGTGGGCAGAGACACCTTCCATCCGCCCGGCGTGCTCCAAGCCTGGCCTTGGACGCTTCCGGGGATCCAGGGGCAGCCACAGCTTCTCTGGGCAACCTGTGCCAGGGCTTCAGCACCCTCCCAGGGAAGAACTCTTCCCAATCTCCCACCTAACTCTGCCCTCTGGCAGTGGGAAGCCGTTCCTCTTTGTCCTGTCCCTCCATCTCTTGTCTCAAGTCCCTCCCCAGCTCTCTTGGAGCCCTTTAGGCACTGGAAAAGGCTCTAAAGTCACCCTAGAGTTTTCTCCAGGCTGAACGTACCAGCCTGTCTCCAGAGCAAAGCTGCTCCAGCTCTCTAATCACTGAATCACAGAATCATCAGGTTGGAAAAGACCCTCCAGACCAGTGAGTCCAACCTGTGACTGATTCTCGCCCAGCCCGGAGCACTGAGTGCCATGTCCAGTCCTTCCTTGAACACCTGCAGCTTTGGGGACTCCACCACCTCCCTGGGCAGCCCTTTCCAGCACTCGACATCCCTTTACACGAAAAAAATTCCTCCTGATGTCCAGCCTTACCGTCCCCTGGTACAACTTGTGGTAATTTCCTGTACTGTCCCTTGTTCCCTGTGAGCAGAGCCTGACCCCCACCTGGCTGAACCTTTCTGTCAGGGAGCTGTAGAGAGTGAGAACGTCCCCCTCAGCCTCCTTTTCTCCAGGCTGAGCCCCCCAGCTCCCTCGGCTGCTCCTCAGAGCACCTACTCCCACTGACCATCCCTCCACCAGCACCTGGGCATGTCGGGATGTCAGTCAGGCCTGAGCAACACTTCACACTGCTCTCATCCCAGAATACACCGAAGTGTCATTTCAAACAGCTCACCAGGTTTGCTCCGAGGTTCTGGGCACTGCTGGCAGCACAATTCACATCCCAGTGCTTCTGTGGCTTTGTGCAGTGATAACAGATGGTTTTTACAATACCAGGCCAAACTATCCATAATTAGGCATTGTGTTCCACTTTAAGGAATTCCAGAATTCTGTAATTCCCGCACAGGTTTAGCACCTGGAGGAGGGGCAGACACTGGCTATGTGCTGAGCCGAGGAGGCTGTGCCACACCGAGAGCCAGAGGGAGGGATTTCCCAACTCTCGGCAGGCATTTCCCCCGGAGCACCTCTGTGAATGACCCCAGCCGCTCACCTGCTGCTCCAGGCCATCCCCTGGCTGCTTGCGGCACTAACCCAGCCATCAGGATGCCATTTCCTCACACAGCCCTTTCCCAAGTCATTCCACACTGCCATTGTTCTCCGCATTTTCCTTCAATGAGTTTTCCTAGCCTACCACGGGGCCTGGGCTCTTAACCAGCCTTGCAGGGACTCTCTGTCAGGAGCTTTCTTAACATCAAGAGAAAACCAGCTTCCACTTACTTTCCTTTGATCAGGAGCCAAGAGCATTTTGTCAGCCAAGGCAGACAAAGCACTTGGAGGCAGCGTGAGAGCCTGCAGCTAGATTATTGCACATTTCCCAGTTTTATTTGGATGTAAATACAGCATTAGCTCTAGGAAGAGACCGATATCCGACCTGCCACCAGCAAAGCTGCACACACGAAGTGTTATCAGATTCCTGCTCTCATTTCAGAGGGCAGGTCCTGATCCGATCTCAACACCAGCCCAAACTGAAGCCGTGCCAACATATATAATCCGTGTCACTGAGACAAAAATCAATCCCTCCTCCTGGGGAAAAAGCCTGATTGCAGCAAACTCCAAAGCAGCCAAAGGGAATTTTCATTTCTTCGAAGGCGTGTTAGTCTGGCACTGCTCATTCCTTTTTGTTCCTATTCCCCACTAATATCTCTAGGTGAGGAGCAGTTATACAGGATAGCCCACTGGTTCTGGAAATGCAGAGAAACAGGAAACTGCCCACGAGGTCAGAGGGGGTATTTTCCAAAGGGAACCTGGATTTAAGGACTGGTCTGAAGAGCAAAGGCATGGGGTGGGATGCAGAGTCTCTATAGGAACAGCACAGCCAAGCAAATACAGGGTTCAGGGGCTGGTTTGCAGGGCTAAACCCTGTGTCACCAGGGAAAATTAATTGTGGTTACACTCAGTGTGCCTAATTAACACCCAGAGTGAGCACTAATTTGATTTCCAAAGCAGTTAAAAGCCGCCTCACGTTCAGAATGTGCAAAACTATGGGAATATATTTCCCAGACAGATCCATCCCTTCAGAAAAAGCACATTTAGCAAATAAAATGTCACCGAGGAAACCCAACCTCAGGCTGCTGTGGTTTGCCTACAAGTTTATACAACACACCGCAATGATGGAAGGGTTTGGTTCTCTCTTCTGTGGAAGAAGGGAAACCACACAGCCCTTCCCAGGGAAATGCTCTGCCAGGCCTCTGTGTGATCTACTACCAGGGGCTGGAGAAGCAGCCTCATCCCTAAAATTCCCACTTACAGGTATAAAAAGATTTTTGTACTTCCCAGCTCTCTTCAAAATGCCTTCAAACCCCACTACTCACCTTAAGACCACCACAGCCTCCGCCCCGGGTAACAGGAGCAGCAAATCTCTGGGCCTTTTCCTCACTGTTTACTTACACGAGTAGAAAAACAACATTAAAATACATTATTATTATTATTATTATTATTATTATTATTATTATTATTATTATTATTATTATTATTATTATTATTATTATTATTATGTTACATTATAATATCAACCACCTTACACTGAGCTAGTCTCCCAGCAGCATTTATGCACACACAGGTTTAAGGAAGGCTGTAGAACTCACCTTGGCTGTCAGAAATCAGGAAATTGTGTCAGTGTGACAAGGAAAAGCCCAGTTCCCAGAGGGGCTGGAGAGAAAGACTGAGGGACACCCCTGTCCTTCCAGCTTGGAGTAAGGTTGGACACTGATGTCATCACAAATGCCCTGCCAAGGCTCTGCTTTGGGGTGAGATCAGATATTTATTTTGGTTGGAAGAACCGCAAAAAGGACAAACGGGTGAGGCCTCTGGAAAAGCTGAGCAAGAGAAAGAAGGTTTATTGAAAAAACATCAGTTTGGGCCGATGCCAGCTTCCCAGAAAAGAAACAGGACGGTGATTCCTATCCGAGGAGACCCCCTGGATTGGTTTGAGCAGCTCTGGATCAAAAAGTAAAACAAGCAAAGGAGAAGAGATCCGATGCTGTGTCTGCGTGTCCAGAGATTATCCCGTAATTTGGTATAATAAAGCCTCTTATCCAAGGGGATAAGCACAGAAGCCGCTCCACAATCAGCTCACTACCGAGGCAGAGTTTCTTATCTCTGGGGAAAAAGCCTTTTTAAACAAAGTCAAACACTCTGGATGAATACACTGAGTAATTCCAAGGAGATGGTCAAACACAAGAATCACTGTTTTCAAGGAAAACTTTCTGCTGACAGATCTGGTTCTAAATTCATTGATATGCAGTTGGCTGGGCTTGCAAAGACCTTGCTCTGAGCTCAGATCCTCACTCAGTTCCTCACGCTGAGCTCTATTCTACTTTCCTTGCTCCGCTGGGCACTGTGGAATCGCTTCCCAACGGAGCCATCCCGGGAGGTCCAGCTCCTTAGGGCCAGGAGAAGCAGCAGGCACCGCTCGCTCTTCCCCTCTGGATTTGGGGTGTGAGGAGGCAGGGAGCGAGCCGGAGCGCATCCCGCTCGCCGGGGATGGCACAGAGAGCGGAGGCTGCGGGGCAGGCGGCCAGCAGGGCCGGCAGACACTGCACGGACCCGCATCCCCCCGGGCTGTCACACACTCCGGAGGTCGGAGCGAAGGCAGGAATGCCGCAGGCGCCAGCGCCACGGGGACAGCAGCTCGGGCAGAGCTCGCCCAGTTATTCTCCCGCTCCCAGATCTTCCCCCCCAAAAATCAGGTTGACATGCAAAGCCCATTGCCAGGCTGAGTGTATCCAATTTTAAGCCAGTAACAACCACAGCTCCCTTGTTGCACCCTTTATCCTCCCGCTGACCCATCTGTGATCCCTCTGATCCCTCTGAGCCCAGGGCTGCTGGATGCACACACACACATCCTCGGAGTCGCAGCCAGCCGGGGTTTTACCACCAGCGCTCAGTACAAACACACATTAAATCCAACACAGCTCCCAAACCCGTGTCGCAGGAGAGTCTCCGAGTCTCTTAACTCATTCCAGGTCTATCTGCTGCTCTTTACACGGAGTTTCCCGAGGCTCCCAGGCGGCTCCTGCGGGGCTGTAATGAAGTCATGACTCTGTGTGTGTGAAGTTCCTGCTGGAATTTGTAGGCAATTAATGCTTCTGTGGTTTCACAGGCAGCAGGACGAGGATTGAATCTGCTCCAACACCTCCAAAACCTGCAGCATCGCATCCCTGACACCAGCAATCATTGTCCCCAAGGCAATGGGACCGATAAGGACCCATTTTACTGAACCCTGTTTAGGTTTGTAACATCCTTCCATGTGCTAGGAGTGATAATGGCCTGTGAAGGACGTGCTTTGCCGCAGGGAAAGTATTTGACTGGGATATTGGAGACTGACGGTGGATGGCTGCTGGGAAGTTTTGGGGATAAGCTGAACGGAAACATGGACAAATTTATCCTGGAGGGGACAGTCAGACATCGGAGGAATGGTGCCATCTGTGTGGAGTCCAGGCTGGCTGACTCGCAGAATCCCAGAATTTGGAAAAGACCTCCAAGATCATCAGGTGCAATCTTCAGCTGTGGTACTGCAGAAAACTTCTCAACATTCTGGTCTGTTTCTTATTCTTCTTGATAAGGTTTTCCATTTGTAACCTGAGTTTTATAGGAACGGGAGGTTTGTGCCTTCAGGCCATCCTAGGCAGCATGTTATTTAAATTGCTGTGTAATCCCTAAAAGCATTTTCCTGAGTATTCCAGGGGCACTTCCCAAGGAAAGTCTGAGGGTTTATCATCAAGCCCACTGTAAATTCCAGTCGGAAATCCTGGGCCAATGAATCACAGCAGCATCATTCCTATTTTATTATTACTGACACACACTTATGTACACACTCAATTTGTTTTTCCATGTTAAACTCCCTGTGTGTGCACAGCAGGTTCTTACTGGTGCTTTTAATGAATAAACATGTAGAATTAATCTGAAATTTTCTCTAAATGCAGCATATTTGGAAAGTTATTTCCAGTGTTTTCAAGCCTGAAATGTATCAGCATCAAGGTGGTTTGGAAAATGAAAGGAAGAAAAATGAGGGAGGAAATGCAGGATCTAGGGGAAGGCAAAGAGCAAAGAGTAAGTGAATCCCATCACTCATGAAAAATTAATTATTAGAAAAATGAGTTATTATAAAACATGAGCCATTGTTAATTAGATCAAAGAAGATAAGTGACTCCAGCAAGAATTCTGGCCTGACATCTGTCCCAACAGGATTAATTTAAAATAAACATCAGGAAGAATGAAATAAATCAGTCCATTTGTGCCTCCTCTTGCTCTGGACCATAGAATACTGAGGCTTTCTGTTAAAGAGTGATGAAAATGTTTTTTTTCCCTCTCTCTACCAATTAAAAAAAAAAAAAAAGTTGCATTATTTCCAGATTTTAGAAGAAAACTAATTGGGAAAGTTAAATTGCAAGACAATTTGCTCAAATATTAGGAAGAAAATGGGTTGGGAGCAAGGGGTCTGCCCCTAGAAATGGGAGACTGCTGCCTGCCTGGATCCTGGTTTCCAGACCCCCACGAACCTGTGGGGCTGCTTTTGGGACATCACAGAGACAGGGAGGTCCCCTGAGGAAAGCAATTCCCATGGGGAGTCTCAGCCTTCATCTCACAGGGAGGCGAGAACAAAATTCAACTGTGCTCGTTAACACGCCATGTAATTCCTTTTTTATAAACTAATTATCTGATGTGCTACGAATCCAATCCCATCCGTGGATCTTTGGCTGTGATAGGGAGAAACATCCCCCAGCCTGGGACAGGGAGAAACATCTAATAGCTACATTACCCTCACTCTGAGCAGTCCAGAGTCTGCTCCTTGAGAAATCCATCTCCGTGACCCAGGGCAGCAGAGGATGCTGTTTCCTGCTAGGGAGGTCATTTGTGTGGAAGGAACAAGAGGGGGAAAAAGGGATTAAGTGGAGGTGAGGGAACATTCTGTGATCTGAGAGCACAAAACACTGCACAGGCTGCCTGGGATGTGGTGGCCAGGGCCACCTGCTCTGCTCCTTAAATTTGGGTTCAGGGACCATCCAAAAGATGGAAAAGTCAGAGACAGCTTTGTGCAGCACAATCTCTACATAGTAAAAATAAATAAAAAAGAGATGTTCCAGGTACTAAGGAAAGCCAGGGAATTTGCTCTGTGCCCTGAGCCTGGTGCAGGAGGAGCAGGAGAGTTTATCTGTTGCAGAGGGAGAAGGCAGTTTTCTCACCAGCTCTTCCCAGAGAACTTGATTCTTCCAAAACCACGACATTCCCAGTGTGAGAAGCAGAAACGCTCTGGGAACAGCCACAAACTGCTTCCTCGTGGGAAATCTGGCTGCCTTCCTGTGCTTTTCTCACTTATGGAGTGCTAAATGCTGCCAGGTGCCATCGTCCCTAACCCAGCTCTTGTATGGACTTTTACAGTCACTGCATCCCTGCTCAGGCAGCAGCACAGGAATAGCAGTGAGCACGGCTACAGAAAAAGCTGGATTATTGATGAAGTTATATGATTATTAATTACATTATTTATGAGTGCAGAGAAAACAGAGCAACAAAGCAAATTCCCAACAACCTGGCTTGCTGTGGGGGCTCCCAACCCTGCTTTGCACCATATCCTTTCAAAAATCCCTCTCCATCAGAAGAGCTTGTTTGTTATTTTCTAATACAGCTATTCCAGTGCTCCTTCTGAGAGAGGAAGAATATTCCTGGAGAGGCAGGTTTTTTCCAGCCCTGTTAAATTGATTTGCTTTTAAGAATCACTGGGCGGTCGAACCGCTCTGGCTCCGGCTTGTTTGTGCAGAACACTCTGGAGAGGTTTATAGAGATATTAAAATTAAATATGAAGTCACGGAATAAATGGGGCCTCCATTCAGTGTGCCTTGTAAATCCAGTTTAAATGGTTCCCTTTATTAAATATCCTTTCCTCTTAAAAATGGATTAACTGCTCTCGCCGGAGGCTCTGACGGGGAAGCTGTTGGATCCCTATGGCAACGCCGCGCTCCCAGAGACCCCTCGCTCCGTGACAGCCCCTCGGCTTCATCCCAGTCCAGGTATCCCCTTTTACCACCTCCAATTATTAATCAGCATCTCCCACTATTAATTGCAACCCTGAGGCCAGCACTGAGTGCTGTGCTGCAACTTCCCACTGCCTCGGTGAGTCCCATCCCATATGGAACACATGGATGGAGGTTGGATGCCTTTCCCAGCACACCTGGCAGTGCTCACCTGGTTCCTCCTCTGTTCCCCTGATTCTTGGGCTTGTTGTTTTCCTTTTCTTCCTGCTTTTGGCCCCAGTCTCTCGCATTGCCCAGTGCCACTCCCAGGGGCCCTGCAGAGCTCTCAACATGTTTTCCACACTGACATTTGGAATTTAAGGAAAATTTACATATAAGGGGGTGATTTAGCTGGATTTTGGGGTTTTGCAGGAAGCTCAAGCAGTACAGCCCTGGCCAGTCCCCATGTGACCCCTCAGCACAGTTCCCTTCCCAAGGGCCACATAGGAATTACCTTTCTGCCAAGAGCTTTATCACAGGAAAGAGCCTCCAGGAATGTCCAGCTTGATGTTTCCACAAAAATGGTTCCCCACACTGCTGCTCCAGGACCCTGAGGTTTTAGGCACAGGAATGCAGCCATGGCAGGAGTAGCAGCTGGAGAAGAACACAAAAAGCTCAACCTCATTTTAATTCAGCTTTGAGTGACACAGGCAGTGCAGGAGCCATTCCAAGAGTGGCTCTGCAAGGCTGCGGCTGCTTTCCCATGGATGGAGCCTGTGCCAGTGGAGTTGGGGGCTCCCTGTGCTGCCACTGCAGCATTTGGAGCAGCACAGAGCAGCAAGAGCCAACGCTGGCATGCAGGGATTAATGAGCAGTTATCCATTATCTCCCCTCAAGCCCCCAGCTCGCTGAGCCAAGTGTTTATCCCACGTGGATGGGGTGAGAATGGCAGAGTAAAACAAAAAAATTGCCCACACTCAGGTCCCTGGAGCCACCAGGTTAAGGGGATGTGCATCCCTTTTCCCTGTGTGGCACCAACCCTGCCAGGGCTGCTCCTGCCACTAGTGATGGGACAAATCCCACTCCTGCACAGCTCCTCCATGGGCAGGGACAGAGCTGGGCGGGTGCTGGAGCACTCTGTCACGTTCATGTGACAGTCCCAACTGCTCCTGTCTCTTGGCTCGCAGGGATTTTAGCACAATTACAGCCAATTATAATTAGCAGCATTAAAGCCCCAGTTAAACGCAAGCAGGAGCTCCAGGCTTTCACTCCAGGTGGGAAGACACTTCAGCCAGTCCTGGATGCTGCTCTGGATCTGCTTGGCTGGGACATGTGGGGAGTGAGGTGAGGAAACCCCAAGAAGGCTCCCACAGCAGCATCAGGAGACCAGCTGGCACTTTCCCTGGAAAAAAGAGCTGCTCCAAAGCAGAACAAAGAGCCACACCAGCATCCCTGAATCTGCAGGACACTGCTGTGCTTCTCAAAGAACTGATTCCCAAAGGTCAGGATGCACTTTTCAACAACTCTCACCCTCTCAGCATGCTCATCCTCGTGCCCAAACCTTATCCAAAGCCTCTGGAAGTGCCCATAGCCCAAACAGCTCCTTCCCAGCACCCCAAGTGCCTCCTTCTCTCTGCAATTGCCACAAGGCTCTGTCACCTTCAGACACCACACGTGGAAATGAGGGAAATGGGACACAGCAGGTTGGCTCTGCCAGGTACCTGAACCACTGCTCGTCATCAAAACCTGCCAGGGGATGCCCAGCTGGCCAAAGCCGGGCGGGATTCCAATGGCCACACACCTCACGCTTTCCAGCCGGTGAGCCCACGCCTTCCTGACGCATGGAGGACTCCAAGGACAACCTGTGGCCAAAAGGACTCTGCCTCAGTGGCAGCAGAACAGTCCTGGCAGTGTCAGTCATGACACAAGAGCAGTTTGCTGAATGTCAGATCGAGAAGAGCTGGATACAGCTCTGTGCGCCTCCCTCGGGTAGCAGATTTTAACAGTAAATCCAATTTTGTTTGACATTAATCCCAACTTTTCAGCCTGCCACAGATTATCCTTCTGGTGACAGCTCACCACGCAGGAGGAGAGGGGATGGAAAAGCTTCTTCTTGGTTGTCTTTCGAAAGGACCTCTCTGAGGGAGCATCGACGCCTGGATAAGCACGAGAGCCGGCTGTGGGTCACGCACAGGGGGCAGGTTTCTGTTCCATTTCTGGCACCCACATCACTGATGGCTCCCAGGAACCAGGTCACATTAAATCCAACTGGGAAATCTCAAATTGGTTCTTCAGCAGAAGTCCTAGGCCATGGGGTTGGGAATATCATGCTCAGTAATCCCACAGCAGCTCACAAATGTACATGTCCCTGGATGAGCTCCCTCCTCCCCTTGGGAGAAAAATTCCCACATGAATTCACTTCATCACTGTGGTTTCCTTTTTCAGGAATTCTCTTGGTTTGATCTGCTTCTCCAGATCTGTGCTTCTGGCAGCTCTCTGAGAGAAGCTGTGCTGACAAGGCTGGGAGCAGGAAGCAAAAGGCAAGGATCCTCTAGCAAAATTCCTAATCCTAGGAATAAATTTAATCAGGAATTTAAGAACAGGTGTGATGCCAGCAGGGCTGCAGGGAACAGGGACTGAGCAGCTCCAGCTCATCCAACAGGACCATCTCAGAATCTCCTGCTCAAGGTGACCTGGAAGTGAAAGATGCTGCAAATTTTCAGAAAGATGCAGCCAGGGTCCAATGGATTATCCAAGGGCTATGGATGCAGTTCTGCCATGCCCAGCTAATGTGCATTGAGGCCGCAAGCCACATGCGCCCCCTGCTCCCTTCTCTGAAATTAGGAGTTAATTCCATGTCAGACATTACTCTTGCCTTCTGCCCATTTTGTTCCCAGAACTCATCCCCTCCCTCCCCAGGTGTGCAAGAGCCATAGCCCCAGGATGCAGCAGAACATCCCAACATGGAAAACATGAAAGTCAAGGAAGAGCCTGTGGGACAGCTCCAGAGGAGCCATGGCTCAGGACTGTATGGGAGTGGCTGTGTCACCACCCAGGGCCACGGGAGCTGCTCCCCCTGAGGATGAGTGTGCAGGAGCCCCTGCAATGCCCCTGCACATGCCTGTGCTTTCAGCCTTGCACCCCCAAGCTCTGTCGCTGGCTGGGAGCACCCCTGAACAGCTCTCGCCTGCATGGGGCTGCAGACACTCCCACCAGGTACTCCCAGTCCCATTACCCTGCTCCTCATTGCTCCTCAAGCAGGTTATTTGACTTCTGTATGCTCTTCTCCCACTTGGAATCCTTCTGGCCCCCTGGGATGTCTGTGTAGATGGCTTGGCTATTGGCCCTTCCTCAGGGTGCACGTGGCACTTGGTGCCACGGGGCTGTGACACTCAGATAGCAGAAGCTGGTGGAGAGAGTGTTCCAAGCAAGACACTTTTCCAAAGGAACATTCCCAATTGCTTCCCTCAGGGCTCCTAAAGCCTATCTAAAACAAGATCTGTCACTACTACCTGCCCTGCTTGGACAGCAGAGACTCAAATACTCCACTGACAGCAGCTGTCAAGAGCAGACGGAGAAAAATCAGTCAATCCCTGCCTATCCTGTTCCCACTTGTTTTATTTCCATGGAAAACCCAACAAATCGCTCATCCCACAACCATGAGCACCTACATCTGATCCCAAGCACTCCTAACTCCTGCAACCACCAGGTCCAGGCGGGAAGTTCATGCAGGAATGGGAAGAACAGTCCAGCACTGGTTTGTTTTCTAAATCAATACGATTTTTCAAATTTATTTTTTAAGAATTATTTCTAATATATCTTTCTCACAGAAGGAGGGAATAGGGAATGTTCTCATTCCATCTGTAAACAATGAAATACAGATCTGGGAAACCAGGGAAGAGACACAAAAAGTGCATTTTACAAAATTATCAACTAAAATATATTTTACATGTATTACGCTTCAATTTAAATTCTACCGACTGCATTTTTCAGTTTCAAAAAATATTTCCATATCTAATAGATTAAAAAAGCAGGAAATCTTTTCATTAGGGATAAGACATTTCAGTTCATTTACATGCTGTTTGCACAACAGCATCAGCAACCACGTGAACCTCAATGTTCATGGCCTGAAGCAGATTCAACATGAGAAGAGTTCAGGTTTGTCCTCTCCAGAGCTGGACCGGAGCCCATTATGGACCCAGGGCAAGGATAACTTCCCTGCTACCTGGAGAGGAGCCAGGACGAGGTGGGAGCAGGGGGAGATGGGGCAGAAGGAGGAATTTCAGTGAGTTACTGTGTTTCCAAGGCTGGGTCTCACACCTGGGCCCAGCTGCAGCAGTGCTCAGGCTCACCTGGCTGGTGGGTCTTGCAGCATTCCGTGTCCAAAGCACTGCGAGGGAGAAATGGCCACAGCAGCTCTCCTGCTTCAAGGTTCAGGGACAAAGGAGTCCCCATGAAACCAAACACGTGGATTTAGAGCTTCCCATCACCTCCCACTCACTGTGGGGTGCAGCTGCTGCACTCCCACCACGGCCAGGCAGCTGCCATTCCCTCCGTGTCACGGGCAGGAGCAGCTCCACTTCTCCAGCATCCTCCCTCCCTGCTCAGGGGAAAACCACTTCATATCCTCCCCCAGAAGCATGAGAGACCACCATCTCCAACGCCTCCTTGCACCCCTTCATCCGAGTGTCCCCACAGTGCCACCACTTCTCAACCCAACGCAGCCCCACCACGTCATTCCAAGAGACCCCCAGTGCAAAGCGAATTGTTCAGGAGAGATCTGGGCAATCCCTTTGACACCAACAGTATCTTGAGGTATAAGTGAGAGGAGATGCTTCACCTGACAATTCTTGCTTGCACACCTGGGATCCCCCTTCTTGGAGCTGGGTGTTCTCCCTGGGCTATGCAGGTAGGAATAAACAGGAATTTTCCAGCAGGAATCATCCACCAGCTGCAGGGAGATGCCTGCCTGCTGTGGCAGGTGCCAGACCTTGTCATCCCCTCCAGCCATCGCCTCCAGACACGTTCCCCTCTTTGGTATGTAGAGCAAATCTCTGGAGAACTCCTGCATGCCTGAACTATTCCATGTAAGGAACTGGGTGCCATGGGCTTTCTCTCCAGGCCAGGCAGGTGTGTGGCCACTGGAGCAAGGTGACAAGCCCTGTGTCCCCAGGGAGTACAGGGAATGCTGCTTCCACTGACAGGACATTAAAGCAGAATGGACACTTCCACCATGGAACACAAGTTCAGAAGCCCCAAAAGACTGGGAAAACGCAGATCCCTCGTTTCAGTGAGCAGCTCCAGCCAGCAGCCATGTGGGTGGCACGGGGTCAGTTCTGTTGTAAGTTAGTGCAATCTCGGGCTGGGCTCCCAGCCTGGTGCAGTGACTCCCCAGGATGTGACACTGTCCTTTGGTTTGCTTTGGGATTAACTCCAAGTTAGCGTTGAGATAAGCTAAGGTCTGTCTGGGATCTAAGGTCTGTCTGGGATCTGTACAGGTAAGGCAAGAGGCAGGACCTGCGGGCTCACATGGTCCATCCATGCAAACCTTTCCCGATGCTCAGGTCCTTTCAGGAGCCACAAAGCCACTTTGGTGAGCTTGCTTGGACACCGGGATGAGTTTGGAGGGGGAGAGGTTGCTGACGGCTTCAACAGCACTCCCAGGATCAGGAGAGTCACATGGGAAAGGAATTTTAAAAAGCCAAAAACAGGCAGGAAAAGGGTTTGCCACTTCCCCCTCTGGCTTCTTCCCACTGCAGACACATGGGGACAAGCAGGGTCTGTAAACAACATTACAGGAAACAAACTGGGAAGAAAGAGAAAATCCAGGGCCCCCTGAGCCATCAGAGGAAGAGCAACACTCAGAAGAGAAGAGGAAACATGGTTCTCCCCATCAGAGCCCACTTTGTGAGCTCCAAGCTTCCAAGCGATGAGTGCTGGGCCTTGGGAATGGGACATAAAATCCTGTGGGCTCATTCAGGACACCTGGGACAGGACCAGCTCTAACCCTACACTGCGGTGTGACACCTGCTACCTTGCCAGCTCCCTCTGCTCCACCATGGAGCAGGCTCCAAGCCCCAGTCTAGGTGGTGAGGTGAGGGGAGGTAAAAGACAGGGGAGAACAGGGGTCATCTCTTCCCCTGGTGGAGCAACACCAATCCAAGCATGACACAAGGCCACTCTGCACCCAGGCAGCTCCCCAAGCTGCATTTTGAAGCTCTCACCATGGGAATCCTCAGAGTCTGTTCTGTGGAACCAAGGAGACTCTCCTGTGCTCTGCCAAGAGCTCGGCTCGGTTCAGGGCCTGAAAACCCCCGACTGTCCCAGCCAGATTCCACAAACACTGCACTGACACATCCCTCCTGCACGTTGGCGCCATTCCCCCAGCCATGGCTCTGCACTGCTTCCTGGCTTTTATCCCCTGCAAACCCTCCCAATAGATGCAGCTCTACATACATATATAGATATAGATTTACTTATGCAAATCCCTATATCTATATACATATATTTATTTTTTTTACGTATATATTTTCATTTATGCTTTTAATGAAGTGCTGTGCTTTCAGCTGCTGCCTCCCCCTCCAGGGGCTCCGCTCCTCGCACGCTCCCAGTCCCAGGGCGGAGCGCTGGGCGCTCCCACCTGCAGCAGCATGAGGTGGGTGACAGTGCACAGGTGTCCCAGGCCATGGTGGGCGCTCCGGTGCCGCCCGCTCCGAGCCAAGGCTGCGCTACTGCGGGTTCTTCAGGATGCGCCCGTGCCTGAAGTCGTAGACGTGACGACAGAGGAAAACCAGCTCGGGGTCCGTGTCCTCGGGCACCTTGCGGTGCAGAGGGGTGGAATACTCCTCCGAGGGAGGAACCATGATGGTTTTCCTGCCCGGGATCCCTTCGACTCGACGCTTTGCCAAGGCACAAAATCTGCAGGGCAATCACATCAGAAGAGTTATCAGAGGATCCTGGAATGCTTTGGGTTGGAAGGGAAATAAAGGCTCATCCAGTCCCACCCCTGCCAAGGGCAGGAACCTTTCACTAGGTTCCACCTTCCACTAGTCCAGGTTGCTCCAAACCCCATCCAACCTGGTTTTGGACCCTGCCAGTGATGGAGCAGCCAGAGCTTCTCTGAGCCAGGGCCTCACCACCCTCATAGGCAAGAATTTATTCCTAATATCCCATCTATCCCTGCCCTTTGGCAGTGTGAAGCCATTCCCCCTTGTCCTGGCACTTCAGGCCCTTGTAAACAGTCTTTCTCAATTTTTCCTGTAGGCTCCCTTGAGGTACTTGAAGGGGAAATTAGGTCACTCCAAAGCCTTCACTTTTTCAGGATGAACAATCCCTATTCTCTCAGCCTTTCCTCATAGGAGAGGTGCTCCATCCCTCTGATCAACCTGATGGCCTCCTCTGGACTCGCTCCAACAGGTCCATGTCCTTTCTGTGCTGGGGACCATGAACTCATTCCCTCTCCTGCTGCCTGTGTCCTGCTGGGAGCCACAACTGCAGCTGCTGGGGGATAAGGGGAAGGGAAGGAATGTGGACAAAGCTTTGTTCAAAGAGAACTCCTGCAGGAAGCAACACAAGTTTGTATTTCCATACTGGTGGATATCGTACAGCACCAAAGATGATAGCAATTGAAAAAAAAGTTTTAAAACCTTGTTTTTACTACTTTGGCCTCATTTTTGCTAATTAGCCCCTAATAGATGCTTATGAACCAATGTTTAGGAAAACAAAGAATTCAGGATGCCTCCAGGGAACATCTCTCAAAGATGATCTGACCCACAAGAGCATGAAAGAACTCCTGCCAGTAGCTGTTCCAGGAGACTGGGGTGTTAGAATGGAAAGGAACTGCTTTGATCCAAAGCTTGGGGATGGGGGATTTTGTTTGGTTGGCCTTGTTTGGTTTGTTATTCTTGGGGTTAGGTTGGGGTTTTTTGTTTGTTTGGGGTTTTAAAGTGTTCTCAAAAGAAAGATCAAAATTCAACTTGTAAAGAGTTTGTACACCAGTTTGTTTTGAGAAATTCCAAGAGCAGAGCCCTGGGCAAGGAGCAGGCTGAGGAGGAGGCCTCAGGCATCTCCTCCATGGCAGGGCTGCACAGACCACAAGATGTACCCAGCAGAACTGAGATTTAAAGCACTGGTTTGCATTATGGATTTGTGCCAATTCAATCCCTATTTTCCTTCAGCCCTGTGTACCCATCACAGGATGGCAGGCTGGAATATGGATGCTGGGAAATTCTTACTGACAAAGCTGCATTTCAATCAGCAAGAGCTCAACTATAACAGCCCAAGTCACTGCTCCAAGGGCTGCTGCTGCCGAAATCCCAGGATCTGGTGTCTAGCACAAACACTGGCACTTGTATCAGCAGGTTTTTGGTCTGGCACCTGTGTCCAACAAGGGATGGACATATAGGATTGCTTCCTAACTCAGTTTTTAGCTCCAAGTTCCATGTTTTCCTGTATACCTGTTCCTGTCTTCCTTGAAACCACATGCAGTGGTCATACAAGCATCGATATTTGGGAGTCCCTTGAAAGGAGCACAAAGAGGCTGGGGAAGGGTCTGGAGCACCAGGAGTAGCTGAGGAAGCTGGGGGGCCTCAGCCTGGAGAAAAGGAGGCTCAGGGGGGACCTCTGGCTCTCCACAAGCCCCTGACAGGAAGGTGCAGCCAGAGCCTGTCAGGCTCTGCTCCCAGGGAACAAGGGACAGGTTGAGAGGAAGCAGCCTCAAGTTGCACCAGGGGAGATTTAGGTTGGATACTGGGAAAATTCCTTCAGGGAAAGGCTGGCCAGGCCTTGGAACAGACTGTGGTGGAGTCCCCATCCCTGGAGGTATTTAAAAGCTATGTGGATGTGGGACTTGGGGGCACAGGTCAGTGGTGGCCTTGGCAGCTCCAGGGGAACAGCTGGACTTGATGATCTTGAGGGTCTTTTCCAACCCAAAAGATTCCATGATCCTATGCAATCCAGACATGAAATGGATCTGGAGCAGGAGAAGCCCCCTGCCTGCAGCAGAGCAAGTGTCACTACCCCAGCTCCAGCCACACCACAGCCCGCAGGCTGGGACAGCTGGGCTGGCTGGAATGGGCAGGATGAGAGAGGCTGGAGGCAGGGGGAGGTTTGGGAAGTGCAGCAGGTTCAGAGCTCCACCTACCTGCAGTACTCTGCGAAGGTCAGCACGTAGCACTTCTCCTCGATGCAGGCGACGCTGTTCTCGTCCTGGTGCCGCGACGCAAAGATCTCATTCTGTGCGAGGAGGGGAGGGGACAGACAGGTCACCCAGCTGGCCCGGAGCCCCGGGAGGCACGGCCAGCTCCACACCCTCACCCACTCAGAGAGGGAACGGGGAGCTCTGCACCTTCACCCATCACCTTAACGTGGAGTCACCAAAGCACGCCCATGGTGAATACTCTTCAGAGCCAGTGTCCCACGTAACCCAGGTACCTGCCATGTGCTCTGTGCACCACATTTTATCCAGCAACAGTGAGCAAAGGATTCTCCCACCATCTCACCCTGTCCAGCACATTTTATGAGACTAAGTGCTCCAATACTCCATGAATTTCCAATGTCACAAAGCTCTTCAGCAGCAAGGCCATGGCTGGCTGCACCCCTCGGTCTCCCCTTTCCTTCTGGATTCTCTAATCCATCTTTATATCTTAAAAACTTAAAGAAACCCTTCTTATCCAACCACTTCCTCCTCCCAATTCAATTAAAAAGGCTGGTTCAGTGAGAGAAGTAGCAACAGCCTTTTTCAGAATCATGGAATAGAATCCTGCTATGGTTTGGGTTGGTAGGGACCTTAAGGATTATCTCATTCCACCGCCTGCCATGGGCAGGGACACCTTCCACTAGACCAGGTTGCTTCAAGCCCCATCCAACTTGGCCTGGAACACATCCAGGAAGGATCAGCCACAACCTCTACTGGCAAGCTCCTCTTCAAATTTTCCCAGAGTAATTTAGGGAATTTGGCTCTGCAGCAGGCAGGATTGGTTATACACAGGGTAACCCGGACAGAGCCACTGAGAAGAATTTCAGGTATGGTTAGATCAGCAGAGGTGATCTCTGGGAACATGGATGCCCTGCACAAGTCTGGAAATATTCCCTGCAGGCTCCATTTCTGCTTTGCTGGAAGGGAAAACTCACAAAAGGGTGAACATCTGGGGACAGGGTTGATCAGGGACACTGGGAATGCCACACCTGCCTTCTGCACCTTGGGGTTCTGGTTTACTCCTCGAGTCAAAACTACCTGAGTCACCCTGGCAAGCCTGGCCCAGCCCTCAGCCCAAGCTCTCTCTTGTTTGAAGAATTGTGTAATTTAAATGGGTTTGCAAAAACCTGGCTTAATTCCTCCTGGCATTCTACCTGGACTGAAATGCAACTGGATACACTCACCTTTCATTTATAAAGTGCCACATTTTGGTTTAGAAACTCACCTGTGCCCTGCAAACAAGGCAGCTACAATTCCCTGGCTGCTCTCAAACCCTCCATCCCTTTTTATTTAAAAAAAGTAATGGAAATTAAGAAAGTTTTTAAAATTGGGTTGAACACAGCAGTGAATTCTTCATTCCCAGTTAAAACCAGCTTGTTCTGTCACCCAACACAAGCCCATGCAAAGCAGAGCAAGGCATGAAGTCACAGTGATTCACACGTTTTTTTCTTTAAAAAGCAACTCCATTATCCTGGTACAGCATCCTCAAGCCAGACTTTAGTTCTCAGCATAAATCTATGCAGGGCAAGGATGATGCATCCATGTTTCTGTACAAAACTAACACGTTTTTGGAGTTTAAGAAGCAGATTAAGGGATTTATTAAAAGGCAGCACATGACACAGGCACTTCAGTTTCCTGCAAAATGGCAGCAGGAGCTTTTGCATCAGGCTCTGCAGTCCTGTAGGAATTAGAATGTGCTTTTGGAAGGTGTCTGATCTTGATTCAGTATAAACTTTTTCTTCCTTATTCTTAAGGCAACAGTCAAAATTACTTTTTACCTAATATATGGAATTTTCTCAGATTAAAGGGAGAAACATCAACATCAGCAGTTTCTGGCAGAGCCTCCATGTAAGGAACTCAGCAGCTTTTTTGAGAGCCCAATTTTCTCCACAGGACAATAAATCTGGGGGAAAAGCCCAACTACAGGACACCACCACTCAACACATCTGGCAACAGTAGCATCACAGCCAAGAGCTCTCTGCTGTACTCAGCTGGAGGCCACCCAGGAATGCAGGGAGATGTTGGGGCAGTGCTCCCCTCCCGCTGCAGGAGCAAGAGAGCCCAGGATGCCCTGCCCCATGGGGACTCACCTGGTGCATGCTGGGGTTGCGGCCTCCCTGAGTGTGCTCTGGTCTGTAATACCACAGGAGGCTCATCATCAGCTCCCCTGCAACAGCACAGATGAAAACAAGTCAAGCCTCAGCTTCTCCGAGTGTTTTCCTACTCATTCCCAGCTTCCTCCTGCTGCTCCATCCCCTTCATTCCCACAGTGCTCATGGAGAGGCAGCTGTGGCTGATAAATATTTCATGCTGAACTAGGTGTCCCTTTGTTACAGCAAGAAGCTGCATGGAGTCGGTCATGTTGCTTTTCCACTACACCTTCGCCTCCTTCTACTCAGGTTACAACATCCCAAGGAAGTCAGGCACAAAAAACTCCCCAAAGATTCAAGAATCAAATGTTTTCACCTGCAAAAAAAAATCGATTCAGCACACAAGCTGGAAAAGATACTCGTCCAAACTTGCAGCATTGATTCCCAGGTTCAGAGCAAATTGCTGCTGCACTGACACAACCACACTGAGCCTCACCACGCCTCGATTTATGTCTTTTACACAGAATTTTTGGGGTTTCTTTTCCCCCCTTTAAAGCACAACCTCTACTTTAAAGCATTTGGCTCAGCATCCTTGGCTCAGGGATTGCCAGTCAGACACCAGATCTCACCATAAGGCCCCACAAATCCCATCCCCAGCTCTACTGGGGTCCATCAGAGCTGCTGCAGAAGAGCCCTGTTCCCAACAGCTCCCAGACCAGATGTTGGATTGGAGCAAACAGCAGCTCCCCCGATGTTTGAGCAATGAAATAATATGGGAAAAGGCTGCTAAGATGGGCACTTGGCAAATATTCCGTGCTTCCATATCCAGGAAGATTTCCATTTATCAGCCCCAGACGAGTGATTAAGGAGCATTTCAGTTCCTGGAACAATCCAAATGGAAGCCATGGCGCTCATCTCCTCTCCATCACCCTGGTACCCGAACCAGCCTGCAGCTCTCCCTAGATCCATTCCTTCCCTGCTTCCAGCTCTGTCAAGCACACACACACACACACTGTCCTGGCACAGTACCTGTCTTGGGGTCCTCCCAGAGTGCAGAGATCTTGGCGACGTAGGGCATGGATTTCTTGCGGGGCCCGGATTTGAGGAGCACGGTGTCCCGCACCCGGATGATCTCCCCGTCCCTCTCCACAGCCTGGTAGCTCTTGCGCACGGCCGGCTCCGGCTCGTTCTGCACACACAGGAACCAAAACAACCCAGTCAACAGGCAAAGAGTGACTTCATGCTTCTCTTCCATAGTGCTGGCAGTGAGAGGCAGCTCACCAGGGGGACAGCACATCTCACAAAAGCCCTAATTGCTGAAATTAATACTCTGATTTCAAATGAAAACACGCTCACTCCTTCCATTCTGCACACAAAACCACAATCTTCAGGAAAATCACCTTTCCACCTGCCTACCTGGAGGTCTGCTTTTTCTTCCCATTCAAAGGCACTGAAAATTGTGTTTTGGATGCTTTTTCTCTGATACAAACATGGTAAAAACCCAATAAAATATGAAATATTTGACAAAAGCAGGGCAGGGAGTGGCAGGGAGGCCGTGGCACAAAGCCTTCCTTAGCAGGACTGCCAATGATTCCTTTGTACCCTCTGACAGTACGACATAATCACTTTTGGGACTATGAACCAGGCGGTTTTAGTTTGCTTTTGCTCTGAGTTTCATTTCAGAATGCCTGAGCAGGATGGTTTAACCTCCTGCCAGATCTCCCAGGCAGGATTGGAAGCATCTTAAGGAGATTAATGCCTCACTGCTCCTTTGGGGTGTGACAGCCTGAGGGGTGGATGCACAAGGCCAGTCCCTGGCCTTGACAGGCTTCATTCTGGCACAGTCCTTGGCACCTGGACACAGCCCCAAAGGCTAAAAGCTCCAAAACCTGCCCTGGCTGCTGCTCCTGGCAGCCCGAGGTTGTGCCACCACACCAAGCAGCAGCACAGATCCTGCTTCAACCGTGGCCCTCCTTCCTCCTGACATCTACTGCACATCAGTGCCTTGTCCCACCTTCCTAGACACCACGTGGGGCCCATTTCAAGCTCTTATGCTTTAATAAGATGAAGGATATTGCCTTCTCTCACAATTGAAGCAGACTTGACTGGACCTAATTGAATTCTCTGGCAGGAAATCTCCCATCTTACAGGAACCAGTCTCTGCCCCTGAATGCAACAAATGGGAAAGTACAGGCAGGAAATCCCTGGAGAAGCAACTGGCCACGCCACCATGCAAGTTACAAGAAAGGGGATTTCGAGTGCTAGAAAAATTCCACCTGGGAGCCACTAGACTATCTCAGTCCTCTGTGTGCTGGGAGATTCTTGTGGGGCTACAGACACTCTAAGTGAGAGCCACCTTATGAGAGCTGCCTCTAGATGTGCCCCTTATAATTGAGGCTACAACAACCCTCAGCTTCTCAGACAGGTTTGCCCTACCCAAGAGAAAGCAGCTGGAGGATGATCCCAGTAGGATGGACTCCCACGTGCCTCGGGTGCCACCCTTGTACATGCCGGAGCTGGGAGGATCCGTCACCTTTGAGCTGAGGCCAGCACAGGAGCAGCAGGTTCTCCTCCCCTCCCAAACCACACTGTGCAAGGTAACAGCAGGACACGCAGGGAACAGAGCCAGCAGTGCCTCTGCTCCCATCAGAATTCCACCGGGAGGTTCTAGACAGCACCTAGTGACCACCTCCAGCTGGAAGAGGGCCCCACAACTCCCAAGCCTTCACACCTGGAGGCTCACAGGCGGCTGTCCCCGCCCAGCCCCAGCACTCAGACACCTACCACGACGTAGACAGCCTTCTCGCAGGCCGTGCCCACGGGGATCCAGCCGTTGGTGGCTCTGCGCCGGCCGATCCGCTGCTGCTTGGGGTGGGAGTGGCCGCCCGCCGCTTTGCTGTTGGAGGCGTGCAGGCAGCCTGGAGTATTCCGCAGCCCCGACTTGGAGCCGCTGGGGGGCTTGGAGCTCTGAGGACATTCTCGGGCCATGGTCTGAGGGTCAGAGTTGGGGGTCTGCAGGTGAGGAACGGGCTCTGCAGCTGGCGGCACGCTGGGCACGGGACATCCTGAGAGCGGATGGGCAGGCGACGCGGGGTGTCCTGCCACCGGGATTGTGAGGTTCAGCTGGTCCAGAGACTTGCAGCCTTCTAAGGGAAGGGAAGAAATGAGTGACGGATCTCATCTGGAACATAAAGCAACTACACAGCCGGGACTGTCCCACACCGTGGCCGCTTTTGCCCGAAATCCCCTTTATTGCATTATAGCTGTAAAGACTCTCCAGGCTGTAATTTCATTTTGCACTGTCACTGGATTGTAAAAGCAAAGCCATTTCCGAGCTTGCGTGTTCCAGTGCTCCGCAGATGACACTGCACCACAACAAACCCATCTGAATCCCAAGTAATGCCAGCCAGGAATACACACAAGGTTGGCCAGTGTCCAAAGCAGTTCCAGCCTGTCAATATGTATAAAAGAAATAAAAGGCTTATCGAAACAATGAGAAGGATTAAATCACGCTGCCAAAAGCAGCCAGCCTCTTTCAAAAAGCCAAATTCTACTAATCAGGGAAAATTGAGAAGATTCTCCAAATTAAGTCCAGAAAGATGAAACAAGGTGGAACACAACCACAAGATGCTGCATCCTCAGCAAAACTGTGTCCCTGCAGCAGACACAGGAACCTCAGCAGGTTGGAATTTGGCTGACGCTGCTTCTCAGAGCATCCCAGAAATACATTGTTCCACTCAGGAGTCACAAACAAGTCTCAACCCAGGCCAAGGGAAGAACCAGTTGTAATTATGCCCTATCAGCAGGAAAAGAGCTCCCGGACCAACACATCATGCACCCCTGTTCCCTAACGGGAGACTGTGCTTTTTGGGGTGACTAAAGCACAGCTCCAGTCAGGCTCCAGGAGATGCCTCAGACCAGAGCTTACAAATCTGAAGAGAGAATTCCACCCAAAGCCACACAGCTCCAGCCAAAGAACTGCTGGGACTCCTGCCTCCCCACCTTACCGTCCCTAAGGGCTTCAGCCAAGCCACTCTGGACCTGTGAGTGCAAGGGATGCCACAGATCATCCTCATCAATCAGTCAATCAATCAATCAATCAATCAATCAAATCAAATCAACCCCATGTAGCAAATGCCACAAGAACCCCAGGCACTGGCAGGCACAAGACACATGGAGGAAGGAATCACCTCTCAGGTATTTTGCTTACAAAAGCAGCTTTTAAGCTTGAGCTAGAGCAAGATAAAGCTTCACAAAAATCTTTATTGAACATCAGAGCCCTGGTGCAGAACTGCTCTTGCTGGCACCCCGGGGACTCCTTCCTTGGTCACACACACTTCAGCCTCTCCAATGGCACTGGCACTAAAGCAGCTCTCACAGCCTGTCCCAGCTCCTTTCCACCACTCTGCTTCCACACTGCCCAACCACTGCCCAAGATCACAGCCCAGTCTCTGGATTTGTACCACACAGACACTGATATTTCCCTACAAACACCTGGAAGACACCAAATCAGACAGATGTAACACACAGCATTTGGCATGTCAGGCTGGATCCGTGTCTGATGGGAGCCTGGTGCTTGCAGCCAAAGTGCTCCTTCAGTTCACTCTAGGGAAGGAAAATATTTCAGAGGTGCATAATTATATAGAAATCAATCCCTAAGGCACCATCAATATTCTCTGAGACCTCCTTATATTCTTCAATCCACAAACGAAAATCTCAATGATTCTGGTGTTATAGGTTTTTAAATCCAAGTTGTTCCCAGCAAGGAAATCACAGCAAGGGAGATCTCAGTAGCGGGGTGACACATTAGCAAATACCCACTCCTGGAACTGCTGCTGCCCTTGCCAGCACCAGGAGAAATCACAGAATCCACAGGGAGGGCTGAGCTCTGGAAAATACTCTGTCTGCACTGCCTGCATCCTTCTGGGTGCACAAAATCAGAGGCACTAGCATGCAAAAGCTGAGGAACAAAGTAGACTGGTATGACCTCGGGGCGCTACACAGAAACTGTCAGGCAAGAACACACTGCTGAGCTGGTTGTCTTGTGAGCATTCCCCTTTCAAGAGCTCTGAAGCCACCAGCAAGCCCTGTCTGGCTGCTGCTGTAGGAAGCAGCACCATGACAGCGGGGATATTTCGGGAAAACAGAAATTACACTTCAACCAAACACTCCTGAGCTTCAGCAGCTTCCTACAACGGGAGATGACAAAGCCTCGCTTGAACCAAAACTCCATCCACCTACCTGAAAATCTGTTCTCAGTGGGTAAGTCATGCCAGCTCTTGGCTGGAACACGTGGTTAGTGGAAAGATCCCACGCTGGCACTCCCAGCAGCTGGAAAGCAGCCTCCTCTACAGACCAACTGTTTGCAGCACTGTCCAGCCTGGCGTTACACACAGCACTGGTGTCTGATAACCCCCACACAGTACTCCACTTTTAAATATTTAAAAAGGTATTTTTCAATGGCAGAGGCAAAGCTCCAAGATAAAACAGGAAGTCTGAAAAGCAGGCGGGGACAGAGGAGAGGTGGGCAGGTAAAGATATTTCCATACCCCCTTACCCCTCCTCATTCCAGTGTTTCATTGTCAGACAGAGAGCAAAGATGGGCTCAAGAATTCCCAAACTAACAGTGTGCCTGGCACTTAGACCACCACAGTGAAACTCCCTATGCAGCCCTGCCAGCTCTGATCAATCCATGGAATCCAAAAAGCCTGCAGCCCCGAGCTGGCACTACTAGAGTCTAACAGCAGAGGCAATGCCTGCTTCTCCACAGGCTCTGTGAGGATGCCTCAGCCCCCAGAGCGAGGCTTTGGGATGGGAGTAACTCATCCTGGTGTGCTCCCGACCCTGGGCTCAGCGTGGCACAGCGGGATGGCGTGCAGGAACTGAACCCTGCTCGTTTTACACAGATCAAAGCTCAGCCTCAGCTCCAGCGTGACAAACCGTGAGTCAACTTCTCGCTGCCAAAATCCTTTCACCGATTCTCTGCTTTCCACACCAACAAGACCTTTCAGTGGGAAAAACCCCCCGGGCAAAAAAACGGGGGAAGGGGAGGTGGAAGGCGGATCCCTTCCAAGCCGCAGCTCGGCTGTGGAGCTGAGAACTGCTCGCAGAGGGAACCAGCCTCCAGGCAAGCAGGCACCGCGCCGAGCCACCCTCTTCTCCCAGGAACGCCGGCCGGGATTTGCGTGCACTTTGCACCTTACCTGCTGCAAAAGGCATTTTGTAGGGGTAGCTGTTCCGTCCCGCATGCACGCTGCCGATCCTGCCCTCCGGCACATGCACCACGCCGCAGACGCTGTAGCTGCTCACGGCTGCTCCCTCCCCGCAGCAGTACGGAGAGCTGCACCAGTGCAGGGGCTGGAAATGAGCACCTGATGGCAAGGAACCGGAAGATACCAGGAGCCCCTCGCAGGTCGCAGCCTGCGACAGCTCGTCCTTGGGATAAATGGAGCAGGGGGAATAGCCACTGTATCCGCTTTGGCCGTAATAAACATAAAACCCGTTCAACGGAGTCAGATCTGAGGATTCATAGAGACATCCACAATCCGCGTGATTCCCGGGCACAGGCAAGGGAGGGAACTGCTGCACGGGAAAGGAAGGCTGATGAAATTCCTGTTTGGGGGTTGGGGATTTCTCTCCAGGTCTTCCATACTCCGGCTTCATGGAAGCTTGTCCTCCCATGAGCAAAGGCAGTCTGTGGTAGAAGCCCTCCGTGCTGGCGTAGGAGCCAGACAGCGACTCGTAGGGGACGGGCTCTGTTGTCCCATAGAGCCTGGAAGAGTCCCGCTGCTCCCCTTTCCCAAACGTGCCCAGGGTCTGGCCTTGCCAGCCGTGCTGCCCATCCATTTTTAAGCTAGCCACTTCCTTCTTGGATTTGACACAGTTCTTCCGTCCGGCTTTGGCCCATTTGAGTGTAGATTTCGAACAGTGGTTCTCGGACTTGCCCTCCCCGTCTGATTTACTCCTCTGTTTCAGGGGTTGGTCTTTCTCGTGGGTCAGCTTCAGGAAGGCCACGGCATTCAGGCTGGCCAGTCTCTTTGGGGTGGGATGGTAGGAGATGGCACCATCCTCCCTCTTTGCCCCATCATCAAAGACCTCATCCAGCGAATGCTCACAGCTATTGCATTTCTGACTGGGCTCATGCCGGTTCTTTCCTTTCCCTGTTTTCACAGCCGGTTTTTCCAGGGCAGGCCAGTTGTCACCGGCTTTGCACTGCAAGCCCTTGAGGGTACAGTCCCCAGCAGCCTTCCCAGAGTCCCTGCGGAAGCGCCTGCCGGATAACAAGCCATCGTCCCGTTCGAACAGGAGGTTGTTCACCGCCTCGGCGTTCAGTGAGGCCAGCCGGCGCTTCCTGGGCTCCGAGGGAGCAGGATTAAAGTCCTGCTCCGGCCCGGGATAAGTTACTGTGCACTTCTCCCCGGATGAGTCACTCTTGCCCGCTCCCACAGGCTGAACTTGTTCTGAGAACAAAGCAGATCCCAAACCCTCAACCCAGCTGGCAAGGTGCTTTTTTTTACAGCTCGGGGTCTGTTTGGACAGAGAGCCAGCCACATCCTCCAGCCTGGTGAGGAGGACCTTGCAGGTCTTTTTGCTCACCGAGGGGAGCAGCCGCCTCCGCAGTGGGTATGTCTTTCGCACTTCGCGCAACCTCTTGCTTTTGTTATTCCCTACAAACCCACTGGGACACTTTGGAGCCTTCGAGGCATCTCCATCCCGCTGCTCTGCGTTGGCCCTGTCCATCCTCCTGCTGCCTGTTGGCGACGAGGCCTGGCCAGCAGAACCAGCTGGATGTTTCAGAAGGAAAAGTTGTTTTTTCCGGGCATGCGTCATAGGATCAATGTCCAATCCTGGGAACGAACGGGAGAAAACATCTATTAATATCGCTGAGAGGGTCCCATCTCCTCACAAAGCACCAACTGCCAATTAGGAAATATTTGGGGAAGCTTGTTTCTATACAGCAGAGTCTATTTGGGTGATGGCCAGTTAAGCCAATTAAGAGACAGGATGCAATTAGATGTGGTTTAATATTAAGCCATGGAACACGACAGTAATTAAAAGCAAGGTGGTGATGGCAAATGCCACAGCAGCTGGGGAAAGCTGGGTCCGTACAGAGAGCTGTCCACCCAGTTCCCTCTTCCACTGATGCTGTTCCTAACATCTTACAAATTCCCATCAAATCTCCAAAATCTGAAGGCTGGTCCAGGGCACAGAGCAGAAATAACCCCCGGCCTGTGACTGCCTGCATGTTGATACAGGCAGGCTGTTCCAGTTTCATTTTCTGAGACAATTAGGCAAAAGAAAAACAAAAAGTCCACCTACTCAGGTGAAAAGAAAACTTGGGCTATTAAGCAGAGACCTGCCAACATTAATAAATTAAATACATGCAAATCTCTGTGCAGGTTGGAACCTGGCTGCCCACTGCTCTTGTCATTCCCTGTAGTTGTGTTTTATAAAAGCTGTGGGCATTGAACACCAAATCACAATGGGCAGAGGGGCCCCAAAGATACATTCATGGCAGGAAAAAGAAGCCTGGGCTTCCTGAGTTATCCGGCACCCAATTTTTAATTAAGAAATTCTGCAGTCTACAGCTTGGAGGTCCAAGGCTGAGACAGGATATGGCTGGGTGATACCAACCTACAGACATTAAAAATGTCAGTGTAAATGAGTGATAGTGGAATAGATTTAATGAAGTCTGTCTCTGAGCACCAGAAACAGCAGCAAAGGACAATTACTTTCATTCAATGATATTTACAAAATGGTCAAATTCCATTTATTGGCAGCAAAGAGCTGATCTTTTTATCAGCATCCACCTAGGATGGGTTTGCTCTTCCCTGCAATCAGGATTCAGGCTGTAACTCCCCTCAATTGACACTGGTCTGCCACTTTTGAGGCTTTTAATTAAAGCTCCTACTGCTTTGGCAGTGATTAGAACAAAGCTCCCGAATTACAAGAACTGTTCATTTGATATGGTTTAATCAAGCTGATAATTAGATTATCTATTTGAAATAAGCCCAATGTGTTTTAATTGCCTTACTTATATATGCATTAACTAAGGGAAATTCAGGAATTGAAACCCGCTGGGGTTTGCATGGTGCTTTTTTAGATGTCATCCTCTTGGCAATGTGTTTTTGGGGTGACTGAGTTCCTTCACCCCCTTAAACAGGGTATATCCCATGGCTGGTGCCCCAGGAGGAGAGCTTGGTGGGGAACAAACACTTATATATGTCTACATTTTTCTTATTAGAAAATCAGGCTCTGGGAATTAGGAGGATCAAGTCAGATAGAATTTCCTCCAGAATTGAATTATTCTTGCACAAAAGGCTAAACTGACCACATGCAACCTCTGGAGTTTGGAAGAGGAGTACAATTTTTAAAAATGGATCAGGCAGAGCAGGATTTGGCAGAGGCAGAACAGGTATCCAGCAGAATGTGCCCTGGGGAGGACAAGTCTTCCCAGGCTATATGGACCAATGATTTCCTTGCAACTTTCATCCTATTTTCTACTGTCCCTACTGAGAGACTGAGCCTCTGGTAAAAATCCCAAAACAAAAAACCATGGTTTGCCTTAAACCCAGCATCAGGCACCTTGGTCTTCTCAGGTTTCCAAAGGCAGGAGCCTGACCCAGCCTAGTACCACACGTCCTGGGGGATTTGTGCTCTCATGAGTTGGAGTAACTGCTAAAAACTGGGTGCTGTAGCTGTGACTGTTCGTGCCATAGATGCTCTAAAGTTAGGAAAAGGCTGGGAGAGACTGAGGGAAGGGGGTGTAAGAGAACTGGGATTGTTCAGCCTGGAGAAGCTTTGAGGTGACCTAACTGTCCATTCCAGTAGCTGAAGGGGCCTACAGGAAAGTTGGAGAGGGGCTTTGAACAAGGGCCTGGAGTGACAGAACAAGGGGGAATGGCTCCACCCTGACAGAGGGCTGGGTTAGATGGCCTATTAGGAATAAACTCCCTGTGAGGGTGGTGAGACCCTGACAAAGGCTGCCCAAAGAAGCTGTGCCTGCCCCATTCCTGGCAGGGTCCAAGGCTAAGTTAGATGGGGCTTGGAGCAACCTTGGATAGTGGAAGGTCTCCCTGCCCATGGCAGGGGGTGGAACTGTTTGAGCTTTAAGGTCCCTTCCAACCCAATCCATTGCAGGATTCTATGATTCAGTGCCAGCACATATGGAACAAAACCTATCCTCAGTATGAACTACTCAGAGGTTTTTCCACACCTCCACAATCACCTGCACTGCATGGATTGCTTTGTGAGGGGGATGCCCCTGCTCCCAGCTCACCTGGGATCCAGCAATCCCTCCTCTTCCCTCAGCACAACACAGAGACAGAGCTTTTGAACACAACTCAAACTCAGCCCTCTGACAGGCAAATGCATCATTCCTCAAAATTAGAGTCCTGCCGAGTTTCCTTCTAGCGACTATTGTGCTCCTGCCAGCTGGGAAGGGAGAGTGGCAGAGCTCTTCATCCTCTCTCCACCTTTGTATTGCTTCACAAAGCACAGAAAAACTGCCTGTGCCCAGAAGTCTCCAAGAAAGTGCGAGACAATGTGAAGAACTGAAAGATACTTAAATCAGAACCACCCATTTATTGCTCGTGGCTGAGGAACTGGATTAATGGTGAGAAGACATTGAGGCATTGGAAATTAAAATTTCAAGCAGCTCAGTCTATCCAGCTGCATGCAGAGTCCACCAAGCACTTTAAAGCTAGTTGGAATTGCTGCCTCCTTATCATACAAATCACAGAATGGTTTGGATTGGAAGGGACCTTAAAGCTCATCCCTTCCAACTCCCTGCCATGGGCAGGGACACCTTCCACTGGCCCAAGTTGCTCCAAACCCCATCCAACCTGGCCTTGAACACTTTCAGGAATGGGACAGCCACAGCTTCTCTGGGCAACACCTTCCTCAAACCAGACTGGTTGTGAAAAACCATCTTTCCAGCTGCTGAACCCAAACCAGATCAGAATAAAGAAAAATTAAAACCACTTCTAGTTTCGTGCTAGAATAAAACCATTACCCAAACAGCAAACTCAGGAGAGAGTTGATGCCTCATTAGCAGGAAAAGAAGCAAGTGGGATAACAGCTGCATGTTCTGTAATCATGCAGCTGCAGCATCTGTCTCTCTCTCTCCAGCACTTGATTGCAAGTGAAATTAGAAGAAACTAGTCTGGGACTACCCCTTCAAGCCCCATTTCCTCTCCAGAGCTTCACTACGGAGATGCGCGCGTTCCAAGAGACGATGCCAAAAGCACAGAAATTAAAGCTTTTAAAGCTCCTAATCCATTTGGCACTTCAATAACACACAAAGAGTTACGACAACACCAATCCTCCTCTCCACGCACGGCACCGCTCCGATGACTCTCAGCCCCATCTACTTGAATCCTGTCTATCCATTTCCATTGGAACAGCTTCTGCTGTGACAACAGCCCTACAACTGTGAGTATCTGGAGGATTGGCTCCTTCCTCCCTGCTGCTTTTGCAGGCGAGTAATTCCCAGTGCTCTAAGGAACGTGCTGCATGGAAGAAGCCTTGCAGGAGCTTTGGGAAATCCGGATAAATCGCAGCAGCATCAGGTATCCCAGGCTGAGTTCCTTGAATGCCATGCACGTCCTGTGAGTGGAAACATTGCCTCCCTCTCAAACATTCAGAAAATCTGTAGCTGTTGGAAGCTACAATTTGTCTTCCCAGGGTCCAGTCCTGATTTTTCTCCTGAGATCCATTGAAAGCTCCATCATTCACATGCTCTGGAGGAAACTGTTTATACAGAGCTTATTAGGCTGCAGCAAGGGCTGGCTTCTCTCACTCATCAGCATAGCTCTGACCATTGTTCCAGAGCAGGGTTAAATGGGATACTGGGAAGAAATTCTTCCCTGTGAGGGTGCTCAGGCACTGGCACAGGTTGCCCAGAGAAGCTGTGGCTGCCCCTGGATCCCTGGAAGGGATGGATGGGGCTTGGAGGAACCTGGAATAGTGGAAGGTGTCCCTGGCCATGGCAGGGGGATGAATCTTTAAGATCCCTTCCAATTCAAACCATTTGAGGATTCTATGATTCACTGCCAGCAGCTCCTGAAAAGCCATGTGGACACGCAGCCTCCACAGCTTCCAAAAGGCTCATAAAAAGGGATGTGGGGCAACTCCGGCACAGCCGAGAGGATCTCTGGGAGCTGTCCCGGACTGGGCTCTGCTTCACTCCCTGCTCCAACGCCCGTAATTATCCCCCTGTTGCGAAAGCCGTGTGTGCTCCACCACCCGGCTGGGAGCTCTGCAGCCCGTGTGTGGCCGTGATAAATCACAGACAACTGCAGTGAGGGCCCGGGGCTCCACACCCCGAGTGCTGAATGTGTCCGACAGGGAGCGAATCTGGCCGGGCGCAGCCTGACCCGCGCTGCCCGGAGCCACAGCTGGGAACACCCCCGAGGAGCTCCCCGGCTGATTCCTTGGGAAGGTCTGGCTCAGCCTCGGTTATCTGGTTTCAGATCTTGCCTAGTGGCAGTGCTCTGGGGAAGCCAAAATTACATTTCTCTGGTTGTTCTCACACTCTCCGCAGCCTCAGCAAGCGGCATTCTCAGGGAAGAGGAAAGGGGGAAAAACAGGGGGAAGAGCAGAGGGGGGGAAAAAGAAGAGGGGGATAAAAAGAAATGGGGGGTGAAAAAGTGGGGGGAAAATGGAAAAAGTGGGGGGAAATGGGAGTGAAAATGGATGGGGAAAAGAGGGGGGGAAATAAGAGGAAAACCAAGAAAACACCAGTGGGAGCGAACAATGTACAAGCGTGGGGGAGAGTCACAGGATATTTCTTCAAAATCCGCAACAGGGCAGGTTGTTTGGTCAATTAACACAACCCCGGGAAAAGCACATCTTTCTCAAAGGCACCGGCTTTCCTTTCCCCTTTACACCGATGGTAAGAAGCTGTAACACTGTGTCACGTTGCCAGTGACAGGCTGCCACCCAGCAAAACAGCCAGGAAATGATGAAGTGAAAAACGAATGTGGGGACAGATAAGTGACCTCAGCAACTCCAACATCAGGCACCAAACCCCGATGAAGTTTGGAGCCCCAAAGCTTTGGGGTCTGGCACATACTTGCATTAAAGCAAACCCCAAGTTTCTGAAAGCAAAGCCTTCACTGAACACCCGTGATCAAAACACTGGCAAAACCACTTCCTACGCCTTGAAGAAGTGCAGATTTCCAGCCCAAGAGCTGTCACAAGCCCTTTTGCTTGTGACCCCAACATAAAGCAGCGTTGTTCTGTGTGTCTCTGGTACCTCTGGTGCCTCTTCTGCTCTTCACAGCCTCCCAAATCCCACTGAAATTGGCTTGAGCGGGGTCAGAGCTCGAGAGGCAACGGCACAGCCACAGTTTCATACTCACTCTGTGCAGAAGAGATGCAAAATCTGTACTTACAGGCAAAGCTATCCTTGCTTCCCCAACACTCCAAACCCACTCCAAAGCCAGTAAAAAACTGGAAGTAGAGACCAGGATTTGTTTCTGTGCCCTTAGTTTGCTCAGAGTTTGCTTACCTTCCTACTCTCAAGAGGGGATGTATTTTCTTTGCTTTTCAACAAGTTAGGGAGGGATGCAACAGGAGGAGAAGGAAATTTGGAATTAATGGATTCTAGAGTGTGATAGAGCATATGGCAATTCCCAAACAGCATCCATCACTTGTGCTTCCCATAGGAGCCTCCCAGCTGCAGCAGCAACCCATGGAGAACTATGGATAATCAGCCTTAAGCATGCTGCGGCAAAGGAAAGCCTGGGTAGGGCAAAGGAATTCCCTGGCATTTGCAGGTAAGTACAAGGATGTGGGGGTGGAAATGAGGCTGAGCTTGTCTCCAGGCTGACAATTTGATGGAAAGAGATGCTTTGACACTTGGCTTTTGCTGCATCACTCCCCAGTGAACTAGTTACTAAGGTTTCCTTTTAATGAAGGCATTCAGAGTCCAGAGATTAGGCAAGAGAGACATGGGAAAGGATGGGAGGGGCACACCAGACCACTTGGAAAAACGACAAGGCTGAAGCTTACACAGATATTGCAATCCTGAAATATCCCAAGGAACAGCAGCAACAAGAAGGAAAGGGACTTTTTGAAAGAGCAGGTAGTGCCAGGATAAGGGAGAATAGCTTCCCACTGACAAGAGCACAGGGTTGGACAGGATATTGGGAGGAAATTCTTCCCTGTGAAGATGGGAAGGCAGTGGCACAGATCAAGCCCAGAGAAGCTGTGGCTGCTCCATCCCTGGAAGTGTCCAAGGCCAGGCTGGACAGAGCTTGAAGGAATCTGGGATGGTGGAAGGTGTCCCTGCCTGTAGCAGGGTGTGGAACAAGATGACCCTAAAGGACCCTTCCAACCCAAATAATTCTAGGATTCTCTGACTCTATAAAATACCAGATCTATTAAATACCACCCCTTTACACAGAATTGCCTGTTACAAATTTAAATAGGTTCTGTACAAAGCTGCCATGTGACAGCTATGCCAACAACACCCTAAAACATGCCTATAAGTAGTTTGAAAAACCAAGTCAAAAATATTCCGGGACAGCTTTTGCAGTCGTGTTTATAGAAAAAGCACAAGCTTTGCCAATCAAGGTTTTTTAAAAAAATAACCCACACAAGCCCTGCTCATCTGATTTTTCATATATGCAAAATGCAAACTCGATTCCTTCGTGGCAGAAGGCTGAGTCTGGTAAAATATCAATCACATGTCACTTTGCTCAGATAGCTCTGGCACCCTTCCTGTTTCACGGGCAAAATGGAATAACAAATTATTCCCAAGGCTTTATTTTGAAGAACAAGGTGTAAGGTTTTTCTATAGTAAATATTAAAGCTCTTCTATATATTATAATCACACTCTTCCACGACTGCTTTAGGAGCTTCCTTCAAGCTGCTGAGCTTAAATAATTCAAGCTGCGCTGTGATTCTGTGTTCTACACGTGCGGCTGCAAACTGTGCTGCCTGTGGGAATTTCAAGGGCAGGTGCATCCCTGCCAGCTCCTCTCCATGTCACGGAGCTGTCACTGCCATCCTATCTCTGGATGTGGATTTCCCTTCTCCTCCCTCGGGAACCTCTCTCCCACAAAGGTCTCCACTCAACTCTCGCCTGCCAGGGAACTGTGGGCACAGCACCCTCAGGATCCAAAGACAACACATTCCTACTCCACAAGTTCAAAAGTGGCTTTAGGGGAGATAAAAGAAATGCAAGAAATTCAGGGAAGGGCAAGGCATTCCTTCTACATGACATTAAACTAAGTGTTTGATTTAAACATTTTTTTTTCCTTTAAATAATCTTCATCTTATTTTCCTCACCTCAATGTCCCTCAAAACTGCATCTGCCCCACCTCAGTGACCAAATCCTTCACACTATGGTTCCAAGTAGAGACTCTAGGAATTATCATCTCTGAGGAGTGCAAAAGGCAGCCTGAATTTGAAAATGTAACAGACATGCATGTTTATAACCTCGACTTAAATTCACAGAAGCTTTAAACCCAAGCAGGCAAAACTAAGTTCTGTTAAAAAACAAGTTCATGTAATATTTTCGAGGATTCTTGTGTTCTGACTCATCTCCAGTTGAAATACACTGACCAGAACTAGCTCTTCAGACTAAAACTGCTACCTGAATTATTTTCAGTTCTAGAATAAGTACTTCAGACAGTATCATCTTACATTTGGAAATACCTTCTGTTTCTATATGGTTTAAAAAGGAATAGCGCACGACTTCACCCTCAGCTGGGTTGCAAGTTTTCCATACAGCAAAACAGCTCTCTGGGATTTCCTTCATCAAAGGTTTTGATTCCTCTTTCTATTCAAAGTTTAACAGACATTTCAAAAGAAAACAGACTTTCTACTTCTTTATTCTCACTTTCTGATCATCACTTGAAACACCAGCTTTAACCCCACACGTTCCCAGCTGAGGACAAAGGTGACAGAGGATGAGTTATGCTGAGCATTTTTCCATTTGAGAGTTTCAATCCCAATCCAAAACTCAAGTCAAAGAAAGACTTTACAGAACTCTTGCATTCCCAGTGCAATTCCTGGAACCAAACCCTCTCCTTCCCTGATGTCTTGTAAACCACAGTGCTGCACTGAATGCTGAGCAGAGCTTAAATCCAGAGCCAACCTTAGTGGATTTGAACTAGAATCAGAGAATCTAATTCTTCCCTGTGAGGGTGGTGAGGCCCTGGCACAGGTTGGTGGAAGGTGTCCCTGCCCATGACAGGGGGTGGAAATGGATAAGTTTTAAGGTCCCTTGCCACCCAAAATATTCTGGCATTCCATGAATCATAGAATGGTTTGGGAACTCCTGGAATAAAAGTCTAGATGTGGCTTGAAAATACACAATTTTTTTTTCCCTTCACAAAATACAGGACCAATCACCACCACAAATACAGGTGTATATTCACGCATCTTCTGGTGACATGGTTTTAGCCAAGGCAGAACTGCCAAACCTACCTAAACCTGCTTTAAACCCTTTCCTCCCTCTCATTAGTGCCAGAGACAGTTTTTACAAATCAGTAACTCACAAAGTAAGTGAAGAAGTTCCACTTAAAATTTCACAACTCAACTGGTTTCAGGTACTAGGTCAGTTCGAGGAAATGTAGCACTGCTGAATTGTGCTGCAACAGCTGACACCTCCAAGGAGAACCAGTTCCTTAATTCCTAGGGTGTTAGCAGAAGAATCATTTAAATTTGGGTCCAATTGGATCATTTAAGCCCAGGAAGCAGGGGACTCAGTGTTGCCAAAGGTCCTGAGTTGACCCAGAGGAGCGTTTCTAGGAACCAGCAGCTGGCACAGATCAGAAATCTGGTGAGGGAAAACTCAAGCAGAAGCTGGATGTTGTAACATGTTAAAATCCCAGGAACCACAAGCCAAACATAGGCAATTCAGCCACTTTAGACAAGGAGAAACCCAGCTTGCTGGAACGCTGCTTCCATGAGAGCCCGTTTAACTCCCATTAGGAGCTGCCCCAGCTCTTTCATCCTTTACCCACATCGTTAGAGGTGTGTTTAAACACACACCTTTGCTTGTGCCCCAGGTTTGATCAGTCAAGGCAACAAATAGCACCTTTAAACAGACTGGACAGGGTTTGCAGCCCGTGCTGGGAGTGATCTGGTTTATATGCACTCATTAAGGTGCATTTATCGACCCACACGGGCGTGATGCCGCTCGGCCGTTCGGAAAGGCAGCAATTAAACACGCTCAGCTCTCCTAGCCAGGGCTAGGATCAGACTTCTTCAATAAGGTGGGTCTTACAGACTCCATCACATTGAAATATTGCTTGGATTTCACTGCACCTTGCACAGCCAGGAAGGAAATAAGAGTATCAGGAATGGTTAAGAACAGTGACTAAGTAACAGCCTTGGTCCCAAGAGCTCTTGGTTGAATTCTGGGGGGATGCTGAATGCTTCTATTCTCCCAGCAGTGCAGGTCACCATGGAGCCAGTGGGAACTCCAGAGGATAAAACATCAGCTCTCTGGCAAAGGAGCCTAATTACAACTTCCTCTGGGGAACCACAAAGCTTTTAAATAGTGCAGCCTAGTTTTATGGAAATGCCACAGGTGCTCCAAATAATTTTCAGGAAGATCCCTTGAAGTCAGGCTGTGGCTTCAAAACATCCAGGTGTGCTGAGTAGCAGGGAGAAGAGTCCTACAAGTACTGTTCTTCCAAATGATGCTCTGATACTGCAAAACCACCCCGCATATGCTTCCTCCAGCCTTGAGGAGAATATTCATCGTAGGGCAGAAAACAGCAAAACTTTTGAGGAACTCCTAGCACTGACAAGCAGAGAAACAAAAAAAGAATCAGAATCATCCCCTTCATTATCAGCTACAGGATTTGAGAACATTGACTGCACATTGAGGTGTTCAATACGTGGATTATAGGGATGGGGAAGGGAAAACTGCCCTCATCCATCCCAGTCACCTGCACAGGACCACAAGGGTAAAAGATGCACATGGTTCAGAGAGCCAGGCTCCAAGGAATGGGGCACAAGGAGACAATGTGTGAAGCCAGACCATGGGGAATGCGAGTGGAGCAGCGATCCCAGAGGGATTCCTGAGCTGCAGGAGCTGCCAGCTGAAGCAGAGCCAAAGTGGCAGCGGGAGACGCTCACAGCTACCGGTCGAATGTCGGGAGAGCTGGTAGGAAGTTTCTAGGAGCTGCTAGAAGATCCAAGCAAGCTGCAGCAAGCTCTGCTTTCCCAGGCTGTGCCCAGATTGGAAGGGTTAACAGCTGATAAGGAGGAATGTGCTGCAAAGCCCCCCCAAGCAGGCAGAACCCCCTGCTATCCCACAGTTCGGCCCAAGGACAATTCCCAGTGCCCGGGCCCAGCACACACCTCCCTTTGGCCAGTTTTGCTGCTGGCAGTCCAAATCTCAGGAGATTTGATCCAAAGAGGATCCGATGCTGGACAACAGCTGCAAAGAGCTCAGAGCTGAGGAGTTTCTGTCTCAGATTGCAGTTACAGTGCACAAGGAGAGATGTATCCACGCAGGATATCCCCAGACACTAGAATTTCAGCTACAGCTATTTGTCACAGTAAAACATTTTAAGGCAGCAGCATTCTTCAAAGTAAAATGACAGATAATATCCCATTTTAGAGATCCAAAGCTAGCTCCTCGCTCTTCATTTCAATAACTAAGATAAACATTTTATTTAACAGCTGTATTAGCAGGTAGAAACATGCTTTGCTTCAGAAAGCCAGGCAGACTTACAGTCCCGGCTTTCTGTGGCATTTAAACTCTCAGTTCAAGATGAATTCCTGGAAATGGGGCGGGGGAACCCTCATTTCTTCTGAACAGAAACCAAGCACAAAGTCCACGTTTGAGTCTCCAGCTCTGCTGCTTCCTACCCGGCTTACACCTTTGCCCCACACATGGGAGCACCAGCAGAGCTGAGTGACACTTCCTAGAGGATGCCACAACTTCTGTCAGGTCTCTGCTGGGGTTGACATAGGGTCTGCAAAAGGAACAGACCCCAAATTACCTCTGGGGCCTCCTGCTCAGTGTCACCTCACAGCTTTCCTTCCAGGCCTCTACTCGAGCTGGGCTGTGCCTGGAAGTTCTCACACCTCTGGGGAAGGATGAGCCTTTAGGGAGCCACAGCACCTGCAGCTTATCTGAGGGATCAGGAGCAAATATCCGAATATTCACCAACTTTCCTGCTCCCCAGGCAAGGTCTGTCACAGTTACTGCCCTCCAAACACAAGCACATCAGTGTGCAGCATTAAGATGTTTTATCCTGGAATGATTTGGGAGGGCAGGGACCCCAGTGATCATCCCATTCCAACCCCCATAGGCAGGGACACCTTCCACCGGCCTAGGCTGCTCCAAGACTCATCCAACCTGGCCCTTTCAACTTGACAGGGACACTGGTCCTCAATTTATCCAAACACTTTCCATTTATATTTTCGTGGGGGTCTAAATACACATATGATGACTCCTTTGGGTCTATTCACGGCTTGCTTTGTTCAGCTGAGGGCTGGACAGGTTTTTATATGGCTGCATGAGCTCTCCAGCCTGAGAGAAAGAAAATTAGGACCTCACTACCCAAACCCATGATTTCAAGCATTGCAAGTGGCTGCCCAGGACAGTGGTGGAGTCACCATTCCTAGAGGTGTCCAAGGAATGACTGGACATGGCACTCAGTGCTCTGCTCTGGTTGACAAGCCGGTGATCAACCACAGGTAGACCCTGATGATCCTGGAGGTCTTTTCCAACCTAAATGATTTTGGGATCTACATAAGAAAGTGCAGAGCTCTACGAGCTGGACTGAGGCCTCACAGAAGCACCTGAAGCCACCTTCCTTGAGGCCACTTTCCTTTCTTATTTTTAAATTCACTGTGTTTGTTTTACACATAACACAGGCTACTCCAAGATCAACCATTTGACCCTCAAGGCTTCCAGACACTGCTCTATATAGGGTTATTACAGTGAACTGGGGCTTAATTATATTTAAATAGTGAAAAGTCAAAGTGCTGCTGCTGCGCTAGCCTCCCTGCCCCTCCATGATCCATTTCTCCCCACTGCCTCCCATGGTTTCCTTGGAAACATATGCAAGCTTAAATTGGATTGACATTCACTTAGTGGACAGATGGAGTTTGGAACAGCCCAGCGCCTGAAATTCAAGGCCGAGCCTTGGGATATGTCACGTTATCAATACAAAAAACAGCCCCCGAGCTTTGTGGGAAGGGGAAGGATCACCTAATTATTCAGTAACGAGCTCTGAGGTGGCATCTCAGGAAGGTCAGCGCTCACCCATTGTTTCTGATGAAAGCAGCGGGCTGAGCACGCGACCAGTTTTGTTGGGAGGGAAGGATTTAATTTTTGTTAAGCGCTGGGAAAACAGGGGAGTTCTTAAGCTCATTAGTGGTTTCAGGCAGGAGAACTGCAGCAGATCACATGTGGGCTGAGCACAGACAGCGATGCTCCATTCGCACTGTAATTAAGCTACTTGCATCCAAAACTTCATCCCTAGGCTGAAGTTATTCCTGGTAACTGATCCTGACCCACAGACACAGAGAGGGACAGGGTTTGTACCACTCCTCTACAGCCCCAGAGGTGGCAGGACTGCACTTCCAGCAAAGCTGGCAATTTATTCTCAAGTGGAAATTATTCCCTGGGTCCTCTTCCACTATATCAGAATAAACAGAACCGTGAAGAAATGAAAATGAAAACAGCTTTTGTTTTTTTTTTTTTTTTGAAGGTTGGCTAAACATTGCTTCCCAACCACCCTATCTACCCTAACAGGACTAGAAAGGATTCGCCTCTTTCCAACCAAAACACAAGGAGGACAGTAGAAATGCCACATAACTACATCCCTAGAGATCCCTGATGAAATCCAGCATCTAGGAAGGACAAGATGACAGAGTTCTTGGGAAGGAACACGGGGGCAGCCAGCAGGCACTGCATATTCCCCCTCACCAGGAGCTCTGCCCACCACATGCTTGGTTATTGCAGGGGCCATCTCCAGGTAATCACCACCTCCAGGAATTAGGGACATGTCACAGAGCCAGGGTTACCAAGTAATTTTTAAGGAATAAATCCCCAAAATGCCTGGTTTGCTTCTGTTGCTTGTGCCATTTGCTGAAACCTAAGGAATTCCCGGGTTGGGATTTACCTGCCCAACTCGGCATTTCCGTATCTGTTCTGACACCTGGCATTTGGCCAGGATTTTAATAAAATCTCTTTTTTCTCTGTCTACACGTGATTATAGCTGCCAAATCCTTTTCCTTTACTATCCTGCTCACCTTGGAGAGAGCTGCTCTGTCTCCTTACTCTAAACCATCTCCAACCTTGAATCCTTCCACTGACTTTGGCTGAGCTGAACAAAGGAACAAACCCAAACATGCCTCTTGCATCTGTTTCTTACGAGTTTTTTATTCATTAAAAATAAACCTCCTGCTGCCCACTAGTTCCCTCCACAAGCCTGCACTTTCCTGCTTTCTCTCCCTCCAAACCATTCATATTTATCAATATGTGATTATTGCAGCTTAATCCTCATTGCCTGCATTTCCCTCGGCGCCTCTCCATCCTCCCTCAGCAGAGACCTCGATGCTCCTCTCCACCCCGCCTCAAATCCTGCTCTTTTTCCACAGAATTCCCAACCCTGAGCCAGAGAGAACACGCTCAACCGGCCAAATGCCCTAGCAGAAGCAGCGCTCCCGAAGGGATTTCAGGGACGTGGCCCCGGTCCGTTTCCCGTTAGGATGCTCGTTAGTTCACCGAACTCTCCCGGCGAGGATGTGGAACCGGGAGCGCGGGGGTGCTCCCAGCTCCAGCCGCATCCGCCGGCGGCCGCGCTCCCCGCGGCTCCTCCGCCCGCTCCCTCCTGCCTCCGAAACTCAGCTCGGCTCAGCCACCCTTCCCTCGCATCCCGGAACTGCCCACTGCTCTCCCTCGCTGTCGATTTAAGCCTGTTCCAGGTATTCCGCACGCACCCGGAGACACAATGAAGACGAGCACCGGATAATGCTGTGCTGCGGGAAGGCTGGCTGAAGCTCCCGATTTTCCGTGCTTCCCACAGGCCACAGGCAGGAACAATAGAAGGCCAGGCACGGTGTAAGTAGGAAGCAATGCCTGGGATCTCGATGCTTCCCTAGCACTGAGATTTTATTTCAAGGATGATAATTCAGACACTGAAGAATCAGCTGCCAGCAAAGCAGTTTTATTCCAATCAATGAGAGGAAAACGTCTGCTTTTTATTTCTAAAAGCCTCGTAAATAATTTGAAATATTGAGATACAGGCAGCCTCTAAAAGCCAAGATCTTTCATTAAAAAAAAAAATCAAGGCTGCTGAGCTGTAGAGTTTCAAAGCTGAGCATGAGAAAGCCCTTCAAAAACTGCTGGAAGAACAATGGGTGCCAGTGAGCGCTCCTGTGATGTGCCTTACAAAGGGGGAAAACCTAAAAATCATCATTTTCTTTAGTCATACCTTTGTTTAGGAGAACTGGGACACGAGGAATGCAGCACCCGGCAGCTGAGCCCAAGCATCATCTTATTCCTGAGCACCACGCATTTAACACAAATCCCACCCGCTCTTCACGTGCCTTTTCCCGGAGCGCTTCTGTCCGCAACAGGGCAGCGCCCAGGGAATACAGCAGGAGAAAATTCCCACCTGGGCTGCATCCCCTTCTCTGGCAGAGGAAGGAGGGAGCCACGAGACACACGGATCCCAAAGCCTCCTTGCTCCCAGCATCACCGTGCCGGCTGTGCCATCCCATGGGATGAGCTGACACCCTGCCAGTGCCACCAGACTCGTGTCACGGTGCCTGGCTGCACGTGTGACAGCAAACACCCCTCAAAATCCCGTGCTGCCAAGTCTCCAAAAGCACTGGGAATTTTAAACGGTGAAGGAAGGAGAATGACAAACCGAGGGATTCCAAGCAGGCTCAGACAGGGTCCGGCCAAACATCTCTCCTGAAAATGCACCTCTAATCTAAGTCAGAGCTGCTACAAGAGGTGATAAAAGCGGCATTCCCGACCGTGCCACGTGGGAAAAGCGCAGCGGCAGGGCCCTGAGCACGGCGCGCTCCCGGGGAGTGACACACATTCCCTCCCCATTTAACAGTGTTTATTTAGCTGCACGCTACCGGCACGGCTCAGACCCCAGCGGGGACTGCCCGGTGCCACCAGGCGCGCAGGGCGTTCCATCGCTCATTCCCACACGCTTTGATTCAAGGAAAGACACATCCACGCCTTCCCCCGTCATCAACCAGCAAGAACCCAGCACTGCCAAATGAGAGCATCACTCACAAATCAGGCCAAAATCAACAGCGTCCCCTGAATTATTTTTGACCCATGTGGAGTTAATAACCACCCGCCCTCTATGGAAGATGTCCTGAAATTTCATGTATATCAATAAGTAGCAGATTGAAGGGAAAACAACTGCTCCTCCAGGGCAGCCATCCTCATTTTCAGCTGCTTTTCTCCAGAAGCAGAGCAGCACTGCCATCCCCACTGAGGGATTTCCACTAAGATTTAAATCAAATTATTCTTTGGAAATTATACAATTATAATTTTGAGAGACCAGAGATTTCACAAAGAGGTTCAGGTTCACTTCCCTCAGCTGACTGCACTTCTTATATCCTGCCAGCTCTCCATACTCTGATTTTATAGGGGTTTCACCCACATGGCCAGAGAAAAAGTAACTTGGAACAGATCAATTAAACCCCAATGGCACAAATATTGACAGGGCCCAAATGAGTTGATTTTAAACCAGATTTATATTTGTTTTTCTTAATGATACCCTTGGCTTCTCTTTTTAGTAACTTCAGTCCCTCATTTCACTTTAATGCATGATAAAGTTTTCCAGTGTCTTGTTCTCCTAATGGAAGGGGGTTTTTTATTAATATGAAATATTACTGTGACTCTATTCTACTTTATTTATAATAAAGCTCCATGCTAAAATAGCAAATCTGGGCAATAACTGGACAAAGTTATGACATTGTCCCATACAATCTTGTTTCTTTCTGTCTTAAAAGACATAAAACCAGTAGTATCAAATTTAAGTGTGTTTTCCCCATTTCAAGGATATCAGGTGCCAGTACAAGTGTGAAAGCACAGAGAGTTAAATTGTGATGGTCTTCTTACAGGCAACTCATTCACTGAGAACAACAATCTAGCCACAAATTTCAATATTTTCTGCCATTAAATCCATGTCTTTGGTCTCAATAAAAGAGGAGCTGCCATGCTGGACAGCTGTGATCATGGCTGAAGGACCCAAAGCCTCCAGTCCTCATGCAGAAGCACAAGGAACAATTCCTTCTGAGCATCCTCCACAAAACATCCCCTGTTCTTCCCTTTAAACACTGTCTGTATCCAAAACTGCAACGTCTTCCAGACTTCACACTTGGAGAATAGCTCAAGACAGCCCAAATCTGCAGCTGGGAATATAACCAGCTCACCTATGAGCTGCTGGAAACAGGCACATAAATCATCACTCACACTGTGAGTTCAAGCAGGAGAGCAAACCAGACGGTCAGAGCTCTCGGATGGGGAAATCCCCCGGGATCGAAGCACATCCCTCTCTGTCACAGCCCAGCCACCCCAGCCCCTGCCAGCTCACAGCTTGTGTTTGAAGCAATTTTCAGATTTATGGCTTCTCTGGGCTGCTTATTTTTGGTTGGTTTTTCCCCCCCCCTGTATTTCCCAGTCATCTGAACACTGCTCCATTTATTATTATCAACATGAGAGTTATGACTTGGTTCAGCCGGTTGGGTGTGACACCGAGGCTGTTCTGCTGCTGCTTCCACGAGTTGTATCCCCTGGTTAACTGAGATCCCAGGACCAATGAGCTTGGAAAAGAACTCTGAGATCATCGAGTCCAACCTGTGACCAACCACCACCTTGTCACCCAGCCCAGAGCACTGAATGGCACACCCAGTCCTTCCTTAAACACCTGCAGGGATGGGCATTCCACCACCTCCCTGCTGTCAGCCCCTTCCAGTGCCTGACAACCCTTTACAGGAAGAAATCCCTTCTGATGTCCAAATGGAGACAACTAACTGGGAGATGGGGCAAAATAAGCCCCACACTGGATGTGATATTTGCACATCCAAGCACACCTTCCTGTTTTTGCAGAGCCAGATCTCATCATTCATTCATTTGCTTGTGATCTGAACATGACGCCAAGCAGCGAGCATGCCTTTGCCTACCACTCCTAATTATTTTTCAATTGTTTACTTTGGACAGATTTGCTGCTAAGGGCTTATTTTTAGTGCTGCAGCAGCATTAGAAAAGCTTTTGCTGAAGGGTGGATTTCCCCCCAAATCACGGCCAGGCTCTCCCTAAATCGGATCTCCACAGACTGCACCGGCACACGTGTCCCACAGAGCCTTCGAGTCACACAACAGCGATTAACACCACCACAGCAAACAAAATTCACCTGCATCACCTAAAACTCAACAAGTTCCACCTCAACAGGAGGAAGAACTTTCCATTGAGTGTGGCAGAGCACAGGAACAGGCTGCTCAGGCTGTCTCCCTCTCTGGAGGCATTCCAAACCCACCTGGACACATTTCTGTGTCACCTGCTCTAGGTGAGGATGGTCTCCAGAGGCCCTTCCAACCCCAACTGTCCCGTGATACTGGTTAAAAAGCCAAATAAACACTGAGGCTTCCAGAGTGGAAACGGAAAGGTGATGCAGACGAACTGGCAAGAAGGACAGAGTACCGACACTTAACTGAATGATTCAGTTGGATGAGAACATGTCAGTGACCTCCAAAATAACATTTCTGCCTCAAGACACAAGGGTGTGACTTTTTTTCCCCCAAACCCCACATTTCTAAGTTGCATCTTATTGTTCTGTGCAACTGTCACCATCAACCCCCAGCAAACAAAGCATCCAGAAAGGATCCACTGGCACAAAGTTCAGGGAATTATTTTTCCTTGCAGGCTTGGCGTTTTCCAGCTGATTTTACACCTATCAGTAGCACTACACTTCTCTGCTCTGCTCCAGCTGGAAAGCAGTTGGAAATGCTGCACTGAGTTCATGAGCAAAACAAACAGAAATCAATGGTTAAATCCAAAACATCCTGGTAAATCACACTAATGCACAATTTCCTATCACCAGCAAACATTTAGACAGCTCCAGCTGAAGCTTGAGAACGATTCAGGTAGCCAGGACATGACAAACGTGAAGGATGGCCCGGGATGAATATGTGAGCAGGATATTTCTGTTAAAGCGATCAGCAGCGTGCTGGTATTTAAATCACATTAAGATTTCAAAAGCATCAGTCTATCACGCAGCTCGTGTCACTCTTTCTCACAACCACGAGGACCAGAAGCCTTAAAATAAAACCCCGAGCCCCCCAGAACACCAGAGAGCCCCTCAGCGTGGAGCAAGCACTCGCTAATTGTGGCAAACTGATGGACAGATCAATTAACCAGGCAAGCAAAAGCCCGGCAAAGCCTCTCGCTTTGAGGTTCGCCTGCTCCTGACAATGATGACTTCAGATGGAGAGCGAGCACGAGGGGCAGCTGGATTCTTTAAAACAAAACACAACCAGAACCTCTTTCAGATAAGCATTTTGTGGAAAGAGAGAGGGGAGGGGGAGAGGCAACTAGAATAGATCCCAAATGCTCGTATTTTTTAAGTTTTCATGGCTGCTCTTGTGAAAGAGAGGGGGTTCCTGTGTCTCCCTGTGCCGGGGCAGGGAAAGGGACATCGGGGTGTGGGTATCCCCGCACTGGGGCTGGCTGTCGAGCAGGAGCCCGGGGAGCACTTGCTAGTCTTCCCGAGATCTGCCCAGTCACATGTGCTGGCTCCTGCGCCTTATAGAAGCAGCTGGAAAAGAGGGAGCCAGCGGAGCTGCCTCCATTAGGAGCCACCGCTACACAAAAGGAGAAGAGGAAACAAGCCGTCGGCCACCGGAGCAGCCGGCAGGAAAGGAGAGATGTCCAGAGCCACGGGGAGCGCACGGCAAGTGGGAAAAATCACGATGGAAATTAAAACTGCTGTGCTGTCCCCCAAAGAGGCTCGATGGTACCTGCTTGACAGAGACACGGGGCGCACAGCCCGCCCGGCATCACATCCTGCAAACCATCGGGAACTCGACGCACTCAACCGCTCAGCCCTCAGGGGAGGGGCTCATGGCCCCGCTCGGGCGTGGGGAGCCCCAAAACGCCAACCCCAGCCAGCCTGTCCTGTGCCAACTCCCGGCCGGGCAGCGCCGGTTCAGCTCCGAGATCCGGAGGGGCCGAGGACAGCGACGGCTTTCCCTGGGAATCGCCCCCGATCCGGCGATGCCGAGGCGAGCAGCCCCTGGGGCGAGGAGCCCCCCGGGACCGCGAGCCCCGCAACTCCCCCGGGGCCCCCCCGCCCGGCCCCGCCGCCTTTGTGCTGCCCGAGCGGCAGGGGCGGAGGAGCCCGGGGGGGTTCGGCGGGGCCGATCCGGCCTCGCACCGGTGGGACCGCGCGGGGTAACGGCGGCCCGGCCCGGCCCACCCGCCACCGAGCCCGCCGTGCCCTCCCGGCGCTTCCCCGCCGCCGCGGGAAGTTCCCGGTGGCCCCACGTACCCCCCGCCCCCCAAACCCCGGGGCGGCGGCACCTGCTCCCGGCCCGGCGGAGTTCCCGGGGGCGGAGGGACGAGCCGGCGCCGCGAGGACCGCGTGTGGACTCACCGGGAGGCTGCCGCAGGCCCCGGGGGGGAGAAATCCAGCGGCGGGAGCGCCGCGAGTCCCGAGCTCCGCGCTGCTGCTGCGTCAGCGCCGCCGCCTCCTCGGCTGCGGGATGGGGACGAGGCGCCACCGCCGCCGCCCGCCCCTGGCCGCGGGGCGTCGCGGAGCGGGCGGGCGGAGGCCGGAGCGGGCGGCGGAGGGGCCGGGAGGGGCGGAGGAGGGGGCGGAGAAGGGACCGGAGGAGGGACCGGGGGCGCCGCCGCCGCCGCGAACTCCCCGCAAGCCGCGAGCGCCTCCGGCCTCCTTCCTGCTTCCTCGTCCGCAGCCAATCGCCGCCCGCCGCCCGCCGCTCGCCCCGCCGCGCCGGCCAATCACGGCCGCCTCTCCCCGCCGCCGCCGGCCAATCGCCGCCGCGCCCGCCCCCGCCCCGAGCCCCCCTCGGCGCCCCCCCACTCCCCTCACGGAGCCCCCCACTCTGCTACCCCTCGCCAGTGGCGCGGGATAACCGGGAAAACCGGGAAAACCGCTCCGCCGGAGCTCTGGGGTAGCCCCCGGTGGCCGCGATTCCCTCACAGGACGGGGGCGTGAGGCGGCCTCGCGCGCCACTCAGGGCGCCCCCCGTGGGTCCCTCAGAGGCGCCCTCGGCGCCCTCACACCTCGCGGGTGTGCCCGGCGCATCCCGGGGGCGGTCCCACTCACATCGAGCCCTGCATCCAAACTCGGGGAAAGTTGTGTGTCCCAGGGGTCCGGTGGGAGCTCCGCTGAGAGCTGCCAGGGAGGAGAGGCAAAAGGCAGAGCGGGCTTGAGCGCCCATCATTGCCACCCCGAGATGAGCACTGGGAAGGCCACGGACACCCCCTGTGTGGTGGCTGTCCCTGAACAGGCTTGTGAGTCAGCACCAGGGGAATATCCCGTTGCATTTTAGGGGAAAAATGGCCAACAGGGAGTTCTCAGGTGTCCCAGAGCTTCCCCACAGAACCTGTCCTCACTGGGATACTCAGGTGTCCATGGCTTCTATGGTCTTACCGACAGGTGAGACATGGCAGCAATGAGAACATCTGGAAAACTCCATGTTTTCCTGGACAAATGAATTTAAAGCCCTAAAGCAGACCCAACAAGCCACAGAAGTTATTTGATCAGTATCTTTAGCAGTATCACAGTCCCCATCACGAAAGCCTCTCCATCAGTTGCAGAATGGGGTTTTTCCATAGAATCATGGAATCTCCTGAGTTGGATCCACAGGAATCGAGCCCCACTCCTAGTCCTGCACAGGACAGCCCCAAATTCCCACCATGTGCCTGAGAGCATCGTCCAAACACTTCTTGAGCTCTCTCAGGCTTGGAGCTGTGACCTCTTCCCTGAGGAGCATGTTCCAGTACCAAATTTGTCGTATTTCTTTTAAATTTGGGAAACAGCTGGGAAGGAACTGGCACATGGAACAAGCAACCCATGGGGCTCCAGGAGATAACACACACACAATGAGGGTGACCCCCTGATGTTCTGCTTGAAATTCAGCTAAACTGCAGGAGACTTACGAGCCTGAAATACTTCCTGCCTTGTTCCGGTGGTCCACAGGGATCTTGCAAACAACAGCAGGATCAAGCACTGCTATGATTATCGCAGGATCCAGATGTTACACAGGAGAAGCTTGAGAAGAAATTAAGCTATTTGGAGACACTGATTCCTGAAACAAATACCAGTCATTGGTAATGGAGCAGGGAAAAATAAGTAAACTTAACAGTTACACCCCTGGAAGCCCTCAAGGTGCAGTGGGGCAAGTCTCCTTAAAAACTCTCTGATATTGTTTATGAGTTGGACTTGGATGATCCTTGTGCATCCTTTCCACTTCAGGATATTCTGTGATTATCCCATTTCACTTCCTCCCTTGGATGCAATTTTCCAGGCTCTAGTTAATGCAGCTGGACATCACCAAGAGCCACTCCACTCCAAAGTTCTGTCTCCTCAGACCAGAGCTGCTCTCCACCTGAAAAGCAAAGGCAGCTCATGGTGCTGCCAAATTGTTCTCTAAAAATGATATTTTATTGGAGTTTTCCCCTCTGCTGTGAGCCACAGGAACAGGAGGGAAATCACAGAACTCTGAGATCAGAGTTCAATTTTTGTGTTACACAGAGCACACTTAACTCCAGTTGTTAGATGTGTTCAAGTGACTTCCAAAATCTACCACCTCAGACTCCCATATCTAAACAGAATTATATTTGAGCAGAAAAGTGAAGAATCTGGGAATTCCAAAGTTCTGAAACCCCCCTGCAACTCAAGCAGCAAACCCACAGTGCCACAGTGTTCCAGAGGGAAACACTTGGGCAAAATTAATGCTGAAGTTTGATGACAAATATCATTTAACAGCTGCTTTTTGGGGAAAGTGAACGTGAGACCACCTTCCCTCTTCCAGGTGTCTGGAATAGGAGAACATCTGGATAATGGACAGGTTGAGGATGGGGACTTGAGTGCTCCAGAGCTGCACAAGAGTGAAGCACAACGGAGCCATCTGCAGAGCTCCCTCTCTTTTGAGATACTAATTTATTCTCAAGTGGGGCTTTTCCTTGTCCCTTTCTCAGAGGGATGAGGGGGAAAAATGGGAAGCTAATTGCTGATTCCAGAACAATATGTCTGTGTGTCTGCCGGGCTCCAGCCTCTGTCAGGCGGTGACACAGCCGAGATGCAGCATTTGGGCTTTTTCTCCCCTTATTAACTGGGAAAAACAAATCACCAAAGCTCCAACATGAGATCTTCCTACTCCAAATTCTGCCCTGTTTTCTGAACAGTAGCACAACAAGAATATTTGTCCCCAGCTCACAATTTGGGCTGTGGCAGCACCTTGCTGAGGTAGTACCTGTTGGTAAAAGGGGTTGTAAAGCCCCATGGCTGTGGGGGAGCTGGGACAGGAACCAGCAGGGATTAAGAGATTGTCCCTCATTGCACACCTTACCTCCAGGTACTGGGGTGGGACAGGCACACACAGCTGAGCCAGAGCTAAAGGGAAAAAAGGAAAAAGAGGATTTCACCATTAACACAGGGAAAACAGGGAAAGGGATCTTTTCTGATTTTAAATTTCAGGAGTAAAAACTTTAGTTGTCCCCAGGAAAATGGGAAAGAGCCCCAGCACCTCACTGCGGGTCAGGCTGGCAGAAGGGTGTTTGCACTGCACACTCAGAGCTCTCTGACTTTCAGGAACAACTATGGTGAGTTTTAAAAAGTCACAGGAAATCCAAGAGGAAAAATCCCCCAGCAGTGCTGCAAGGACAGAGAGAGGGAGCCTGGAGCTCTGGTGTCCGTGATGGCAGGAGGTTGGCAGCACCTCTTTTTAATCTAGGTGGGGAGGCAGTGCACCCCTGGGAGCACCCGAGCTTCCTGCACAGCCACAAACTGATGGAGAGCTTCCATTGTCCTGGCAGCTTGCAAATAGGCATGGAGGCTTAAGCAACAACCTTAATCTGAGTAAGCTGACACACTAAGAGCAGCAGTGTGGAGGATCCTGCACCAACTGGTTCCTTGGCTGGGCCTCAGGGAAGGACTTGGCTGCAGGCACATCTGCGAGGGGAGGATGGCCAGCCCCACCTTCCCAAACAGCCTGGTAGCCACAGATGGGGATAAACCCATCCTTGGGTCTTTATGTGGCCCCTGTCTGGCTGCAGTGACAGGGCAGGGTTAAAAAGTTTTTAATTCAGCACATCTCAGCTGCATCCCATAGGGATCCTCCCCTTTCCAGGCATATCCCCCACCAAGAAACATCCCCAAATCCAGCTGTGTGATCCCATCCCTCCTGATGTCTCCACAAAAAAGGTGCTGGTGCTGCACTGGCTTGCTGGCAAAGAGATGGGTTTTGGTGGTCCCCTCCTTTCCTTCCCCCTTCCAGGGTAAACCCAGTAACTGCAAAAGGCCAAATGAATCCCTGGTGGAGCTCCATGGACTGACTTGGAATTCTATTACACCAAAAAAGCAAATTGGCTGTGAGTGTTCAGGTCTGCAGCAAACCAGCTGTGGTTACAGAGGCAGCTTCCTCTGAGATTTCTGTTTAAACATCAGCATTTGCTCATTTTTAGCTGGGTGAAATATTCCCCTTTTTTCCACCAGAAGAAGACAGAAGGGATTCAGGCTGGAGGAGAGGGCTCTGCCAGCACAGAGCTGTCATGCAGGATCTCATTACCTACCTGGAAAAATCCAAATTACTCTATTGGTGTCTCAGGGAATCATCTGCAGCTTTTTGGTGCTGTTGCTGCAACAAAGGTTTGATTTATCATTTATTTTAATGTATGTTATTTTAGTTTTAGAAAAGTTCATGCTGTTTGTATCCTATATTGTCTATGAAGCAGCAGTGCCAAGGAAGTTCAGCAAATGAAAGGGGATTGCTGTGTTCTATTTCTTATTTCACCTCTCATCTTAACACTTTAAAGTGCTTTAGTAAGGAATATATAATGGATAGAACATATATAATTTATTGATGGAGGGTGAAAACAGAGGGACAATGAGAATAGCTCAGTGGGGACCAGCACAGTCAGGAAATGAGACTGGATTGAATTAAAGCAGAAAATCCCAGGACTAAGAGTTAAGAACATCCCTGAGTGTTACAGTGGAGAGAGGTGAATGTGTGTACTTCAGTGCATTGCAAAATCAGGATTAAAAGCAAAGACTCTGCTTTATGATCTGGGCTGGGAGTGACAAACTGGCCGGGAGTGACAAACTCGCATGCACAGGAAGAATAAATGTCCTGCCTTGAGTTCCCAAGGTAGCCATTCTTTTATGAAGTGTGATTCACAAAACCAGGGAGGCTGAGGGGATCACAATGCAAAACACATGTCCCAGAAAGTCAGGATGGGAAAGCAAGCAGCAATTATGGGACCATCTGTGCTGTGGGATGGGCTGTGGCAGAACCAGCACTGGTCCTTCACCCCTCTGCGGGTTGTTGGGCTGGGGCAAACACTTCAGCTGTGGTCTGCTTGGAAAAGTCAGTGGGAACAAACCCATGGCTGCTTGTACAACTCCTTGCACAGAATTAATACAGGAAAAACCTAATAAGAAATCCCAAAGGCACCACTCAGCCAATCTGCATTTCCAGAGAAACAGCTGGATCAGCAGGAAATCTTCATCTCTCTTTTGTGTCCCTCAGGTGGGTGGGAGCTCGTGCCAGCATGCAGACATGCAGACAGGGACATTCCTCAGTGGGGGAGATGTGTCTGCTCCTTCACACTCCTGCCAGCACAGGGACACAGGGACATTCCTAATTTCCTATGTGAAAAGGAAGCACCACTCCTGGATGCTTTACTGTTTCCTTGTCCCCAAATTCTCAAAGATGTCCAGCACCCTGAGGCCCACCCAGAGTCCCATTCAGAGATATTTTCAGCCCTTAGCATTGTTTTTCATTCCTTACTTTCAGCAGCTGGAGGCAAGATCAGCACAAGGAGGAACTGATATCTCCATGAGCTTTTTGTGGGACATCAGGAAAAACTCCAAAATCGTCATTAAGACAATAACAACATCTCAGTGTTGGGGGAAACACACACACACACACATATCTGTTAATCCTCTGCTTCATCCCAGGGGTTGGGGGTTGAATTTGGGCTCAATACTCACAGTCTGAAGCTGCTGCATCTCCATTCCTTGTTGGCCATCCATCAGGCATTGGTGGGAAGATTTGGAGCTCCCCTATGCAAATCTCCCTCTTAGGGACATGGTTTAGTGGTGGCCTTGCAAGTGCCAGGGGAACAGTTGGACTCGATGGTCTTAAAGGTCTTTTCCAACCTAAATGATTCCATGATTCTATGATAATCCTATTAGCATTAACATGGGCTGTGTGGCTAAATCCCCACATTCTGCACAGAAATTGAATCCCTGAGGGGTTGGCTTAAAATAACAAATACTCAGAAAGGGAGAGACAGGAGCAAAGGAGGGTTTGCCCGGTGATGGGGTCTCCTATGGGAAGTAAATCAGGCAGTGCTCAGGGATTTGGAGCTGCTGTGGAGCTGCTGTGGAGTCATCTGGACTGGGGATGGATCTGGAGCATGTGCAATTGGCTGGGGAAAATGCTGTGCCCTGGGTGGCAGCACCTCCTTAATTTCCTTTCCTACATCTTTCCTCACTCTTGTTTGATAGCAATGAGAGAGCAAAAGGAAAGGAAAAAAGGAAGGGTCAGTTCACCATTTCCTCCAGACTTTGAAACACAGGATGGGTTTTGAGGGAAAGGGCTGCACAGGGCTGTCAGTCATCGAGCACGTGCTGGAGCTGTGGGGAGAGCAGAGAAAAACCCTGGTGCAGAGACACCATAGCAGGGGAGGAACAGCCATGCTCAAACAGCTGGAAAACAGGCAGAGCTACCACAGCCATTGATGTTCAGGTCCTGTCCACACGTCCAATGGCAGGATCTTCCCATGGGATGGAGTGAGGGATGAAAAGAGTGCTGGACAATGGGGGAACTGCTGCAGAGGAGGATGTGGGCCCCATGGCTGCAGGTGGCCACAGCTCTGGGCTCAGCCACAGGATTATACCAAAGTCCTGGCTGCTGCAGCCCTTGCAAAAATAGTCATTAACCCAAATATCCTCATTAGATCATCACGTGAGGACTTGTAGTCCACCAAAGTATTCCTGCAGTGTGAAGATTTCTGCTCTTTTGAGATACAAAGGAGCCTGAAGTAAAGGGAACTTTAATTCAGGAGACCCTGGATGATAGTGATCATTCTTGGCCTCACATTTAATGACCAGTTTATTCCTCAGAAGTGCCCATGAAGTGAATGGTGGCACAGCCTTGCTCGTGTCCCCGCTCAGAAACCCCCAGCGGGTTCACACTCAGCCTGGAAACCAACCAAACTTAAACAAAGTGGGTTGTTCATACTGTTTGGACAGAGCCTTGGATCAAAACCCATTTATTCTGCTATTACTATTCATTATTCCCTCCAGTGGTACCCTGGATGTTTGAGCTGGGATCTGCTTAATCCTGTAAAGCCCAGCTTCTCCTCGTGCCAGAACGGGGAACAAAGTCATAATTCTCCATTCGCAGCCTCCTAGGCTGTTGCCATGGGAATGATGCAATGTTCCCAATTCCTGGGGCTGCTCTCCTGCCAGTTCAGGTAGGAGAAGCCACTTTCCTGAGGGAAGAGTGCCCTGGATTGAGTGCTGTGCTTTGACAATTAGCCAGGGAAGTTACAGATCACTCCATCAAAGTGACAGCTCTGCACTCACAGGGACCTGGTTTCTGAATGGGAAATGAAGCCCTGGGCAAACCTGGCTCACTTGGTGTACATGGAAGTCCTGGGTCTGTACCTTAGGGTCCTCAGGTACTAACAGTCCCACTGTCATTGTCCTATTTAGAGCCTTCCCCAGTATTGCCCATCCACATCCAGGTCCCATCCTGCTGTTCCCAGCTCCTTACCCACGTGACACCCCAAATCAGGCTCCTGCCCAGGAAGCCATTCCCAGGGCTCCTTGCAGCCTCGAGTCTGTGCCTGGGCTTAGGCAGGATCTAGTGGAGGCTTCTGAAGTACAAAAATCCCCAGGGGCTGCTGAGAATGCGTTTGGGTGTGAGAGGCTGGTGTGGTAAGAGCTTCCCAAACTTAACCTGAGAGCAGCAACCCTGATAAATCCTCCTTATTCCACCACTGTGGTCAGAGATTGCCCCAGCCCTGCCTTATCCCCAAAACCAGGGGGAACTGGGGCACTGGTCTGCTCAGAACGCTGGTACAGGTTCCAGCCAGGCCCCACTCCATAAAAGAACCTTTTCAAGGTTATGGTAGGAAAAGTTGCTAAAAAGTGTTACTTAGTGTAAAGTTCAGTTTGCCCTGTGAGAATCCAGAGCTGTAGGAAGTTTCAAAGCTAAAATGGGGAGCAAGGCAGGTCCTGATGGGAGCCTTGTCCAAACCTGTGGAGATAAAACTGGTTAAATGTCACCCTCTTTCCCCCCACTTGTTTTTCTTCCATAAACCCAATAAAATTGAAGCCCCAAACCCTTGGAGATGGCTCCTCTCTTCCTCCTATCCTTGAGACTTCAAAGCATGACCTGAAAATTTGATCAGTGCATGTTTACTCCTATGCCTTGTCCTAAATTTGGGTCTGAGTGGATCATCTCTGTACCAAACATCCTTGAGCTGGTCTCTGTCACATTAGAACCTGTGCAGCCCTGGACTGCCCAGATTGCTGCCTCCTCACACAGGAGTGAGAGTTGGTGGTGTCCAGGCAAGTCCTTCCTTGCACAGGGACTGGATTTGGAGAGCTGACTCATTCCTGTCTTTAAAACAACATCCTTAATCCAGGGAGATTGAACACAGGGGACCAAACAGGAGGCTGGTGTGGAGGGAAGCCTCTCAGAACCCTGCCAAGGATGGAGCTCGGCTGTGCCTTTGGGAGAGAATTTTCTGGCAAGTTGAGCAGCACAGTGGGTCTGTGTCCAGCCCAAACAGCCTTGTTTCCTTCCCAAAATGTCACACGAGGTCTAAAGCTTTCCTAAAGTCAGGATATGTCTCATCCAGTTTCCTCAGCAAAGAGGGGAATTCAAGGGTTTGATGTGATCTCTGTGTGACAAATGCATACTGGCTCTTTTATCACCTGGTTATCTGCCAGGTGCTTCAATAGATCTGAAACCTCCCGTACTCCAGAAGCTTCCCAGGCATCAAAGTACAGCTGAGCACTAAATAATCCCCTTGGTCTTCCTCTTAACATTTGGGAAGAGGAGTAGGAGTTGATCTCCTCTGTGGGACAGGCTGTCTGATGGCTCAGAAATTGCTGGATCCTGAAGCTCCTCAGCATCACCAGCGCTAGATCCAGAGGCACAGAGGTCTCTCAGTTCCCTCTAACCTCCCCAGCCAGCCCCTGCCCTCCCTCCTGGTCCCTTATCCCTCCGACCCAGCTCTGTGCAATGATGAAAACTGGGTTAATAGATGAAAGAGGAATTGCTAAAGCAAATATTTTCTTTCCAAAGCTCTCTTCATTAGCTATAAACACAGGGAACCGCTGCGGATAACCAGCGTGTTTTAGAGGGTTGTGGCTCTGTGGTGAAAGCAGGGATTGGGGACGTATGGATTTCTGATTTTTTCTTAAAACCAGCATTCCTGCAGCACTTCATCCCTACTTTGTGGCCTGTCCCTCGGGCTGGAGAGGGAACTGTGGCACAGTTCTAGCATGGTTCTCTCTTCCCACAAGCACAGCCAGGATGGAGGATGTCATTAAATCCTGATAATCCCAATTTGGTGGGCAAAGATGTCTTCAGGGGACACACCAGCCTTCAAAAACAACCCCTGGCCAGAAAAAAATTTCTGGCAGCAGAAATGGAGCAACAAAACCCAAGAAGCAATGAGCACAAGATGCTTCCCTCACTATAACATCCACCTAAGAGCAGTGGTGATGTAAAAATCCCCCCAACCTTTGGGAAAAGGGAATAAAAATGTGATTTGAACACCTGAGGGTCATTAAATCCCCAGGAGTTCTCGTGGCGTCTTCTTGTCCTGAGCTGGAGTCGGCTCACAAACCCGGCTTTGCCGTGATTATAATCCTTAATTTCTGATTTTGCCACCTGCACTATGTTTCATGAAATTTTAAAGCTAATGCTCTGCCAAACTCAAATGGCAGTGGAGCAGATGTTTAAGTGCAGCCGAGGATGAATAAATTATGGGGCTTGTGGCTGCATGGTGAAGGAGGGAGAGGGTGGATGGCTCCAAATAGGGAGATAATTGATTTAAATGACATTGTCTGTTGGAGTCACCTGGGATCAGCTCCTTGGGCACAGGCAGAAGAGATGCAGCAATTAAAGACACTGGTCTGAGCAGCAGTGACTTGCCTCTGTGCAGACTGTGCTCAGCCTTTCCTTTTTGGCTGTTCTGTGGCTTTTCTACCTCTTTATCCCACCTCAACATCAGGCAGGGAGAGGAAAATGAGGCTGATTTTTATCTTGGTCCACCTGTAGTTGAAATGAGCCTGCTTGGGTTATCCTGGGGCTTTGGGAGGGAAGGGAATATGTTGAACCTTTAAAATGCATTTTAATTCCACAGAAAAATGTGTAATAATCATTGATGGCTGGACATGAAATCCAGACCTAGACCAAACTGTGTTTTTTAATCACAAGATGGATCAAAAATGATGGTGACTCAGGGGCTCACAGGATTTTTGCTCTTCTTTGCTACAAACAATCCTGGTGATCTTGGCCAAGTTACTTAACCCCTTAGCATGGCCCAGTTCTTCCGGAGGGGAAGGTGCTCACCTGGCAGGGGTAAATAAATTCCCCTAGCAAACCCATAGCTGCCATGGAGGTAAGGATTCTCTGCAATACAAGATCTTGCTAATCCATGAGCCCTCTCATCCCAGGGATGCTGTGGCTGGTTCTGCTCTGTGCCCTTCCAAGGACCTATGTTTTGGGGGCTCAGTGCCACCCATGCCCTCACAAACCACAGTCCAGGGGTGGGACCTGCCTGAACTTGCAACATTTTTTGCATTTCACCAAAACCAGTTTTTTTTCCAACTCAGACAAGCCCTGTTGGAACGTGTTGGCTTTTCAATCATCTGCCTGTCTGTGGCTCCTGGCAGCTTCCTGGCATGAGCTCCAAGCCAGAGCACAGCCTCTCTCCAGATGCACACTGGCTTGGGAGCAAAGGCAAATCCGGCAAAAAGCAGGAAGCAAAGGATTCCTGCCTCTGAGGATGTTCACCTCCAGCCAGAGCCGGGACTGGTGGCAGAGGAAGGGGGATCCAGTATGCTGCCAGCAGCAGTTTTGGGGCACTCAGGGGGGCTGAGGTTCTGACCTGTGCAGAAAGGACACCAGGCAAAAAGAGCTCGATCCTGCTTATGACTCCTGGAGATGCTGCCATGGAGAAAATAGAGATGAAGGAGGTTTTCCAAGAACAAAAGCAGACGGTGGAAACTGCAGGAAGACTTCCAGTTTTGCAAGACAAGCTGAGTAGATACACAGGAGGATGGGTGATCCTGCATGCTGCAAGGCAGAAACCAGTGCCAAGTCTCAGGCAGACAGTGGCTATTCCCGTGGACACAGTGATCCCTGCAAAGGGAGTGATGTCCCATCTCAGCAGAGATGTGAGAGCCAGGGCTGCCCCCAGAGCAGGAGATGATCCCCATTAAGGTCCAGGAAAGACCTTACCAGCCTCCAGTTTCACACACCATCACGGTCCCATGAGGGAGCTCCGTGGAGCCATGTTGGAAACGCTGGCTCTTGGGAACACCAGCCCCGGTGAGCGTGTTCAGCGCTGACGTGACACCAGCTCCTTCAGGAAGTGGGGCCTAGGGGAGCTGCATGAGGGCTCCCCGTGCTGGAAGCTTCAGCTATGCCCAAGCAAAAAAAAATCATCCCTGGGGATTTCCTGAGTGTGTCTGCGTGGCAGGGATGGGGCCATGCCATCCCCTCTCTGCAGCTCCTTCTCCTCATGCCAGCAGGAGTACCCAGGTGCTAAATCACAGTAGGAACTCTGCTGGGCTGCAAAAATAGCCATTTGCTTTTCTCCTTTGCATTGCACTGAGCAGGCAGCTACCACTCTTTCTGTTCCTTCAGACCAACACAGGGCTTGCTGTCCCTCCGGAGAAGCTCCAAGCTCTGCAACAAGGCACAGAGAGGACACAGGCTGTTTCCTAATGCCCCTGGCACAGGTTGGCTCACGGGAGGAACATCGATCCAATACAGCCCCCTTCATCCTGCAGACACCCGGGGCACGTGGATTATCTTCATCTTGCCAAAAGCTGCAGGAAAATACGCTCACTCCTGCCCTCTCTTCTGGGAGGCAGCTGCAGCAGAGGCCTGGAAAACCCTCTTCTGGCCAGTCCCAGCTCTGCCACCACACAGCCACACGCAGGAGGGGCTGTGCTTGTGCTGAACCCCTCAGCCCACTGAGACACCCTTCACTGTTCTCTCTCTGCCCTGCCCCATGTGGACAGTGCTGGGGATAGAAGTGATGTTCCATGGATGAGCTGAGCAGGGTGATTCAGTGCTCATTGTAGAGCCCAGAGAGGTCAAGGTGCCTCAGTACCTCTGGGTGACAATGCTGAGTGATCCAAGTACCACTCTGACCCTCGTGCTGCAGGGAACATCTGTCTGACTGTCATTGTCCCTACCAGACCAGGGGCTGTGAGCAGAAACAGCAGGATCAGAGAATCCCAGAATTATTTAGGCTGGAAAAGATGTCAAAGATTATCCAGTTCAACCAGTGACCAATCCCCACCTTGTCAACCAGACCAGAGCACTGAGTGCCACGTGCAGTTGTTCCTTGAACACCTACAGGGATGCTGACTCCACCACTTCCATGGGGAGCCCATTACAATTCTGGACAGCCCTTTCCATGAAGGAATTCTTCCTGAAAAGTACCTTTCCTCCTTCCTGGGGAACAGCAGTGGCCAAGGGCAGGGTGCTCTGCAGCAGCGCTGCTTCAGTTTCGGGTTTGGTGGGGACACCCGTCTCCTGCCCATTGTGGCAGATTAGCGCTGCAGCCAGCAGGGTGCTTTGGGGAGAGCTCATGCTCCCGACCTCCTCAGCCTCTTCAGAGGTTCAGGATCATCCCCTTTCTCCTGGATTCCTTTGGAATGACAGCTCCTCAGGCAGACCCACACCTCCGGCTCTGCCCGGAGCTCCACGTGCCAAGGGGGAGCCGGCTGCCGTCCCCCCCCCGGCGGCTCCCTCCTCCCGCTGGCACTGGGCCGCCTGCCATTTCCCTTTGGCGAGCACGCTGCTCCAGCCTTTTTTCCCCCATTCAGGCTGACAACTGGGCCTCAGCATCAGCTGCTTGTTGCTCAGCATCAGCCTTTCAGCAAACAGCAGGTGCAAGCGGGGCGACCCTGGGCTGCGCTACAGTAATCCCGCTGCCCCCCCGGGCCTCCCTCGCACAATATTGTGCCCTCGGCTCAAGAATGTTTTTGTCTCCCCTTCACAGTTGTGAATTCTTGTATAGATTGAAAAGAAATCTCTTTCTAATCTTCCTGCGGTGCCGTGGCTGGGAGGAGCGGGTGCCTCGCTGCGAAGGGAGCGTGGCCGGCACAGCTGTGCGGGAGGAGCGGGCAGCTGCCGGCCAAGACGCAGGGACAGAGCGGCTGGGATGCAGGGATCGCGTCCTCTCTGCCTGCATCCGTGACAGCGGATACGTGTGGCTCCGTGGGCTCTCACTCCAGCCTGGGAAAGAAACCGACTCATCACCCACATGAGCAGCACGGAGGTGACACAGCAGCAGGTCCCTGCTCCGGCAGCGGCGTTGAACCGCAGCGAGTGCTGCCCGGAGCCCCGGGGAGGCTGAGGCGAGTGGGAATCTAAACACACAGGGATTTTGAATAACACATCGTGCTGGGCTGCAGGAGGGAGGCAGGAGCAGGAGGGAGGCTCGTGAACAGGGATGGAGCATCACCGTAGGGCTTGGCTTCAGCACATCTCTGTACAGTGAAATCAGGATGCAATGACACTTTTGTTATGTGTCACCCTGTACTGAAATTGCTCAAAGCCCAGCACGGGAGGGAAACATCATCCTTCCCACAGGTTACCAAAGCCTCCCTTCTGCTCATGGACCAGCTCCACAGGCAAGAAACCACATCCTCTGTCACGCATATGCACAAGCACACGCACTCCCCACTGCCCAGAAAGCAGGAGGGACAGGCAGTGGGACAGAGCAGGGGACAGAGGGGCTCCCCAGGGAGCTGCTGAGAGGGAGACAGTGGTCCCACAGCAATGCAGTAGGCTGGGAATCCCATCTGGCAGCCCCAGCGGGGCTCAGGACATCGTTTTTGGGAGGTAAACCACTGTAGCCAGGTCCCTGTGGAGGACTGGGGAGAGCCACTGCCTTGCCTGAGGTGCTGTGCAAACACGAGTTCCTCTCCCACATCCTGTACCTCTTGGTGCGGTTTGACCTCTCTTGACAAGGCAAGATTTGCTTTAACCACAGCCCAGCCCCATGACGGGGCCATGGCTCCCGGGGCAAAGGGGCCGTAAGCCCAGCTGGCCCCACAGACCCTGTGCAGCAGTTTTACCTCACAAACTGATTTTAACACCATGTTCCTTGTGTGTGCATAAAGCAAACAGGTCCCTCACACTGTGGGCAGTCCCCCCAAACACAGCCTCTGTTTAAATTCAAGCTCTGTCCAAAACTGGAATATGTGGTCCCTTCTGGCCTGGGAAGCATGAGGCAGAACACTGGAGATGTCCAAGCCCCTCTTCCCTCCACTTTTCCCTTGAGTTTCTGGATCAAACACTGGCAGTGCCCCAGCTCAGTGTGAGCCCAGCTTTTCTACCACAAGCTGATCACCAAGTCCAACCTGTGCCTGACCCCCACCTTGTCACCCAGCCCAGAGCACTGAGTACCATGTCCAGTCATTCCTTGAACACCTCCAGGGATGGAGACTCCACCACCTACCTGGACAGCCCCTTTCAGTGCCTAACCACTCTTTCTGTAAAGAAACTCTCCTTTATATCCCACCTGAACTTCCCCGGTACAGCTTGAGGCTATGCCCTCTTTTCCTGTCACTAACTGAACCTCATTCCAAATCCCACACTGCTGAACTAAACTCTGTCACCTTGTACTGGATTTGCATGGCCAGGTTTTGGTAGCCAGAGGGCTACAGGGGTGGCTTCTGTGAGAAGCTGCCGGGAGGTTTCCCCATGTCCAGCAGAGCCCATTCCAGGCAGCTCCAAGATGGATGTGCCAAGGCTGAGCCAATCAGGAATGTTGGTGACACCTCTGAGATGACATTTTAAGAAGAAGAAACTTATTAGGCAGATAGAATTGGGTCTAGATAGCAGTAGGGTGAGAATGTGTGAGAGGAGCTGCCCTGCAGACAGCAAGGTGTGGTGCAGAAGGAGGGGCAGGAGCTGCTCCAGGTGCAAGCTGAGATTCCCCTACAGCCTGTGGTACAGAGCATGGTGCAGCAGGTTGTCCCCCTGCAGCCCACAGAGGGCCATGGGTGTGTAGAGATGCACCTGCAGCCTGTGGCAGACCCCACACTGGAGCAGGGGGGTGCCTGAGAAGAGGCTGTGAACCTGCAGGAAAGCCATGCCTGTCAGGGACCTGCAGAGCCATGGAGAGAGCAGCCCACGCTGGAGCAGGTTTCCTGGTAGGACTTGTGAACCTGTGGGGGATCCACCTCGGAGCAGGCTGAGTCTGAAGGACTGACCCCATTCTTCTGTGGAAGAATGACCCACGATTCAGCAGTACATGGAGAGCTGCTGCCCATGGGATAGACTCACATTGGAGAAGTTCATGGAGAGCTGTCTGCCGTGGGAGGGACCCCAAGCTGGAGCACGGGAAGGACTCCTCTCCCTGAGCGGTAGCAGAAACAACTTGTGATGAACTGACTGTAACCACCACTTCCGTCTCCCTGCGCTGCTGTGGGGGGAGGACTTAGAGAAGGGAAGGAGGGAAGATGTTTTTGAGGTTTTTTTTTAACCTCTCATTATCGTGCTCTGATTTTGTTAGTAATAAATTCAATTAACATCTCTAATTCGAGTCAGTTTTGCCTGACAGTTTTGGGTGAGGGATCTCTCCCAATCCTTATCTCAACCCGTGAACCTCTGTTATATTTTCTCTCCCTGTCCAGCTGTGGAGGGCAGTGATAAGCTTTGGTGGGGGCCTGGCACCCAGCCAGGGTCAACCCACTGCATATCTTCATGAATAATTCCCCCCACTGCTCTCCATGCCTTCTCTGCTCAGCAGCCAGCCAGCTGCAAACAGGGCAAAGATCTTGAAAAACAGGGAAGATGCAGCACATCCAGCCCTGCCACCAGCCAAAGGCTGTCAGGCCAGGGCAATTTCCATCACATACCAACAGCAGAAACCATTCAGATGATATCCAGCAGCACAGCCCCCTGTGTTTTCCCTGTAAGCTCTGCTGCTCTCCAGAGGAGCTAAAGCACAGCCTGCATGATCTCTGTAAATGTATTTATTTTAAATGAGAATTATGGGAAAAAGCTGTGGCTGGGAAGACAGAAGGATAGGCAGGGAAAGCAACACTGTGGCTGTTGCTGCTGCCAGCCTGGATGTGCTTTGGTGGGTAGCAGAGCCTTCACTTCCCCTCTGCTGAGCCCCCCCCCCAAGAGCACAGGCCACAGCAAAAGCTTATTTTATTAGTATAGTATAAAGATTAACCCTCTTTTCCCCAAAAAAGCTCTCCCATCCCTTTCCCAAGGCAGCTGCTGTGGAAGGGAGTGAGATTTGAATAAAACAACCCTGCTGAGGATTTATGAATCTGTCCCTGCCCCTGTCCCAAGATCTGTTAGATATTGATTCATTTTACCTTCAACTCCAAGGTGCTGATCAGCCTGGAAAGTGAAGGTATTATTTATTATGTGTATTAAAACCAGACCTCTCCAATGCTGAAGGACAGGTTTAAAAATCTCTGGGTTCCTTCCACCTTAGAAAACCTAATTTTAACAATCTGAATCTCACACCATCCTGTCAAGGCTCTGACACTTCCTAGAAAAGCTCCTCTGGCAGGAATGCATCTTAACAGTGGTCCAAGATTAATTTTGTGACAAAACATAAATGTCTGGTCACATAACTAAATTCTTACATCTGTGGACACCAATGCACTGAGTATCTCCTGTATGAAGTACACCTCAAGATTCACTTCCACAGCATTTTCAGATGCAGGTCAACAAAATATTCCTGACAAAGCACCTCTGTCCACCCTCTATCCAGAGATTTAGGCTGAAAATTAAACCCTGGGACACTTCCTGAGCGACAGCCACCCACTGAGGCTGAATAAATATGAAGCTTTGGAGGAAGGTGCTACCACCAGGACTTCAGAAGCTCTTTCTGACTCTTTGTGACTTTTATAAACTCTTGGTGACCTACCTGGCAATCCAGAGAAGTGAATGGTCTTCAATCTGTGGCATTTTAAAATTCTAGTCTACTGTCACCTGGTATAGACAAGAGTCAACTATAACCAAAGAAATACACACAGCTGAAGGTGAGTTTTGTTAAAACTGCTGGGAGCTGCCTACATGGCAACGGTTTAATTAACTGTTCAATCACATTTCCAGCAGCCCATTTCCATTTGTGATTCACACTTAAAGGCTGGCAGGATGCTGGACAATTTCCTTTATAAAGCTGGATAAGCCCCGATTTGCTGGATACAAGATGCACTGAGATCACTCACAAACACATTGCTCAGCTGCCCACAGTTTGGAGTGTGAGGACAGGCTTGGCCAAGACAACAACCTTCAGAGGGAACCAAACCCCAAAGAAATCAGCTCTTTCTGCCTGCTTCATTCACAGATGTCACAACACAGCTCTGATGTGTTAACTTGTCCCCAGAGTGACGGATGGTGACGACTCTGAGAGCATGACCAGGTGGGAGCAGTCAGTCAGCACAGCAAGGACTTGGGCCTGGACCCAAATAACTCCAGAAGCAGCCAGAATAGGAAAGCTGCAAATAGGAAAGCTGCAAATAGGAAAGGAATTCTGCAAAGCAACACACATGGGATTTAAGGAGGTTTTAGGAATCAGCACCTAAAACGCTGCTTGTGCACAGATGACTTTAAGCGTTCATGAGAACAACCCCTCAATATAGTTGGTGTCAGGTTCCCATAATGGAAGGTATAGTCCCATTGGAAGGTCTCAGTAGAAGTTTCACCTTCCAATGGCAATATGCTAAATTCTAACTGTTTAATGGCACTCAGGGCTTTTTGGTAAGAACAAAGTTGTTCCCTCATTGTCCATGTTGGTGGGTTTGGGTTGACTTTCTGTGTGCAGTGGCTGCACACCCCTTGCCAGCCTGCCTGGTGGGGGGGATGAAAGTCTGCCTTGCAAAACTGAGAATCAACAGCTCATGAACACCATGAATCAGGATGATCACAAAAAAGAAAAAACACTTCTTCTTCCATGTACCCTCTGATTCGTTTTGTCCAAGCCCAATCCAGCAGCATCTGTTCCCAGAGCAGGCAGAGGGGACTCCACAAGTGACAAAGCTGGAATGGCAGGCAGGAAGAAGCCGAGTTGTGCGCTCCAGCCTCACAGTCAAGGCCTCATGGTGGTCGTGGTGCTGCCTCTGTAGTGGTGGCATTACTTGAAGGTGGCGTTGAAGGCCCTGCCGATGACGAGCCTGCGCACCTCGCTGGTGCCCGCCCCGATCTCGTAGAGTTTGGCATCGCGCAGGAAGCGCCCCATGGGGTAGTCATTGATGTAACCGTTCCCACCTGCCACACAAAAAAAGCCACAAGTCACTCCTTGTCCCTGATTTCAGGGTGGGACAGCAGAGGGAAATGCTCTTGCACTGTGCTTGGCTCTGTCCAGCCATCAGTGACTCACCCAGGCACTGGATCCCATCCAGGGCCACCTGTGTCGCACACTCTGCTGAGTACAGGATCACTCCGGCGCAGTCCTACGGGACAGTCAAAAGGGACAGTCAGGAAAAGTGTCACCTGCCCATCTCCAGTCCCTGTGCTGCCCTCATGCTGCCATCACTCTACAGACACCTGCCAAGAACCCTGAACTACTTGAATACAAAGCACAGGGACAGGGAGCCCCAGTAGTGTCCCTATTACTATAGAACACTCACAGCAGGTCTGCAAAGGCCACATGAAGACAGAAGAAGAAAAAGATAAAAAGTGCACCAGAGAAGATGGCTCTCTCACAAAGGCCCATCAATCCCCCAGAAGACCAGCATGATTTGCTTTGGGATGCAGAGATCTGTGCTCCCACTGTTAAACACTCAACATCCTCCTCCAACAGAGGCATGGTGACAGGTGGAGGTGACAACACCTCTAACAACTGCTACAGCCCTTACAACAAGCAGGACAGTCTGGGCTTCCAATAAACATCTATTGATGCTGCTAAATCTCCTGCCTTGTAAAAGGAGGTTTGCTTTTAATTTGTGAGTGGAAAAAGGTATTTTGGGTGTGAAAAAAAGATCCTTTGGGCTGTGGGGACTCGTTGTACAGAGGCTCCCCCCAGCTGAGGCTCTGGGACTGGAGGAATTGCCCCAGAACACTCAGCCCAGGTAGGAGTTGAGCTCACCTTGGCATTGAAGTGGCCCTGGTCACAGGCTTTGGCCACGTTGTAGACGTACTGCCGGCAGGCCATGAGCCGCGTGTACATGTCTGCCATCTTGCCCTGCATGAGCTGCACGGCCCAAAGACAAGGGACATTAATTAACAGGGGTGAGGGGAACCACCCATTCCCCAAAATACCTCAGAGGAACTAGACACAGGAGGAGGAGACATGGACCCAGCAGATGAGGGAGCTGGAGGTTCTGCTAAGCCACAGACCCCTAGATATCAGCTACAGTCCCTCACCCACCAACAGCGACCTCAGGGGAGCAGGCTCAGAGGTCTTTCCACCTTCTCACCACATCATAGAATCTCAGGATTCCTTGAGTTGGAAGGGACCTTAAAGTTCATCCAATTCCATCTCCTTGCCATGAGCAGGAGCCTTACACTAGCCCAGGCTGCTCATTATCACATAATGCAGCCCCAGCATAAATATCAGGTCACCTTCTCCCATGCAAAGCCCCCACCACAGCAAAGTCTCAGTCTTCTCAGTTTTAAAGAGAGAAGAGGACAAAAATTCCTTTTCTGCCTCACCTGGAAGTGACCAATTTTCTGTCCAAATGCTTCTCTGACATGCAGGTATGGAATTGCGTGGTCAAGAACAGCTTGCATGAGCCTAAGAGGAGAGGGAAAAGGGAAACAGTGGAACTATTAATTAATAATGATTTAACTTTGGAAATGTAACCCAAGGCAAAAAGGTTCTCAGAGCTGAAGTGATATCCTGCTGTCTTCCTACAGCTCCACTCAAACAAGACCAAGAATGAAATCCATAGGTCCCATATTTCTCCCCAGTGCTCATTTGGGACATCTTGTGGGAAGGTCTGACCTTTTAATTCAGGGGACTGAGATTTGAAGAGCTTTCTCAAAACCACAACCAGTTTGTGCTCCTCTTACCTCCAGAGTTCCTCAACTCAAGGAATAACAGTCAATACCATAAAAAAAAAGCACAGGTAAGAACAAGGAGGGGAAAAAATCCTCCTCATGCTTTGTGGAAGTTGATCTTTCCACAAGAGGATTAGCCCAGAGAGACCACTCAGGAGGACAAAAGGACTGTGGGGTGCCAATAATTACAAGGGAGCTTAAGGATTGAATAAATGAAGAACGAACCAGTTTGTGAATCTCTGGATAGTGTGTTAGATTCTAAGGAATTGATAACACAAATGTGCTGGTTATTCCCTGAGTAATAACACAAGGATACACAAGCCAGCAACTGGGGACTGAAGCAGATTTATACCTCTGGAAATTTTTTTTATCAAGACTGATAATTTCCAAAGCCTGCTCTTGAGGATCAGTGGACACTGGCAGGCAGACTTGCAAACATTCTTTCTGGCATTGCTTCTCTCATCCCTTGTCCCTCACATGGGGCTCCACAGAGATGCTTTCAAATTGGAAAATCACTGCATGAGGAGCTGAGAGCTCACAGATGAGAGCTCAGAGCACATTTGAGTGAGCAGTGGCTGCTGGGAAGGCCCTGAGCACCTTCAGGAGAGTCTAGTCAGGCAGCTGTGCTGGTGCTGGAGTTCAGTGCTGGTTTTGACTGGGACACACAGCAGCCATGGCACCTCCTCACACCTTGCTTCCTTCCATCTGACCCAGCCTCTTCTCTTCTGCTGCCCCAGTAACCTAATTCTCCATCCAGGATCCATCCAGGCCCCAAGGGATCCCCACCAGGTTTGGCAATCACCAAGGACCCTTCTGGCCTTACAACCTATAAAAGATGACAATCCCTTACCCCAGGGGGCCTCCAGACAGCACGAGCCTCTCCAGATCCAATCCACTCATCAGAACATAGACTCCTTTGCTCAGTGTCCCCAAGACATTTTCAGCTGCAAAGAGCAAAGGAAAAGTGATTTATTTATGTGAAAAACTTAGACAAGCTGCTCACTGAGGGCCTGTGTTCACTGGGGAGAGGAGCAACCTGGGCCAGTGGAAGGTGTCCCTGCCCACGGCAGGGGGTGGGACTGGATGAGCTTAAGGCTCCTTCCAGCCCAAACCATCCTGGGATTCTATGAAAAATGACTGAATAGCCTAAAAAATTTCCTGGAAAAAAACTGTTTCAGCTTCCAAAGCCAAAGATTAGAAGAAGCATTAATGGCCAGAGTGCCAAATGCATTAACTGCCAACACTGCAGTGATGTGCTTCTCCATGTCATCATCCTCTTTCCACAAGAACATGCTGTTCCCTGTGGATGACTCCTGGGACATGATCAGAGCACCGGGGCACTGGCCTTTATGATTTCAGGGTAGAGGGATCCAACACAGTTAGAAATGTTAGGTTTCAGCTGAAACTCTTCCACTTTAGTTTTTGAAGGTGTATATGGGGAGCAGGAGAGCTCCTTGCTCTGCAAATTTGCAATCAGGATTTTTATGATAAGACATCTTCTCCATTTGCTCTAAAAAGGCTGGAATTTTTCTATCAACAAAAATTGCCACTAAAATAACAAATACTTGTTATTCGAGTGGCTATTACAGAGGCCTCTGTTGTGCTAACTAACAGGGGAAAGGATGTCCATTTTCAGGCCCTGGCCCCAAAAAAACTCAGAAGTGTTACAAAGCCTGTTGGAAAGTCTCCAGTGAAAAAAACCTTTAGGGCAAAGTAGCTCACCTCCCTACAAGACAGGAGCTCTAATGGAAACAAGTTTCTTGAGAAACTTCAGCAAGGCTTTGGAGAAGCTGTGGTTAAGAACTAGGTCCGTAAGGGTGAAAGAGCAGTGACCTGACAAACTATGTGCTCCCTCCCTGCAATCCAGCAGATTGCACTTTTCCAGTCCCATCAGCTCCCTCAGAGGCTGCCAGAGAGAGATAAGCATCTGCAAAGCCCTGCAGGTCACAGGCTGAACATGTGTGTAATTAGTGATCCAATTTATCTGATCAAGAATATAGGAAACTATCATGATTTGAACCCAACTCACCAGGGACCTTGCAGTCTTCAAAGATCAATTCACAGGTATTAGACCCTCTCATTCCCAGCTTATCCAGCTTCTGGGCTGTCCTGAAACCTGGCATTCCCTGCAAAGTCAAAGCAGTAAAAATACATTTCACATCTCAGTTCCAACAGACTAAAAAAATCTCATGAGAGATCTGTGAAATTCCCCTGACCACAGGAACATGGGTAGGGTGCCAGGAGGGAGATAAAGTGACCTAAGAACAAGACCAGGTCTAAGTGCAAGTGCAGAGAAAGCAAATAGACAGAGAAACACACACATACGAACCCTGTGCACCCATTTTCTAATGCACATAAACAGCAAATAAGTTATTTGGACAGCTGCCAACACAGGCTCTCCTACAGCAAGGGTTGCAAGCTCTGCCTGGAACTGAACTGTTCTAATAATGAAGTTATGTCCATCAGAAGGTTTACTGATCTCAGATTCTGTTTTATTAAATGTTCCTTTCCTGCCTGAAAGGTAGAAAGTAGTTGGTCTTTGAGGAAGAGGCTAGCAGCTATGGAAGGAAAACCAGCTGACTTCCAAATGAAGCTGTTAAGGTGAAGGATTCTGCTTTAAAACCCTGTGGGAATGACTGACCCTACCCTCTCCACGATGAAGGCAGTGATGCCTTGGGAGGCTGGGACAGCGTTCATGTCAGTTTTAGCATAGACAATGAGAACATCCGCATCCGGCCCGTTGGTGATCCAGAATTTGTTCCCATTCAAAACAAAGAAGTCTCCTGGAAGCCAAGAGATGAAATCTGTTAGCTCATGACAGCAACGCTGGTATTTCCCACTCCATTTATTCCCTAACAGGCTTCCCAGAATCACTTAGGTTGGAAAAGACCTCCAAGATCATCATCGAGTCCAACCTTTGGCCCATCACCACCTTGTGAAGCAGACCAGAGCACTGAGTGCCATGGCCAAATGTTCTTTGAACACCTGCAGGGATGTGGCCTCCTGCACCTCCCTGGGCAGCACAGGACAGGCTTTACCTTTCTTGTCTGCTTTCAGCTTCATGGACACAACATCAGAGCCAGCATTTGGCTCGCTCATGGCTAAGGCTCCAATGTGCTCCCCGCTGATTAGCTGGAAGAAAGGACAAATATTAGCAAAAGATGAAGACCAGCAGCATGGTTTGTGTTCGCTCTTTAGTCCCCTGGCCTGTTTTCCTGCACTGAACCTCCACAGTCGCTGTTCTCCGCAGGAACTCAAACAAGAGCTGCAGTTCCCGACACAGCCCGAGCAAGGAGCTCCCTTGCACTGCATGAAGGAACAGAACCAAATCCCAGAGGGATGAGAAGGGTGACTCAGCTCTGTCTGAGCTACACAAGCACAGCCCTGCTTGCACAACACATGAGGAAGGTGCCAAGGAACCATGCAGGCAGCCATATGCCTGTCCCCAGCTCCTGCCTGGGCTTTCTGCTGCCCTTTTACACAAACAGGAGCTGGTGAACACAGAAGGCCAATGAGGGGGTGAAAAGGGATGGGAAAGTTCTCTGCAATCTTCTCGTGGGCCAGTCCCCCCACAATCACCCCACAACAGCAGATGGACCCTCCTCTTGTGCCTGCTCACACCAGGCTCTGGCAGAGCTGTTGCTTCTGCTTCACTGTTATTTCATCCTGCCCTTTTCTCCTTGCCTTTTTTTCCCTCCCTGTGTACTTTCATCCATCTTCTCCTCCTTTTGATCTCTACTTTTTTTTTAAAAAGACGATTCAATGCTTAAAATATGTTCAACCAATTCAATCCATCAGTGCATTGCTACAGAAGTCCCAATGAAGTGCTCAAATCTAGTTAAGTACATTTAAAGTGCTCTGTCAGGAGCCAAAACAAGTCAGAACTGAAGTGACTTCACATCTCATTGAAAGGCAGAGAATGAAGCATGAAAATACACCTGAGGAAGGAGGACAATTTGGGGTTACACATTTGCAGGCTGCACAGTGCTTTGAGGAAGTGACACTGTACTTTGCATATTGTTTAAATCAAGTTTCTTCTGCTGATAATTTCACTGATAATCTCAGTAGCTGAGATTCAATGTGCTCATTGTTTTTATATGCATTTAAAAACGGAAATCTAATTAATGCACTTCTGAGTTGCAACATCAATTGCCCCAAGTGATGATGAAGTTTCACATGTAGTTAATTAACAGCCAAACCAAGCATTTCGGCAGTGAGAAATGGAGAATATAAAATAGGAAAGCAGTGACTTTCATTCAGAGATCTCAAAGTGATTTGGGACTTTGAAAGAATATTCTCTAGTGTCACCTCAAAGCCTCCCTTAGTAACACAGCTCCAGAGAGCTGGGCTGTGCTGCCTGCAGACAAGGACATGGGCATGGGATGAGGTCAATATGGATTCATAGGATAAAAACTGACAAGCCAGAGAAGGGCAAGTTTGGCACGTTCAGTATTTCCTAACGTTTGGTCACTGAAATCTGCTGGTGCTTAAAAGATGCCATCCTTGGAGCCAGGAGCCAAACGCTTTGCAGTGCTGCCCCTCCTCCAGCCACATACCTTGGGCAGGTACTTGTGCTTCTGGGCCTCGTTGCCGTTGCGCACGAGCTGGTTGATGCACAGGTTGGAGTGGGCCCCGTAACTGAGCCCCACGGACGCTGACGCTCGGGAGATCTCCTCCATCACCAGCACGTGGTCCAGGTACCCCAGGGCAGAGCCACCGTATTCCGCTGGGAGGAGAGCAAAAAGCTCACGTTACCCACCACGTGCACAAGATCCCAGGGCTGGGCTCAGTCTCCAATGAAATCCAAGACACTGAGAATGCTTCTGGGTTTGACTGTTGCCATCCCTGAGCTGGGCACTTCTGGCTTTCCCCATCCTTTCAGAATTTCATTTTTCTCATCTTAAAGTCACAGGGATATTTTGTCTTCAGCATAATCCATAGTTGACTCATATAACATAGTTTATACGTAGAACACGCACAAGGACACATCTTGAACATGTTACTGACATTGAGTAATAATGAGTCCTTCTTATCAACCTTAGTATTGTCACAAAGATTAAATCACCAAGTTGCAACCTCCTTAAGGTGAGAACAAAGGAACACAGGGAAGGTTTGTAAAATCCATGTATGTTTGCCCCTAAACAAATGAGAAATTCTCAAACTGCTCAAAAATATGACACTAAGGACTTTTCTAAGCCTACAAATGTGCAGGACACCAGAATTTTGATGAGTGGCCAACTGAGAACGAGAATGATCCATAAATGTAATTTGTCAGTGACAAGCACGTAGATTTCAAGAGAGGATAAAGCGAGACAGAGCAGCACTGAGACCCCAGCTAGGCACATGGAGTTGAGCCTAAAACTAATAGTAAAGATTAAAATCACACAGTAGAACAGGGAGAGAGATGGCAGGTAAAAAGAGAAGGCTGAGAAATAGGTAACAGCCTTGAGGAGCCAACAGCCTACATAAACATACACACACGTCCCTCTAAACATGTTTATAGACACACAAATACAGTCACCTCCCAACCTAAAAGCTTTGTTCTCCAGGTAGGAAGCAAGTGGTTGTACTGCTAAGAGAAGCACTACAACAGGACATGAATACCAAGAAGCAGCTGGGGAGATAAGTTTGGAGCACTTACTTGTCATCAACGTGGAGGCTGCAAGCAAGAGCAACAAGGTAAGGGCAAATCTCTGTCTGTGCTCAGAGTGACCAAAGGGCACAGCTCCAAGGGGCTGCTGTCCCAGATTCCTCAAATTAACACCACAGCCACTGGCATCACATTCAGCCTTTCCTCCCATGTCCCTCATTTTGACTCCTGCTTTTATCTGCAGGGCACTTTATCCTCTAAAATCTCTCCCTACCACAAACCCAGGTTTAGGGGTTTGCTGTCAGTATCATAAAAGATGGGCTTAACAATTTCTCATGTATGCCAAAACAAGAGAGTTTTTTATGAATTCCTATATAATGGTTGGGTTTGGTGCTTTTGCCTCAAGAAAGGTGAGGTAACTGTGTGCAGCACAAATCCAGGATTGCTTTGCACTGAAAGAGGAAGAGGAAAATGATCCTGCCGGACATCTCCTCATATAACACAAACCATGGTGTGTTCCAATCATGCTGTGCTTTCAAAGCTACTCTTTGTACATGATATGCCTGTATTATCATTTCATGGACACGATATATTTACATTTCTTCACTTTGCACTTTATAAAACAAATGGAAAGTTACAAACACCACACTTATCTTAGTTTTAAGAAGAAATCAAACAGCACTGTTATTCAAAATGTTCCCTTAATAGACTTGATGCACTGGCACCCAAACATGCCATTTAATTGTGTACACCCTCCTAAGATTCCATATGATCTTTACATCCTAAATCCCACTCTCCTCCAACAAAACCAACATCAATAAAGAAACACGCAACTCTACAATCCAAAATAAAGTGAAAAATCCTGGGCATAGGAGGGTTTGAGAGGTAAACCTTTGAGGAAATCAAGAAGGACAGGACTTGTGAGGGGATGGCTTATTTATAGTGTGGGAAACTGCTGTAAGCCTCAGGCACAACATCAAAGAAGAAAGAAGGTAAGAGTGAGGAAAAACAGGAGCAGCAGTAAATGGGGAAGAGGAGAGAGAGAAAGCAGAAATGCAGAGTCTTTCAGCACTGAAAGCGAGGCAGAGGCATTATTCGGACGCATTGCTATTCAGCTGGATTCTGCAGAGCCTTTGCACAGCCACATCCAGCAAACAGACTTTTCCATGGGGAAAGAAAGGCCCCATCAGCCGCTTTTCTCCACTAAGGGCTTCTCCTCATTACCCTGCCTTGGTGCATTCAGCACGATCACACTCATCTGTAACACTCATCACAACACTTTTCACTAACCTGCTCAAGGCTGAATAAGATTTCCCCTGATTTTTTTCCGACTGGTTGGCTGTGGTCACTCCCCATTACTTATCACAGCTTTTCAGGGCATTATTTTAGAGCCTTTAACTTCTCCCATTACAGATGGATGTTTGTTCTGGGATACTTTTATCTCTAGCTCTCATTCTTCAAAACTTGCTTCACATCAGAAAGGCACAAATACGTTTGAGCTACATATGTTACATCTGGAGAAACCATTTCTGAGCAGTGCTTTTAAATTGTGAAAGGCATTTTGTCTAACAATGAAAAAGCATCTAAAGTCAGAGAAAAAGAAAAACAGTTGAGAAAGTTTTTTTAAACACAAAGATAGGACAAAATGAATGCCACATCACAGACAAGGAAGGCTGTTGTGAACTGGAAAGTGAGAGTTTAAGTGGTCTCTCATTTGTTTGAAGTGTCACCTGTCAGAAGGCAAAAGATCGAAAGAAACTTACCAGGGGCTGTGATTCCCAGAACTCCCAATTCTCCAAGTTTCTTCCAAAAGTCCTACAAATATAGAACAAGCAATCAGCACAAACTGGCAGCCTGGGCATCAGCATAACTACTTTCCCCAGGTAGCTCACTGGATACATCTGTTTATCTGTGAGCTATCACAAGAATGAGGCAAATACAACCCTAATTCCTGTTCCTCCCCTGGGGCAGCTCTATCCTCAGAACTGAGAACCACCCATATTTAAGGACACTAGTTATGCTACACACAGGAGGAGGTTGTGGAATTCAGTGAAAATTCACATGCCTAAATTTAAATCTGGAAGGACACCTCCTAAGATTTAACTCTTTGCCCACTCCAATGAAAATTTTTGTGTAACAGTATAAACTATCCATTACCAAAACCCAGGAAATATGAAGCTAAAGTGCCATAATATGAATTATGGCACTTTAAAACTCTTCCAGTAAAACAGGAGCTGGCAACTAAAGCCAAGTAAGCATACTTGGGGGAGATTAAAAAATTGGGAATGCCACAGCCATGACAAAATGCAGTAGCAAAGGATGTTGTCACCAGGGAGGCCCACACGTGTCCTGGTGGGGCCATCTCCCTGCTGCCTCTTTCCTCTGCTATGTGGTGGACACATAGGTGAGTGCTCCTCACTTGGCCTTGGTGTCCAGCAATAATTATCAGAGACTTCAAAAAGTATCATACAATAGCTCTGGATGACATCTGGAATGCCCGGCTAAATTTATACACTTCACTTCAAAGCTGCACATATAGCCCTGGAAATGTCAACATCAGAGCTCTAGGAAATGCTGGCAGATGTTGAGAGCTTTTTGAGTCTTGTGGAGCTTATAAAAACCAATAGTCAGATCTCTCATTTCCATCAATCAAAGCACCCTGTGGCACAGCATTTGTTGGGTTTATTAGAAAGGCAAGTTTCAGCATTTGTACACAATATTTTCACAGCAAAGCTGAAGAGGAAATTCATGTCCAAGAAAGGGACTGAGCCAGGAGCATACAAAGCACACTTGGGGAAGGAGCCAGAACAGACAGGCAGGAATCCCACGATAAGAATCCAAATGAGACCATTATCAATCTATTATGATTATCTCTGGGTTCTGCCCCAGGTTGCTGAAAGTTGGTAACAAATGCTAAAACAGGAAATCAAAAAAAGGTTTTCTCTGTGGCTTTTAAGTTTGAAAAGTTAATGCACATGTGCCTGTGGTGTGGCTTGGGATTGTCTGGACTAAGGCAGAGATCAAAGCCCAGAGAGGCTTTCAGAACCACACATGAAATACTTGCCCGCATGCCTTTGAATTCGTTTTCCTGGTCAATCTGCTGGGCCTTTGGAGCCAAATGCTCTTGACAGAACTTTGTCATGGTCTGTCTAAGCTGGGAAAAGAGGGGAGGAAAAACACATCCATTACATCTCAGCAATATATTGTCATCTTCCCCTGGTCCTGCCAACATTCCCTCACCAGGCCGTTCCAGCATCCCAAACCCAGAAGCACAAGACCATAAGGAAATCCATGGTTCAGGTAACTGGCTGAAATACCACATCAGAGGGTAATTTCTTTAGTCTTTTAAAAAGCACTTCATGTACTTTAGTCCCTCTCAGCATTTAACCTCAACTGTACCCTGACATGAGAGAATGCTCCTGAACTCCTGCCTGCACTGGGGTTTCAGGCATATTTTTGGGCAGGGAACTTTGGAAGCTGATGAACTGAGTTTATAATGTGCTAACCCATCCCACAGCTGCTTACAGCAACATTTAATGGCGTGCAGATGCCTGCAATAAGCAGGGATACTAATTAAAACATGTTTGTGTGTCAAACTAGAACTACATTACCTACCTTACTACCTTCTACAGTGAGGAAATTTGATAGAGCCAGGAATGTTCATTGATCCAAGTGCTAAAATCTCAAAATATTTTTCTAAATTTTATACTCTGAACACTTACATGTATGCTACAGAAGTCTATAAGCATACTAACAAAATGTATACAGTATCTTACATGTTTTTAACAGGAAGATTTAAAAACTTGGTCTTGATTTTATGGTCATATTGAACAATGTTTTTTTTTTTTCCTTTTCGGTTCTTTATTCCCACACATTAATTCTGATGAAGCAACAGTTTTAGAGACTGAAACCCTGAGCTGTTAAACCAGAACCTGTATAAGGGGCAGCAACAACAAACCAGAATATGCCCACACTCCACTGTCTTTCTCTGACCACCAAAACCTAAGTATCCTCCTTTTTACAACTGAGAAGATATGTTACATTTCCAAAATCACGCAGACCCTGGATTCCAGTACTAGCAAACAAGCTTTTTCTCCATTGCTAGATTTATAAACCTAAAGAGAATCCCAAAAGACATTAGATATCTTTCCACTGTGACAAAGCTGACTGCATTATACTCGGGCAAAGAGATTAAAATAAATTAAGACAAGCTTAAAACCATAATAAAAAAAGTCTTAATCAATTAGAGATTGAAGATGAAGTCAGACAGGCAGCCCTGACATCCTAACCCAGTTTATAACAGTTATATTGCCTTTAATTCACAATTTCACTAATATTACTGAAGATTATTTCTGATGGTTTTTTTTCTTTTTAGCTTTTCCATCAGACAGATAGGAACAAGATGAATATTTTGCATCTTCTTTTACATCTGCTGAATATAATAGTACAAAGAAATGTCAGTTTGAGCTGATAAGGCCATAAACACGAACACAATCGTGGCAAGGAATAATTCTGCAGCAAGAAAGAAGAACAAGTAAGTTTATTTTACACATCCATGTGCTTGCACCATCAGAATTGTCTGGAAAGTGAGGCTGTAGCTCCAGTGTTTCACTAGCAGGAGCCTGTGTGGAACAGTCCTGGGAAGACACTGCCCTTCACTCCAAGCCCTGGGGCAGAAGGGAATACATCTGGAATGGTCAGCACTTGGCTGGTGCTGCACACAGAACACAGCAAAGCTAAGGATCATAGAACACTCTGAGCTGGAAGGGACCCACAAGGATCATCAGTCTGTTGGAAATTATATAACTTTCCTAACTAATGTCTCATTAGCTGTTTTAATTAATTGTAAGCATGCCCACTTGTAGTCAGCATTAGTTAAGTTCCTTTTTCACAGACACTTACTTTGATCATTAAATCACTGAAACCTTAGGTTTGCTAAAACTAATCCTGAAAAACTCCAATAAATAAAGCCTAAGGAAGGTGAAGACTGGACATCTGGGATCTTAAATTTATGGCCCTTCAAAGACATGTTGAAGCAACCAAAAGACACAGATAAGACTCAAGCCTAGAAGGCTGGAAACTCCCAATTTGAGAAAAAAATGATAAAAGGACTAAAGAAAGTCAGCCAGATAAGCATGAAGAGTGAGAAATCAATAACCAATAGAGGACAGAACACTAATTAATAAAGAGAATGATGCAACTCAGAACCAATAAACTTTTGTTTGCTAAATATGTGTAAGTGAAAAAGTTTTGTGTCTTGGGATTGTGTGGAGGTCAGAATTTTGTCAGCCACACAGACATGTCTTGGACAAGAATAAAGTAATGCCTTACACACTAACACTAAAGACAGTGTAAGAGTCTTGTTTTTCCCAGTGTTTTCAGAGAAACGTCCAACTCCCAGCCCTGCACAGGAAACCCCAACAATCTCACCCTGTGCCTGAGAGCGTTGTCCAAATGCTCCTTGAGCTCTGGTAGCTTTAGGGCTATGATGATTCCCTGGGGAGCTGTTTCAGTGCCTGACCACTCTCTGGAGGAAGAACCTTTTCCCAATACCCAGCCTAAACCTCCCCTGACCCAGATCTTGCCCTTCCCTGGTTCCCCTCACTGGTCACCAGAACAGAGATGTGCTGCCCCTGCGTGCCCCTTGCAGCAAGAGCTGCAGCCTGCAACGAGTTCCAAGAATTACCCTAAACCTTTAAGCGGCCCACTGGGCAGGAGAGCAAGCTGGGAGAGCTGCAACACTCCTTTTGGGAGGATGTGCCGCGACCCCACCGAAATGTTCCTTTGACGATCACGTTTCTGCCGATTATCGCCTATCCAACAGCCGCAGGCGGAGGCCGGGGCCGTTCCCTTAGGCAGTGCGGCGTTCCGTGGCGAGGCCGCGGGCCGGGCCGGGCCGGTCACTGCCGCGGGCCGCGTGTCCGGGGGCGCCGCGCCCCCGCCACTCGCGCGGGGATTGGGCGGCCCGACCCGGCCGCGGCCAATCGGCGCCCGCCCGCCCCGCCACACCCCCGCGCGCGGCGCGGCGCGGCCCGGCCGTACCTGGCGCTGCTCGGCGCTCAGCCCGTTCACCGTGTCGTCCACCGCCAGCCCCGCGCCGCCGCGCCGCGGCACCGCCAGCGCCCGCCACCGCCGCGCCCCGCCCGCCGCGCGCCCCAGCACCGCCGCCGCCATGGCCGCTCCCCGCCGCAGCCCCGCGCGCAGGCGCGGCCCCGCCCCGCCCCGGCGCCCGCCTCCCGGAGCGGCCGCGGCTGAGCGCACGTCCTTGGAGCACCTTTATTGAACTAAAACCCACGAACAGCCGACACCGGAGCAGAGCGGCGAACGCCCGACACAAGGCTGACCGGCCATCGCTGCTACCTCAGCCCCCCGTCCGTCCTTACCCCGCCGGGGAGCAGTCACAGCTCGGCGTTTGGATCACCAAACGCAGGAACCGGCTTGACAAACAGGGACCACTGAACTAGGGGTGAAAGAGCAAAAATCCCAGTCCATCCTCGTGCCTCACATTGCCAGGAGCTTCCCCAGCACTTCAAGTTTGGTTTTCCATTCCTTAATTTGAGCTTGGAAGTCGGAGTGCTTCTCCAGGGCGTGCTGGTTCTCCTCTTGTGCTGATTTCCACTTGGCCATGGCTGTCTGTGGAGAAGTCAGTGCACAGCACCTTTGTACTAACACCAGAGTAAGGAACAGAAAAGCCAAGTCCTAAAGCATCTGAGCTCTTCCTCCTAAACTAAGATAAACCTGGGATTTCTTTTACCTTGATTGTTTGTGGAAAATGTAAATTTATCTATGGCCAAAATATAGGAAATCTCCTATAACAATTATATTTTAGCTCTAGGTCTTCTTAAGAATTGCAGAACTGAAATTTAATGACTATTTTGGTCTCTATATTGGTAATTATTGAAGCCACTTGTGCTTGCACACTTCTCAGTTTCCCCAGACATTAGCCAGGGTCACTGCTCTGCAACAGTTTCCAATTCAAATCAATTTTCTGACCTCCAGAATAACAACCAGGCTGGTGGATACCTCTATTTAAAAGGGGAGTAACAGTTTCCTTAACAAGTGTGTTTACATTAAAAGAGGAATACCGCAGGTTTTCATCTGGCTCATGTGGAATAAAAGAGAATTGGGAGGGGCAAAATAACCTCCCTGAGGGCCTGATGCTCACTGCCAGGTTGAGTCAGTCTTACCTCAAGCATCTCCTTCTCTTGTGCAGCTCTGTGACAAAACAGCATCAATTCTTCTGTGACCATGCTAGTTAGCATCTGAAGAGTCAAAAGAAAAATGACTTTTAATATGATGCAAATAAATGTGAGTCTCAGCTGTTTGAGCATCAGGAGAGAAGGGTGGGGGCACACAGACCCCTCAAAGCCCAGTTCAAGCTTTTCTTACTGTCGTCTTTTCCCGGCACGCACGCATCTCTTTCTCCTCCTCTATGGTGCTGCCTGTAAGGAATTCAGGAGGTGCATTAGTGAACCTCTAATATACACATAACTCTGAGAACAAACAGCTTTTCAAAGTGACTTTCTACAGCAAGAAATACTAAGTTAGTTTATCCAGGCCAGGGTTTACTACAGGAAGCAGTTCTTCACTTAAGCCACAAAAAACTCCCCAAAACCCCCAAACCCTGGAATTCCAGCAGTATTCCTTAAAAAAGGAAGCACAGTCCAAATTTCTTATGAATAGTCACAACAAAAGGAAAAAAAAAAAAACATTCTGGAGAAGGAATACCAGGATGTAAGCAAAGTGCAAACTCCTTACCAGGATTGATGTTTCTGCTTTCTAAAATTGTCATGCAAGTCTCCTGAATTTTCTTGAGCTTCTCAACCTCATGGACCAGCCTCTCATTCTCCTTCTTTAACTCCCTTAACTTGAGAGTGCCCTGGTTAACACAGGTTGTAAGTGAGGCAAGTTCCCAAGGAGATTTTCTTCTCCTTAGTAATACTGACACAAACAAATTCACAGTACTGCACTTGGCACCAAGAATCAGACATTGCCTTCTGTCTCTACCGCCACAGCAAATGAGGCTGTTGCAGGTCCTTGCTCCTGCTTCTTGACAGGAGTAATACATTTATTACATCCACACACCAGAGCAATTACTAGAAAAATCTGATCATGGGCGAATTCCTTTTAGGCAACTCTATCCTTTCTTGTGCTCCCTCTCATTTATGTAAACAATGCATGCACTAAGGAGCATATAAACATTGTGAAGAAAAGGGTGTGTCAGGCCTTGAAGCCACAGCATTATTCCCTACACTATCCAGATATTACCAGGCAATTGGATAAGCTGATCAACCTCCCAAGATGAATGCGATTCTCCAATATGATCAATAAGCATGTGGATTAGGGTGATCTGCCTCATAGTGTCAGAAGCTTTGGGAACATTTCATAGGAAGTCTCAGAGGCTCTTAAGAAAATCAAGCTGTGACATGAGAGGAATGATCATCCCAGAGATTGAGAACTAGAAAACAAAGTGAGATTTTACAGCTGTACGTTGCCAGGTGGGCCTCCTGTGCGTGACAGAAGTGGTACTAAGCATGTCCTAGAGATACCTCTGAGAGCCAGGGAATAATCAAGTGCCAATTCTGACTCTGAACCTGATTCCACAAAATCAGGTCTGTTTGAAACACAAGTCCCTGAACAGTCCCAGCTCTCTCAGCCTTTCCTCCAGTCCATCTGTGGCCCTTTCTTGGACTCTGTCCAGTACATTCATATATCTTTTGTACCAGGAGCCCAGAACCAGACAAAATATTCCCAGTTTGGCCTCTCCAGAGCTGAGCAGATGGGAAAACAACTAGCAGGAGATACAAACAACTCAAACAACTTGTCCAGAAGAATACAAAGACATTCTGATGAAGACAAGAATAAAAGCAAGACAATCCTTAACATGACTCTGTATGGATCAGAATGCAGAAATTACTCAACAATTTATTTATTTTTCTCTCCTATCCTTACCTCTGCTCTTGCTAATTGTTGTTTGAGTGTTTCCACCAATTGATTCTTGTTTTTCAGCTCTGCTTCTAGTTGGTATCTGCTGAGAGGGCTGTGGAGTTAAAGAACAAAGACTCAGGGGCAAAAATACCAGTGTTGCACACCTCCTAATTTCCCTTTAACCTTTTTTAAGCATTTGTTCTGACCAACAGATTTAATTAGCAAACTTGGCAGGAAAGCTGCACATGGATGAGAGCTCATCACCAGCCTTCACAGGAGAACACCACAGCACAAGGACAACTAACAGAGATGGGAGGCACATACCGTCTTGCCACTATCTTCTTTGAAACTGGTTCCACTTTCTTCTCAGACTTAGGCAACCTTAAAAGAGAGATAAAATAAAATTACCAGAAGACTACAATGTTCTTGCAGATCACCAAGGCTGTTAGTTTGACAAAATGTGCAAAATGAGCCATCTTTAGGACATCTGCCAAATAAATCCATCAATATTTTGCTTTGATTTACCCTTGGTTTGCAGGCTTGAAGACACTGTCTGCTGGAACGTTTGAGGTAAAGTGAAGACTGGGAACCACGCTGAGCCCTGGCTCTGATGTTGTGCTGACAAATTTTCTCTTCGAAAGAAAATTCATTTGCAATTCTGTGAGAAAAAGACAGCTGTGAAAACACCACAGACTAGAAGTAACCTGCTTTAAGGTCTCTTAAGCCTTTAAGGTAAAGCAGTTATATCTGGCTAGAACGGAGACTTCTAGATAGAAGTAGAGGCAGAAGTAACTAAGAGTAGACTTCAAGTTTTACCCAGGACCAAGGGTCCAGAATAAGCCAGAAACAGGTCAGATGTATACAGTGTTAAAATACAATCACCAGGCTAGCACTAATGAGAACTTGAAATGATAATACACAATAAAGAAAGTCTCAACATCAAGCAGACATCGTGCCACAAGGTTGTTGTTCAATGCTGGAAGCAAAACAAACACACATGAAATTCTGTTAAGAGACCTCCATATTTTGCTACGAGTGAATAGCTACTAAAATAACGTAGAAAACTAGCTTTTTATGTAGAGTTTATTTCTCTTAAATCATAACTGTTTAAGTATATAAAGCTTTGTTCACTCAGTGAGTTTAGGAAGTTGCTTTTTCTCCCTCAAGTTAAGTATTTTTCAAATTAAATACCCATGCGCACATTTACATTAGAGCAACGCAGAGTTTCCACCGATACAGCTCAGCGCCCATGTTTTTAACGCTAATCCTGGGTGCCTTCCGCTTATAAAATGCTATAAAGTGCTGTAAGCAGCGTTTAAATATTTAGAAAAGTAAGAGACTGCGAATGAAGCATCTTTCGCATCAAGGGGCCGCTGCCTTTAGCCGGTGGAGGGTAGACACAGCAGGCTGAGCGTTAACTTAAGTCCTAAACAGGGACCAAACAGTGGAATAAAGCTTGTAATTAGATTTTGGAACAGCCACCACGTAGCCAGGCAGCGATGGAGCACCCTAAAGCCGGCGCTCCGCTGCACCCCTCGGCCGAACCCCGCCAGCCGTGCCAGCCGTGCCAGCCGTGCCCCCCGGGTGCCCGTCCGTGCCCCGCACTCACCTGCGGACGGCTCGGGGCGGTGGAGCCGGGTGTGCACGGGGATGCGGGAGAGCCGCCCGTCCATGGCGGCCGCGCTCCCCTCAGGAGTTCAAACAGGGGCGCGCGGGACGGTTGGGCGGGTCCGAGCATGCGCGAGCGGGGCGGGGGGGGGGGGGGCGGCGCAGGCAGCGAGCGCACGGGGCGGGGATTGAGGGCGTGGGCGCTCGCGCCGCTTCTCGCTCGCGCCGTTTCTGCCTCGCGCCCCCTCCGTCAGGGTAGGCGTTGGCCGCCATTATGGGGGCAACAGCCGCGCGCGAGGCTCCTGCCCTCAGGGAAAGGCGGAGCGCAGTTCCTTCCTTCCTTCTTTCTTTCCTTCTTTCCTTCCTCCACTGCTTCCCACTGCTTCTCACTGCCTCACCCTGTGGTTTGGGCACTCGAAGCCCGAAGATCAAGGGGTTTGTGGCCGTCTGTGCGGACGTGCAGGAGTCAAAAGCTGTAAGGGTGCCGGTCTGTTGGTGTGTGAGGTACTAAAATTGTCCTCTAATGCTGCAAGGTGAAATGAGCCTTCTGTATGAAATGTTTCCCGACTTAAAGACATTTTTTGCAGTGTTTGCTAACATAGTTTTCTTAATGGATGGGCAATCTCTCCCAATAGCAAAGGCGAGCAGCTCCTGGAGGAGGATGCTGCAGTTCCAGCCTGAGGGTGGCTTTGGCTGCCTAAATACCCATCTGAACATTCACTATGACAATCTCAAAATAAAACCCTAAAACTGAAACGTGAAAAATACAGAACCACGCAACTGACATGTTTGACATGTTTCAAACTCTGGTATTAGCTTTAAAAGTCCATGTCCCTAATGGATATCAGGGAGTTGCTGTCTGTCTCCCACAGCACAGGGATAACTCGTGGATGTCAGAAGAATAAGTATTTTAAAGATGTGTACTTCCCTTTGGAAAATATATTGGGCACTTAAAAGATGAATAAGCACAGTGCTCTTGGTGACAATGAAGCATCACACAGATTTTAGGAAAGGTTCTTATAAGCATTTATTGTATGTCAACTTGTAGAGAGACTGTTTTATTTTTCAACAAATAAGGGCAAATAAATGTTTGTTTTCCTGTTTGTTTCTGGTAGAGAGGGGAAGAACCCTAAAATTCAAGATTCACCAGATATGTGAATTTTAAAAAGTTGCATGTTTGAGGGGAATGCCTTGAGTGGAAACACTCTGTAAAGAGGACACAACAAGGCACCTGAGTCTGGGGGGGACAAGGACTTAATCCCTCAAGGAGGAAATTCACACTGAAAATCTTTGGCAGTATTAGAATTCCTTTAGATAAAACAAGCAGAAGTTGTTACTGGAAATAGATTTGGGCTGGATTCTGCAGCCTCCTCCACAGTCAGGAAGAGGCTGTGTCAACTCAGAAGTCTTGACGGGACTTTTTGTAATATCTGAGCTATTTTGCTGGGGTCTGTAGATCTGGACTTTGCATAAAATAGAAAATTAAATACTTTATTTTTTATTATTCACAACACACTTCACTTGATACCTAGATTTTCAGTAGTTCAGTTTTGGGATTTTTTTTTTTTTTTTTTTTTTTAACATGAGCTCTCTTTCTCTGTCATTAAATACCTGGGGGGCTTCATTATTTATCTCAAGCAAACAAAACCTAATCACCTTGTAGGAAATGACAAACCAGGTGTACTCGGTAAGTCCTGTGAACAGCTGTGAACATGGCACCACACACTGGAAGTCAAAAGGGCTTGTAGTCCATCATGATGGCTCTCACATCCTCACTGGCATCAGATCTGCTGATTCCTGTGAAAACACACGTTTTACACAGCTGAAATACTAAGAAATAGTCTCAGTCTCAGCTCTAGGAGAGGTGGGAGGAAAAAATTGATATTTACAGCTCTAAAGACATTCAGGCTTCCCCTTTCCCTGGCAGCAGCTTTGCTTTCTGCGAGGTCTCAGCTGTTGTAACCAGAACTTTGTGCACTGGATCGTTTGATCCAGACATCAGGCATGTCTGGCTGGCTGTTGGGCAGCACGACCGGCCCCTCGTTCCCCAATCCAAACCGATTTTTCCACGAAGAGCTGTTCTGCTGTGATGCAGCTGGAGAGACATCGAAGACAGTCTCCTTCAGGTCCAGCCGCAGGGTATCTCTCTTCCCGTTCAGGTAACCTCGCTCGGCGTTACCGTAGGAGTCAGACAGCTCTAAGGCATCGGGACAGGAACTGGCTGATTCAGCGAGCTTCAGGCCCTGCTCGAAATCGCTGATTGACGTCTCGCTGGAGATGTTGAGCATATCAAAAGAGCTGCCAAGAGAACAAAGGCATCTGTGAATTTTGTAGATGTCAGCAGCAGGGAGAGGGCTGTGGTCTGAGGTATAATCTGACTGCTGCTGGGCAGTGTCACTGGAGCACTGGGATTTATTGAGCTGCCCTTCTTCTTTCATGCCAGCTGGCTGGATGTGGTCCAGTGCAGACCCATCCCATGCTTTCAGACCATACTTTTGACAGCGGCAATCTCGGCAGAGTCTCTCCCTGTGAATTTCTGTTTCTGAGGTGCTGTGCTTGTAAGGAGAGGAAGTTTGCAAGGCGGGACACTGGCACAGGCTGACCTGCTGGTCTCCGAGCGTGTCCTGCAGACTCTGTCTCTCTCTTTCCAGGGAGGGGTGTGTTCCCACTCGAGGGCATCTGTTGTCTTCAACTTGTATGTCTTCAGAGAGCACAGAGGGCCGGTTGGACAGCTTGCTTGTGGAAGTGCTGTTGTCAAAACTGTCGCTGAGTTTCCTGGACAAGGGTTGGAGCTCATATTGCTCGTTTGCAGTGTTGGACTCCTGGACCTTCCGCAACCGGTTTTGCTTCTCACTGCCCCCACAGGCAAAGTTTCCATTTGGCCCGGAGTCATCAGAGTAGTCTTTCATGGTGTGGGCACAAGGCCAGAGGATTTGCCCACAATTCTTCTCCGGGCCGAAGAAGCAGCAGAGCGACTGGAAGAAGAGGCTGGCAAACCCACAGCTGATACAATTGATCATCATGATGAATATGCCCAGCTTCCTGTATGCCAGGACCGTGGCAGGCAGCATAATGACCCCTGCAGAGAAGAGAGCAGAAGCTGCCATGGCTGTGGCACAACTCATCTGCTTCAGGGAAAAGGCCACTCGGCTCAGGCGGTCGGAATGGGGGCACAGGTGATAGGAGATGCAGTAGTTGACAGTGAAGTCAACAGAGAGACCTACTGCAGCTGAAATGAAGAGAGACTCCACTGCGTTGAGCTGCCACTCCAAGAGGACCAAGAGGCCAGTGGTTACCAGGACAGTGCCTGCAATGGCAGTAACGGAGAAAACGCTAAGGAGAACGTTCCAGGTCGTGAGCAGCAGCACCACGAAGGAAATGGCTATGGAGAGCCCCATGACCACCATGGTTTCTGTGCTGAGACTGTGCTGGAGGTTGTACAGCTCTAGTTTACTGGTAAACCATCCGTTCTGAAGCCCCACAGGGGCAGTTTTCATTTCCTCTGTTATCCAGAGGCTGATTTCCTCATAGAATTGTTTGGCTCTGCTGTAGTTGAAGGTATAATGATAGATAGTTTGAAACTGCAGCACTAAGGCAGCGACATTTCCCTCCCCATCAAACCTGAGGCCCATATCATATGTTTCTGCCCCTTCCCTGCCCTCTTCCAGGAGCATCATTTTGATGCAGTGCAGGAAGACTTCGCTTCTGTAAGGGAAGGAGAACTGGTTACAGCAAAGGTTGAAACTGTGGTCTCGCTGGGAGCACTGGCGACTGTTCATCCACCTGAGGAACTCCTCCATGAAGCACACAGTAGATTTCTGTTCTGCATCAGGGTAATAGAAAGTTTTGTTCTTCACTTTTTGGCAGAATTCGAGGAGCCACTTCTGGGCATCAGGGTTTTGGACGGTAAAGGTGGTGTCTGTCACTAAGGTACCATTGCTTTTTGGATTGAAATGGTCCCCATTATCCACAGGCAGAATGCCCCAGACCACGGTGACAGGCATACGCTGCCCTTCTCCATGCTCCAGCCTCTCAAACATGAACTGGTGGCAGTACTCGGAATCGTACCTCTCAAAGGGATGGCTCAGCCTGAACACTTGGACGGACGATGTCTCCAGAGTCGGGAGTTTGAGTTTGGGGTTGGAACAGGAAATGTAGGCACCTCCTATGGCTAAGGCAGCAAACCAGCAGATCCAGATGTACCGAAACTTGATGACCCCGCAAGGCAGAAGCTTTTCAAAGAGCAGCTTGGAGGTTTCAGACAGTGTGTTCTGGAGAGCCCGGAGGATGTAATGGACGGAGAGAGCCACTCTCTTGTGGCTGCTGTTGTTCCAGTAGGCTTCTGGCTTGTAAACGCAGGTCGTTGCGATGTAGCGCTCGTAGAGCACGGCCGAAGAGGGCAGCCAGGTCATCATGAAAACGAGGTTCACCAGCACCGAGGTGCCCATGTAGACAGCGAAGCAGCGGATGGCTGTGATGTTGCTGATGTAGCTGGCGTAGAAGGCAGCACCAGTTGTGAAGCACGAGGCCAGCATGAGATAGGCAAAATGGTGCATGGTTTGACTCACCCACTGAGCAAGCCCGGCGGAAGGGTTCTGGCTCTTGCTGAGGTTCCACAGGTCGAAGAAGACAAAAGTATGGTTGGCACAAATGCTGCTGAGAATAATGACTGCTGTCAGGTTTACAAAAGGGAAATAGGTGAATCTGAAGGCCACCTTGTACAAGAAGTAGGAGATCATCAAAGAACTGACAACAGCGAGCAAGACCATCAGCGTAATAAACACTGAGCGTAAATAAAAAGAAATGCTTAGAAAAATAGCCAATATTGCCAGGACTGGATACTTAGTATCGAGTAAAAGGTAGTGCTGGAATAGTTTCTGTTTAAGGCCCAGGTCCATTCCAGTGATAGATGTGTAGTTATCAAACAGATCCCAGGTTTCAAGGTTGTCTAAGTAGATCCCCATCATAGATGCACCTTTTCTTGTAGGCAGGAAAAGCAGGCTGTATTTCAGAGAGGGCACTTGGTACTCCATTGTCTGGGGACTGAGAAAGTCCCTGTCAACCAGGAAGTGAAGCAGCTGGTAGATGGCATTGAAGCGGGTACATTTTTCTGGGACTTGGGCACACTGAGAGTGTTTCTGTCTGGCAGCTTCAGGCCCTATGCAGGAGGGAGTGAGGACACCTCGGTGGTAGTCTGGAGCACAGGCACGGAGCAGGGCCAGGGTGTGGGAGATGTCCCCTTGGGTTATCTCCAGACATGAAGACCTGTTGTACAGGACAGCAATGTAGTTCCCCAGGGACCAGCTCGGGCAGCATTCATTGGCTTCAGTGCGCTGGCAGAGGTCTCTAAAATGCACGTGGGAGCGTATCTGAAAAACACGAGGGGGCATCAGGTCAGACCTTCTCTTGCAGCCTCAGTGTTCCTTACTCACTGCAGTAATTCTCCTGTCCTGTCCTGTCCTGTCCTGTCCTGTCCTGTCCTGTCCTGTCCTGTCCTGTCCTGTCCTCTCCTCTCCTCTCCTCTCCTCTCCTCTCCTCTCCTCTTTTCCCTCTTTCCCCTTTATGCAAGGTGTACCACCGATCCCTGGCCATCCTCCCAGGGATAAATCCCAAACACCAAAGTTTTGGAAAGTTGGTAGCCTTCTGCAAAAATTAAACCCTGTCCATTATTTATATTTTATAACTGCAGATTTGAAATTTTGGCTCCTATAGCAAATACAGCTCATCCAATTAAACTTTCCACTTACAAAACTTGCAACCAGTCTCCAAGCTGGTAGCTCAATTTCTGTAATTATGTTCTGCTGCCCAAAATCCTCAGCAGCTTCTGATGGACACCTTTAGCTTCTGGACCAGCTCCTGTTCAGTCTCCATTTATTCTTGTTGAATTTGCAACTGGCAGGTGGGATCATCCCCATATTGCCAAGTAGGTGAAATGTTTTGGAATCCTCCAGGTGAAACCTGTTGCATAGCCTGTTTTTTGTCTGGCATCCTCTCAGCAAGACATCAAAGATTGCAGCAGACAGAAAAGAGACAGCCTGTACATGTGTTCTTCCTGCCATCACTGACCTTGTCTTGTTCCATTTGACACATAGACTGAATTGCTTGCAAGTTCCATAAGCTCCCAGCAGTTGTGGACATAAATACCAGCTGGGAATAGCTCTTTTCTGAAATAAAGAAGAAGGAAAAAAAATCATAAAATGAGGTAATGAAGATGAATCAGCCAGGCTGTTTGAAGTAGAGTCTGTCTTCACAGAAAAAATAAATATATATCTCTGTCTGTAGGACTGCTCTGGAGGGCTCCCTGGAGGGAAGCCGGTCACAAGACATTAGTGAGCATGTGCCTTGTGTGACCTCACCCCTGCCCCTTGAAATAGGTCAGCAGCATCAGGGCATTTTCAAAATCAAATGTCAGCTTGCCTTTAGTGACTGCTGGCATCTGGTTCTGCATCCATCCCTGGAACAAAGGAGGAGCTTGAGCTCAGCCAAAAACCCCCAAGGACCTGTGGGTTTGGTGTGTGACTTGTATCCAGAGGTAGATAGAAGGCAGGGAACAGAACAAAAATATCTTAATGCTGTTCTTCTTTCTACTTACTAGTGCCCATTTTGGGACAAATCTGGGGGCTGTTGGAGTTTTCTGGTTTTGTCTCCAGGTTTTACTGCCATGTACATTTTTCAAGAAGAAAAGAAGGAAGGAACAGAGAGGGAGAGGGAGCAGACAAGGGGAGGGAGCAGACAGCAAGCGGGGCATGTGCTGTTTTTTCAGAGTATTCACTTTTGATATGGGTAAATGGTGAAAACATTGGTCCTTTAATGTGTGCTTGCAAAGTATATTTCTAAAGGGAAAACAAGAAATATGGCAAAGAGTTAAGAAGGAGAAATAACTCTTCAGAATTTCTGAACCAGCCTTTTGTGACCGCTGACGTATGAAGTGCTGGGAGGGCACTGTCAGAGCTCTCAGAGGAGGAATTGCACACACTGCTTGCTTAGAGCAAATTCAGAGTATTCCCTGTGTCCTGAACGCTGACAGTTCTGTCAGTTGAGTTCTGGGTGTGCAGTATTTACTGCCTCATCAAGATTTCAGTCACCTGGGGGACCACAGAAGAATCCATCTGCTCCATAGATGGTTTCCACCATTCTCCGTGTCCTTGCTGCTTGTTCTCCCTGAGCAGCCTTCTGTCCTCTGCCAATGCCAAGGTCATCATAGCTAGCAAGAGGGCAGATTATTGTTAATAACTGTGATTATTAACAAGAGAGTGTCTGGCTGGGAGTTACATTCACTGACAAGGCTCTGGTGCCAGACCCAGCAATAGGGAGCCTAAATCCATTGCAGACACAAGGACTTCAAACCCTCCAATGCCTCAGTTGCTTTTAAGCATAGGATGTATGGAATTCACATAAATATTTTGGAATATTGAATATGTGACTTTACAACCAACATGTTCCTCAAATCCCCCAAACCAAGCTCAAATACCTTTTCTTCTTGGCATAAGGAGAAAGGGAAAGAGTCTTCTTGTAGCCTGTATGGCTCTCGATATTCCTCCACACAATGAGCTTCCTGCCAATGTCAGTGTCCCGTGGCTCAAAACCCTGCACCAAGGAAAAGGGCTTTGTCACAGCTCAGCTGTCCTTAGGCCTCCTCCAGCACATGGAAACTGTAGGAGACGATTACTGCATCTTGGAGACATACAAAAATTGAACTTTCCCTGGAAATACTGCATCCCAGAGATAAGAGAAAAAATATGAACATTTTCCCTTTCCCTTTCCCTTTCCCTTTCCCTTTCCCTTTCCCCTTCTCTTTCCCTTCCTGTCAACAATGGCTGCAATTATCTCTCCCTGATCTCCTAAGAATTTCTCCTCCTTTTTAAGTGTAGTAGTCCCTTACAGAAATGGCACCAATTCTCCTTTTTGTGGACAAACTCTAGTGTATTCTTATTTTCTCAAGATTCCTCCATGAGCCAGAGGCAGGGATGATTTTAGGGAATGTGGCATTCCTCATGGAAAACATTCCATGTGCATAGTGCTCAGAACAGGGCATGCTCTCCAAAAGCCTCATGCACAGACTGTAGGAGCCAAAGCCAGCTCCTATATCCAGTCTCTGCCAAGCCTAGCTATTCACTGTGGGCAATCCCAGCCTTCCAGCCTTGGAAAGGGAGCAAAGGGAGCAATCCCAGTTTGTGTTGGCATTGTCTCCACACTGGAGTGAGGGCACTGGTGGGAGTGCACAGCGTGGCTCAGGGATGAGCACGGGCTGTGTTCTCCCTGTGTGTCAGGGGCAGCTGTGCAGGACTGGCACATTCTGCTCATCTTGAAGGGATGATTGATATCACTGGTTGGGCGTGGATTTTCCTTACATTCCTGTTGATCCCTGAGCTGTAGGCACTTACCATTAGGGGCTCTGAAAAGTCAGGCAGGTTCCCAAGCAGCAGCCCAGCCGCAGTGCAGATCGCCGCCGCCACGGAGCACAGCACCAGCACGGCCAGCGGCCACTCCGCCATCAGCTGCGAGTAACTGCACACAGCAGGAGGAGAGAAAATGCAGCTGGTAAGATGCTTCTGCTCTGAGCACAAAACCTGCTGTTGAGCCAATGAGCTGTGAGTAACTGGAAGGAAAAAATCAGGCTCTCTGGTTTGCACAGTTATTTACTGTGAAGCTTGGAGGCTCTAGTGCAGCTATTAATGAACATATTACACCTCTAACTGGATATTTGCAGGCAGCTCTAATTAACTCGGGTAATTACATTTTGCCTCTCTGCGTTTTCCAGCTTTTTCAATCAGAAATAATAAAAACCAGACTCTTGAGTCCTCAAGCAAAATGAAGCTTTAAACATTTAAGTTCAAAGATTGCATTTAGAAAGAGCCTCTTAATTTCCCCCAGATTGTGCAATGTCAGCTGGTGGCTGCAACAGTTTAGGCTACAGATTTCCAAACTGGACCCTGAGAAATCTTTGGATAATTCTAAAGAGTCTTTGAAGGTAACTGACCCAAGCAAGCCCACTGTCATTGGTCTAAATTAGTGTATTTAGACACTGCTTTAAATTCATACATATTCACTAGAATACATTCAATTTTAATGATGTATCACAAAATTTTGATGACATCAAAACCCTTCCAGGGAAGCAGCTTACTCTGGCCCAAGTATTATTTGTCAGTTACTTTTGTTCTTAAGGAGCTTGTATAAATTTTTCTCTCCAAGTTCTGTTTTTCCTTTGGGACAAACTGTCTCACATATAGGATGATCTATGAAAGTTACTCTCCCACATTTTTTACCAGTGCAAATTTTACTGTGTCAAGATTTTTGTCTTCCTCGGAAATATCAGTTGAGATGTAAGATAGCAGAATGGGTTCCTGCTCTGGTTTGGCAGGCTAGTTCTTTTGTGTTTTGATGTACTTCTGAAATAGAAGAAATTCTTTGTTCAAAAATAGCTGACAAATATTTGTGAAGGCAAGTGGAATAGTTATGAACTTTATTTGAGATGGAATGTTTCTCCTTGCCTGCTCTTTCCCTCCTTTTGCCTGGGACTCCACCGCAGCTATTTCATAATTAGAAGTCATCACAAGCACTTCAAGCAGCTTTTCACATGACTTTTGATTTTTTTGTTATTTTGCCTTTTTTTTTTTCAATTTACAATTGCCTTATCAAGTTTGTTTTCATAGATGAAGTCTTTGCTATAAAAATGATCAAAACTGCTCTTCACTATTAGAGTACTTAATTTCTGGAGGCTATTTTGGATATTTCCATGTCCAATTACCAGAAAAAAGCACAAAAAAAATCAGCTGCAGTCACTGATGACAGAAGGTGCTTATCCAAACCATCCAGAAGCAATAGTTTACAAAAGTCAGATTTTAAACAGAAGTAGAAGGCAATCAAATTCTTTTAATTTTGATAAATGTATTTAAAATTTTCTGTCTTTTGAAAAGATGAGTTTATTTCATGGATGGGCTCTTTTTCTTATTGCTCCTCTGATAAGACAAGCTGGATTAATCTTACACACACACACACACACACACACACACATATATAGAATAATTTATATATATATATATATATATATATATATATATATACACATATATATACATAATATATATATAAAGCTACTGTATGGGTTAGAGCCAGGCACCTGCCCAAGAACAGCTACTGAGACAGCGTTACTATTCATTAATGCAGGTTAAATTGATCTCACAAGCAAATGGAGATTTTTCCAAGGAGTGGAAAGCCCCAGGAGCGCTGACCTCGCCTCTGGAGCCGGCCCTGCTGGGATGTCACCAGCAGTAGCACTCTGCTTCTCCTAATAGCAGGACAGGAGAGCACTGATCACAGGGTACAAGGACAAGAAGCTTTTGCTGTTAAACATACCTTTTTGGCATCCTGAAAGCTTTGTCATGTCTGCAGACAGAAAAGAAAAAAGATGTGTTAATTTATTATTTTCCTGGGAAACCCAGTGCTGGGCTGATCCCTGAGCAGATTAACCCTTGCAGCACTGTAAGCACCAAGGTAAGCCAGTGCTGACACAGTTCTGTCACTGTGTGAATTAGTTTAATGAATAATAGAGCTTTTTCCTCTCCCATTTTAACCAAACAAGATGGGAAGCCATATAGTCACTCCTTTAGTCCCTCTCAGAAAACCTTCCAGAGAGTACTGGACATTAGCAATGCAGGCCTATAGAAATTCATTAAAATCTGTCTGGTTTAAGTGCTTTTCCTGCACTTCCTAAAGTGTTTCTTGACAAAGCAAACCTCTTTTTCAAGTCTCATGAGCTGGGCTAGCAACAACTATAGTTAGTTTTTATTTTCTCTTTAGCTCAGCTCACCAAAAAGGTGACTCATTTGTTTCCTGGGTCCCTCCAAGGACTGTCTTTTCAGGCTATAAGAGCAGAAAGCCAGTGGAGCTGCTAAAAATATTTGATTTGGATTTTCTTCACAGAGGAGCATTTGTTACTCCTACTTGAAGGGCTCTAAGGGGGGGAATAAAGAAGCCTTCCCCAGGGGATCCAAAGTTTGTTAATGAATCTCTGAGGACAAGCCTTCCACCAGCATCCTGGCAGAAAAGCTGCATCTTGTTGGGTCAGGTATCTCCAGGACCTTTTGTTCTGCTCTCTCTGCACTGAAATGTCCCCTTGAAACATGCCCCTGTCTGGCACGGCCTTGGCTTGGTCACAGCTTCCAGAGAACTGCTCCCACCTCCTTCCACAGCTGTGCCAGGCTCTGCCCAGCCAGTGCTCCCTCCTCCTCTCACCCTCCTACACTCCTGCTTAGCCTGGGAGAAGGTCCTGCTGCACTCCAATATCTGTGTTGGGCAGATGGTCCCCCCTCCTTGCAGCAGCCAACCTTGAGGCAGCTCATCCTTCCTAGCCTTGTTATGAGTGGGAGAAATGGAGAAGCAGTGGAGGAGAGCTCCCCATGGCAGAGTCACTCCAGGTGGCTCATGTAATAAATGATTCTGTGTTTTGCTCGTCACGCTAATGCTCTGTAGATTCGGGACAGAGAGGAGCAGATCAAAAGCCTCCCCAGATTATCAAAGCGAGGTCTCTCTCCAGCAGTACACTGCCCATCCTGTGCTAATTCCCTCACAATAGCTCTTCAAGCAGATTTGCTTGGATTAAAAACCTCATTCTGGCATTATTATGTTATCACTTTTCTGACTGCTGGTGCTGCACACTCTGCCAGGGATTTACAGTCCAGTTGTGCTTCCTACTTAAATAACCTGTTACAGAGGATGTGGTTGGTAATTTTGTTGATAGCACATGAGTGAAAAAGGATCCAGGAAAAGGATCCAGGAAAACGATTCATAAAAAAGACTCAGGCTCCTTTGACTGCAGTTCCTCTACACAAACACAAGCAAATTAAATCCTGTGTAAATGGCTGGAAAATGAGACTCTAAAGGGCCTTTGTGCCTAACACTGCAATGCTGTACACAGGCAAGAAAGGAATCCTGTGCCATCTTTTATCAGGATTCAGTGGCTATGGCTACAGCAGTGAAGGGATCACGATCTCTTGTGCCAGGAGTGGACCCTAAAAGGCACACTCAGGAGGAAGGATGGTGCTGGCTGGAAGGAGCAGAGGTTGTAGCTCAGGCTCTTGTTACCCAGGCACTGCACACAAATGGATTCTGTCATGGACAACAAAGAATTCATACACTGGTTGCTGCCCAACCTGGAAAGCCAAATAATGTTCCCTCCTTTTGTATGTCTCACTGCTCAGCTGTAGCCAGTGCTTATTACCCTCTGCTGCCACTCCCTCCCAGCACTGGCAGCAGCTTCTGTGAGGGCAGGAAAAGAACAAACTCTATCCCCACCACTGAGAACTCTGCCAAGATAAAGGACTGGCAGCTGGGTGGCTTGGAGTGCAAAGGGAGCAAATACAGAGGTAAAGGAAGATGGGCCTATTCACAGCTGCATGACCTAGGAGTGACTGAGCAACCTTGGCTTTAGCCAGCCACTCCCTTGAGAAGGAAATCCCACCTCTCCCTGGCATGGGAATGGCTGCTCTCTGTACGCCCACACAGAGGTGGAGAGCCAACTGGATCCTTCCGTGTGTTTTGGAGCAGCTACTGCCCCAAGCTGAAGAGCAAACCCACGTTTCATCCATCACAGCTCAGACCCTGCTCATCCCTCCCACTTGCCCCCACCGAGTCTGGAAGATGCTCTCTTGAGCCGCCCTCCCTGTGCCTCTTACCTGACTGTGACAACGTGATGTTGCACCGGCCGCCGCTGCCCGGGGGACCACTGCTTCCAGGGCGTTTCCGAGGCCTCGGGGTGGGAGGCTGGCACAAGATCACCACTGGAGAGGTGGGAACACAGCACGGGCCTCTCGCCATGCCCAGGGAGCGAGGGCAGGCTGTAGCTGCCTCGGGACTCCTCCTGGCTGCAGGGGTGGTACAGGTGGTGCTGCTGTGAGTCCTGGCAGCTGGCTGGCACCTGGCCATTGGACTGGGTGGAGACTGGCCCAAGCGTGTGGCTGGAGGAGGGCAGGTTGTCTTCTCCCAGCCCAGGGGATGCAGGAATGGGGCAGTGATGGACTGGGCAGATTTTTTCCCAGGAAGTGCCACTGTAGCTGAGCTCAACATTCCCAATCTCTGGCATGGCAAGGCAGGTCTGGCAAGGTCCTGCATTTTGTTTTTCCCTATGAGAGAAATGAAGGGAAAGGTAAAATGGGAGAGGTTGAAAGGCTGCGCTGGGGAGTTGCATCTCAAAAACTGGAGATGCTTACAGACCTCCCACATAACACAAATGTCAAACCTCACCCACTGTATCCTCTACCAGGAGTCTGCCTAAGGGCTGAACTGGATTATGCTTTTTATAAAGACATCCATGACTCATTCAGGGATCCCAAGCGATGGAGAATTCTGTAATCCATCCTTTGTGTGTGTTGCTTCAAAAGTTTGAAAAATTGGGTAATATCCCACCCAAAAATTCTCTGGGATATTTCACTGTGCCAGGAGCATCCTAACTGAGGATCCAGAGAAATTACAGAAGTCTGGACAAACAGAAATTAAAGGAATCTGCATATGAAGAAGCCACTCAATTATCTGCACTCCTTGGGAGGATTAATTAGTGTGATTGCTCTGCAGGAGGACTGGCACTGCTCCATGTTGGGTCAGCAGGAGAGTGAGTCATCCCTGGCACTGACACAGCTGAGCAGTGAACGTGAGGGCTGTAACATCTAACAGGGCCTTCAGCCTCCAGCCTGGCACATTCCTTAATGGCTCCCATGTCCTGCATGCTCCACTGGGCTCTTCAGGAACTTTTTAGACACACATCTCCCAAGGATGACAGCAACAAATTTTATTGGTCTTACCCTGTAGGAAGGGGATGGACTGGGATCTCTATAGATCCTTTGAAACTTGACTATCCTTTGGCTGCTGAATTTACTTAGACAAAACATTTGCAGACTCTAGTTCCCAAGTAATGAGGTTTTTGCAGGATACACTTTCTTCCCTCCAAGGAATGTAAAACATTATTTCCTTCCTATAGTTCTTGATTTATGGAGCCTGAGAGGTTTTGCTAGCTTTGAGAAAGTTTGAATAATACTTTGAGGGATTGCTTAGTATGTGTGACACCAAAAACCCCTTCACACACCATAGACTGAGGTCCTTACAACCCCAAAAATGCTTTAGGAATTACTGTCCCAAGAGATGCAAACACCAGCAGTTTCTGGTCCTTGTTCAGAGCACGTGCTATGGTCTCTTACAGCTGAATGATGTGTCTTGCTGCAGTGCCTGGCATCCAGGATTGAAAAGGACAAACAGTTCAGGCCAGCCAGAATCACAAAATGTCTCAAGTCATCAAAGAATTATGAGTGTTGGAACAAGACTGCAGTGAGATGAACTTTAGCCTAAGGCACCTGGTGTGATGTGGGAAAAAATGAAGGTAAAAAGCTGGGGAAAGGATATCTTTTATATTTTTCTTACAGCCTTGGAAAAGGGCAGAATTTTAGTGATTACATGTCTCTAGAATTGCACCCAAAGTTAACTGGCATGAGATTTTTAAAGACAAAAGAATCTGGAAAATACTATTAGCTCAGTATTGCTTGAAAATTGCTATTTTTTCCAGAAAGCAGGACATATTGGCCTTGGCAGTCTGTGCTGTGTACTTTCCAACATCAGCTGAGTTTATCAACACTGACAAACTATATTTCATGATTGTACCAAATGGGCTTATTTCATTAAAATCATTACAGCAGGCTCATGTTTGTGGTAGCAGCTACAACACTGCCAATGTGGACACTCATGGCACAGGCATCACACGTAGCTTCACTTGCACATTGTACTAGTCCAGGGAGCAGTAACAGAGAAATCTTGCCTGATTAACCACCATCCAATGCTACATGTAGTTTCTAAGCTTAATGAAAGCTGCAGCAGTTACAGACACAGATAACACATTCCTGGGTCCTGACTTCAGAAGCCATAATTGATGTGGTGTCTGTGCTGAAGCAGGTGTCAGAAAACCAGCAGACAGGTGTGTGCACACACCTTATCTCACCTCAGTGAGATAAGGTTGGATAAGGTTGTCCCCACCAGTTTCAGTGCTCATTTGCCTCTAAGCTGCAATCAAGGTACTGGTACTGAGCTGGTTCAAAACAGCAAGAGAGAGAGCAGCTGGCAAAGCAGAAGCTCCTGAACTGCGACAATGACATCCCAGTCACCCACAGAACTTGTCAAATTACATCAACAATAGGCTTGAAGTCCTTGCTGTCCTGTCCCAAGTGGATTAGTGACAGGATTACCTGGCCTTTCAAGCGTGTGATTTGTGTTAGAGCTCTGTGTAAAGGTAGTTCACAACAGGAGATTCCACACTTGTCATATATGAGATTACAAATGCAGAGCCAGCAAAGCTGCTCAGGAGATGCAATCTGAAATCTTGTTTGGGGTTCTTACAGCCCCATCAGAGCCTGGGGAGGGATTCAGGTGCAGCACGGGGCAGGAGCGCTGCAGACAGACAGGGAAAGATCAGGGTCTGTGGCAGTCAACACATAAAATTACACCTTCAATTAGTCATTGCACTTCTCTACTAATTATAGCGGCAGCCTGAGGGGAGGATGCTAAACCACCATGTCCCCTACAGTGCTGGTGAGCTGCAGGGGCAGAGGTTGTTTGGGACAGCTGACCCGGAGGGTCCCTTAAGCCACACTCTCAAGCTTTAAGTGTAAATCATCCCACTCCTCCCATGTGTCCAGTGACTTTGCGGTTTGTAGTTTTGTACTGCAGGGAATTTTCATCAGAGCTGAGGTCATGGTAGTGTTATGCTTTGACAAGGTCTAGACCTTTTCTGACTCCCTTTTTGTTGCCTCTAAGTTCTCTTTTTCCTTGACCTTGATGCTGTTGTTTTCCCTAGCTGCACGCTTTACATAGGTGATGTTCTACAGTGCATAATAATTCATAAAGACACTGCTGCACTGACATCTTGTGTTTTGGTGTTCCTACACCTGTACTATATTTCAGATTTTTTTTTTCAAAGGAAAAGCAAAATTCTTATCCCTTTAAACTACTGTATCTGCACAGTAATCTGGGACCAGAGGCTTTTCATGACTTAATTAGCCAGTCTGCCTCATCTGAGGGTGAGTACGTGACACCGGACAGAACAAAAGGGCTTTTACAAAATACACTTTGAATGTGGTCAGGGAGAGGCAGGAGACCATGCAATGACAAATTCTTCCTCCACAAACCCCTCAGCTACAAAACCTCCTGGTGGGGAAAGCAGATGCCAAACTCTTGGATATTGCAGATTGCCTCCGGGTTTTCTGCACATACGTTGGTAACGTTGAGTCTAATATTTCACACAAAATCACACTCTCCTTGTTTACCATCTTTCCTGTGAAATGCTGTCAAGTTCTGCTCTTCTCCCACATGTCGTTTCCTAACTCAATCCCTGACCCGCTCAGTGACTTCAGATTCTGGAATAACTTTGGCAAGTTTGGATCATTCACTCGTGACTTCTCTCCATTATCTCTTTCTCAGACTAAACAATTACAGCTCTGTCAATCACCCTCTGGATATGAGTTCCCTTATGCTCACCCTTCTCCAACTCCATGACGATGTGACCCTGGCTATCCACAATCTCCAGGGAAACCTGGAGCTTGCAAATAATGATGGGTTTGGATAATCACTGCAGGCAGCTCGGCAGAGTTCGAGTCTCCACTTGCTGCTCTCCCAATTAGCTGTAGTGCTGGTGAGCTTAACCTTTGGTCTGCTGAGGTCTGTACCAGACACGTAGGCTGCTCCTTCTTTGCCTGAAACCATGTCGCTATTACTTTTTTGGGCCCTCAGGACCCTGAACTATGTTAGAAAAATGTTTCTGGGGATTTTTGATGTCTGTTTGCTGTCAGACATGAGGAGAAAAGGGCAGAGCACCACACTGGACTCTGCTTGCCACACTGACACTGACAAAGACTTCTATTTTTAAGATTCATTCCTACTCTGGGCTGTGTCAGATATTTGATGTCTTTGGGATTAAACAGCCAGAAATGGTGTCTTGGCTGCAGAAAAGCCTACAGAGGCAGCTGACAGCCTCCATTTTCTTTTCCAGGCTCAGCTGGATGCAACCAGAGAGATGCTGGGAAAGGAGAAAAGAAGGGGTATAAGGGAAAGGATGGACTAGGGTTAACTGCTCCTGTTACCCACACTAGTGAGCTGTCTTGCTCTCACTGTTTGCTTCCCTGCCTCTTGCCCTGAGATGTCTAGACAGAATAATAATCCAATTTGTGGACCTGCCCAAGCCACTCTGAGTGCAGCAGTGCTTCTCTGAGATGAGTACCAGAGCATAAACACCCCACATTATGTGGGGGACCCAGCAAAAAACTGGAACTTCTTCCCACAAGGAAACAGGAAAGAGGTCAGGATTTCTAAGGAGACAGTTTTCTGCCATTCCAGGTCTGCAGGGATGTGGAGCAGTGGGGGGATACAGGGTTTGTGGCAGGAGCCAAGGGCTGTATGCTGTCAGTCCACCCCCCTGGCAGGGATTATGTCCCTTTTCCAGAGACCAGCATCCTTCTGCCCACAGAGAATGGCTGCAGGACCTGGCTTTAGGCTTTAGCTGCTCACTCGGCCCTAGCAGGGTGCTTTACTGGAAACATGCCATGTTGGCTTCTTGCTCCCAGCACATTCCCCTCAGGATGGTTTCGTTCTGCAGCACACAGAGCCGAGCTGGGCTGGAGGAAGCTTTGCAGGCAGGGAAATAGTAGCATATGATCACCTTCCTTTTCCTAAGCAACTCCAGTTTTTGGCTCTCCCTGGTCTTGCTGTCCCCCCTAAGCCAGAGCAGCAGGAGAGGTTCTGAGAGGGTAATGGGCCAAAAATATTCAGCCTTTTGCAGGAATGGCCCCTTTCTCTGCCTAATTCCACCCTTGTCACCAAACCCATTTCTATAAGCGCTGCTTTTTTTTTTAATAGATCATTTCCCCCTTTGCATACTAAAGAGAGGATCAAGAAAGAAGCACTTTGCATATGAAAGATGGGAAACACCTACCGAGTGAATGGAGCTGTCTGATGCCTGACTCAAACTACAACTTCTCCTGTTGCCAGAGGAATCTCAAGGGGGAATAAAAACAAGTAGAAAAATGGCAGAAGTCTGTACCTTGCCTACAACCAGAGCCCTTTTTCATCAAGAACCTTTGCTCAATTAGACATTAAGTGCCACAAAATTTCATTCAGAAAAAAAAAAAAAAAAAAAGCTAGTTTGTTTCTTTCGTCTTTTTTTCCTTCCTCTAGCAGAGTTTTGTTTGCATATCAGCTGTGCAAGTATTCCCCAATGAAAAAGAAATATGAATTCTTTCTGGATTAAATCCATGTGCTATAGGTCAGCTTCCATCTAGACTAATAGCTTTTTCCTGGAGAGCTGTAAATGACTTTTTAAGAATGTGCTTTTATAATGGAATTTAAATTTCTCTTTGAACATACCACCAGCAAAACTGCAGTGGAGCTCTTGAGAAAAAGAGCTTTTTTCCTTGTATTTTCTAAGGAGATAAGAATGCCCTTTCTCTGGGATTAGGGAAGGGTTCATTGCCTTTCACTGTCACCTCGTTATCTAGCTCCCTGTCTCCCTGACAGGGAGAGACAGGCACTCCTGAGCAATCCATCTCCTCCTCTGGCTGCAGCAGATCCTTGTGCACTGAACAATTCCTGCAGAGTTCTTTTGTTTTGCTTTTTCAGTCTAGCAGCAGGATAGTGCATACCCTTGAGAAGACCTACAGTTTTTTTGTTAGTGAGACTCCTGAGTATGTTAAATCATCATGAAAAATTAATGAGACTGCAAAACTCTGCTTCCCACATAGTCTGCCAGGAAAAGTTTAGTTTTATAAACCTTTCAATTGACTCGTGCAAACAGCCTTACCTTTACGCCAGGCAGCAGCTGCTGCTGCTGCTGCTGTGGGTACAGGTGTTTGTGCTGGGATAGAGCCAGAGACAGAGGGCTCAAGGTTCCCACCCAGCCTGCAGTGCCAGAACAGCTCTGTCTGCACTGGGAAAATCATATTTTTTAAGCCTTGTTTTGAAGGAAAAAAAAGGAGTGAAATGGAAAGGGAAAGGAAAAGAAAATCCCCACCTTAGTGTCCCAGGCTGAAAGAGGCCAGGAGGAAAGTGGTGTTTTCTGACATCTGTGGTTTTTTGCTGATGCAGTGAGCATTGATGATGAAGAGCCACCTTGGCTAGGGCAGAAGGTGTAGACCACAGAGCTAAGACTGAGTGAGCAGCATGGGTGAAATTCGAAATGCATCTGTGTCAGGTGGCTTAACTCTCTGTATCTTACCTCTTGCAGGCTGCACTGTTCATTTCAAGACCTGTCTGAATGGCCAAGGAGTACTCAGACAAGCAAAGAAAATGGCTCCAGTGACAGCTTTGCCCCCATTGAATGAGCAAGGTCTAAACCAGTGCTGGACTGTGTGAGAGTCGCAGGAGACTGAGACCCCCGGGCACAGCAGCCTCTGGCCGGAGACATCAGAGCTGTCTGACGAGCAGTGAGTGCCCTGCCAGTGCTCCTGGGCGGGTGGGGCTCCCTCAGCGTGAATACCCTGCACCAGGCAGAAATGGAACCCTTGGGCTTTCAGAAAGGATTTGTGTGCTGCTGACTTCGGGGTGTGCTCTGTCAAGCAGAATCTGAAGAGCTTAGGTCTTCAGATTGCCCTGGTCTAACAAATGCCAATGTACTTGTGAATATGGGATGGCTCCTTGCCCATGATTATGGGCTTGTTGATGTTTCCGGAAAATGTTGATGATTGTGGCTGCTAATCTGGCTTATGACACCAGGTAAGGGAGCATATGGCACAGGGGGATGAGGGATGTGGGGGTTTATGGAGGAGATCTTTGGACTGAAACCCATGTTTGCCCACAGCTGATTGCAATAAGGCTCTGTCTGAAACATGCTGAGCTTCCCAACAATAGCTCTCCCGTTGCTGCAGAAGGGAGAGCACACCATGTTGCAGGATCGAAACCTGCCCGCGGGGCCAAACCAGGAAGCCCCCCTGGCATGAATAGCTATGCGTGGTGGTCCTGGCCCCAGGGCAGGAGCAACCAGGACCCGGGCTGGGCAGCACACGTCGCCAGAGCCCGAATCGCGGGTGGGCAGCTGGGCAGGCTACGAGGGACTCTGTCCGCACCTCCGGTGGGAGGATGGGACACACCTCGGCAAGACCGGGGGGCCCTGGTCCCAGAAAAACCCGGTGGCACCGACCACTTCCACACACAGAACCGGTGGTGGCGGCAGGGCGGCAGTTCCCACCCGCCAGGGCACCGGCTCTACGCCCCTCTCCCGATCCCGCAGCTCCTACCTGGGCGAGGCGGGGTCGCGACCGCGGCGCGTCCCCTCGGGCCGGGGCGGCGGGGCGGGCGCGGCCTCCATGGCCGGCGGCGGGCGCTGTCCGTGCCCGCGGTGCTGAACACTCCGCAGCGGTGGTGGCGGTAGCGCCCCGGCGCGTCCCGGCTCTGCCCGGCTCGGCTCGACTCGGTGCGGCGCGGCGCGGCTCTGCCCGATTCGGCGCCGCTCTACCTGGCCCGCCTCGGCTCGGCGCAGCTCGACTCGACTCGGCGCGGCTCGGCTCGGTTCGGCTTTGCCCGGCTGGGCTCTGCCCGGCTCGGCGCGGCGCTTGCGCGGCCGCGGAGGCGGGCCCGGCGCGGGGGCGCAGCCGCCGGCACCAGGAGAGCTGCGGGGGGAACTGTAACCCCCGGGCCAGCCTGGCTGTCGGGGATGGGGCTGAGCTTAAGGGCGCGGAACAGGAGCTCGGGGCACCAGGCATCCTTTGGGCGAAAATATTCCCTCATCCCTGCAGTTAGTTGTGCTCCTGCTTGGCACGGGCTGGGAATGCTCCCAGAAGTGCTCCTGGCTCTGTGTGGCAGGTGCAGGGCAGCATTTTGAATTGTTGGCTTTTAGAAGCATTAAATAGGTAAATTATCTTTTGAAATAGGTGGTAGGTTTGAAACAACTGAGTTGAAAGCATGGAGAATACAAGGAGGTCAGGCATGTCCACCTCCTTGCAGGATCCTTCAGTCCTTGTCTATCCATACTATGACATTGCTCTGAGCTGGGTGGTAGCCACACGTGTCTCCTTGTGCATGGGGATAGCTTCCCACAGAGCTGGTGGAAAGTGGCTGCTCCTTCTGTAGCTGCTCTTATGCCAATAACCATGCCAATGACTCGTGTAGGAAGGGCTTGGGGCTTTCTCGTGGCTGTGTGTATGGCCATGGGAGTGACAGCGACCTTCTCTGCCTTGTCATCATCCTTTGTGTGGCTGTAGGGATGGCTGTGACCTTCTCCTTCCTCGTAGCCATGGCTGTGGACCTCACAGTGGCAGTGACCTTCTTTCTTATGAGGGTAGCATCCTTTTTGCTTCACACATACAGAACAGCTGAAGCAAAAAGGGAAAGTATTAGAGTGGAGAGTATCCTATAACTTCCACTAATCCTCTAGCTGCTTAGAGTAAGCCCTTCCTGCCTTAATGACTTAAATGCCCGAGGCAGTTTAAAGAACAAAAAGCTTTTCCTAATGCCAGGGTGGGTGACTCTCCCACCGAAGGCTGACACTTCTCTGAACCCAGCAGGAGGGAGTTTTGAGGACAGCCTGCGGGCAGTGCTGCTTGCCCAGCATGGTGCTCTCTTCTGGGCAGGGCCACAGGGGAAAAGCCTGCTGTTCTGAGCCTTAGCCACAGAAATGTCACTTGCCTGGTAGGACCAGATCCACTGCAAGGAGAAGCTCCAGAGCAGCTTGTATTGGTGTGGCCCAGCAGGAAAGACTGAAACCTGGTATCTGCTGAAAAGATTAGCTAGCATTAATGTGGTGACAAGGACATAGGTGATATTTCCTTTTCATTTTTCCCGATGCTAAATAAAAATTCTTGCAACAGTAATGATATTAATAGAGCCATGGGAGCCGCAAGGATGGTGGGAATCAGCTGGATTCCAAACATCCCACTGTTTCTGACAGACAGGCATATCTTACAGCTTTAGTTTGGCTCAGCCCGAGGTGCGAACTCCTTGTCTGGTAAGTGGGGGTGATCACGCTTCCTCACTCCCACAGCTTGGCAGGTTTCCTGTGTACTGCTGCAAGGTATTCAACACATGGACTAATTATTTTTCATTGCCCTTAGCCAGGGGCTACAGCAAGGCTTGTGCTCCCAGCTGGCTGCAAAGCACTGCCCCAGACAGCAGCAGTGTTTCCCACATCCCTCCTGGGGCTGCTGCAGTGCACTGCCAGGGCTGGGGGGACCGGCTGTGGTGGCCAAATCCAGGAATCCAGGAGTCCCTTACTTCAAACCTGCTTGGCTCCTCCCCTGCAGTGCAGCAGAGGAGGAGCTGCCTCTCCCATCAGCTGGAAGCTGATGCTCTCCTTAATGTGTTGTGTCATTTGGAATATTGCCACTCTGTGACCTCCCTGTGCTTGGCCAGCTTGAGAGTGGTGGAGCAGATCTCAGTGTCATTCTAGGGGAGGCATGTGCTGATCCTAAGATTTCCTCTCCTTACAGAAACAACCTAAGGGTGAGCAGGAAGGACACATAAATGGCGTTCCCAAACTATTTTAGGAACTAGGAACATAAATGCTTCCCACAAGACAATTCCATCAAGATATGAACATCCTTCACCCAGCGGAACTCTTTCTTTCACAGTGCCTGGCAAACCACGATGGGTAAATCAGCAGGATGGAGGCCAAGTGGTCTGGAGCAATCTCTTTGAATTGGGATGCATCCCTGCCTCTTTTTCTGCAGGCAACGCTACTCCGAATCTCAGGGAAACCATGCTCAAAGCTGACAGCTTGAAGTGGTGACACCACCATGGTGTTTTGCACAGTGCAAAAACACTCATGTCATGAGTTTCATGGACACCCAAGCCCTTGAAGTCATCGTGACCAAAGCAAGGCTGGGGATCATTGCGCAGCTGCCTCGGATTGCAGCAGACTGCTGGTTTCCAGGCAATGTGCAATGGCTCATGGATCTGCAGCCAGCTTATGAACCCTGGTTTGTCACTGCTCACTGGAGCAATGAAATAGCCAGGGTATTTCTGCTGCTTGAAGCCAGTGACAGTGTGCCAGACACCTCCCGTGCTGGAAGATCTCCATGGGTACAGCAGCAGTTCTGGCTGTTCCTGCTGCATAAACCTCCCATTGTCTCAGCCACTGAAATTGCTTCCTTAGCCAGAGAACAGCTCTCTGGCGGGGGCAGCACTGCATTAGCCAACTGAGCCCCAGTCATTTCACTGTGCAGAGCTTATTTTACAGGTGAATGTACCTGCCCACCTCCTGACACTTCAGGAGGGATTAATTTAGAGATATAAAGTACTTTAGTCATGGTTTCAGTGCCAGGACCTGAGACAGAGCTGTTTGACTTAACGTTTACATTTTACACCAAAGCCATTGGTGCTGGGTACCTGAAGAGAAAGGCCTGGACGGATGCTGGGTCTCCTCTACACAGCCAATGGATTTGCTGCTGTCCCAGCAGCACAGCACAAGCACTGTCATTGTGCACAGAAGGACGTGTCTCTGCAGGTGTTTGCACTCCACAGAGCCCACCTTTTTCCTCCTTGCTACTGGTCCGTTATGGCCTTTTCCTTGTTTGTAGGTGCAACAAAATTTTGAGTTCTTAGGAGTATAACTACCTAAAAGAATAAGATTTAGTGCCTATTTGTTCAGTGCTGTTTGTGACCACTCTGTACTGGGATGGGCTTGGAGGAACCATCACTGTCCAAAATCTGTGCAGTTGTCTGTGTTGATAAGAAGCATCTTCCCCAGTATACACCATTTTAAGGCATGAGGTTGAAAAGGGCTCAGGAATTAGGTTCTCAGGTCGTTTTTGGTTGTCAGTCATCATTTTTGCCCAGGGTGTGTGCTGGAGCATGGCCCACATGCTGCACACAGAGGAGAGATCCATGCAGGGCCCTTCTCTCTTTCTCAGGCTTCTGCAAGGCTCCTGCAGTGCTGGAAAGCTCTGAATAGTTGTTGACCCAGTACCAGGGCTGAGAAGGTTGCAGGCATATGGCAGTTTTGTTTCTGGGCACTTGTACATTGCAAACTGAAGCAAATAAGAGATGTGCTGAATTTGCAGTGTGTTTGAAGGGGCAGGAGGCCCATGGAGACCCAAGACCACTTTGTCTTGGCAGGGGAAGTCTCACTGTGGCAAAATTGTCCCATTTTTCCTGGTGCTGTGTGCTGGGAGTGCAGCCACATTCGCTCTGAAGCCGCCCATATGTTCACACCATTTCCAAGCGTGACTGACAGTGAGCCGGTTCCCTCCAAGCATCCTGAGATATCCTAGACTAATTCATCCTTTGTACATAAATATTCTTCCTGTGACATTTGGGACATAAATTCTCAGCCTGGGGAAGGCCAGAGAAGGCACTGGGGTATGTGACACACCTTGACTAACTGCCTGTTACAATACCTTCACAGCCTAAACAAGGTCCCAGTGGCACCAGTGCTAGCATGTCAGAGTGGAAAGCTTACACTTCTCATATTTGTTGAAATGTTTCTGCTTTTTTTTTTTTGTTAGTAACTGCACTTCAGAAATGCTCCAAGTATTTCATCTGTTGCTTCCAGAAAAAGGCATCTTTAAATGTTTGTTCCAAACCTTTCTTATCAAAAGGTTTCAATAACAACAGGGCAAAGGAAGAGTGTTTTTAATCAATTCCTTCTGAAAGTACCAAAGGGAACAAAATATTCCAGGGAGAAAGGAAATGGAACTTTTCCTTTTTACAAACCCAGTTCTGAACCCTAATTGTATTGTAGCCCACCCTAATCCCATGTGTTTGGACTGCACAGTGTCTCTAGGCCTGGGCAACCCCTCAGCCTTTTCTGTAGAGATCAAGTCAGAAGGGCCAACAAAATATCCACATTCCCAAAGAAGAATCACCTGGCTCAGGATCTCACTCAGGGACCCAAAATGGTTGCCCAGAGAAAGGTATCGCCCTCTTGAATTATGATTTCCATCCTGTTGGAGCAGGGATTATTTGCACTTTCAGAAGTTTTCTGCCACTTGAGTGAAGCTCTCAGCAGCCAGGCACAGCCCAGCAAGTCCGCAAGTGCTTCAAGTGATGCCTAAGATTTTAAGCTTTTTATATTTTTAATATATTTGTAGCTTTGTAGATTGCTAAAGCATGGCTGTAGCTTCTAGTAGTTTTCCTCACTTTCTTCCCTACATTTAGGAACAATAGGCTAACTTTATAAACCTAAATATTGTGTAGTCTTATTTCAAGAAGGGAACAAACTACAAGGACGTTCTGTTTTCCAACCAGAATCTGGACCAGACAAAAGTGGGGCAAAAGAAAGCTCTGGACTGCTTCCAGTGGACACCCCAGGAATTATTACCTAATCAACTAACCTTTTAAGTGGACAGTATATGATAAGTATACTAATTGACTAATCTTATAAAAATTGTACAATTACTATACCATGTGTGATTTTTGCCATATAGTGTACTTGCAAGCTTTCAGGTAAAGGTTTGCTTTTATATTCACTCTAACATTATTGGAAAGATCTATTCTATTTTCCAGGCACCTCCACCCCTTCCCTTCACACAGGTACTAATTATTGTTGAACTAGTCCTTTAATATTTAATTGCCACCTCGACTCCCCTTTCATCTCCTCCCTTCCCAGGCACCTCTGAGCCTTGTGCAGGCTGGTCCTTCCTGTGTTTGTGCTCCCAATCAGCTGCACACCTTGACCCTCTGCACAAGCAAAGCCAGTCTTCCTGCTGAGCCCAGTCAGAATCCATGCAGCATCCGTGTGAAGTGGCGCCGCTGGAGCCCAGGGAGATTCTTCAGTCCAGCTCAAACCCTGGAGCCAAGGTTGGTCTCTGGCGCTTGCTTTTGAGTTCTGCTGGCAAAGGGAAATGAGATGGTTTGTTAGGCTCTAATGGAGTTTGGCTGGGATGAGAGGCCTCGAATTTGCCACTTTTTTCTTCATGCATCAGACTCAAAGTGGGTCACTATAATTCATGTAGCCCCAAAGCAGCCATAGATAGAATAATTGTGAGATTTGGAGTTCACAAAGGGCATGTGACCACGTCAAGAGCAAGCTGGTTCCTGGCTGCTCATTTGCAGCTTGTGAGCCTAGGCCGCTGGGCTGTCCGTGTCCTCCTGGATCTGGGCTGAAGCCATGGGCTGGAATGGGGAACCTCCCTGGGCCCCTGCTGATGACAGGGCAAACAAGTTGCTGTCTGCAGCATTCCATGCTTTCCCCAAGGACTACATTTCCATAAAAGATGAAAAAACCTGCCTGACTGGCTGTCCCGGCCACTTTCCACATCCTCACACCCTCCCAAGGCTGGGTCCTGTGTCCTACATCTGAAGGCTGGGTAGTGAACAAGGTCAGCAAACCTGTATTTGTCCCTGCTAAGTGTGTCTGCCAGTGAGAAAAACTAAGTGGACAGACTAATTTTTCATTTGCTCAGCCTATGACCACTTCAGAGGTCTCATACTGGAATGACAAGTTTTCAGGAACAGAAAATATTGGGAGAGCTGACAAGATCATGGGTTTTTCACGGTGGCATTAAACACAGGTATGCACAGAACTCACCCACAGGACTTGAGGCAGGACTCTGCAGGCTGCAATGATGCACAGGGAAGGGGAAAAGAGGGGATGTCTTGTTCCAAATGGGAAGAGGGCTGCTCTGCACATCCTGAGATGTTTCTGTGCTGTGCCGTGATTGGTATGCCTGTGGAAGTACCAACAGGCAGCTATGATCCTTACTGCTTTTAAGCAGGACCAAGCTGCCATTACATCCTTTAACTGTCTTTGGTAGTTTTAATTTTGATTCAAAACAAATGTCTCAGCAGCTCTTTGATCCCCATGAGTCTCTCCAGCTAAAGCCCATTTAAGGTTCCTGCCTTCTTCCCAGTCTAGGAAATATGCTGACCTTTCTCCTGGCTGGAAGAAACACCTCAACCCCTTTTTAATCCTGCAGTGCAGCTGCTTGAAGGACCAGAGCTGGGGGAGGCAAGGGAGGCAAGAGGAATTGCCTTATTGTGTGTTTGGTAGGAAGTATGCCTCCAGGCCTCCCGGAACTCTTCTTTGATACACTGTGTTCCCATCCCTGCCTCTCTCCAAGGCCTGGAGAAGGATTGCTAGTTCAGCTCAGGAGCCTCGGGCAGCACATCGCTGCACACAGCCGTGCCTTGAGACTCGGACCTGTGCCTTATCTGCAGTCCTGACACATAATACAGAAACAGCCTCCCACAGCATCCAGACTTCAGCTCCTTCAGTGGGCTTTTGGCAGCTGCCTCCCAGATCCTCCCAGCAGTTCCCGAGTGCCATCTGTTGACTCGATAGCGGTCATGCAAAAAATGGAGAGGAGCCAGGATAAGGCTGGGTGAAGTGCACTTGGGAAAAGTGGCAGCATGGGACTGAGTGGCTCTGGAGGAGTTTCACAGAGAGCAAAGGGAAAAGGAGAGAGGATTTCAAGCTGAAGTAGTTCCTGCTGGTGGAAGGGCTGATGAAGGGATGCCAGGAATACTTCTCAGGGCAGGCAAGTTTGCATTTTTTGAAGAATCAGATTCTTTCCTTCAGTCTTTGTGTAAGGCAGAGAGACAGAGTCTTACCAATAAAATATGGGGCAAAACTTTGTGCCAGATGCTGAGTGCTGTCCTGGAGCAGGGAGATGGCAGACTCCTGTCAGGGATGGTTCTTTGTGCCAAAATGAAAGGCCTTGCAGCACACAATTAGAGAAAGGGACTATTTCACTGTCACAAGCACAAAATGGAGAGGTCATTGCCCTGCTTTCCTTCCTTGGCCCTAGAAAAATCTCCAGCAAACTTTGGCCCAAGTGGAGAGTGAGGGCTCCAAGTAGGCAGCTGGAGGCTGTGCTTAAGGACAGTCAGCTGAGCCCCTGTGCAACGCAGCCACAGCAGGGCAATGCAGAAAAGCCCCTTTATATCCTTTTGATTCCTCCAGCTTCCAGGCTTTCCTGAAGGAAGCTGCTGTCCTCCCCAGCGACTTCTTCAGGGGCAGCCTAAGATTAGCAAGAGCTGACAGATCCATGAAGCAGAAACCACAGAGCCAGCCTGGGTACACTTCATGTGCCCACTGTCCTGAGCAGTTTCAGAGATGGCACCAGCCAGAGCACAAGAGAGCCCAGAATTAAACCATCCCAGCAGGTCTTCTGGGATTTGAAAGAATAAAGAGATTAACTCTAGGTGTGGTGTACAAATTGCTGAGTGAGCAATGAGGCTGGTTTCTCCAGATGTCCTTCCTGTTGCACATGGATGCAGGATACACTTGCTGTCTGAAGGACTCTGTCAAGCTGCTGCATGTGGGAAGCGCTGCCACCAACGGCTGGAGAGAGCAGGATTGGTGTCCTGCAGCCACCCAGGTGGGAGTGTTGGTGTGAACAGGATTCAGTGTGTCCTGAAGTCCTGCAGGGCTCCCAAAATGTCACGCATCCAGCACACTCCTCTCACTAGAGCAGGAGAATAGGAACCTTCTCTGGCTCCTCTCCTTCCCAAAAGCAAACCAATAGGAATCCCTGGTGCCTGGATGATGGTCCAGAATGATTGCCCGTAGCTTGATGTAGGCACAGACCTCATTGGAAGGCAGTGCCAGTTTTGGGATTGACACTGCACTTTAGAGAAAATCAGGGCTTTTGACAGCTTTTTACTGGGGACAGCTGTGGTGTTACTGCAGCCCCTTCTGACCACAGTGCTGGGAATAATTAAATGTACATGCATATTCATAATCCCATAAATCTTGGCACATTCATAGGATTCTGTTTTCTCCTCTGACTGTCCCAAGGACACCAGCAGGTCCCCAAACCAGCCTGTTTTGCCTCACTGCTGCAGCTGCAGAAGGTGCTTCCTTGACTGGGCCCTTTTGCCCATGGGTTTCTGTGTCTGCAGTGTTCACTGAGGATTCCCATTGATCTTGGATGATGATGCAGAAGTAGGTGCCTGTCATTTATACCACTCAGACATGGTAAAGGACAGCTGAGACATGTCAGCTCTTTGTATTGAGGTCAGGAGCAGCTGAGACTGCCCTGGAGGGAAATGCAGCTCTCCAGCGACATCAGCAAAGGCAAAGGTATTTTAGGGATCTTCACCCCTGGTTCATGGCACTGCTCATTGCTGGAAGAGCTTTGTCACACGGCCAAGAATGGCAGGAACATAGGATGCCATGGCTGTGAGGTCTGGGGAAGTCTGGAGAAACTCCTTGTGAGCAGTTGGCTTAAGCCTTGATAATTTGAGCATGACATGGGCAGCACAACGGACCCAGCTGCATGTGGTGTTCACCCAGCACTGCACACAGAACCTGGCCTTGAAGATTGGGGTAATGGTTTCTGTTTTAACCTGAACCTCAGCATCAACATAACCTGCAGTGTCCTTGAGGCAAGAGACATGACCACCTCACAAAGAGGATAATGCACAGGATAATGCACTGGGGTCCCTCACCCCAAAAGGCCACACAAGGACTTGCACTTCCTTCAGGGTGGCCTTTCAGTGGCTGTCACTGTGTTTTCTTCCCTTTCCTGGCTGCCAGCAGGCACAGGGAGCAAATAAACCATACTGCACTGCAGGAGGGGTGCTGGGGGGACACATTTTTGGTGCTGGGGTTCACATCCCTGGCCAGGGCAAGTTGTGATGGCTGGTCAGGACAAGGTGCCTCCCAGAAGGCAGATAACAAACAGAAACGCAGGCAGTGCTGGATGGTGCCTATGCTGATGAGGGCTTCAGTGTTCCCATGAACACTGACTCCCTGACTCAACCCAGTCCTGGGTGACCTTGTCCCTGTGGCCTCCAGCCCAGCTAAAAATGGGCTATCTGGGCTATCACTCTGCCCTCAAAAGAGAGTGTGCCAGCTTGGAAAACCAAGGCAGTACTGTCCCACAGTTCCCCTCCGTTCCCAGGTCAAGGTAAAGCTCCACATGACTCTGCATCTCCTGCACAGCTGTGTCCACTACAAACGTCTTGACGAGCACTTGGGCTCCAGCAAAGCTCTTTTTCCCGATTTTCTGCCCAAGGCTGAGTCTTCATTTCCTTCATCAAGCCTGAATCCAGAAACACTGCCTTGGAAATAGTTTCAATTTCCTTTCATCATTGAGTACCTACTAATTAATATAGGTCAGTCTGTCCCTCCAAGAGCTTTTACTAAGCTGTGCTTCCAGCTCCTTAGTGCCTTAGCTGTGATGTCCAAGTCGTGTGCAAAGAAGGGACCAAATTCTGAATTCTGCAAAGTCTTTGGCAGATTTCCCTTCAACTACTCCAGGTTTCAGGTCGGTTTTCTCGGATTTTGTGAGGAGTTGAACTGCTTAAAGGTTTAGAGTGGACAGTGGGCAGCAGTGGACCAGCTTGTTTTTTTTAACATATGAACATAGAAGGGCCCACATTAATGGGGGGCTGTGCATCAATCCTTGGGCAACAAAACATTCCCTGGTGTACTTCCATCTCCTGTTTGCCTCACACTCTATCTGTATCCCTCAGGGTGGAGGGAGAGGTTAGCCAATCTGTGCTGAGGGAGAATGTAGCACATGGCCAGGACACATGGCTGAGGTTTGTTTAGCCTGGAGGAGACTCATTGGGTACTGCAGCTTCCTCACAAGGGGCAGTAGGGGGGCAGCTCCAATCTCTGATCTCTGATCTCTGTGACCAGGAGCAGGAGCTGAGGGAACAGCTGGAGCTGTGTCATGGGAGGGTTAGGCTAGATACCAGGAAAAGTTTCTTTCCCCCAGAGGGTGGTCAGGCACTGAGCAAGCTCCCCAGGGAGTGGGCACAGCCCCAAAGCTGCCAGAACTCCAGAAGGGTTTGAACAATGCTCTCAAACACAGGGTGGGATTGTTGTGGTGTCTGGGCAGAGGCAGGAGTTGGGCTGGATGATCCTGTGGGTTCCTTCCAACTCAGGATATCCTATGGTGAGGTAAGGGTTCATGTGGTGACTCAAGATGCAGCAGCTGAATGCTGTTCCCTCAAAGCCCCGTTGCTACTTGTGACTCTCCTGAGGCTTGTTTTGGCAGCTTTCAGACAGGGACTTATAGGAGTCCTCTGCTTTGGCTGTGTGCTTCCTGCTAGTCCTGCTGCCAGCTGGTGATGCCCACCCCACAGCACTCTTCTGTTCCTTCCTGAAAGAAAGGCCCACTTTAACAGTGGGGAAATCATTCCCAGAGAATACTGAAATTAAACAGAAAAAGGCAAATCTGCCCCATGTTTTCCCATGCAGGCTCGTGCACACACTCACACTCACAAGACATACAGGACCCCAGATATTTCCCGGCCCCGCCAGGCGTGGAGCCAGCCATGCATAACAAACAACACGACCCCGTGAATGGCCACGCAGCGAAGCCAAGCTGTTTGCCTGATCCATCCGTCATTGTTCAGCCGGCTTTTCCCACTTTGAACGAGGGTTTGTGGCATCAGGAAGTTAAAAGGAGTCAGGAGGGGGGAAAAGGGGGAGTGTTTCTTTTAAAAAGAGAGTGAGATTGTAGAGGAGGACACAGGCACTCCAAACCCTGTCTGTGCTTGGTATATTAGGCAGCCAGTGCTCTTGGCTGGGAGCCCAGACGAGGCTTTTGTAATCAAAACATGATCTTGTATGCTGTGCAACCAGTGCTGAGAAAGGCCGTCTGATGGCTCTCCTCTTTTAGCTCTGCTCTGGAATCCGCCGGGCTCCGCCGCCGATGTCCAACATGCACCGAGCTGTGAGTGCTGCCTGCGCGGGGCCTGGGAGGGGCGGGGGCGCTGGGGTCCCTCACCCCAAAAGGCCACGCAAGGACTTGCACTCGCTTCCTTCAGGGTGGCCTTTCGGCGGCTGTCGCTTTGTTTTCTCGCCTCGCCTGTCTGCCAGCAGGCACGGGGAGCAAACAAGCCGTACCGCACCGCGGGAGGGGTGCTGGGGGGAGCGCATTTTGGGTGCTGGGGTTTACATCCCTGGCCGGGGCAGGTTGTGGTGGCTGGCTCAGAATAAGGTGTCTCCCGGGAGGCAGATAGCAAACAGAAACGCAGGCAAGTGCTGGATGGTGCCTGTGCTGGTAAGGGCTTCAGCTGCAGCTGTCAAGGAAGAGGATATTTCTTAAAAAGAGCGGATACATTTGCTTAAGCAGAAGAACATTAGTGCGGTCGCTCCTGTCCCCTTTCCCTCGCCCCCCCCCCCCCCCCCCCCCCCGCCATTCACACTTTCCCAACCCTGCTGTCTCCGAGGTCTGGCTGTAGAAGCAGGCGATCGTAGAAGTGTATGGGAAAACACTGGACGCAGAGACAGTCTGCGGCGAGGTGTCCCTCCAGCCCCCAAGGAGCTGCGTAGCCAGTGTGTGTGCCACTTAGGAGAGGGGCTGTGACACAACGGGATGTCGTCATTTAACTGAAGCCTAAAGCCGATAGCTTTCAATTTTCTCCTTTTGTGACATTTTAATTTGCAATAGAATGAGGCCTCTCGTTCCGTGGCTATGCCCTGCTCTCGGGGAGGCTTTGGGTTCAGCTGATTGCTGATTCAAAGCCATCGCACGTTTGTTCTGCCAAAGCCATTTATAACTCTCTGTCGCGGTGACATACGGGCACCTTGGCTCCCCGGAAGAGCTTTACTCTGGGGAGGGCACGGTGGAGCCACGTTCCATCCTGAGCATCAGCTCCAGCACGGGCTGGGGCAGCGGGTTCGTTCCAGAAAGGGAGGACAGGGCCCGGCCCCCTGTTATGGGCTGGCTCGGAGCGGCAGCTGACGAGCAAACGCTGACTGGGCTGAAGTGTACAATGGGTGAGCCCCTGGGAGCTGAGCGTGGGCTCCACACGCTGCCCAGCGCTTCGGCCGCGGGGCCCGCGTGTGCGGGTGAGCGACCCCTCCCGCCCACAGCTTCCCAGCATTTGCTGAAACAGGTTGTGCACAGAGAAACACCATAATGGCTTCGTTAATAAAGGGAAGGAGAAGTGCTGAACACCAGCAAACTTTCCTTCCAGTGACTTGTTTCCAGCTGGAAATGGAAGGACTCCCTCCCCCCCCCCCCCCCCCGATACCAGCCGTCTTGCAGTGTAGACAAAATGCTGACAAATGGGCCGAGGGAGGACAGCCTGACAGGCCTTTTCCATTTTTTTTTCCTTAAAAATAGAAGAGCATGAATAAAACCTCTGCAGGAATTTTAAATTTTTTCTCAAGCCGGCAGCTCTGCCAGTTCTCCTTCAAAAGAATCTGAAGATGAAAGGGGAGTGTTTGAGGGCATGCACCACTTTGATCCCACCCTCAGCAGCCAACACCCCAGAGCTCAGTAAACAGCGAACCTGCCAATTTAGTGCTCCCAGAACAGCTTCTG